>NC_142108.1:30322500-31522500 GCF_056152115.1 Neolamprologus brichardi | reverse complement strand
ACCTGCTCAGGTAAGTTTGCTTTGGATTTGAGCGACTGCAAAGAAATATTAAAGGTCAAAATCAGAAGGAGTGAATGAGAGAAAGAGATGGCAAAACCGAGTGTTCTTCATCCCGTTAGGTGCTGGATGGCCGGGACTTTGATGTGAGACGTTTTGGATATTCTATCTCAGGGGGTTTGGATATCGACAACAATCACTACCCAGATGTGGCAGTGGGCTCGCTGAACGATTCAGTGGTTCTCTTCAGGTGAGGAAAGATTTTGGTTGAATTTATCTAAGGGATGAAAACATATTATCAATAATTTATTAAAAGATTTCTTTTTTTCTCGTCTTTTTGTGTTTTCCTGTGTCCTCAAGATCTCGTCCTGTCATCCATGTGAAGAGAGACATAACTATTGATCCTCCACAAATAGATTTGGAGCAGTCCAACTGCAAAGGCAGAGATGGAGTCTGGTACTCACTCATAATGCACTAAACTTATAGGATAACCAAACAAACTGATAATAAAAACATTTAAAGCTCCTAAAGATCATGTCTTTTTCCCTCTTTGTGGTTTTCTGTTTTTAGTGTGGAGGTCAAGGCTTGCTTCACCTTCGTAGCGTACCCAACTCACTACTCTCCACACATTAGTAAGTCACACATCGGCTTTCACGACTGTTTCTGTCTTTTGCTCTCGCGGGGCTTTACATCACTCCCCACAGTGACAGGAGTCATTTCTATTTACGGTAGAAAGTAACCTTATCTGTGAGGTAACATTAGATCTTATTATGATTAAATCACAGCTGTGTAATACTGTACCTCCTCAGATGGGTTTAGTATATCTTCTGTCCCCGGTGGCTTCTTTAAGTGCTCTTTCGGTGTGTGTCCTGACATTTCTGCATTTCAACCTATCTGTCTCCCTCTGTGTGCTCCCCCATTTTACTCCATCCAAGCCCTCGTGGTGCGCTTTGAAGCAGACACAGAGCGCAGGAAGGTGGGCCTCCCGCATCGCGTTACCTTCCTGGGCCGCAGTTTACTGGAGCCGGAGTACACACAGACAGAAGAAGTGCAGCTAAATCGGCAGCGTCACGCTGTGTGCACCAACGCAGTCTTCCAGCTGCATGTCAGTAACTTAACTTCATGGATGTGTTTCTTTCTTTTACTGTGGAAGGCAGATTTTTATGGAGTATCCCAGTCTGAAAAGGACGCTGAGTTGAATAGACATTGCTTTAATGAACTATTTCATTCTTTTCTGCTGTAACTTTGGCCAGAAGTTTAATTTCACATTTTCCCTCTGTGCAGGAGAACATCCGTGACAAACTGCGTCCCATCTCTTTGGTCATAACCCACACTATCAAGCCCGTGCCGCCACGCAGACACTCTGCAAAAAGGCTGGAGAAGCTGCCGCCGATACTCAATGTCTCCCCTTCCAATACGCTCCACTCTGAGGTCTGCAGCAAAATAGGAAAAGAAGAATTTTTTAAGGATGATTTAATTTTTATGAGCTCCTGCTGCTCATAATTTACCATATAAACAAGCCAAAGCTTTATGTAATGCTTTCCATCAACATTGTGTTTCGTCATTAATTTAGACTCAGCGAGGATCATTTAAGCCAAATCTGTGACACATAAAATAAACTCAAAACAGAGCATTTAAACCCGTTCTTATACTTGAGCTGCTTTTAAACGTTTTCAACTCAACTCAATGATCAGTGTTGGGGAGTAACGGAATACATGTACCGCCGTTACGTATTTAAAATACAAAATATGAGTAACTGTATTCCGTTACAGTTACCGTTTAAAAAGGTGGTATTTAGAATACAGTTACTTTGTTGAAATAAATGGATTACAAGGCGGTACTTCCCTGTTTCATATTGTGGCGGGTCAGGACTGTTTGGGTTTTGTTTGACAGCTACGTTCTGTTGTTCCAGGCGGCAGCGTTACGGTTGCCATGGTTACAGGGTGACAAGCTCTCTCTCTCTCTCTCTGCGTGTTTCCTGGGTGAGAGAGGCTTTTTTGTTGTTGTTGTGCTAAGCTAACAGGCAGAATGCTACAGGTATAGTTCTAAAGAATGTAGCATCATAGGCAGTGTAGTCCGTGCTGCAGGGAGAATGGACTGCCATACCCGTTATGTGTCTGTGAGCGAGGGAGGGAGAAAAAGGAAAAGTACGAGCTGTCATCGAGCAAAAACGGGAGCTGGAAGCATGTAAATATAATAATAACCACTGCAGCCAAGAAGAGAGCCTGACGAGCCCAGTTGTAAGTAAGCTATTAAGACTCGACTGTACACCGTGTTCGTGTTTTCCTCCAAAAACAATAAGTCCCGTTGGAGCAGCCTTTCAACGCCTCTCTCTGTCTCTCGCTAGCAAAGTTGACCCAGACAACAAAGTAAAGCTAGTTTTCAGCTACGAGCCCAACACAGAACCCGACCTATTAGCCAGAGGTCCCTTTACTACAGTTCGGAGCCGCGGACCTTCAGTAACAGTAATAAATCACAGCAATAGTACATTCATGTAGTTGTAAACAGCATGATAATATATTAAGTAATCCAAAGTATTCAGAATACGTTACTCTCATTGAGTAACGTAACGGAATACATTACAGAATACATTTTGGGGCATGTATTCTGTAATCTGTAATGGAATACATTTTAAAAGTAACCTTCCCAACACTGTCAATGACAGGCTCCTCATTAAGCTTATCTCTTACTTACCTTTGCAACTGCATATACACTTTTGTAGCATACAGCGATGCACCCAGTGCAGTATTTAGTGAACTGATAAATCATTTAAAGCATAAAATGAGTTGTCAGCGTTAATCAAATGATTGACCAATTTCTTTGGCATAAGATTATAAAAACCCACAAAAGTTTAAAACTATAAAAACTCTTGAATTCTTCATCTCAACCTAATATTTGTCTTTTTTTAATCCCTGAAGGTGAACTTTCTGCGAGAAGGATGCGGCAACGACAAAATCTGCCAGAGCAACCTGAAGCTAAGCTACCAGTTTGGTACTCGACCCCTGAACTCTGACCTCTTCATCCCTCTGCCAAAGTAAGTATCTGCTGTGCAGCCCGACACCCCAACAGGTTTTTATTGTCTGACTGAGATGATAGTGATGATTAATGACAAATCTTCAGGAAACAGTATGGTATCATATCTAAATTGTTATTGTTTTAATTATTTATTATTAAATAAATAACAATAAATCTTACGCTGAAGTAATGTTGAAAGGGTTCAAGCTTTTCTAACTAATCTCCCAAAAGCTCCTCTGTAGCTGTCACTGCAGATGAATGCATAGGCAAAGTGTCATATTGGAATAAAGAGTTTACAGTTTACAGCCCTACCACAAAAAATCTACAATTATGTTACGATTGCTTACTCAGCTTATTTCTGCTCAACCTTCAGACTATGTTGAATAACCTTTCTTTAAAAATGTTTTGTCTTTTTTGCCTCCTTTGCCGTCATACAGAGATGAGGACGATGTGCAGGTGTTTTCTCTCTCAGATCAGCGGCTGGTGGTGCTGGACATCACCGTCACTAACATGCCCTCTGACCCTCTTTACCCCGAGGAGGACGGCGATGATGCTCATGCCGCTCAGCTTATCATCTCCCTGCCAAACACACTGTCATACGCCGGCTCCAGGATCCCAGAGCAGGTGTGAGATCTGCTAAATATAGTCTCAGTCTATCGTTTTAGAGTCGATGACCTGTTCCTCTGATAGTATTTGTCTGATCTGACTGCAGATGAGATGTCAAGCAAACCAGAACGGCTCCCAGGTTGAATGCGACCTGGGAAACCCCGTCAAACGAAACTCTAAAGTAAGACAAAACTGTGTGTTTATTGTTAAACTCAACAAAAGAAGCAAAAACATATTTTAAAAAACTTTATTCTCATGTTTTTTCCCTCAGCTGAAATTTTCCATCAGTCTGAGCACAGCTAACATCACTATTGAGACCACCGAGCTGACAGCTGAGCTCTCGCTGAAAACGTAAGTTTTCTACATTTTCCCTGATATGTGACAACAAAGATCACATTCTCACTTTCATCTGAGTTCTTTCATCGTTTTGTCCTCAGCATCAGCGAACAGCCTGACTTGGTCCCTGTGACAGCTTACGCTAAAGTTGTGATAGAGCTCCCCCTGTCTGTCAGTGGGTGAGTAACACCTTCAGTCTATTAAAGGAGTCTGTGGCAGTAAAGCTGCTTTATGTAGGTCTACTAAAACACCCTCACATGCTTTATGGTTGGTAAAATCATTTCATTCCACATTATCTGTCACATAAATTTGATCAGCTTGTTCCAACTCTTCGCTGAAGCTGTGTTTTTTTCCACACTGAGGTTCAAGATTTAAAACCAGGACTTCATGTGTTTATGGCTGCACCATTATAACAAGTGGAAATATGCTCATTTTATACCTCTCTAACCAAAGAATGCCCTTTGGAAGTGAGAAAACTATTATTAGAATTCAAAATGTTCAAAATGTAATATTTAGCTCATTTATTAAAAGGTTTTTAAATGCAATTATGAATGCTTCGCTTTAAGCTTTAAGTCTTGCTCATCAATAAAAGTGGTTGAATAGTGAGGAAATAGACAGTAATGTAATGACAGTAATGTTAAGTTCTGATGGTCACTGTACTTTCTGTATTAGGCGTGTCAATCCCGACAAGCTGTTCTTCAGCGGTGCAGTGAGGGGCGAGAGTGCTATGAGCAGTCTGGACGACATCGGCAGCGCTGTGGATTTTGAGTTTGTGGTGAGAAAAGAGTTTGTGGCTTTCTGGGATGCTGTTTTGCCACCTACATGTAAAAAAAAGAAGAAAAAGTATTGATTGATTAATTGATTGAATCTTTATTTTGAACATGTTGAAAAAGTACAACAACATAGAATTAAAAGAGACAAATGAACAAAGCAAAACAAAAGGAAAACGAGCAACTACAAATAACTTTCATGTTCAAAAAGTAGCAGGAAGAAGCATAAGCCTATTTAATCCCACCCCTTTTCCACTATCTAGTAATCAATAGACTACAGAAATACCTCCTTGCAATTACATTATATGTCATGTGTATTTTTTTTTATTATTCTTTATATATATATATATATATATATATACACATATATGTTTCTATCTATCTATACATACGTATATACACATACGCACATATACACATTTTCAATAACCCCATTAACACCTCAAAGGATACACAACCTACAAAATATATATATACCCATACCAACATACCCGTGCACCCGCACACACATGAAAATATTAGACAAGAACACCCTATCAAATCTCTACCTCGTCCCTGTACCCTGTAAAAACCATCTCCTTAAACCGCTTTTTAAACTGCGCCATGCTCGGACGTTGCTTCATATCTTTACTTAGTCTGTTCCACAGTTTCACTCCACACACAGAGATGCAAAAACTTTTTAATGTTGTACGGATACGAGGATGTTTTAAATTTAATTCCCCCCTCAAATTGTATCCCCGTTCCCTTTTAGAAAACATTTTTAGAATATTGTCAGGAAGCAGGTTATTTATTGCTTTATATATAATTTGTGCAGTGAGAAAATGAACCAGATCTGTGAATTTTAGAATTTTTGAGTTTAAGAATAGTGGATTTGTATGATATATTATAAGTATATTAAAATAAGTTTCAGTGGGGTCAATAACAAAAGCATGCTCATTGGACTTGCTTTTACTGCACAGCAACTTCTTAATGTACCTTTAAAAACAAGAGAGAACTCAAAATGAATATTTACAAAATACAATACTATCTCCTTAAAAGTAAATACTGCCCAGAGAGCTTTGCCTTCTCTCAGTCTGTCTCGTTCATTTTATCTTTTCATAATAGCAAAAAAAAGGACCCAAGACAGAAACGTCTATGAACATACTTTATTAAATGTAAGCTTCTTTTTTTCCCTCTGTCAGGTTGCTAATCCCGGTCAAGCTCTCCAGACACTTGGCTCTGCCTTCCTCAACATTATGTGGCCCTATGAGCTGGCCAATGAGAAATGGCTCCTGTATCCTGCCAGCTTGACGTTTCAAGGCCACCCGGAAACACAGTGCAGCCCCACATCAGCTCTGAATCCTCTGAAGCTGCAGGGCTCCTCGCCTGCAGAGCCGGGCAGTCACGGGGTAGGCGGAGCAAGTCACTGCCGATTTTGAACTGGCTCATTTGTTTACACACATATACACAAAAATATATATGCTGACTTTAACTAATTGGAGTACATGTTAATTTTTCATGATATGTTGTTACATAAGTAAAATATAAAGCATTACATTTAATGGAATCTGGTCAAATGATTGGTATACAATTATTTTGTACTAGTCATGTTTCCCTGAATAAATAATAATAAATAATATTTCAGTTGCATTTTTTCTCAAAATTATTTTTTAAAATTTGTCAGGGCAAACAATATTTTAAAGAGCAATTTATTTCATTAGAAAAAGGCTCACAAATCCATGTTTTAACAGCAAGTGACAGAAATAATAAGAATAGGATATAAGGACTCAGTCCAGAAGTCAGTGCTGAATGACGTATGTTAGCAGTTCATTTAATCTTCTCTTTTTCTGTGAAAAAAAACCCTTTATAATATATTATATGCTGTCTCTTTGTATTTTGACAAAACCTTTTTGAACCTTTTCTTGAAACACGCATATAAATGCATCTATTTCAGCAGGTTGGGCGAAAACGCCGCTCCCACCCTGAGGAGGAAGGTCAGATCATGACTAAAGGCAGCGTGGGACAGACGACGCCTGCTGTGGCAGCTTCAGACAGACGCAAGTCGCTCAAACTGGTAAGAAGGACAAGAAGCAGAGAGCCAGGGGAAAGACCAGAACGTGGGTTATTGATTTCCTGCCAATGCACTCAAACAACTGAACGGTTTTAAAATGTGAACACGTGGTCCTCTTTCATTTCCACAGCAGTTTACATTCAGGTGTGACTTTGTTTTCTAGGATTGCCTGCTGGGGTCAGCACGCTGTGTGCTGTTCCAGTGTCCTCTCCACAGCTTCTCCGGTCAGGCTGTGCTTAAAATCCACGCCAGACTGTGGAACAGCAGTTTCATAGAGGTAATATTACATCAGCACCTTTCTGAATATTACTCTCAAGCTCAGCTTCAGTCCAACTGTCACAGCTGCTGCAGCGAGCAGCGAGTGAGTGATAACTGCAGCAAACGCATTTACACAGTGACGACTGATGTCAGGAAGCTCGTATGTTACAGACGATGTCTGGCAACCAAGTCAAATGAACTTTCAATTTTCAATATTCACTGAGATCAAAGAGTAAGAATATGTGAATATGTTAGTTTGCTTTTCCATCAAACAGCAATTAAATTGACTGGAAACTCTTTTTTTAATAGAAATTTATTTACAATTTTGAAATTGAATTTGTCATTAAATTTGCCTTGTTTGTATCTCCTCCTTTAATCATGTAATGATCCCTTAGGAAATAAGGGATCAGCAAAGCACCTACAGGAAATAGAGTCTAGTTTGTTTTCTCTTTAAATCTCACTATTTCATAGTTTTGGCTCTAATACTATAAAACTGTGTGAATAGTTTATATGATGTAATTAGTGGAGCCAACATTATGTTGCTTTGGCTAAAATTTTAATGTTTCTCGGTGCAGTTTTCCTTGTTTTAAACACAAACTTGCTACTTGCTTTGTTTCTGTCTCTTAGGAGTTCCCAGCAGTCAGTGCTCTGGAGCTGCTGGTCAGAGCCAACATCACTGTGAAGTCCAGCATCAAACATCTGGTCCTTAAGGATGCTGCTGCACTGGTACTTCACACACATTAATTTAAAAAATAAACATTTTTACTGTTAAGTTGCTGTTTGTGCATTTCTTCAAGCTTTGAGCTGAATATCTTTTCTTCCTTATCAGGTTTCAGTGATGATTTATCCCGAGCACGGTGTTACTGACCAGTACTGGATCCCCTGGTGGATCATCCTCATTGCCATCCTGGCAGGTGTCCTGCTGCTGGCACTGCTGGTCCTCATGCTGTGGAAGGTAATCCATCAGATCTCAAATGGTCTGTCTTTACTTTTTCACTGTGTTTTTTGTCTTTTTATTCAACTGTAGGTCTTTATCATTAACAGAAGTGGAAACATTAAAAAAAATAAAACAGGAAAATAAGACAGGTTTACATATAAATGTTTATATAGTAATGTTTTATGTGAAAAATGATGTCAAAGAAGAAAATAGAAGAAAATACATTAAAAATTGACAATTTACTTTTGGGTGGCAACTGAGTAAAAACACAAAATAATAATTCTTAATAAGTTATAATTTAATAATTTACACAATTTATTAGAGAAAATTCTTATTCTGTATTTGTTTAAACTAGTGCTAGCTAACTAGCAAGTGAGCACTTTTCTAAGATGGATCGCAGGTCATATAAGATGTTAACCCTGAAGCCAAAACATGAAAATTTAGATGCAGAAAAATATGCACAAAAATTTTAATCATATATATATATATATATATATATATATATATATATATATATATATATATATATATATATATATATATATATATATATATATATATGTATGTGATTTCATTTTTTGTGCATCTAAATTTTCATGTTTTGGCTTCAGGGTTAACATCTTATATGACCTGCGATCCATCTTAGAAAAGTGCTCACTTGCTAGTATATATATATATATATATATATATATATACATACATACACATATATATATATATATAGTCAATTTGCACTTATGACTCATTGTTTGCATAACACATGAGTATGATATTCTTAGTGTATCATTTTTGCAGTTTATTGGTCAAAAATTACTTTTACAATTTAAAAATTGATGATATAGAGGTCTAAAAACACGTAGGATACAGTTACAGACTTACAGGGTTCATTTGCATAGCAGTGGATTTAAAGCAGTAATAGTTCCACCTGAAATGTGGAAGAGGAGTCACAATAAATTGGAATATTTTAGTAAAGTAAGTTAACTAGTCCTCAAGTACTGTTTTCCTTTCCGTCAAAGTTCAACAGCTGCAGGATCCTGAGTGACGTTTCTTTGATGTCACTGCAGTTGCCTTCACTCGTCCGTTATTAGTCTGCCTTGCTCTGATCTGTCCTGCAAATGTTTTATTCCTTCCAGCTCACTCTCACCTGTGCCTTTCCTCTTCTGTCCTCATGTTTGTCCTCCGTGTGACGCTCCAATCTGTGTTTTCTTCCCTTTTCTTTCCTCCTCACCTCTATCGGGGAATCCCCTCTGTTATATATCTGTGTTTTCCCCACTACCCCGCCCCAGTGTGGGTTCTTCAAACGCAGTGAGCGACGCCATCATTATGAGACGGAGTACTACCGTGCCCATTTGGGGGTCCAACCCTCGGAGGCGGAGAAGCAGGCGACAGAACAATAATATAAAGTATACCCCCCTCTGGCCTGCTCTCCCCTCCTCCTCTCACTCCAAGCGGTAAAAATCTTCACCTGCAGTCGCCTTTGTTCCTCAATTCACTCGAAGGCCGGTGGTGTTCATTACAGCATGACAGCAAATGTAGGCTCAGATGATCTCAGGTGGCATCAAAGCAGTGACACGTGAGATACAAGAGAACTGACCTCTTGTAAAGCCTTCTTTACCTTTGTTCCTGTTTATATTAGTAGAAAGAAAAACATTATAATGACAAAAAAAGACAGATTCACCACACAAAAGGTGGCTTCTAGTTTCTGCCATCACTCATTTTTACGGGACAATGTTTGCAGGCAGATTGAGAATTAAAATAAGAGGCTATTACCTCCATAAGGGGGTATAAAATTATTTCTCTAGGTTATATTTTATGTGTCTGTTCATTTTTAAATTAAACCTTTATTAAATAGGTAAAACATTTATACTAAGCAACCACTTTATTTGGTACACCTCGCTAGTTGCGCTCACTTTCGCCTTCGGAGTTGCCTTATTTTTTCATGGCACAGATTCAAAAAGGTCCTGGAAACGTTCCGCTACATGATAGCATCACACACTTTGCAGATTTGTCAGCTATAAACACATGATGCTAATTTCCCATTTCATTGCACCCCAAAGGGATCTGGTGATTGTTGAGGCAACTCATTGTTAGGTTCAAGAAACCAGTTTCAGATTATTTGAGTTACATGGAACATTATCCTGCTGGAAGCAGCCGTCAGATTATGGCTACACTTGGTCATCTGTCTTGGTCAGCTGACTCCAGCATCTGAATGTTGCAGCAGAAATTGAGACTCATCAGTTTTTCCAATCTTCTGTTGCCCAGTTTTGATGAGCCCACGTGAAATGCAGTCTCAGTTTCCTGTTCCTAGCTCACAGCCGCAGCCAATGTGGCCTTTTGCTGCTTGAGTTCAACTAGTTGTGCATTCAGAGAGGCTATCCTGAATACCTTTCATGCAACAAGGGGTTATTTGAATTTTGCCTTGCATCAGCTCAAAGGCTGCTGGCAATTCTCCTCTGCCAACAAGGCAGGACACTGGATACTGTCTCTGTAAACCCTGGAGATGGTTGTGTAGAAAGATCCCAGCAAATCATCAGTTTATGAAAGACATAGATGTCAGCAGGTCATCTTGGCCATTTCTGTCAGCCTAAATATACGTAGATGTTGCCATGTGACCGACTGATAAGACTTTTCAACTGACAAGCATCTGTACTGGTGTACCCAATAAAGTGGCCAGTTAGCGGATATGAACTGTGTTGCCTACATTCATGATTTGATCCCAAATTTTAAAAAAGCTATTTTCATTGTATTTAATTCCCCTAAAATGTCTGAAATCATCATACTTTATTATAGAAACACATATCTGCTATCTCTACATAGGTGGCTAGCAGCACATATAGCCTAATGCTAGGTATTAGCCTAAATATTAATGTCTCCCATGAGCAGCTACTTTGCGAGTCTCAGTTGTTGGTTCACTGAAACTGTTTTCGGTGTTTTGTTCTGTAAAATGATTTAAAACCTTTGTTTTCTATTCACCTAATCTGTGCCTGTTGAACACCATCCAGCCATCTCTCCTTCAAGGCTTTAACATGCCTGCTGTGCTGTGTTTTGTGCCTCTTACTTTTCAGTTATCTGCACTTGTTCATTCTGGCATCATTCTCAGAAGACTGTTCATTTCTACGCCGTCCCCTCTTTCTAAAAATCTATTAACGATTTGACATGCATTCAATAACTGATCGACTTTTCCAGGTGCCAGACTGAACTTGTCGTTAGGATCAGTGGATGTCTTTGTTCCCTTTAATGAGTGTAAATCTGCTTAGCGGTACTTCAGTGTGTTGGTGTGTTAATCGCAGACACTTCAGGCTGGTGCAAGTTTATAAATGTTGAGCATGATAGTGTGCTTTTTGGTTGGTGTGCTGTTTTAAATGTATTTTTTATTAAAAAGTCACTTTGTTTGCAGCTGGTAATCAGGTAATCACTTTGCCTTCTTATCTGTGAGATGCACTATAAAGCTTTACCTAAACGCAACGAATAACAGTGGATACTTTTCTTAGAAGGCATGCTATTGAGTAACACAGCACCTCCTCAAACACAGTTTAACAACTGTAGTTATCACAGTCCCTTAAAAGTGGCACTGGTTAATTCTTTTTCCTTCCCTTCTGCCTCCTCCATCCATCTTTCCCTTCTTCTGTGTGCACTCCGACCCACTTTCCTCGCTGGGTCAACAGTGTGGCTTCTTCCGACGGGCGCACTACAAGGACAAACTGCCTCAGTACCACGCGGTCAAGATTCCTCGCGAGGACCGGCCTCAGTTTCAGACTGAGAAGTCAGGAGGCATCCAAAAAAAGGAATGGGCCACACACTGGAGCGACGGGACCTCATAACCTGCTTTGATGCCCTGACTTTAAAAAAAAGAAAAAAATCACCATGTGCAGCACTCATTATGTCTTTGCTGTTGAATTAACTGACTAAAAAAGTGCACAGAGACTGGGATCACGAAATGTTGTGCACACCTCACTTCATCATTGCTTACATACTGATGCGTTTTCTCAATACTGTAGCCTACTGAAGGCCTTACATAGCTTATTTAGTCTAAATCAATATCATAGTATTGTACTGAAGGCCTACGACAACATTAAAACCAGTCGAGCTGCTGAGTACGTTCCCCAGCCCTCACTGCTGCTTCACTGTCTGACATCAGAAAGGACTGGAAATCAAAGACATGCATAAGCACCACATGCAGATCCTTACAGACACACACAGATATACTGGACATTATAGTAAAGAAGCCAGTGCCCATGACAAAGACTACTTTCTGCCTTAACTACTGTAAGACTGAAGATTCATATGGGCAATGAAAAGAAAATGCATTTTTCTATATATAAATGACTTTTTTTAGTACTGGTTAAAGCACTGGGTGGGTGGATGTTCGTGTTTCGATGAATGTGTTGTCTTCTGGGCTCGACGATTACTCTGGGTCGGCTCAAGAAGCCATTTAAAAAGTTCATTGATAGCTTTTGTAGGGCTTTGTTCAATTGCCTGAGTAACTT
Organism: Neolamprologus brichardi; assembly: GCF_056152115.1. Lineage (NCBI taxonomy): Eukaryota > Metazoa > Chordata > Actinopteri > Cichliformes > Cichlidae > Neolamprologus > Neolamprologus brichardi. Next base: position 31,510,044 of record NC_142108.1, on the reverse strand, counting down.
GAATAAGAACAAGAAACCACAATACAACCTATAACATGCCGTAGCCACGACCAGAGCACTGTTGTCGCATGTGTCAGATTAAAAAAAAAATCAATATTTAAGGTATCGTGTGCTCTTCATGTGTTTATGAAAATTTCTGGTAGATTTTTTTATGGATGTATTATGATGACATAACAGTGTAAAAAAAATCTAATATGTATGAAAACTTACTGTAGTCTCAATTTTAAACCTAAACTGCTATGAATGAGTGAATTAGTTACAATGTGACGTCTGAGTGATGCCGCCATATTTTTCTCATGAGTTGTAATGTAAAGACGTTTCACCAGGTAACATTTTGTTGTTGTTGGACTGCATTAACCTGCTTGTCACACTGTTCTTGTTAATGTGCGCCACTCGTACCAGTATGACAGTCCTTTCACTTCGTTACTGACACTTCTAATTGCGTACAAGTGCCTTATTGTAAAGGTGGCAGATGGTGTGCCACTGGTTACAAACGCAAGGCTACTGCAAATTAGATCATACTCCCCTGAAACATCTGTTGGACACCGGTGGACAAGTAAACATCCCTCCTGCACTGAAGCAACATGAAGACAGGGAAAAACCTTTGTTGTTATTTTTTACATGAACAAAGCAGCGTGAACATAATGTGTATCAGAACCAGACAAACTCTCTTTGGATCTAATCTGGGTTGATGAAGTGGATGTAAAGCATGAAGGGTCAGCTTGATTTTTTTAGGTATTGCTGGACAATCTTATACTAGCTGCATGTCCTTTTTCTGATGTTCCCAAATTTTCTGTTGGTCATTGTTCGGTGTTTTATTTATTGATTTCGTTGGATTGGCTGCACTGTTTAAAGGTTGTAAATAAAAAAAATTTAAAAAATGAGGTAAACCTGACAGACCGCTTAATTTGATCATTATGCAGAGATTTTAAACCCAGTGATGTACAGACAAAAACCAGGGATGTGTAAAAGCTGCAATTCACTTATATAACACCAGGTGGCGGTAACACTCTGAGAAATAAAACATTATTTCTGTAGTTATTTTAAATGGGAGGGAAAAACGAAAACATAAGGCATGTAAATTTTGTAAAAGCTATAATATGACTACTTAGATCTGAATAGATCTGAATTATTTTGTTTTTCATGGAAATGTTGCCCATAATGTTCTTGAGTATTTGTGCTTGTTAACATGAGGACAGGACAGTAATTAAGGGGTGCAGATGAGATGGGTTTGTCTTTAATGTTTGATTGTAACTCTTCTCGAAGAAGAAATAAAGGCATCTTGTTTTGTTTATGTGACATAAATATTCACGGTCTGTGGTCGGCGTGCACACTGGCTGATAAATTAAAAAAGTCAAAAACAGAACATTAAATCTTACGATCATTTTCAAGTTTATTTTTAACTCTGGCCCATTAGTGATATGAGTTTTTTAAATAGTTTTTTTTTCTAGGTATTACATTTATAGAAAATAAATTATGGAAAACATGATATCCTATTTAGAGTATTTCTCCAGCATCTAACCTGACTCTGCATTATGACAGCTGGGATTGGTGTAAGAAATAAAATTAGTAAATTGCATTACTAATAAAAATAGCCAGTTTTATTGTGCAACACAATCAATTTAGACAAATGTATTAATTCTGTGATCTAAATTAAATACAGAGCTTGAAGCAGGACAGTAGCCTAGCTTAACAGCATTAAGAGTGAAAACAGAGTTTTAAAAAAAATGTAAATATACTTAAAAAACTACCTTTCTTATTATCATGCTATGTTGTGATTATTAGAGCAACAAAAACCCAGAGTAATAAGCTCTGAACAAGCTTAAAGAAGCCTAATTACTAGCTTGAAGAAGAAGCTTGATTACTTATATTTATGCTAAGCTAAACAGCATGCTCTGCACCTCTGCAGCTTTTAGATACACTGAAAAAAAATCGACACACTGCTGGGGAACAGATCTCAGACCTATACTGCCCTTCTCATGTTTTACACTGAACACCCCCCAAAATGTCCAAAACACTGATGGAAAACCAGTGAAAGGCATAAAAGACATTTCTCTGGCCCTGTGAAAGCTGGGATAGACGTAATGGATGGATGATCGGATGGTTGAGCAATGGGATCACATAAAACTAAACAAGGGTTTATTTTTGTCCTCTTATTAGAAACAGCATAAACTCACTTTTGTGAGTCAGAGTGAGTAACTTTGATTTTCCTGTAATCCAAAAGCTTCTGATCTCATTAATGAAAACTAATACTCTCAGAATCCCTCTCAGTCATCCTGGTTGCCATGGTAGTTAAAAGAGGCTGTATGTGCGTGCGTGCTTAAGCGGATTGTCACCCATTAAGCACTTTGATGAGCCAAATCTGTTGATGTGGAAGTGACTAATTATTATACACACACACACACACACACACACACACAGAGGCAACACTAAACTGAACAAGTACCCCTAATAAAGCAAGTGTCACTGTCACTAATAAAAAAAAGCTGATGTTACTTGGAAAGATAATGGAAGGAAGCGAGCTGACGTTTAACAGATGAATTGTTTCATTTTTAGGCATCGTTTGCTTCTTCCTAAAACCCCTTGATCTGCTTGTTAAAGAAAACTCTGTGTAAGCAAAGGGTTTGATGAGCCAGAGTCTTATTATTGACCCAAGGTTTACTTTACATTCATGTCAATAAAGCTTTGGAGAAAGCAAATATTCTACAGTGCATGAAAAGGAGATCCATTATATGGTCATCACAGGTCCACAGCTCTAGCTGTGAGCACAGAAGCTCCGCCCACCTGCTGTTCAAACCTTCTGTTTGTCAGGGGCAACCAATCAGAAGAAAGTAGGATTAAAGTTCGGGTAGTTACAAAGAAAGCTTGTTTCATACAGAAGATGATTTGAGAGGCTACATCAAGGCCCAGAGCGCATGCATTTTATTTATTTATATTTTTTGGTAATTGTTGCAGTTCTTCTGAATCAGTGTGTGCTTTGAATTTCTTCCTGTATAACTGAAGTCACATGACTAATCTGTTATATATTGTATATGCTCTGTGCATTACCTTGGGATGGGTGGGACGGGGTCCATTTGCACGGATTTATTTGTTTAATAACTGGAAGTTGTGCTGCACGACCCTGGGGGCCACATAATAACACACTCTGGTGCTAAGTCATCACTAATGCCTGATCCGAGCTAAATGGACCTAGTTAAGGCTCTTCCTCCATCCTGTCCCCTGTTCCCCGTTGTACAGTAGCGTCTTTTGTCAGCTCTCCTGAGACGTCCTGCCAGCGACCACGAGGTGTATATAAGACCCGCTGAGGATGTGACCAGCACTGAAGTTCGTTCTTAGCAAGTCTGCTTAGACAGCCATCTTCTTCTCTTTCCTCTTCTATATTTGTCATCAGTGTTTGTCTGACCTCCTCTCGAGTCTGAGAACATGGACACAGCTGCAGCGGTGACTCTACTGGCACTGATTATGGCGATGGCTGGCGTCAGTCACGCTCTTCACATCCAAGCCGGCCTGGACAAAAACGACATCTTGCCTGGCAGCTCAGAGGAGAACATGCCTGACCGCCTGTTGGGGCTGGTGAGACAATCAAACCACTGAAAAACTTGTTAATATTCATTTCACTTACATGTTGACAGTCTATTTTATGTCAGGTCCAAGATCATTTGAAGCTTTAAAACTGAAATCCTATCGCTGAAACACACATGTGGTGATTTTTTAAAATATGCATCTTTGTGCCTGATTTAAATATGGACCGCCTGCTCTGGTACATGCCAACATTTTCTGAGAGGATTGTATGTAAATGCGACTTGAGCCTTTTATCAAATGAGACAGGATAAATCACACAGCCCATTTAGATTTCAGATGGTGTTCCTCTTCATGCAACAGTGTGAAATACACTGTTAGATATTCTGGTGTGAGCAGACAGTCGGGGGCAGGATAGCGAATCAGATAAAGGACAGGAAGATCACGAGTACTAGATTTTCTCTTTGTGACATGCAGGGACGGACAGATCTGAGTTTTACTTTGCATAAAATGAAGCGAATGGATATTTTGGTGTGCACCGTGTACATCTCTTAGCCTTGGTGCCTTAATATCTAAATCTCAAGGCTTTTTGCCACAGTAGGACAGACTGGTTGGAGTCATCAGCCCTTTAAGTTTGTGATGTTCTTCATGTTTTATTTAAAAAAAAGAAGAAAGTTTGACACGATGCTGTGTGCTGGTGTAGCCTTAAATGTGTCCTGGTGTGTTCCAGGAGAGTGAAAACAGAGATAGCGACACTGATGATCGCCTGCTGACTTCATTGCTGAGAGCCCTGCTGCACGGAGCCCAGAGAGAAGCCAGGGAGTCAGTCCTCCATCAGCCACAGAGGTCAGTAGCATCACAGCGCCTGTATTAATCTACATTTCAAGTTTTCCTATCAGATGAGTTTACAGAAAAACACTAATATGGGAAGTTCACTGACGTAGTTTGGGCTTGTCACCAAATCCTTTTTTACCCAAAATACACCATGTGGGTAGTTTGTAACTATTTAAAGGGATTATGATCAGTGTTGGGGAGTAACGGAATACATTAACCTCCGTTACGTATTTAAAATACAAAATATGAGTAACTGTATTCCGTTACAGTTACCGTTTAAAAAGGTGGTATTTAGAATACAGTTACTTTGTTGAAATAAATGGATTACACGGCGGTACTTCCCTGTTTCATATTGTGGCGGGTCAGGCCTGTTTGGGTTTTGATTGACAGCTACGTTCTGTTGTTCCAGGCGGCAGCGTTACGGTTGCCATGGTTACAGGGTGACGCTCTCTCTCTCTGCGTGTTTCCTGGGTGAGAGAGCGCCTGTTGTTGTTGTGCTAAGCTAATAGGCAGAATGCTACAGGTATAGCTCTAAACAATGTAGCATCATGGGCAGTGTAGTCCGTGCTGCAGGGAGAATGGACTGTCATACCCGTTATGTGTCTGTGAGCGAGGGAGGGAGAAAAAGGAAAAGTACGAGCTGTCATCGAGCAGAAACGGGAGCTGGAAGCATGTAAATATAATAATAACCACTGCAGCCAAGAAGAGTGCCTGACGAGCCCAGTTGTAAGTAAGCTATTAAGACTCGACTGTACACCGTGTTCGTGTTTTCCTCCAAAAACAATAAGTTCCGTTGGAGCAGCCTTTCAACGCCTCTCTCTGTCTCTGCTAGCAAAGTTGACCCAGACAACAAAGTAAAGCTAGTTTTCAGCTACGAGCCGACACAGAACCCACCGTATTAGCCAGAGGTCCCTTTACTACGGTTCGGAGCCGCGGACCTTCAGTAACAGTAATAAATCACAGCAATAGTACATTCATGTAGTTGTAAACAGCATGATAATATATTAAGTAATCCAAAGTATTCAGAATACGTTACTCTCATTGAGTAACGTAACGGAATACGTTACAGAATACATTTTGGGGCATGTATTCTGTAATCTGTAATGGAATACATTTAAAAAGTAACCTTCCCAACACTGATTATGATATACAGTACGCACCGTGTACTGGAAAACAGGAAGAGCAAAATCCATTTAGCCATTTGCAACTACTTTCCATATGTGAATTTTAAAAGATCAAAATGACCCATTATGTACTTGAAATGTCCATTTGTAAAAAAAAATCATTCACAGTCAAAACGATTCTTCTGGCAAAGCTGGGTTCATTAAACTGGTCTCATCTTCAAGGGCTGTTACAGAGGAAGCGACCTTCCTCTGTAACAGCCCTTCAAGCTCAAATGCAACTGAGGCCCAGCTAAGATCACAACATCAACATCAATCTTTTGTATTTTCTGGTCTGTGTTTACAGATGTTTATCTATCTAAAATCATAGTTTGGAGTTGAATTAATTGAAATAATTCCCACTCTTGGTGCTTTTCCCATCACAGGTTTGGCCGCAGCTCCAGAGGGCAGGTTGTGCTGGAGGATCAGATGCATTCCCGTGACTGGGAGGCTGCCCCCGGTCAGATCTGGAGTATGGCCGTGCCCCAGAGATTTGGCAAGAAGTAATGTTGCAGTCATGCGGTGTTGCCCTGGTGGAAGGTCAAGCAGCCGAGAGTTATAAAGATACTAGATTTGTTCCAGCCCGTTAGGCTTGACCTTACACCTGGTGTCCAGTGAAAGATGACACTAGCTTAATCTTTCATGATTATGATTGTTGTTATTTTCTTTGAATTTCCAACACTGGGAAGCACGGTGACTGGTGATTGTTTGGATCGGCATGTTAAGGACTGAAAATGTTTGTTGTGAATTGTTAGTTGCTATGTTTTTGTTGTTCTTCCGTTCAAATAAAAGAACTTTAATCTTGTAATGCTAATTTCATGTGTATTTGTGTTCACTGTTAAAGAAAGGTGGGAACAAACAGATGTTGAAATTTTATAAATCCAGCTGTTGAGTTCATTTAAATATGGACATTTAATCTGTTGCTAATCATGTTTTAGTTTGTGAAATGTGTGTAAAAATGGCCAATCCAAGTTTTCTCAAGCCAAGGTGAGATCTTAAAGTGTCCTGTTTGCCCAAATAAACTCTCAAATCCCCCAAAATTTTCCACTTAAATATATAATATGATAAATACAATAAAAAGGTTTGTATAGATGATTAGAAATAAAATAGATAATGGTGAATTCTGCATTTTGGAAGCTATAACCAGCCAACACTTATTATTTTTATTGTAACTGTTTTATCAGCTCATAAACTAATAAATGAGCTTTTTTAGCCTAAAAAGCTTAAAATCATTTAGCTTATTTCAGCACTTAGCATTTTTTTGTTTGTTTTTTCTAATATCAGTCTTCCTTGTTTTTAAATCCCATCAGAGGACAAATGGTATATTTTTTGTTTGTTTGCAGGACGTTATTATATCTGCTGGATCTGCAGCCAGTACTCACATCAGTTCGGCCATAAACAAGAGCATAACTGAAATGTGTCTGTGCTGGTTCACATCAGGGGAATGTAAATGCAGTGGAGACCACACACAGAGAGACGAATGAAATACGATCGTAATGTAAGTATTTTTTATTTCTCTACAAACAGCACCGTGCGGGGGGTTAATGTAGTGAGATAAGGATGGAAATCCTGTGTTCAGTGTGCCGTGATGGTCAGCACTTCTCTGTGTCTGTGGCTTATTTACAGGCCACCTGGGGAAGCAGCATGCAACTAATTAAAACACAGCAACATGCAATTACTCTACACATTACTGGTGTCCACCGCTAATTACTGGGAAGGAAAGCATGTCAATCCCACTTAATATGAGTCTTTTATAACCTCGAGCTCTGGTTCTGCTGCAACACCCCAGAAGACAAAATAAAGTAATGTTGTTGGGCTTTTAAGACTAATGACCAATGATTCAGTCATTTTATTATTATTTTGGTTATTTTTAATCAAATGTAACTTTAAATTCTTGTTTGTGGTTTAATCTGTGTTTGTTGTCGTAACATCACAGGTTTGAGCAGATTGCTCCCGGCCTCTGGACTCTTTACAGTTCTAATTAGAAAACAAACAAACAAAAACCATAAAATGAAAACCTTGTTACAAAACAAAAAGGGTAAGATTGACCGCAGAGCGTAACAAGACATGTGGCACAGAACAAAGGGAACCTGTGCTGCACACAGAGAGCCCTGATTGGATGATTACTTACAGGTGATGATGACTGGAAGTCAAGCTGACTGGAATCTGAGTGCATTCGAAATAAAATGTGAAAATAAATGCAAATCTATGACAGTATTTACCTGTTAATATGAGTACTTTATCAAACATAAACAGAGACTCTATATGAAATATGAGCAGTGTGCTTGTGCTGGCCAGCTGCTGTTTCAAAGCATCTTCAAGCAAGTAGTGTTCAGGTGTGGCCTGTGTAGACTGGAAATTGCGATTGCTTAAATGTTCACATTAAGCGTGTGGAGCACCCCCACACACCCTCAGCTGCTTTCACTTGTGCTTGAAGATATGCGTGGCGTTGACTTACATCTGTCTTACATACCAGCTTTGACAATGACACATAAATGTGAGATAACAAGAAGCATATTGAGACAAAAGAAAAGAACAGAGGCAGAGCAGGTGCTGTTGTCCACACAGCTGTAGCCTCTCATCAGCTTAACTGACTTGAAGAAAGTCGGCTCATCTGAATTTCATGAGTCTGCAGGGGGTTCAGGCAAAACATCTGTGTGTGCGGTGATTATACCAGAAAGCTGCAGAGAGAGCGAGATCGAAAACCCAGACTGACTGACAGATACACTGGGTATAAAGACTGCTTTAGGCAGCTCCTGTGTGCAGCACTGTTTCACACACACACACACACACACACACACACACACACACACACACACACACACACACACACGCATTCTTGTTTTCATATCTTAGTGATGACAACTAATTGACATAATTGTCCGCCTATTTTTGGTCCCCACAAAGATGTCTAAACAGGTACACACACACACACTCTCACTCTCTCTCACACACACACACACACACACACACACACACACACACACACACACACACACACACACACACACACAGAAGCCTTTCTTTTTTGTTTGATGACCTTTATTCGACCTCCACACTTCCACTTTCCCTCGTGGTCATCATCTGGGATGGCAGCCACCTTGAACAGCAACGAGGGAGGTCTCAGCCATTAGTGGTTATGACCGTGACACAGCACAATTTGTCACACACACAAAAGGCTTTAATGGCTACAGTGTGATCAAATGATCTTGTTTGGAGAGAAAAGCAAAGGTAGCTTTAAGGTTAAACGGGAATCTGTCCTCTGCTGCACGCAGTGGAAACTTTTGAACTGCACCTTTAAAATTTCACCATATATACAAAATAAATAATGTTGGAAACACTAAAAATAGGCAACAGGTGTTTTTTCCATGCCACCTCGGTCACCTCTTTACTTGTTTTACCCCTTAACTGTCAACTTAAGTCAAATTAAGCATATTTAAATTTGCATATGTATTAAAGTACACAAAGAAACCAAAAGATTGCTGTTACATGCAGCAAAAAAGTAGAAAGTGACAGTATGCATTTAAAAAAATTATAGGAGGTCTACACTTTATTTAAAGAAGAAGTTGAGACTTAAATTGGTTTCAGTTTGTAGGCAGATTGAATTGTTTTTCTGTCTTACTTTGGATTCAATTAGAAGCACTCAGTAATTTAGATTCTCAACCACAGCAGCAAATCTCAAACAGAATGACAGAAAAAGAAAAGATTCAAAGTGTTGCAGTGATCCAAAGTCCAGACTTGCTGTTTCAGGACCTTAAGAGACTAAATGTTAATAAATGTGGTATATTATAGTTTAGTGCCAACAGTTTATCACCAAACAGGACTTGGCCAGTTTCTGTTAGATTATGTGATTGGCTAATACCTTTTCCCTTTGAAAGTTCGATAAAAGAGTTAGAGAGATAAAACTCTGCTGATGTGAAGGAGCAGCAGAGACGAAGCTTTTGTCCTTCGTTCGCTGCTCACATCGGAGGCTGCTCTGGAAAACGTGCAGCCAGCTGTTGTCTCTCACAAACACACTCACATAGAGCACACCGCCCCTTATTAACACTGTTTTCTGCTTTGATGACAGAGACATTTTTCAGTAAAAGCTCAAATTACGTTGGCAGCTTTTTATTATTGCTCTCACTCCTTTACTACCAGCTACATGACAAAAAATATGCAATCCCACCACAGCAAGAAAACAGAGAATTCTGTTGTTTTTATTCATTTTTACATGATTTTTTTTTAAAAAAAAGATGTGATTATTTACCAAAATATTCTCAATGTTTAGACTTTTTGAGTGACTATTATCCAACCTAAAGCATTTAAAATGAGGAATTATAGCAAAATACAAATGTTATTGTAAAAGATGCAAATGGTGCTTCCCGTGTGCCTGCTTCACTCCTGCTTCACTCCTTTGTTGTCTGCTGTTTCTGGATGAACCGTTCACGCTAAAATGGAAATGCGATGGATGCGTAAAAAGATATTGCATGGTCTTTTGAAACAGTGAGAGTGCTTTCTTCCACTAGACTGTACATCAGAAATATTAAGAATTTTCATATTTAGTGTGGAGTTAAAGTTTAGTTTGCTCTTCACGCCTGCTTGAAATGTATCCTAAAACAGAGCAGAGTTTAAAGGCGTCACGCTTGATATTTATTTCACTCCCAAAAAGCACTGCACATTTGACACACCGTATGCTCCTTGGCTGGTGTCAGGTATCGGGGCCCAGTGGACATGTGGTGTGGGGACACTGGGGCTAAGAGACAATCAATAAAGCTTGTGCTGGCCAGGCGTCAGACAGGACAAGCCTGGCCAGTGATGAACAAAGAAATCATCAAAAACAGAACACACACACCTCAAACTGTTCCTACATCAGGACGTATCAAACAAAAGGCAGAAAACTGCAGAAGTCTGAGAAAAACCTTTTTGTGTAAAACATCACAGCAAATAAAGAACTGCTTAGTGTGCACAACGATATGTTTTTATTTTTATAAGCTCAGATTATTCTCTCACATGGTCAATATTGACTCAGAATTGCATTACACTGCATGATTCCCAGGTAACTATACCATCTGTGTAGGGACTACGCACAGAGCTGCTCAGTAATGCAAACTGTGCATGTGTTAAATAAACCAACAAACACATTTATATATGTGTAGATGTCAGCTTGTATTGACCTCATTCTGAATGAGACCACTTGTATCTAAAATACAGCGTAGGCTGTTTTTAAGCATGTGTAGGCAGGTGATTTTAAAAATACTCATGAAGAAGAGGCTGGATAAATCCAACCCGTTTCAACCCTTCGAGAGAGCATGCCTTTGTCATCCTCGCTCTCTCGCCTGTGCAGGGGCTGCTGCAGAACAACCCTGAGCTCAGACAGCCAATGAAGACGGAAAGAAACGTGAAAAGAGGGTGGGACTTGATGTGAAAGCGAATGAGAGTGAAGGAGAGGTGTTCCTTGCGGAGAATGCCCTTGCTTGAGCATTGAGAGCCTGGAGAGACAGAGAGGGAAGATAGAATAGAGACACTAGCAGGTGTTGAAGATAGGGAAAATCATTAAAGACCGGGTGGCACAAAACAACAAGGCAATTAGGGGAAAGTGTGTTTAAAGGCAAAAGTAAAGAACAGAAAAGAGTCAGACAGAAACTCAAACAATCTGATTCTTTTTTAATAAGCTGGAGCTCACTTATTTTTCAGCTCTTTATCCTCCTGGTTTCGTACGGATTCTCCTTTCTCGATCATCCCCTTCTTCCTCCCGTTTTCCTCTCTGACAGACAGTGCCACCATGGAAACTGGAAGCCCGAGGAAGATACAGTTCACCGTCCCTCTACTGGACACCCACTTGGACCCAGAGGCAGCTGAACAGGTAAGGTGGAGGGAAAGGAGGCAGGAGGAAAGGTGGAAGGAGCAGGAGGTGTGGGTGATATGGGACTTTTAAGGGATTCCTCTTTGCATCAGTGGGACACGATTAGAGTACTACTCCCACTTTTTTAAAAAACAATCAAGATGACTAGTGAAGATGCAAGAAAAAAATTGCTTTATACTTGCAACTCTTTGCAAAATCTCTGCACACATATTTAAAGCATGTGTAATCTAGCTGTCGAAGCAAGCAGGTGTAGTCAGAGCTGAGCAGCTGAGCATGCTACATCCCAAATGCTGTAGTTTACACTGATGAGTTTTCTGTGCATCTAATTAGCCTGACGTATGTTTTGACTACAGCTCTAATGTGAAGATGATGAATTCATAACTGATTCTTCCATCTGCACTCGCAGTGAGGGGCTTTACCGAGATGCATAGTATCTCAGCGGTGGTTAAGCGGGGTGCCGCAGTATATTGATGTCTCTAGGAGGTCAGTGTTTTGTTTTTCATTAGTGACTGACTGCTTGTATCCTACAGCAATGAAATGCTGGCAGGGTGAATGAATTTAACTCATTCATCATTAATGGACTTTTAAGGTCATTTAACTGCACAACTCAACTTGATTTGTGGCAAACACCACTCCTGTTAGTGTCTGAAGGAGCTTAGTGAGTGCAATCCATCCTTCTGTTGGGAATAGAGTGAAAAGAGGTGTCCCGTTTTCTCATTTTTATAAATATAACATGAACAGGACAGGTCGTTCATAATGAATGAAGCTCAAGTAAAGCTGGCAAGGATTTAGGAGTCTGGCTGCACTCTGTCTCACTCGCTGCTTTTCCCGAGCTCACTAGTTTTTCCCGAGCTGATACTATGAGACCCAAAGGGAAGGTAGATGTTATGGATGTGTGTGTGTGTGTGTGTGTGTGTGAGAGAGAGAGAGAGAGTTTGCTCTTGTGTGGAGATTTCAGTTTGAGAGTTAAGTTAAGACATAGAGCTACTGCAGCAGGCGGAGAATGTATGATTACAAGCCTCAGATACGAGAAACTGAATATGAGATGGCTGCATCTGCTGGTGTGTACATGCATTTCAGTCAGCGTAACATCAGTTTGACATATACACACACACACACACAGAGTCGTATACAGCAAAATAAGACAGATGGTACAAAATCTGGAGCCGTTTCCAGTCTGGTTTGGTGTCTACTTCTGCATGAAAACAATTTGTGCTTCTTATATAAAGGAGAACTAATTAAATGCAATGTTTAAGAATAAGAGCACTCTCTGACATAAAGGCAAATTACAGGACAAACCTGGAGCCACGGCCCCTGCGGTGATTTGCTGTAATAATGCTGTAGGCAAACCCAGAAGATCCTAGCTCCTCCCAGGCTCCCTCGATAACAAAATCAATTGTTGCTGGATGATTGCAGAAAAATTGCCATTTTTGTTCAGGAAGGTAATCTTCACTTATTAAAGCCACTGTTATGATCTTTGACATGTAATTGAAACCATCATAAATAAAAGATCAAGCTACACTGGTCACATGATCTCAGTGTCACTTCTGCAAAGTGTTTGATGACTTGATGTTGAGCTTTTGGAGTAAACGCCTCCTTAACAACATATAAAAGGTCACAAATTTAGAAGTGGTGTTTTTACTTATGTACTGTCAGTGGGTAAAGTTGAACAAGGTGAAGCTATATCAAGCTTTTATTAGTTAGAGAGTTTTTTTCTGGGATTTTACTCAAATACCAAACAACTGCTTTAATTTTGGGCTTTAACAACTGTTCTCTCTAATAAACTGTATTATCCTTGTCAGAGTTGGTCTCTTCTGTGATGAAAATACCCAATTTAAAGGGCACCAGGAGTGGCTGAATGATTTCATATGTATACGTATTAAACGTGCTAAATCTAAAGCTAACTTAGATTTAGCTAAATCTAAAGCTAGCTTAGATTTAGCTAGCTTTTTTGTGGGAGATTTTGGATATACTGGGCAGTGCTGTCCACATATCCTCATGTTCTTGTTCTTATGTTTAAGAATAACTATACAACAGGCAGGTGACAAATTACAGGATACCTGGAATAACCTGGATAAACCAGGGTCAAGCAGGACAAACCTGACTTTTAGGCTAACCAAAAGTTAGCACCACCCATGATGTCTTGATAAAAAGTCAGTGGTGCTTTTTGTTCAGGAGGTTAATGTTTAATGTCTTTAACACAGCTATCATCAGAACATAAATTCAGGGAATATCTTTTGGATAAACATTGTTCATTCCTCCACTAAATGCACACATAATGGGGATGTATTGTTATGCTATTTTACTCCAGTTTAAATCATAGTTTGGGTCGCACCAGCTACTCATAAATCAATACGAAGTCCTCTGTAATTCTTTATAAACACTTCTTCGCACACAGTTCTGCATTTGCTCCCAGCCAGCGAGCCGGGCTCTTACCCTTTCAAATTTGAGAAAAGATTGCGATCATTTCAGCCTGAAGACTTCCCATGATTCATTTTCCAGATAAAACCGTGAGACGCGAGCACCAGTTATCCTGAGGGGAACTTGGGAGGGAGCCAGTTACTAAATGGTAGCTTGATTAGTCTTTCACTCTGTACCCAGGCTGGACGACCGATTTACAAATAACAAAACACTGCCAACTAGTTTCAAACGGTTATTTTGCTAAATCATGTAGCATCTTCAAAATATGAGAAATGTTCTTAGTAACTGACTTCAGCAGTATAATGCGGTGAAATATAATCATTAAGAACCATAAAATGGAAATACCTTCAGACAGCATGGGTAAAAGTTACGAGGGGGTCCATTATATTGTTGTAATAAAGAACACGAGGTATCAAAGGTGCTGGAATTGTTTTTTATTGATTTATTGATTTTAAATGTAATAAAAATGGCCACCTTTCACAGGTAAGGTGAAAACATGTTGGATTGCACTGCTATGGAAATTACATATTACATGACAGGTATTACACTGGTATTTGTTTTCACACAGATCACTCTTTGTGCTGTGCTGTCATGGCATAGATGGTTACCAATACAGAAGAAGTTTGCAATCATTTAACAGTGACCGAGTCTTAAAAAACAGACAGTGTTGGGGAGTAACGGAATACATGTACCGCCGTTACGTATTTAAAATACAAAATATGAGTAACTGTATTCCGTTACAGTTACCGTTTAAAAAGGTGGTATTTAGGATACAGTTACTTTGTTGAAATAAATGGATTACACGGCGGTACTTCCCTGTTTCATATTGTGGCGGGTCAGGACTGTTTGGGTTTTGTTTGACAGCTACGTTCTGTTGTTCCAGGCGGCAGCGTTACGGTTGCCATGGTTACAGGGTGACTCTCTCTCTGCGTGTTTCCTGGGTGAGAGAGCGCCTGTTGTTGTTGTTGTTGTGCTAAGCTAATAGGCAGAATGCTAGCATCATAGGCAGTGTAGTCCGTGCTGCAGGGAGAATGGACTGCCATACACGTTATGTGTCTGTGAGCGAGGGAGGGAGAAAAAGGAAAAGTACGAGCTGTCATCGAGCAAAAACGGGAGCTGGAAGCTTGTAAATATAATAATAACCACTGCAGCCAAGAAGAGAGCCTGACGAGCCCAGTTGTAAGTAAGCTATTAAGACTCGACTGTACACCGTGTTGGTGTTTTCCTCCAAAAACAATTAGTTCCTTTGGAGCAGCCGTTCAACGCCTCTCTCTGTCTCTCGCTAGCAAAGTTGACCCAGACAACAAAGTAAAGCTAGTTTTCAGCTACTAGCCCGACACAGAACCCACCGTATTAGCCAGAGGTCCCTTTACTACGGTTCGGAGCCGCGGACCTTCAGTAACAGTAATAAATCACAGCAATAGTACATTCATGTAGTTGTAAACAGCATGATAATATATTAAGTAATCCAAAGTATTCAGAATACGTTACTCTCATTGAGTAACGTAACGGAATACGTTACAGAATACATTTTGGGGCATGTAATCTGTAATCTGTAATGGAATACATTTTAAAAGTAACCTTCCAAACACTGAAAACAGATTAGGGTTGCAACAGGGCTTCAAACGTCAGGGTTCTTGTAATCTATATAAAATATAGAGATAATTGGAGATTACAGAGTTTTATAACATATGTGAAAACATTTCATTAGTAAACAAACAAACAAACAATCTTTGTCTCAAACTGAGTCTGTTGGGGTCTGGTCACGCTTCACGCTCTCAAAATTTCTGCAGTGCATGTTCTTTTTCCTCAACATCCGGCTTTGCAAGGGCATCTGCAGGATGCAGACGTAATTTCATGTGTCTGTCTTGTTTGTGTCTGAGTGTTGGGGAGTTGGTGTCGTCTGTATTTATTCAGTTACGCGTCTGATTCCAGGCTGCAGCCGTTCAATTTAAGACTTAAACGGCTCTCAGCCGTGTGTTTACCTGCTTTCTTTCACGAGCAGATAGATCTCCTTCTAGGTTTATATGAGTAAAACTTGCTTTACTTTTTCTGCAAAGACTCAAGAGAGTTCTTAGCTCACAGCCTCAATAAGCATGACCAAAAGCGTGCCTGATTGCCACTGGGACATTTTCAATTTATTCTAAGACCTCTGCGAGTGGCCTCCTCAGCCTGTGCCAAGTGTGTGGTTTTATACAGTGTATATATTTATTTATGTGTTTGTCTTTGTGTGGGTGTATATGAGACAGATGAACAGTCAGATATAAAGAGAAAGAAAATAAACAAAGGGAACCACCAGATATAGTAAAAAAAGAAAGGAAATGTGTGTTTGGGTTTGCACGAGCTCGTACGAATGTCACACCGGGAGGTTTCACCCACGGTTCAGTAATCCCAGCAACCTGACACCTCCCAGCATGGTGATTCAGCCTCCGTGGAGAACTGTGCACCAGACAGAGGAACCTCTCTGACCCTTAATCACCAAAACACAAAACAAAACAAAAAAACCCAAACGCTCGCTCACTCCTCTTATCCATAATACAGCACAATCATCTCATATTATAGCCGTACATCTGACACTGGACCTGACAGAGGCCAAGACCAGATGGTGTCACATGAACAAAAGCCGTTGGCCTCGGGAAGGGTAACTATCCCACTCCCCTGACATTTGCACACCTAATGCTTCTGTGACATAATAGGCAGCTGGGGGCTTGCACAGCAGCAACTACAACCACAACAAGAAGATGGAGTGGGCTGGGATTTGAGATTGGTGCTTTTTGTGTGTTGCAAGGTTTCCACCATAAAAAGTTGTTAAGCACGGCAGCTGCGACCTGCCCGAGGGGAGAGGACAGGGGTTTGAATTTAATGTGCTATCCGCTCGCTAAATCTGTGGCCCCGAAGGAGCAGCAGAGCTGAATCAGTGCAGCTTTGTGTGATTTTTCTCTCTATGTTGCTTCAGTGAGTGTGGATGAAGGTAGTACTTTGATTTTCTTGCAGTAAATCAAAGTAGCATTTTACTTTCTTCTAATATTAGCTAACACAGCTAATGTTAGAATGATTTTTGTGTGTTTGCATGTAAGCAGTAACTCACAGTTTCCTTATTTTGTGGAGCGTACCTGCCCTGAGCCAAGTGTAGAAACAGACCTCATAATGTCGTCTCAGTCGTGCAGTGCAGGCGTACCAAAAGGAGATTCTTCTTCCAAGAGCTACAGAAAATAATCTGCATATTGTTGTTACTTGCTTTTAGTGTTCTTTCAATGTTTTTATATTATTTAACATATCATTTATATAGATACATATTCTATTATTTATTGTAACAATAATACTCATAGCTGATTGGCTGTTTAAAGTAGTAGTTCAACAGTCACATTGAATCCAGGATATGGTAATTGGTGATAGCATCTGTTCTCTCCTGGAGGTTTTATGGAAGTCATGCGGGAGTTTTATGTCGAGCACATAATTGGCATACTCAGACTGGGCAGATCCACCATGGAGCTCTCCTGTACACGAGCACCTGGACACTTGAGTCATAGCTGTGAGCACAGGGCTACTTTGTGAACACCTCATTATCCTAAAGACATAACTGTCACAGCTCTGTGTCATGTTGACCCGGCTTTCTGTTTCTCGTGTTTTGGTGTTTTTCTAGATTATGATTTATGATTTGATTAATCGGTGATACTGTTTTGATTATGATTATTATTTAGTAGGTTTTGGTCAGTGTCAAGTCTAGTGTCTTAGTAAAGTGTGTTTTGTTTCCTGTTTTACTTTGAAGGTTCTTGTTCCTGTCTGATGTCAGTGTTCCAGCTTTGCTCTCCCTGTCTCGTTGGGCCTTATTCTCCCAGCTGTGTTCCTCTTCTGTCTCTAATTCCTTGACGACTCCCTCAGTGTATTTAAGCCCAGCGTGTCGTTAACGTCTTCTACTCTCATGTTAACTGTGTGTTCTGTCTGCTCGCCTGCCTAGCGAGTTCAGTTTTTGTATTCCCAGTTTAGTGAGGTTCCTGTTCTGTTGCTATCAGCAATAACGCTGAGTCTTTTGAGTTTGTCTGCCTCCGAGTCCTGCATTTTGGGTCCTTTCTCTCCGTCTGCCTGCACACGGACAATAACCGGAAACCTGACAACGCTACAGTCCTGACTCACAGAAAAGCCTTGATCCATCATCAGTCCAACTCATTATTTTACCTCTTCCCCCGCTCCACTGATCAAGTCACACCAGACGGATTTCTGCTGTTGGATTACCGTTGAGGGAAATTACCTTCAGATATGTAGGTTTGCTGATTGTGGATGAGCAAAGAACATTATCTGTCTCACTTTGTTTCAGTATTTATGCTAAGAAAAGCAAGCCCAGTGTTTCCAGCTACATTTTGAGTGATGAACTTCGTTCCCCAGGAGGAAGCATAAAATATCTAAAAAGTTCACATATTCCTTTAGCGCTATTATTAGTGAGGAATTAATTGGAGTATTTATAAGCTGATTAACAGAGTTATTTCAGTTGTATAAGGATCAAATCTTATTCATTGTCCTGCAGAGAGCTCATATTAAACTCCATCTTTCATTTACATGAGCGGCGCTCGCTTGAAGAAGCTTCGCTCATAAATGAAAGCAATATATTCCCTGTTTAGATGATGAATTGTGACATATTGAAATAATTTTATTATGGACAATTAAGTGCTGAGACAATGTCCGTCCTCGCGTTCCCCATGCAGGTGGTCTTCGTCCTTTACTGAGAACATAGCTATTAAACACCTCTCCTTTATTACCTCAGGGAGGCGATTTCCAGGAACAACCTTCAAGTACAGCAGATTATCAGTGGTCATTATTTAATGAAGATGAATGCCATACTTGCCACTGATTTGCACAGTTTAAAAATAAATGCACATTTTGATTTGAGATGATCTTTAAACTTCTTCGAGTATTTTTGTCTAAACAAATGTAGACAAAGTGCCACAGATACGTCCCCATTTACACTTTCCTTTACAGAGCACAGGAGCTGAAATCATGTTTCTAGCCTTTTCTAAACCAAACTAAGCTTTATTTGTTGTATGCTATCTGTCAATTTGGCCTGAATAAGCTGGCAATGCCATGTAGTCAGCTAGCTTACCAGTGTACTGGCAGTGTTGGGGAGTAACGGAATACATGTACCGCCGTTACGTATTTAAAATACAAAATATGAGTAACTGTATTCCGTTACAGTTACTGTTTAAAAAGGTGGTATTTAGAATACAGTTACTTTGTTGAAATAAATGGATTACACGGCGGTACCTCCCTGTTTCATATTGTGGCGGGTCAGGACTGTTTGGGTTTTGTTTGACAGCTACGTTCTGTTGTTCCAGGCGGCAGCGTTACGGTCGCCATGGTTACAGGGTGCCGCTCTCTCTCTGCGTGTTTCCTGGGTCAGAGAGGCCTTTTTGTTGTTGTTGTGCTAAGCTAATAGGCAGAATGCTACAGGTTTAGCTCTAAAGAATGTAGCATCATGGGCAGTGTAGTCCGTGCTGCAGGGAGAATGGACTGCCATACCCGTTATGTGTCTGTGAGCGAGGGAGGGAGAAAAAGGAAAAGTACGAGCTGTCATCGAGCAAAAACGGGAGCTGGAAGCATGTAGATATAATAATAACCACTGCAGCCAAGAAGAGTGCCTGACGAGCCCAGTTATAAGTAAGCTATTAAGACTCGACTGTACACCGTGTTCGTGTTTTCCTCCAAAAACAATAAGTTGCTTTGGAGCAGCCTTTCAACGCCTCTCTCTGTCTCTCGCTAGCAAAGTTGACCCAGACAACAAAGTAAAGCTAGTTTTCGGCTACGAGCCGACACAGAACCCACCGTATTAGCCAGAGGTCCCTTTACTACGGTTCGGAGCCGCGGACCTTCAGTAACAGTAATAAATCACAGCAATAGTACATTCATGTAAATGTAAACAGCATGATAATATATTAAGTAATCCAAAGTATTCCGTTACGTTACTCTCATTGAGTAACGTAACGGAATACGTTACAGAATACATTTTGGGGCATGTATTCTGTATTCTGTAATGGAATACATTTTAAAAGTAACCTTCCCAACACTGTGTACTGGTAACTGACTGTCTGGGTGTTAATAAATTACATTTTTAAAAAGCCTTTTGGGGGATTCATCTATCCAGAAGGTGCCATGTTGCATCCGATTATCACATTGTTAAGACAGGGGTGTCACTCTCAGCTCAACATTTGTCAGTGTGCAGAGATATTTCAACCAAAAACAAGTTTAAATGTAACCAATGTAATATTTTTAGTGCCCTTACGAGGTCATTTTTAGTGCATGAATGTTATCAGCAAATAAGAAACACAAATCTAGAGGAAGTTAATTCTATCACTCACAAGCCTGAAACATGCACTTGGTAGGTCATAAGCCGAGGTCATAAGCCGACATTACTTTGTCTAATGCTGCTGCAGGTGATTTGTCAAGGCATCAATGCCAGGAGAGACGGTGATGGCATCTGACAAAGTCTGAAACATGGCCTGCATGACAACACTTAGTGGGGATTAGTAGGGAGCCTTCAGGCTCTCTATAAAAATGGCTCCTTAACTTGCAGCTTTCAAGCTAGTAGCAAAGATTAGCGTGCTCATAACTGAGTGCTTGTTCTCCATCTTGTTATAGATTGTCTCAGATGCTTTTAGAGGTCAAGTGTGAGAACAGAAGTGTCTCGCTCTTTGAGGAGGCTCCATGTAAAACTGTCCAAAGAAGTGTTTTGTTCCATTATTAGTTTGATCACATACGATAACTTTCATCCTGTAATTTAAAAGGGACAGCATGGACCATAGTCTTAAAATAAGTATTGTACTCATTCAGAGCTGAGGTTTGTTTTTTTTAAAGACATTTTCCAGTCATTGCTTGAACGATAGCTGTTGCTGTTCCAGCATTACAAAAATTAGTCTCACTGTTTTTCGTGTAAAATTAAGTCAAGAGGAAAAGAAAAATTCTAAAGGTGGATGTAATTATTCGTTTTTAATCTTATTTTTGTACATCCAAACAACTCGCGGGCATCGTTGTAAGAAGACTTTGACCCTACCGCCTTGTGGCCTGACCTACATTTACCAGTCAGAGGTGGTTTGTCGGCCGCTCCCCACACATCAGAAATACCAGGCATGCACAGCTTTTCCTGCCCACCCGTCACTTTCACAGGCTGTTTTTGTTCGTTGTTGTGAAAAGCGCAAAAGTGCATTTCAAATGGACTGTGGGCTGAAAGGCAGGCATGGCGGTTTGAGGGGGGTGAGCAGTCCAGTAAGCTGGGTTATTTATGCGAGTGAAGGATCAGCGAGTTTGTTCTGCTGCCGGGTGAGAAGAAGAATAATGTCTCTGGGAATAATCAGTTCTACACAGCCATGCCTGTTTGTGCTTTAATGTGAGCTGGCGGGGTGGATTTTCTGAAATGGTAACAAAACACACACACACACACACACACACACACACACACACACACACACACACACACACACACACACACACACACACACACACAGGGCTTAAATATTAGTGCAAGATTTATAGTATACGCGAGTGTTTTTCTATTGCAGCTTTCTCGATTCTGAGCCCTGCTTCTCATGAGGTTAAGTAAGCTGCAAACATACCAGATAAATCAATTAAGATAATATGTCTCTTCAGGGGGAGAAATCACTTAAATTACTTTGAGAATGTAAAATTTATTGTCATTTAAAGGGACACTACACAAAATTAGCTGCAGTTTTGCGTGCTATTCCTAAGAAACCTTCCACATCGGATCAGCAGCCCATATGCAAAAGAAATAGGAAAAACTTGCTTCATATAGTGAATCATAGGCTTATATGATTTACTCATGAAAGTGGCCACTTTCTCATTACTTTCATATGTTGTTTTATTTTCATTCATATAATTTTCAAGGGATCTTATATCTGTTTTCGCTCTTCTGTGCTTTTCATACAAGTTTCAAACAAGACAGATACAAACTTTATAAGATTTATATATATATTTTCCATATGGGAGGCCTCAGTCACACAGAGTTACAGACCGGCCACCCAACACCACCTGGCAACCTCTGATCACTCAGGACAAATGTGAATTCTCCCACCGATTGGTGAGGGGTTTCTGGAAGCTGCTTGTGGTCACCAGGTGACCAAAACCTCCTTTTGATTGCTTTGATCGCTAGTTTGCATGGAAGATGCTGACTAGTCTGCTGGCACTCATCCACTAACCACCAAGCGGTACTGAAATATACATTACAATGAAACTTTATTTATATAGCACATTTAAAAACCAACGGTATACCAGAGTGCTTTATTTCCATTCATTCTGTGTAAGGCCACATCGGTGCACATTTTGCTTTCTCAGTGAGATTTCAACAGAAATCGAAGAAAAGCGCCAAACCTGCAGTCAGACAAGAGGGCAGTGATGCCTGCTCAGTGCTTCATTCGGTCTTAGCTATTTGGCAGTTAATTTTGTATATGCTTGTATGTGATTTTGTACTGAACAGATATTATAGTAGTAGTGGCAGAGAGCACAATGGGAAAGTGGTGAGCATTGTTGGCTCATTGTTGTTGGTTTTGAGCCTGTTTGTCAGCTCAGGTCGTTCTGTGCAGAACAGCTAAAGTAAAGGTGTGGATCAGTGGTTGTTCTTCTCTCTGTATTAGTGATGTGATGGACTGCTGACCTGTCCAGACTGCACTTGGCTTTTCACCTGATATCAGCTCGGATGAGCATCAGTGACAACAGATGGATGAACTGACTCTCACAAAATTAGCAATTTGGCTGCTTGGATTTCTTAGTGTTTATACACAACTACAATCTTATCCAATTGACACAATTTTCACACAATCACTTGCAGAGGAGCCAGCTTGTGTTTTGACACAGCGATTACTGTGAAAGCAAACTACCATGAGCATTTATACAACAAGACAGATCAAAAAAATCACAAGCCTAAAGAGAAGGCTGCAGTCACAGGGAGCTGGCATGTGTCTCAGGATATGAGGTCAGCAATTTTCTCCAAAGTGAAATGTTCAAAGCAGTAAAATATCTGCCTGTATGTTAACAGAAAGAACAGACACTCGGCGTCTCCTCTCATTCAGGGCTTTCTTGTGCTCCATGGTAGTGATTTCAAAAGCAATGAAGCCTCTTCAAATCTGAATACCCAATTAGACTTTGCTGCAGCGATACAACTGACTCTGCTCATTTTTCATTACTGCACATTATTTCCATAGTTACGCGGTTACATCTGTATTCCGTCTTTACGGAGTGAAGCTAATCAATTTAGGTCTATACCCGTGCACAGCTCCAATTGCTGATTTATTACATGTGAGTCACCTCAGGGGAAATATTACTTTTGCAATAATAACGTCTGCAGAGACCAGATAGAGCAACGATCCAGAAGAAATAAGTCTAAAACAGCTTTGTGCACTTTTCAGCCTCACCAAAGACTTGAACTCAAACCTGTGCCACTGATTTAATCGCCGATTCTCATCTGACATATTTGTTTTTCTCTGATACATCTTAAGATATTGTTAAAACTCCCAATTTTTGATCAAATTTGGATCTTCTGAAGTCATTCGCTACTAGCCCATTTAAACTGTAACAAGAATTACCACGTGATGCTACACTGTGTAGCCTGAGGCAGACTGCTCTGTTTTCAGTGCACAAGCA
This sequence comes from Neolamprologus brichardi, assembly GCF_056152115.1. Taxonomy (NCBI): domain Eukaryota; kingdom Metazoa; phylum Chordata; class Actinopteri; order Cichliformes; family Cichlidae; genus Neolamprologus; species Neolamprologus brichardi. Next base: position 31,486,626 of record NC_142108.1, on the reverse strand, counting down.
GCATTTAGGAAAGATGCACGGAGGACAGAAGCAGACATGACATGCAGCATTAGTCAGCAACCCCGTTTGCTATGTCTGTGCTTCTGTGTGCACCTGTGTTTGTGAATAATTGACTGTCTGTTTAAATTACTATATCGCCGCCTTTTTATGAACAAAATATAATTGAAATGTCATCATTTGATTTTGAAGCCAAAGGGAAATTAGCAAGCTATGAAAGGTGCTGTACTCATTTCATTCAACAATTGCACGTCTTTGCTGTCATGTTGGGTCTAAAACGATCCATCAGCAGCAAAAAAATGCAGTTTAGGTTGCGGGTAGATTAAAGCCACAAGTCCAGCGGGTCTGTGTTATGAGCTCAGAAATGTAGAAATCTTTGAGAAGAAACATTTTCCTATTGAAAACGCAAACGTTATACTCAGTGTCAGACATATTGAGTCATTTTACAAAGCACAACATATCTGAATGTGATCATCGGCCAACAAAGGTCTTGATGTTTGTAACGTTTTTGATGTGGTTCATGCATTCAACAGCCGGTTTGTTAAGTACACATTTTAATTCAAATATCTAATAACATGTCAGCAACTACGTTTTAGGCACGTAGACACTGTTGAGGTGACCTACTGAAGTTCAAAACGTGCATCAGAATGGGGCAGAAATGTGATTTTACATGTGGCATGGTTCTTGATACCAGACAGGCTGATGCAAGTTCAGAAACTGCTGATCTGTTGGGATTTTCCTGCACAACCATTTTTAGGGTTTACAGAATATGGTCAGAGAAAAAATACAGCAGCAGCTCCCTGGGAGAAAAAGCCTTGTTGATGCCAGAGGCCGTAGGACAATGATCAGACTGCTTTAAGCTGATAGGAAGGCAACGCTAATTCAAACAACCACTCGTTGCAACCCAACTGTGCAGAAGAGCATCTCTGAATGCACAACATGTTGGACAGTGGAGCAGATGGGCAGCAGAACACCGTTCCTCACCTGCTGTCACTCCTGCTAACTAAGAACAGGAAACTGATGCTACATTTTTCACCCGCTCACCAAAACTAGAGGATAAAATACTGGAAAAGCATTCCCTGATCTGATGAGTTTCAAATTTACAACATGAAAGCTTGGCTGGAATCACCTGTTTAGGCAGGTAGTGGTGTAACAGTATAGAGCAGGTTTTGAGTTCCCTCCCCAGACGCCTTAACGCCCACTCTCATCCTGGGCCATCTGAGCTCAGGAATTTGCATGATAAGGTGGGGCCAGATTTCACAATGAGTTCCCCCGAAACCCTGGCTGATTGGGACCCACACCCAGTTTCACACCTTGGCTCAGGCGATTAGAGGATCATCAGGGGGTCCTTTTGTCCCTCTGTGGGGGGAAACTCCCACTAGGTTTAAATCTGGGACTCTCCACCATTTGACCTTAGAACTGAAGAAGCTTCTCGGACGAGAGGTGAAACATCTTCAAGCAACTTAAAGAAGTCCAGACGCTTTTCTTTGCAAGCTCCTTAGACAGTATAGAACAGGGGTAAGCAACTCCAGGCCTCATGTGCTGGAGGTTTTAGATGTGTCCTTGATCCAATACAGCTGATTCAAATGGCTAAATGACCTCCTGAACAAGTTGTGAAGTTCTCCAGAGGCCTGGTAATAAACTAATCATTTGATTCAGGTGTGCTGACCCAGGGTGATATCTAAAACCTGCACTCAAGGCCTGGAGTTGCACACCCCTGGTATAGAGGATATTAACTTGCACATTTAGTGGCCCTTAGTATCGCTTGTTCTGATGGTTCCTTCATTAGGATAATGTGTGTCACGGCCTTTTATGTTCCAAACACCAAAAAAGTCCAAGAAAAGGCCATGGGTGGCAACGGGAGGTTTGTTTTAGAACGCACTTCTGACTCCATTGTTTAAAAATCATGTCGTTTATTTTGTGCAAAATTATAAACAAAAATCAACCAAATAACTTCTTACAACTTAAAATTAAATGAAAGTTAACTTAATTTGCTTTAACAACTCCAAAAGTGGTCAAAAAAATCATTTTTTAACCCTCCCGTCTTCCCATCAGACATTTGGCAAACAAAAAACCATCCTTACCACACCCCTCCAGGGTGCTCTTAATCCCCTGATTAATGGGAGGGTCCATAAGCCAATAAACCAATCACTTTCCAAAAAACTTTTCCAATAAAATGAATTACAAATTTACATAAAACTAGGTCAGCATATTCTTACAACTTTAAAGAAAAAACAAAAATGAATACAAATTGCGTTTTATAAACATTCAACAAAAATGGCCACAACAATGTGCCTCCACAGTCACTAGATTTCAATCCAATAGAGCACCTTTAGGATGTGGTGGAACATGATGGGCATCATGGATGTGCAGCCAACAAATCTGCAGCAACTGTTTGATGCTGTCGTGTCGATATGGACCAAAATCTCTGAGGAATGTTTCAGGCACATTGTTTTTAAGGTGACTTTAAAGTGTAAAGTCAGTGTGTTTCATACAGAAATACAAAATGCATGTACTTTAATATTTTGTCCTAGAATGGTCTCTAGCACAGTCCACAGTGGTAGAAGAAGCTAGTAGGAGCTAGCAGTAGCATGCTGCCCTGCTGCTCTCAATGCTCAGCACTGCAGGATTGCTGTTGTTCAGCTCAGGCATCTTCAGAGTGTTTAACTACCAAACACAAAGGTCCAGGCTGGTCTGACAGCATCATGCAGAGAAAAAGGATACTGAATTGATCATTGGCGAACAAGTCTAGACTCTTCCTCATTGGTTAGTTGAAAAAATATGAGAAATTGCTGTAGTGCTGCTTAGCATTTTGATCAGGTAGAGAAAAAAGCATAAAAATTGATGGGCATGGCTGTGAAACATAAATGCCTGAGTTATTATGTACCATCTCGAGGGCTTTTTCAGCCCAGTAAAGATTAAAGTCTCACTTTAAATTTCTCAACATTTTTCAGATCAGAAGACGAAGACCCACGCCCGCCACTTTAGTGGCATCCAGTGATCAATCGTCACCAGGTAAGGAAACCCAAACACGCACACTATATTTGTCACTTGTGTATCAACTTACTCTGTGTTCATTATCTGTGGGCTGACATAATGACAGGTTGTTAAGAAAGCAGAATTGGGCTTTCTTTAAGCACAGGGGAGACATACATACAGTTCTGAGAGCTGTGGTTTGAGCAGCAGGCAGCTGAGTGACGATATTGTGCTTTTACACCTGCAAAGTGTTGCTAACTATTTTATCCCTTATTGTGCTAAATGACAGGTGAGCAGCTGTCATTCACATTACAGAGGACTCTTATCAGGTGTGTGCACAGTAGCCCAACTATATTCGCATAATGGAATTAAGCATTTTGCAGAAAGGCTCAGCTTACCTGCCGGAGTCGTCTTTGTTTGCACCCTTTTGAGTGACCTCATTTAAAATTATGAGATAACTGCATATTTTACTCAAGGCTGAATTCAGTCTTAGAATTAAAAAAAAAAAGCACTGCTGATCCACTCGGTCATTTGTAAGCAGACTCATTCATCTTTGCTCGAGTGTGTGCACATAAAGGCTTCAAGGTCAGTCAGGTACCATTTCCATTATTTTGGGTGAAACCTTGAGAAAGGTGGTTTAGGTGCTTTCGTCTCTTTGTTTTTTGACGTTATGGTAATGAAGGGTCCCCTTATTCAAAAAAGTGACGAGTTAATAAACCTGCACAAATAGAGTTTGTGCAGTTTCACAGATATCACAACTACATGCCTAACCTCCCACAGCTCACAGCCAAACCTATAATTCTAAACTTAAAGCACTTCTTCACTGAAAATCTTACTATGAGACGCAAACAGTGTTGGGGAGTAACGGAATACATGTACCGCCGTTACGTATTTAAAATACAAAATATGAGTAACTGTATTCCGTTACAGTTACCGTTTAAAAAGGTGGTATTTAGAATACAGTTACTTTGTTGAAATAAATGGATTACACGGCGGTACTTTCCTGTTTCATATTGTGGCGGGTCAGGACTGTTTGGGTTTTGTTTGACAGCTACGTTCTGTTGTTCCAGGTGGCAGCGTTACGGTTGCCATGGTTACAGGGTGACGCTCTCTCTCCGTGTTTCCTGGGTGAGAGAGGCCTTTTTGTTGTTGTTGTGCTAAGCTAATAGGCAGAATGCTACAGGCATAGCTCTAAAGAATGTAGCATCATAGGCAGTGTAGTCCGTGCTGCAGGGAGAATGGACTGCCATACCCGTTATGTGTCTGTGAGCGAGGGAGGGAGAAAAAGGAAAAGTACGAGCTGTCATCAAGCAAAAACGGGAGCTGGAAGCATGTAAATATAATAATAACCACTGCAGCCAAGAAGAGAGCCTGACGAGCCCAGTTGTAAGTAAGCTATTAAGACTCGACTGTACACCGTGTTCGTGTTTTCCTCCAAAAACAATAAGTTCCGTTGGAGCAGCCTTTCAACGCCTCTCTCTGTCTCTGCTAGCAAAGTTGACCCAGACAACAAAGTAAAGCTAGTTTTCGGCTACGAGCCGACACAGAACCCACCGTATTAGCCAGAGGTCCCTTTACTACGGTTCGGAGCCGCGGACCTTCAGTAACAGTAATAAATCACAGCAATAGTACATTCATGTAGTTGTAAACAGCATGATAATATATTAAGTAATCCAAAGTATTCAGAATACATTACTCTCATTGAGTAACGTAACGGAATACGTTACAGAATACATTTTGGGGCATGTATTCTGTAATCTGTAATGGAATACATTTTAAAAGTAACCTTCCCAACACTGGACGCAAAATTAATTCAGGCCCACTCTCAATCAAATTACCTCAATTACAGTACTGTATGTTTCACACTGATATCTTCTCCTGCTTGTTGTGACGTTGCATCTAAACTCCATCATGCACCAAATGAATCTTCCTGCTGCAACAAAGCAAGATGAAACAGCCTCGTGCGCGTCCACTCATGGGATCTAATGATCAAACACAACACTGGACCTCTTGAGAGTTATCCTGCTATATGAGTCATGCTTCCCCGCTTCCTTTGCTTTACTTTGTTCTGTGAGTGTGTAATGTGACCTACTGCAGAATTAACAGATGATCAGCAGGGAATGGGGCAGAAACAGGCGTTTTTAGGTGAGGAAACTGAGGGTTATACTCCCTGCTGAGTAAGAAAAAAACACGTGTTTTGCTTCGCTGTGGACAGATTCGGGGAACACAACTGTTATTTTCTTCATATCAAAGCATTTTATCACAGAAAGATGACATGTCTTTGCTTTTTTATCTTGCAAAGAACAACAGTCTAATTTGGACAGATTAAAATTAAGTGTTTCCTGTGATATGCCTGGTGTCTGCAAACCACTGTGAAAGCGTGCTCACAAGTGCATGTGCCTCTGCATTTATTTGAGTCAGTAATTGGACACTGAGCATGTGCAGCGTCTCAAAGTCAACCTTGATCTCTGAATAAAAGTGCGGAGCGAATCCTCAACAATCCCCTTAGCTTCATAGATCAGAGACGAGAAAAGAAAAATAAGGAACTCGAAAGGGTGTGCAGAGGAGTGCAGCGGGCAAAGTCATTTTAGAAATAAAGGAATAGGAGGATGAATAAGTATGGACAAAACCGGAAAACATAAAAGTGTAATTTACTTACATTTATATTTATTATACTGATTCCAGGGACTGAAGGAAAAACAGAGAATATGTATGTGTGAATGAGGGGGAGGCAGGTGGAAAGGTTATTAGAGGTAGTGAAGGTGTATGAGCTGATACACCCGGGGTCAGCCATCCAAAGCAATGTACAGTGCACAGCGGAGGTGAAGAAAGGAGTGCAGGAAGGGCGGAGTGGGTGGAAATGAGTGTCAGGGGTGATTTGTGACAGAAAGACAGGAGCAAAAGTGAAAGGGAAGGTTTACAAGAGAGCTGCTATGATGTATGGTTTGGAGATGGTGGCACTAACAAAAAGACAGGAGATGAAGGCAGATGAGCCGCTGTGCTGATCCCTGATAAAGATGATACTGACTGCAGGCTTCTGATTTTAAATGTCTTTTAAACATTTTTTTCTTTCTAAACTTATTAAACGTACTAGAGACCAAAAGGTCTCTTAGGTTCCACAGAATCGTACAGGAGAAAGTTTCCACTTATCCCATAATATGGATTTATCTTGTTTTGCCTTAGTGTCACTTAAAATGAGAAGTGACTCAAATAGCCCTTAGTAAAGCACAGTTAGCTTGCTAAGCTGGTCTGCAGGAATAGTTTTTAGTACCAGCGAGAAGTGAGTGATTCCCTGACTGATACACGTTGACAGTTTTTTACTCGGACACATCTTGGGAGGCACACTGTTAAGACGCTGTTGCACTACATGCCTCATACAGGTAGTGTTATTGTCACAATGGTGCCCATTTATAAGTACACACTTTTAATTTCTACACTATGATTTTATTATAATAATAATTTATAGCAAATTATTGTCATGGCTCCTTGCTGTGGTTTGTAGATCACTAGTGTTCCTTTCACACCTCTTTAAAAACCATTAACTCAGATCAAACTGAGCAGAGAGATTTAAACTTCGCCTCAGGGAATTTTAAAGTGTATTCTATTTATCTTTATTTAGAATGTAAAAATATAGAAATCAGATAGTGACAAATATATATTTTCTTCTTCTTTTTTTTTTAGCAGAAAAAAATGGGTACCAGTGTAAAATCGGCGATTGGTTATTGAAACTGAATCGTGAAATCTCGACTGGAGCTTTTTTAGCTGTTGGCCTCTTGATGTTTCAAAACAGCGTGTAAAGAGCAAGAAGTGACTTTGAGAGCTCAGCAGGCTCACTGGCTGAAAGCATTAGAATACCCTGGATAATCTTCTTTTTGAACTCCTATTTATGCTTTTATTTTATAAACATAACATAGCTGCTGGCTGCTTTCCCATAAACTTTTAAGCACTCCAATTTTATTTTATTTTATTTTATTTTTTGTAACCAAAGGATTCACCCCCTGCTGGCCGTTAAAAATCAGGCAGGCTTAAGGCATTTATCCATTGGCTTTACTTTCCAGCCCCACAAGCTACTTTTGTTTTTTTTGCTACCTGTGATCCTCACAAGCAGCGGCAAAGACTGACATCAAATCAGAGACAGAAATGTAATCAGAGCCCGAGACAGAACACGGATGTGCAACGGAAAGGGGGATGGGGAGCACGCATGACGACGAGGGAGAGGAGCTGTGCTGGTGCAGAATTGCTGTGCCCCACATCACACACATTCCTGCATTATTTAATGTGCTGCAGATTGCTCTGTCCTGTGCACTGTGAACCCCAAAAGCACATCAGAGGAACAGCTATCCAAAACCGGGACGCAGACTGCAGGCTAAATAAGGAGGAAACTGAATTTATTACAAGCAAGTGGTGAATTTCACTACAGCTTTCTCTGAAGAAGAGCTTTACTTACTCTTAGGGTGAGACGAGGAGAACTGAGAGAAATGAAAAAGAAATATTTGATTCGTTACAGTAAATTAAACTTTGCCATAATGGCTGCATCTGAAATTACATGCTGATTACCATATTGAAAGTCTATGAGAGATGTTTCTACCGTATCTCAAATTTGATTATAAACCCAGTGGTGGCCCAAAAATCTCATCACATATTATTTATTGAATATTGCAGTATGCACAAATGGTACATCACAGCTCCATAAATATCTACTGACTATGGCAGCTCTGATATTAGTGCTCTTTAATCAAGGAATCAAGGTTTGAATTGCTTGTTGCACTAGTTTTTAAAAATGCGTTCACATTTCTCCAAATGCAAAAGAGCAGCGTCACTTATGGACAGTGTTGGGGAGTAACGGAATACATGTACCGCCGTTACGTATTTAAAATACAAAATATGAGTAACTGTATTCCGTTACAGTTACCGTTTAAAAAGGTGGTATTTAGAATACAGTTACTTTGTTGAAATAAATGGATTACAGGCGGTACTTCCCTGTTTCATATTGTGGCAGGTCGTTACGGTTGCCATGGTTACAGGGTGACGCTCTCTCTCTGCGTGTTTCCTGGGTGAGAGAGCGCCTGTTGTTGTTGTGCTAAGCTAATAGGCAGAATGCTACAGGTATAGCTCTAAAGAATGTAGCATCATGGGCAGTGTAGTCCGTGCTGCAGGGAGAATGGACTGCCATACCCGTTATGTGTCTGTGAGCGAGGGAGGGAGAAAAAGGAAAAGTACGAGCTGTCATCGAGAAAAAACGGGAGCTGGAAGCATGTAAATATAATAATAACCACTGCAGCCAAGAAGAGAGCCTGACGAGCCCAGTTGTAAGTAAGCTATTAAGACTCGACTGTACACCGTGTTCGTGTTTTCCTCCAAACAATAAGTTCCGTTGGAGCAGCCTTTCAACGCCTCTCTCTGTCTCTCGCTAGCAAAGTTGACCCAGACAACAAAGTAAAGCTAGTTTTCGGCTACGAGCCGACACGAACCCACGTATTAGCCAGAGGTCCCTTTACTACGGTTCGGAGCCGCGGACCTTCAGTAACAGTAATAAATCACAGCAATAGTACATTCATGTAGTTGTAAACAGCATGATAATATATTAAGTAATCCAAAGTATTCAGAATACGTTACTCTCATTGAGTAACGTAACGGAATACGTTACAGAATACATTTTGGGGCATGTATTCTGTAATCTGTAATGGAATACATTTTAAAAGTAACCTTCCCAACACTGGTTATGGAACTGTTATATATGAAATACTTTAACCACATATCATGAGCACAAGCAGCAGCAGGTTGTCTTTGTAGGAGTGGATCCTGGCACTTGACACACTTTGGCACATTTAAAACTAGTAGGAATTTCCAACATGATATGATATGATATAATCATATATATGTGTAGTCTTCTGAATATTACACATACAGACCATGTTTCACTAAGAATAAGACAAACTAAATAGCGCACTCTTCACAGACCTACCACTTTGTAATCTCTCTTTGTGCACAAAGTAAAAGAAAGTATTTATGTTACACTCCATTTTAATGCCATGGATGTTAAAAACAGCGTGATTGTTGTGTTTATGTTAAATCCAAAAGGCGTCAGGAAGCTTTGTGTTGTGCTGTTTCTAGGTGCAGGACTAAAAACAACAACTTTAGGCAAGACTGAAAAATCTTTGTACCTAAGCCAAGTGACTGCTGACAAGAATACAAATAAGCATATTAAAACAAAACAAAGCAAAACAAAAAAGAATGGCGCGTGGGTGTGTGCGCTGATTAAAATGCACATACTATTAATAATAAAGTGGGTTTTCTGTTATATGCAAGAGGAAAGACACTTTTCTGATCAGTCTTTAGACGTCCAGCCCTTAAGCCTTTTTTCATTTCAACATTATACGGTTGTTTGAGTTTAAACAGCTGATATCTGCCTTATGCATTAAGTGGCAACTGGTTTGTTGGGGATTGAGTGTAGGAGGAGGAACAATGTTGCCTTTAAAATTAAAAGCAGGCAATTATTATTTGTGCACAAACCAAAGACTTCACCTCCCATCTTCTCTGTAACCAACAGTAACAAACTGCAACATGAACACAGAAAAACAAGCCTTTCAGATGCAAAGTGTGAGAACAGTGTTTCCTTTTCATTTACTGCAAGGCTGCTTTTTCTTTATCAGATATACCAGGGCTGCTTCAAACAGACACCAGCAGTGCATAGCTAAATTGGAGCGGCTTGGCAGAGTAAAGTGGAGGCAGAAGACCCTCTCTGTTCTCATCTGGCGTTGTGTCAGACAGTCAGCTGGGAGCTGCAGTGATAGACTCATCAGTGCTGAAAAGGCTTTTTTTTTATTGGCCTTTTCTCTCATTCTGCATCACAGATGGGCCCAACACGAGACAAAACAATCTGAATATCAGCCATGTGAACATTTCTTCTTTTACCCAAGTTATTTTTTAGCTTTTCTACTGCTACACATTTTAATAGTTGTGCTGTTTGATTTAATTAAACATTTTAAAACTTGTGCTTATCCCAAATACTAACTTAAATCATCATAAAACCTAAGAAAAACTAAGATAAGCACAAATACATTTTAGGCAGCAGTCTAAAATGTGAAATAGTGTCCTGCTGCTTGAGGTGATGTCAGAGTGACGTCTTTTATACTTCATTTTTGGACGCACAATTTTGGTCCACTGAAGCGGTTGTATTTTGCCAGGCGACGTCTTTTTTTTACTACTGAACGTCACAATAATTTTGCAACATGTCTATATTTCACATCATAAAACTGAAATATGATTGTTAATTGAGTAAACAACAAGATAATAAGACTGGTATGTATTATTTTAGCTGTTATGCAATCGACCATGGCTCAGGGGGTTGGGAAGGTCGCCGGTTCGATCCCTGGGCTCTCTGTCCTGGTCGTTTTGTCTTTGGGCAAGACACTTCACCTACCACCTACTGGTGATGGCCAGAGGGGCCGATGGCGCGATATGGCAGCCTCGCTTCTGTCAGTCTGCCCCAGGGCAGCTGTGGCTACAACTGTAGCTTGCCTCCACCAGTGTGTGAATGTGTTGTGTGTTGTACAAATGTTTCTCAATTTAAAATCTGCTATAAGAATAAAATGATAAACCAATATGAAGAAGTTGAAAATAATAGAATTTAATTGTAGAAAAATGATCCTTTTAGTTTGAGATTTAGTGGTATTGCTCATTGTTGAGTATATTGTTCTGTTTGCTTTGTTTTGTTTTGTTATGTGCAGAATATTGTCAGAGTGTAATTTTGGTTGTAAGTGCCTACTTGTATTATCACAGATAGGGGGCAGGTGTCAATAAGAAGAAGGAGGAGAATGCTCCTTTTCATGCATGGAAACAGTTTTACTTTAATTGAAAGGAAGGTTGTGTATGGGAAATGAATTACGGCTGTACCATGTGTGAAACAAAAAAAATAAAATAAAATAAAAATAAATGTGAGAGTGAATGAATAGTGGCATTGTAAAGCGCTTTGGGTGCCTTGAAAAGCGCTATACAAATCCAATCCATTATTATTAAAGATGTTACGAGCACATGAATCTGACGAGGGTTGCGTCACTGTTAGGGTAAGGCTTGCACTAAAGCAAATTTAGCTTAACTGTCCTTCTGGGGACCATATTTTAAAAAATAAACAATATATTGTAAGTAATAGGAATTTGAACATAGACACAAGTTTTTAATTAGGGTCAAGGACACAGGGGACCATTTCCCCCTAGCCTTCTGTATACCCAGGCAAGTCTTATTCACCCAACCACAATCACATTCATGCAGCACTTTTATCTATTTCATTACACACACACACACACACACACACACACACACACGCATACATGCTCCAGTCAATGCAATATGGGGTTCAGTATCTTAAGAATACTTCAACATTCAGACTGCATAACACTGTGGGCTCAATCCACCGACCTTCCAACTCCACCACCTGAGCCACAGGTGTTACAGCGAGTGTGGATATTGTTTTGTTGTTTTTCTGGCTAATGATAGTTAATGGTTTACACTCTACATAGAAATAAGGCCATAGCCTCTTACAGAGACAACTTTATCATATATCAACTTTATCAAGCTTTTAATGTGAAAAATTCTACAAGACCACCTTTTAACATATATTTTCACAACTGTGCATCCAGCCACTTTCTCCAGTTTATCATATTGAGGATTGCAGGACATATTTACTCTAATGATAATATTTGCAGCCTCTCATAGCAAACACAGTGAGAGGTTTTAGTGCTGCTCAAGAAACATAGAATACACGTATTTTTTCACTGATAATTTCAGACTGTTTTATCAAACATGATCCGGAGACGTAAAGGAGAGCCCACAAGTTAATATGAAAAACATCCATAATGTCATATGAACCTTCTAAAACTCCTGGGATGCTGTGTTAATAGGATTCGGCTTCACGGGGATGAATCTTTTTTTTTAAATGAAATTTATTGGCTTTTATGCCATGTTTCCTACACCCCCATGCATGTGTGTGGTGAAGAGAGACAGAGAGAGAGCGATGGAAAAAGAAACGAGCACATCAGTGGCATTTTTCAGCAGTCTAGCACGTACTTTTTAGTGGGAATATTTTGGTGCACACACAGTGCCTTCCCAGTGCCTGGGGATGCATAGGTTGCCAAGCAACAAGGTGGTGTCCTAGAAAAAAAAGTTTAAAGCTGTAAAACGTTGATTTGGATCCAAGTTCAAAACGCTCGCTATTGATCCCGGTTAATGGTTTCACTGTACTCTGCTGAGCTGTATTTTCTTTCCTTCTCGGTCCTTCATTGTTTCGAACAGAGCCATGTTTCATATATTGATTTTTTTATTGAGTTTTTCTTCATCCCGTGAGCTTCAGAAGTCATACTTCATATTGTGATGGACCTGTCCTCTACTGCCAGTGTTGGGGAGTAACGGAATACATGTACCGCCGTTACGTATTTAAAATACAAAATATGAGTAACTGTATTCCGTTACAGTTACCGTTTAAAAAGGTGGTATTTAGAATACAGTTACTTTGTTGAAATAAATGGATTACACGGCGGTACTTCCCTGTTTCATATTGTGGCGGGTCAGGACTGTTTGGGTTTTGTTTGACAGCTACGTTCTGTTGTTCCAGGTGGCAGCGTTACAGTTGCCATGGTTACAGGGTGACGCTCTCTCTCTCTCTGCGTGTTTCCTGGGTGAGAGAGGCCTTTTTGTTGTTGTTGTGCTAAGCTAATAGGCAGAATGCTACAGGTATAGCTCTAAAGAATGTAGCATCATGGGCAGTGTAGTCCGTGCTGCAGGGAGAATGGACTGCCATACACGTTATGTGTCTGTGAGCGAGGGAGGGAGAAAAAGGAAAAGTACGAGCTGTCATCGAGCAAAAACGGGAGCTGGAAGCATGTAAATATAATAATAACCACTGCAGCCAAGAAGAGAGCCTGACGAGCCCAGTTGTAAGTAAGCTATTAAGACTCGACTGTACACCGTGTTCGTGTTTTCCTCCAAAAACAATAAGTTCTGTTGGAGCAGCCTTTCAACTCCTCTCTCTGTCTGTCGCTAGCAAAGTTGACCCAGACAACAAAGTAAAGCTAGTTTTCAGCTACGAGCCCGACACAGAACCCACCGTATTAGCCAGAGGTCCCTTTACTACGGTTCGGAGCCGCGGACCTTCAGTAACAGTAATAAATCACAGCAATAGTACATTCATGTAGTTGTAAACAGCATGATAATATATTAAGTAATCCAAAGTATTCAGAATACGTTACTCTCATTGAGTAACGTAACGGAATACGTTACAGAATACATTTTGGGGCATGTATTCTGTAACCTGTAATGGAATACATTTTAAAAGTAACCTTCCCAACACTGTCTACTGCTAAGCAAAAACTGTATCCAAATAAATAGTGCTATAAAACTCTTTAAGTGATTAATTAGAAGTAAAAATCTTGCTTTTAAAATGTCATTTCAGTACAAGCACACAAGTTTTATCAAACTAAATTAGCTTAACAACAAATAAAGAATATTTAAGTGTTCAGGCAGCTGTAGCCTAGTCTTTTAGATTCTTTACCTCGCTGTAAAAGTTTTATACTTTATATGAACATTTTTAGATTCTTAAGAATTTTATGCATATATATATATATATATATATATATAATATGTGAATAATTGCAGTCAAACTAAGCTCTGCTCAAGAGTGCACCACAGTATGATGTATATTTATTTCCCTTTTGTGTTGCACGTGCTTAGGTGTGTATCTGAGAACAGCTGTTGAGCATACACAGGGGTCTATTTGAAAGATGTAAGTGGATCATAAAAAGAATCCTTCAGACGTGTGATGAAAAATAAAACATTACGACCAACAATTCTGGATCAAAATGGAGCAAACCATATTGCAGTGCTTGTGGTTACAGCGTGTCAGATAACCATGTGGCTGGAGGTCACCTTATATCCACTGTGCTCCACACTGTTCAAACACACAAGTGCTCCAGCGACAGTGCAGTCACACTGAAGAATAAGCTGTTAAAACCACACTGTGAAATACGTGGAAACTTTCTGTGCAGTTATCATGTGTGTGTCTGCCTTTTCATAATTTAATCCTGTCCTCATTCTACTGTTTGCTTTCTCATAGAAATTGATGAAGATCGTCTCCCAAATCAGCTGTACAAGGTAATCTAGTTTCTTCTCTATTAAAGTCTGATTTTGTTGTAACGAGATTACGAAAATGAAATTATGTGAATCCTGGGTTTCAATTTGAAGCTAGTTCTATGTTATAGTAATATCTTCAATCTAAGAGCTCTCTGCCCAGCTGACGTGCAGCGCTGATGTTTCACAGGCAGCCTTGTTGAACTCCCCTCGGCAACGGCGAAAAGGGCAAAAGGGAACGCCTACGATGAAAGGTGAGCTATGTTATAAGCATTGCCATCAATACTACAGTAAGTGTGATGCTGGTACTTTAGGTATTATAGCACACTTTTGGTGCTTGAGAAACAAATGCAAAAGTCACATTTGGCTTTGGAAGACAATGCTTTATACTCCGTCACTACTTTACTGTAACACAGTGAAGACTGTGGTAATGACTGAAGGGACAAAGAAGGTTAGTAAGCTGCTCGAGTCAAAATGATAATAAGTACCATAAACCAGTACTCTATGTAATCTCTGTTAAGTTGTTGTGTGCTCTTTTGATAAAACACCAACTGATCACAGATGAGCTCTTTATGACTAACACTACTCATTACCACACAGAAAAATATTGTTGCAACCAAAACCTGTCTTCCTTCATCTCACCAACCAGTCACAGCAGATGGCCCCGCCCCTCCCTGAGCCTGGTTGTGCCGGAGGTTTCTTCCTGTTAAAAGGGAGTTTTTCCTTCCCACTGTTGCCACAGTGCTTGCTCATAGGGGGTCATATGACTGTTGGGTTTTTCTCTGTATGTATTATTGTAGGGTCTACCTTACAATATAAAGCACCTTGAGGTGACTGTTGTTGTGATTTGGTGCTGTATAAGTAGCACTGAATTGAATTGAAATCGAAAACTATTGCAGCGTATTAGTCAGTGTAGTGGCAATTCCTTTTGTTTGACAAATCAAACATCCCACAATTAAAAGTCCACAAGCCACTGCTGCACTGAGAGACTATTTCGTACGCAGGCAAAAGAAGTCCACTGTCCAAACTTGAAAGTTGCGTTTTTATGGTTTATTTATCCAGTTTGGCAAGCAATAACAAGATCCATTTTTTTGTTACTTCCTGCTGCTTCTCCTGCGCTGGTAAAAAACCATAGGCCCACCCCAGTGCATGCTGGTCCTATACCAGTCGCTTTATTTATAGAAAACAAAATGGCCCTACAGCTCTTCCTGACTAATTTAACAAACTAACATCAAACAAACTTTGAAACAAAAATATTAACCGACAAATAACTTATAAATAAACCCCAAAATATAAGTAAACTAACAACAAACTAACTAATTTCAAAATAAGAAAAAATAAGAACAAATAGCTCCAACAGTCAGTATTAAGGTTTTTTTTATATATTGCTCAGCACAAAGCTGATGAAACACAAAGATAAAAAAATAAACTAACTAGCTGACGCCTCATACATACAGTAAGTGCTTTAGTTCAAAAAAGTAAATTTTTTTGCACAAAATGAAAGATTTCTATTCGCTAAGAAAGTGGCTTGCCAGTGTTAGCCAGATCACTCCACATTTAAACCTCTCAACATTAAAATTGTTATAGAAGTTTTTTTTTTTTAAAGGAATCAAATCCAAACGTTAACCAAATAAAAACATCCAGTGGAAGTCCAGGTGTTCTCATTTAAGTTGATGACATGTTTTTATTGGTGTTGGGTGTTATATTTGGAGCCGGTCGGCACTCAATCCGACACTCATTTTCCCGTTGTCTTATGAGAATTCGTCCCAGTTTTTATGTTTTCAGTTTAAAGAGTGAGTCTCTAATTTTGAGATTAAGGTCCTGCACCACATGAAACAGGCAAATTATTTATTTATCTTTATTTCTACTTCTATGGGGTACTTGGACCCAGCAATGTAATGCAAATCCATTTTTAAGAAACCAATTCAGCTTACATACAAACACAACATGTAAATGGTTTCATGCAAAGCACGTGCAATAACATGGAGCGTTTGCGAAAAGTGAATCAAGAGAACATTAAAGACGAGATAAAAGAAATAGGAAGCTCTAGGATATTTCCTTTTCAATTAGTTTTACAGCTAAACTGCATGCTCTGAGTGTGATGAGTCAGTTCTTGCAGAGGAGATAATCAGTGTGCTTTAGTTTCCTACTACAAGGGGATTAAAACTAATAAACCACAGATGGAGGAGGCCGGAGACGGCGATTAAAGAATTCATACCCAAACTCTGATGTGTCTTTACCTGCGCTGTCACTCCAAACTGTGCAGGGGGTTAATTAAATGTTGCCAGTTTATTAGATTCTTAACCCACAATATGTTTTCCACCTACACTTCCCTTCATCTCTGTTACCTTTGTGCTATTCATGACCCATCTTTTCTCCCATTGGCTGCCTTCATCTCACTCCTCTTTCTTTCCTTACTCTCACCTCCCTAGTGATTTTTTTTGCATTTAAATTTACCCTTTAACTTCAATATTCCTGCAAACCCACCTCCTCTTCCTTCGCAAGATAGCTCTTCCACTTATCTAACCTCTTGTCATTTTCTTCTCTTCCCTGCTTTTCTTTTACCTCTTCTGTTACCTCCCAGAGCTACAGTTCCTGGTAGAGCACCACCTGTACAGGCAGCAGCAGGGAGCTGGGGACGAATGCTCCTCAGAGAGCTGCCTGTCAGACCGGCCCAGCCCCGACTCGGTGCCCACGGGAGAAGAGCTCCCCCACGACGATGAGGCCACTGCAGAGGCCTTTGAGAAACTGCGTTGCCAAATGGAGGGTATGTGCGGAGGCTGTCAAGCAGGATTTAATTTGTGTGCTTGCAGCTGCTTATTCAGCAACAGATGCATCCTTAAAATCTGCTACAGTACTAATTTAGACACAATGACTAACACTCAACACTTGGTCCACTGAGACCTACCGTATTTCTGTGTTTATGTGGATTTTCCCTTAAGATAATCTTCAGTGAATATGGTCATGAGTGGATATTTATCTACCTCTACAACCTATCAAATCATATTTTGGAGTGATAGTGGATTTCAGTAGGTAGGAGTTATTTGCAAATAACGGGTAAAAAATACCCTCTAATACTACCTACATTACATGCCGTCATGCTTAGCGACAAGCAATCATCATTTCCATCATTACATCGGACAGAATGATCCGCCCCTCCGTCTGCATGCATTGAAAAGCCTGAAGCTCAGAGAGCCGCAGAGAGATCCCTCAGCTGCAGAACAAAGAAGGCACCAATACTAACAGACATGACATTGACAAAGTGACAGAATGAAAAAGTGTTCTGCAAAACAACTTCGAGTGGCAGCTATAGGCGTGGAAAAGCGGCTATAATTGTGCACCCTGTGAGGATTGTTAGCTGAATATTGCTCGGCCTCAGTGCCTTCGCTGTTTTTCAATCCTGTGCTTCCCAACCCTGCAAATTAGACTCCTCCAAAGGGCACAAGAGCATATTTCTGAGAGGCCCTAAGATTTGCATAAATATCTCCTCTTTTCCTGTTTTTTGTAAAATATTTGTTCTCTTCAGATTTCAGCAATTATTTCAATTAATTATCAAACAAGATTTTATAAAACCCTGTGATGTTACATTCACACTCACAGTCATACAATGTTTTGTTGTTAAAATGCCAGATGCAACCAGTGTTGGTCAAGTTACTTGAAAAAAGTAATCAGTAACTAATTACCGATTACTTCCCCAAAAAAGTAATCCCGTTACTTTACTGATTACTTATTTTCAAAAGTAATTAATTACTTAGTTACTTAGTTACTTAGTTACTTTTTTAAAACACGCTTTACACCCTGAATAGGTGATAAAGTGATAGATCTTTCAGCCCAATTCTACTTTTTCTACATAATCCATCATACAAAATGTAATCAAATGGAAAAGTCTCTTTTTAAAACTTGTTTTATTAGTTTTAATCTTTTAACTTTAAGCATCAAGCAAAAATTTAATTATCTGCAACATTCACTGACTGGAAGAAATTTGTTTAACATTTAAACCTATTTTCTGCACATTCCAGCACATAAAATAAAATATTTTTTGTGCTACACTCACTCTTTCAAATAGATGCAAGTAAAACACAGCAGGAAATAAATAAAGTCAAAGACTAGCGGTCCTGTTGCTCTATTTTCACCTGTAAAGCAGGAGTCGGGCAGGCGGAGGTTTATCCTGGTGCAGGTGTGCAGCGGTCAGTGGAAGGATACGGCAGCTTCTCTGTGAGTTTCCCATTACGTCGTAGCTACTCGGTGCTTGCTTGGAAGTTTAGGGGTTTTTTTCGCTGTAAAAAGAATTTTTCTTCCCACGCACAACGGACACTAATGTTTTTGTCACTTTTTATGGAATCAAACTCAAAGTAAGGTCAGTACTTCCACACTTCAAACGCTGCACGCTCATACTCTCTCTGCACTCGATATATGATCCATTGTTGATCTGCACACAGCTGTTGTCACAAACGTCGCACTCGCTTACGTCACCGTCATGAGACATTCTCGCAAAAAATCACGGTTTTAATAACGCAGCGTTCCTACGGGAAAGTAACGGTTATCTAATTACCGTTTTTGCAATAGTAATCCCTTACTTTACTCGTTACAAGTAACGCGTTACTGCCCATCTCTGGATGCAACAGAGACAATTTGGGGTTCTGAACATTTCTTCATGCAGACTGGAAGAACTGGGAAACAAACTACTCGCCTTCTATTTGTAGCCAACTCAACTTCTACTTCCTCTCCCTTATTTGGACATGAATATAATACTTGTGTAAATCTGCTTGGTTGCTTTTGATTTTTGTATCTCAGTCAGTCAGTGTAGCATAAGAGGGAATAAATATTGCTTACAAAACATAAATTAATTTATGAATAAAGCCTGAGGGGTGACTGCGGGGGGGGAAAGGGGTATAGAAACTAATGAAAAGATGGTTATGAAGCAGTATGAAGGTCCTAAAGTGGAAAGAGAAGATAAGGAGGCCAGTGGTATGTGTGGCATCATAAACAGAAAGCTGAAAATACTGGAAATAACAAACACAGCACATTAATATGAGCCCGGGGTGTTCGATAAGGGGAAAGGGATGAAAGTAAAGCAGAAAATGAGGCAAGAAACATTAAGATGTCGGGAAGGAATTTATGTAAATCGATGATGGATCAGGAGAAAAGGGGGAGGGTCGACGTGAAAGAAAGGCATCAGATAAAAATGGGAAAATATGAGGAAACATGCTTAAAAGAAAAGTCAGAATTTAAAAGAATTGTTCGTTTTCTTTGTCACGATGTGAAGAAACCATATTTGTCTCAGTATCATCAATAAAAATTTAGCTAGCTGCTTGTTTAGTTTAACATGATAGACTAGATGGAATTAAACAGGAAATATCTAATACAAATAACATAGTTAGCTTAACATAATTAGTATATTTTAACTTTTATGTTATTTTGATGACATACTGTAATGTTGACACATCATGCAACAAATCATTTAAGATGATTTGATAAAAAGAAAACGAGTTATAACCATGTCTGTTCTCCAGGTTACTTTGCTGTCCAGATAAGGAAAGACTTTCTCTGCATTATCAAAGAGCAGCTCGGCTGTCCTTGAGGCCCTTTTTAGAGCCAAAACAAGCAGCACCAAAAAAATTAAATAGGTCAGCGTGCTCCCAAAGGCTCCATTAGGAATTAACCTTTTCAGCCTCCAGTGAAACCTCACCAAATACAGGGTTTCACTGCAGAAACCATTCGCCATACCCAGGTAGTTTGGTTTTGATATTTTGTCAGATTATAGATGTTGTAATATTCAGTACTAATGTTGACTCTCCTTTAGTAAAAAAAAAAAAAACAGCACTTCCTAGATCAAAGCAGCACCATAACAGATACGATCTCCTGGCTTTGCTTCTGTTTTCGTCTGATGACAAAAGCAGAGGTGAGTTTTTCGGGTCAGGGATAACAGTTCAGTGTAATGGAAGGTGGATACAAGGTCACGGCACACACTGTGTACACTTTAGTAATTGGCCGGGACTAATGCATCATGAGTGGACAAGACTCTTTTTTTCTGAAGCTGTAATAGCACAGGGCCATTTTTTTTTAAATTCGCTGTAACACAGATGTGTTTGTGGTGTAAAAGCTTAAAAAGCTTTACACTGACATTTTTTTTATCTTTTTGCATTATTCACCTTATAGATGAGCTGCAGATTAAGTCCTCAGTCCGGGTGAAAGGAGTTAACAGTGAGACAGGGGAAATAAATGAATGATTATTAACATCAGTTGTTGGCAGCTTTGTCAAAGATCACCAACTGGACGCTTCAGGTGCAATTGTTGATGAGACTAGTTGAAATAACTAAAACATCTTCATCCTTTTCAACTCAGTTTGAACTTCCATTGCATCTTGTTTCCGTCTTTCTGCCCTCTGCAGAGTTCTCGAGGGAGAGTCTATTAGAGGCTGCCGGTGGGCTCGAGTGTCCCCTCTCCAAGGAGAAAGAGGATTGTTTCAGTGTTGCCAGTGTAGCAGATCCCTCATCGCAACAAAACAATGCACAAGCAGGTACATAACTGTCATTAGAGCCTTGCTTTTTGCAGAAAATGTCTCCAACGTGGTCTTTTCCTCAGGGGACTCCTCGTCCTCCACGCAGCCGGCAGGATTTATTTAAATTTGTTAAACTGCGCAACAGCTTTGGCTTGCTGTCATATAATCATGGCTCGTCAACAAACATCTGCGAAGTGGCTTTGATCCCCATTTCACAGAGCACCGACATGGCTGAAATACTCTGAGAGGAAGCTACACACACGAGTGGAAAAATCAGGTTTGGGAAAAGGGGGCAGGAGGAGAGCTAATACTGGCATATGGAGCAAATGGAGCAAATGGAGCATGTAGTTTTTTTCCCTTTCTGTATTTCATTCTTTCTTTCTCGCTGAAATGTGTCATTTCTTTTCTATGACTTGCTGTGAGTCCTAAAATCTTTCATGAGGCATTGATGGTGTTATTAGTGAACCCACGGCTGAAATAAGCCCAACATCTCTCCGGTCTTGTGCTTTTAAAATTCATATAAAATCTTTTAATCATATGTCACATGCTGAGACAAACACAGCTCACTCCTGGCTGCTGATCGTTTGATAGGATGATACAAATGCTGCTCATTGATTTCAACTGTAGTAAGTTTCATGTGAGCAAAGGGAAACCTGTGACTACAAGTTCACCACTGCAGGTAATACACCACTTGGCTGGTTGCGTGACTCACTTGACTTAATTTCTCACACATTTGGATTTTGAGTGACTGTTTTGGCCTCATGGATGCAGAATAATACAAATCTTAGAGTTACATTTAATGAGCTATGTTTGGAGAAGCACAGTTTAGGGTTGTGAAAACCCAATCTGATTTATCCATGCCTGGTGTGAAGTCTTGGGTCATCAGAGAGATTCAGCACACCTGCTCCAGCTCCACTATCAGCTGGTTAACAAGTCTGTCTCCTCTCTCTGCTTTCCATCTTGTAAATCTTTCACAGCACACATTTTGACTTGTCACAGTAAGGAAAGCACAAGTAAAATTAATGATGCCTCACTTCCATGTTCCAATATTATAAACCATGACAGTGAAACGCCAAAGACTGTATATAAATAATGGACATACCCTCCAGGTATGATGTCACTTCAGCAGTGTTGGGAAAGTTACGTTTTAAATGCATTCACTACAGATTACAGAATACATGCGCCAAAATGTAATTTGTAATGTATTCCGTTAAGTTACTCAATGTGAGTAGCATACTGTGAATACTTTGGATTACTTGGTATATTGCGAGTAGCCTTCAGTAATAGTACATCGAAGGTACTGAAGTGGCACATAACCCAGGTAGCTACCTCAGCTACAGGTAGTTGCAGTAGGCTAACATTTGTTTTTTAAAAAGAACTGACTTCCAGATGTTTCTTTGGGTTTGATGCTGAGAGCAGCTTGGTTGCTGGCATTGCACAGTCATATTCCCCCATTCCTTTCTTCTTTAAATGTGAAGTGGTGTCGGAGTTGCCAAATAAGAAATGAATTCCTGCCCATGCACTGCTGCCTCTGTCGTGCTGGCTCCGGGTCCATTGTTTAACTGACGTTGTTACATTAGAACCGTTTGTTTGGGTTTCTGGCAATGTGTGGAATTACTAAAATTAGAGAGTGGATAGCCTAACATATGAAACTGGAAATGACTGTTGTGTAACCCATTTATTTCAACAAAGTAGGTGTATTCTAATTATCACCTATTTAAATGGTAACTTTAACGAAATGCAGTTACTCATATTTTGTATTTTAAATATGTAACGGCGGTACATGTACTGTGTTACTGGGCGATCGTGGCTCAAGAGTTGGGAGTTCGCCTTGTAATCGGAAGGTTGCCGGTTTGAGTCCTGGCTTGGACAGTCTCGGTCGTTGTGTCCTTGGGCAAGACACCCGTTGCCTACTGGTGGTGGTCAGAGGGCCCACCAGTGTCCAGCAGCCTCGCCTCTGTCAGTGCGCCCCAGGGTAGCTGTGGCTACAATGTAGCTGCCATCACCAGTGTGTGAATGTGTGGATGACTGGGTGTGTAAAGCGTTTTGGGGTTTGGGACTAGTAAAGCGCTATACAAATACAGGCCATTTACCATTTACTCCCCAACACTGCACTTCAGTTTTTCACTACTCAGTCTTCAAATATCAGACAAAAGCAGAACTCGGCTCAGAGAAGCTGTTATTTTTAGCTATTTATTTTAGCATGACAAAAAAATTAATGTTGACAACCATAGACTAAATTAACAATGAGTGTGCAGATACCTGCAGATAGCCAGAGTGAGAGAGAGAGATGGAGGTCTGGGCTTTATCCTGGATCAGCTGAATACTTCAGGGGAAATCGAGCATCATTAACACACCTGTGCTTTCCAAAACATTTGGGTTTGTTGTTTCATTTATCATCTCCTTTTAACAGGCAGGAGGTTTAGAGGGATGACAGCAAATAGAGAATATGACAGAATCAGGGTAACCCCTGATTTTATTGATCCCACATAAGAGGTTTAAATTCAGGCTTCATCTGGTATCCGCTACTTCTGACATGCACTCATGTGTCCATAGTACTCAATGAAAAGCTAAATGCATGTAATGTTTAAGTAGCAATATGTTGATTACCTTACTGTTCATCTGCAAACCCCCCCCCCCCCCCCCCAAAAAAAAAGAAGCACAGCAGCAAAAAGAAAAAATTGGAGAAATACTAAATAAGCTGTAAATATTTATTGTTTATTTGCACAAGTCCATTAAAATCTCCAGCGTCAGCCTCTTCACTCACTCTTTTATGTCTCTGTCTATATTTCTGCAGAAACAAAAGCAGGAGCGAGTCAGCCGGCAGAGGAGAAGACAAAGAAATGCAGCCTGAAGACAGAGAAATAGAGCAGTCCTCTGTGCAACACAACGCTGCTCAGTCTGCTCAGTCAGCCCTACACAATGACAGAAGATTGTGTCTGCAGATTCACTTTTCCAAAACATCAGGGCTTCTATATTCCTCTACGGCCAGGCCTTAGTTACCACCTTGAGAAAAAAAAACAAAAGTTTCTACATTTATTTTGTGTCACAAATCTTGTGTAGAGAGACAGTTGTATAATTATATTTGTTTTTGTTAAAGCTCCCCCCGCACTAAATTAAAACTAGCCTATTGTATCCCCCAACTGGGATTTATTATCTGGTTAATGGGACAAGCTTTCATAGTGTCTTACTCACACATATATTATCGTAATCTGTCACAGGTTTAATGTCCCGTTGATTTCTCAAAGACAACAAATGTTTTATTTGCAATCAATGTAGACATTTTCAATCAATTTATACGTGCCATGAATTCAACATTTATCGTTCCATCTCGTAGCAATAAAATAGCATCAGAACCTTGTAAGTAACCAGAGACAAAACCTTCGATTTAAATTCAAATGCCGTCTCGTGTGAGCAATCGGTAAAGACAGAAATAAATGTGGGTTTATTGATATTTTATAGTAAACATATATTTGGATTTTTGAACAACTCGGCTGCAATTTTATTTACATTGTTAATAATTAGTCGATTAAACACATGGAAGAAACTAGAAAGCCATTTTTGATCATAATTATGATTTCCTTTGGCTCTGGTGGGTCTCAAACTGTCGAGCCTGCCTGGTGGGGCCGACAAGCACTGTGTGTGGGTGGCTGTGATTACCAAAGTTACAAAATAAGGTGAAACTAAACTAAAATGTAAAAAGAGGCTGATGATGGTGTACCGTTGATCTGTATTTTGTTGAGCTGTCATCCTGGCTCGACTTTTGAAGGCGGGCGTGCCAGAAAAGGTTTGGTAACCACAGCCTTGAACTGTGTCTACACAGAGCACATTTCAGACCTTTTCTTCATATGTTTGTCCCACATATGTCTGACAGAAGAGTCGCTCATAGGTTAATCACACTGGGCATTCAATGAAATTCAATCTATAGAAGTTTATTTTCATGCTTTAAGTCTATTTTAATACATTCTGCACTCACAGTTGCAGTGATTGCATCCAACAAGGCTTTGAAAGCTTCCGAAATGACCTCAAAATCAATACTTTTACACACACAGAGCTCTGTGTAGATGCAGTTTCATGCTCTGCAGTTCTAAACAGACAAAACGTATAATGTCATTTTTAATGTGATCATTTCTAGATGAAATGATTCACAAATAATCCCAGAAAACACATTTTTTGCAGCCTTAACATCATCCCAAGCCTGCAGGTATTGACTCTGTAAACAGATGTAAAAAGAAATCCAGTCAGAAATCAGTCCAGCCATCAGAAAAGTAGACTAATTATACTGGAACAGCTGTCATTCTGCTTTTGTTTTCATTGTTCAGAATAGAGAATTACTCCCGATACAAATAGGAAGGCACTGATTGTTGAATGAGAGAAAACAGAAAAACCAACCTGCAAGCTAAAGTGCCGCACATTAAACCACATCTAACTGCTGGTCTGACTCTGACTCCCCTGGTTATGCTTCAGGGCCACTGCTAACGATTAACTGTAGCTTAAAGGCTACAGGGCAGATATGTTTACTTAGTTTGTTGTTTGTGTGGCTAAGATTCAAACTCCTGTCAGTCAGTCACACACATGCCGACAGCTGAAGAGAAGCACTGCTGACCTTTCCCCAAAGTCATTTGAGTTCTTTTTATCATAAAGGGAGGGAGAAAGCCTGTCTTTAAGTCTTTAAACCCTGTGTGAGCAATTGTTACTCAATAAGAAGTAGAAAGCTACGTCAGCTTACAGTAATGCATGTACTGATAACTAGACTATTACCCTTCTTGTAAATGTCTAGTTGATAAACAGGGTACAAGCGATCGTCTCTAAAGCTCCATTTGCATATTTAGGATTAACAAGGAGGAATCCATCCCCAGTGAGTAAATTGCACCCTCATTTTTGACACATGAATGGTTCTTGGGAATTTAAATTCTGGTCATGAAACACCCTCTTGCATGGCACTGAATGTACAGTGACTTGTTGTCTACGCCCAAGGTACTTACTGTGCTTCATTTTGTACAAAAAAACAACAAATTTAAACACTTTTTTAAAAATGTTGCATTTTATTTGTATTCTAGTTCGTAACAAAGACATCTTAAAGTCATCAGCACATTAAATATTTGTCATGTAATCTGTCTTTGTATCACTGAAGTGGCATCATGTGACAATCTTTCTATAACCTTCACATCATACTTGACATGTGTAAATGGAATAAATGAACAAAACTAAATCTGAGGTTTCAGTGTCACTTTAGGAGATTAATCAGCCACAGCAACAGCTGTTTGTTACTCAGTTGCCAACGATGGTCACTTTATCCACGATGAACAAGAAGAACAGTAAAACATTCCTCTGCAAGCTTTATGTTTTTCTCCTGCAATGTATTTATGGGTAAACTTGTTTTTTGAATGGTAGTAGTATACTTTACTTGAATAACATGGATTTTTTTTTTTTGTTCTAGATTTACTTGATTGATGATTACATCTGTAATCTAAATTTGTTTGATACAATAAAATGTTTAAATTGGTGATTGGTTTCTTTTTTTTGTAGGAAAGATTATATGAACTTCATCAGCAGCTTTAGCATGAAGATGCAAAGAACCAGGAGAGCTTTTCCCATTCAAGTGTCAAAAAAGAAACCCAGATGTATTTTAGCAGGAATTCTTAAAGCCTTCACGTATCGTTGCATCATTGGTCCTGCGCTCAGCTAAAGTTGATTTTAACTTTACTCTAAAAATAGACACTCTGCTATTAAATAATTTAATGCAGTCTGAAGCAG
This sequence comes from Neolamprologus brichardi, assembly GCF_056152115.1. Classification (NCBI taxonomy): domain Eukaryota; kingdom Metazoa; phylum Chordata; class Actinopteri; order Cichliformes; family Cichlidae; genus Neolamprologus; species Neolamprologus brichardi. The sequence continues at coordinate 31,460,273 of NC_142108.1, read as the reverse complement.
GAGCTTAAAAGCACATATATTTTTCATAAAAGGACAAGATTTCACAAATGCATTTTGTAACATTGCAGCAGTTTAAGCTGCGTGGGATACTGTATCTTTACAGACTGCTGTGAACAAGTTTTGCTGTTAAAGCGTTTTACCTTTGTGATTGGAGGTGGACATAGTGAAGGATCCTTTCAGAATAAAAGCTCAATTGCACTTTAACTGTTAGAGAGACTTAAAAAAAAAATTTTGTAATGTACATTTACGCTGTTGCACCTAAAATTTACTGAATTATAAAAAGGGTATCCATATCTTACAGAACAGTTTAACACAAGACTCTTTGTGTAACAGTCATTACTGTCTTGCTGTGTGATGGATTTATATTCATTTTATATTCAAAGTGGGTGTTGGGATGGAAGCTCAAATCATACTGACAAGCAGCAGCGCTGTGTCTTCAGTTGTTGTCGTGGCATTTATTCATTTAACCCTTGTGCTGTCCATGGGTCATTTTTGTCCTCTAAAGAAATCTTTTGCTATCAAAAATGTGTTTTTTATTCATTAAATGGTCTGAAAATAACAGACGTTATTCATTACTATACTATGCGTGATTGGAATAAGTTTTAAGTAATTTGATTTATTTATGGGGTTTTTATTGGATTTTATAACACCTGCTGTCCTCAGGGGTCAAAAATGACCCCAAAGTACAAAGTGTTGCAAAGAGCCGTATTTTCACAACATACTGCTTTCAAACATCTTTGATCTTGGATCACTGATGTGTGGGGTCAAGCAAAGGTCATAACAACCACAACAACAACAACAACAGGCAGCACAATGAGGAGGCAGGTGCTCTATATTCAATGGAAGTTTATTTACACAGCACCGAATCACAACAACAGTCGCATCAAAGTGCTTCGTATTGTATGGAGCCCCGCAGGGGACATGGGAGAAAAAAAAATTAAGACGGACTTTTGCGAGATCTCGCAAAAGTTTTGCAAGATCTCGCAAAACTAACTCGGGATCTCGCAAAAGTTTTGCGAGATCTCGCAAAAGTTTTTTGTTTTTTGTTTTTTTTTCCCTCCTTTTTTTTTTTTTTTTTTTTTTTTAAACTTTATTTAACAAACAATGAGTATACAACATACGAACAGATGAAGTATACAAAACAACAGAACATGAACACAAATAGCCAGGGGTAAAAGAAAAAGGTAACAATTATAAGAATACATCTCGCAAACGTTTTAGCCGCATTCTTCGGACGCTGGCTCGAAGCCGACCGGGCGGTCGAGGCACGATGTGCCGGGAAAGCGGTGTTCCTCCCGGCTGTAGTAGGTCTCGACCTCCCGTTAGCTTCGAGCTAATGGGAAGAATGCGGCTAAAACTTTTGCGAGATCTCGCAAAAGTTTTGCGAGATCCCGAATTTGTTTTGCGAGATCTCGCAAAAGTTTTGCGAGATCCCGAGTTTGTTTTGCGAGATCCCGAGTTTGTTTTGCGAGATCTCGCAAAAGTCCGTCTTAATTTTTTTTTTCTTCCGTTTTTTTACCATGTTGTGCAAAGCAATGACCAGCAGGACAAAGCACATATTGTCCTCTAGTATAATGAGGAGGAAGAATCAATGTTCAGGAAGATCCAGGGTTAGAAGATAATGAAAATATAGCTAATATTTATGATCATCGTTCATGACACAAACGTGCTCCCATTTGAGGTGTATGGAACAAGTGGGCGTGTCTCCTGCTGTGATGTCAGATCCTGGTACTGATGTGACTGTATGAGCACCAAGTCCCCTTCAGAGGACTCTGTCCAACAGAACATCCAAGTAAACCAGGGAACTATGAAATACAAACATGGGCAGCATGTGATGCAGGTCCAGCTGTACATGGAACATGCTAGTGTACGATGGCAAACCGTCTCCTGCAGTCAGGACACGCGAGTTGTCCCTAACATTGCAGGTTTCCAAAAGAAAACAATCACCTGTAACAACTTGTTTACTGTATATGACCCTTGGCCTGCAACTGCAGAAAGAAAGCTGTCCATGATGGGACCAGTGCAGAGGAATAAACCTGAGCTTCCTCCTGATGGGACCAGTGCAGAGGAATAAACCTGAGCTTCCTCCTGCCCTTGTGTCAAATATGGACACGTCTTTGTCCTCATGAAAGTTTGCCTTCACTCAGACCCATGCCCTGGTGTTCCCACCATGCCAAAATATAGAAAACTGTCAGGTAACGAGTTGGAATAAAGTTGAATAAAACCTTGAAACACAGAGATGGATGATATTTTATACTTCTTGCTTTATAAACAGTCAAAGCAAACGGGGTCATTTTTGAGCCCAGAGGACAACAGATGTGATTATTTGCTGCCAGTAAAAAAACTTGAAGTAGTTTAAAAACAGCTTTCTAAATTAACTTTGACATAAACCCGTCTGTGATCATCTGTTAAAGCAACCGACTCTGGTTGTGAAACGATAATCACGATAACTGATGATTTAATTTATTTTTTACCCGAAAACAAAGAAAAAATTCCTTTTTATGAGGTTTTTATCAGACTTAAATTTGAAATGGAATAAAAAAAATGTTTAAAAATGTTTGAATTAAGTTTTAATTAAAAGTGGCGGAAAAATCGACTTCATATTAATTAAGTATCAATCAAACCAGATGGGGACATTTTTGACCCCTGAGGACAACAGGTGTGATTATGTGCTGCCATATAAAATTTATAAATGCTTCAAAAAAAACTTTCTCACTAAAGTTCAACATACAGCACTCTGTAGTTAGTCAGATAGTCAAAATTATCTAAACAATTAAATATTTTATTTTCTCAATTTGTTTTTGCTCAAAAACACAGTGTATTTTTTATAAACAAGGTCTGGTGGCCCTAAAATGTAAAATATTGGGTAAATTTTGTGTTAATGTGTTGGTCTTAAGTAAAACTAAGATGTAACACTGACTTGATTGACAATTTATACTTTATACTTGAAAAAACAGTCAAATGAAGTGGGGACATTTTTGACCCCTGAGGACCACGGGTGTTATTATGTGCTGCCATTTAAAATTTATAAACGCTTGAAAAAAAACTTTCTCACTAAAGTTCAACATACAGCATTTTTTAGTTAGACAAATAGTCAAAATTAGCTAAACAATTAAATATTTTATTTTCTTGTTTTATTTCCACTTAAAAACACAGTGCACTTTATGTAAACAAGGTGTGGTGGCCCTAAAATGTAAAATGTTGGGTAAATTTTGTGTTAATGTGTTGGTCTTAAGTAAAACTAAGATGTAACACTGAATTGATTGACAATTTATACTTTATATTTTAAAAAACAGTCAAATGAAGTGGGGACATTTTTGACCCCTGAGCACCCCAGGTGTGATTATGTGCTGCCATTTAAAAAATTTAAATGGTTCAAAAAAAAAATTCTCACTGAAGTTCAACATATAGCACTCTGTAGTTAGTCAAATAGTCAAAATTATCTAAACAATTAAATATTTAATTTTCTTGTTTTATTTTCGCTTAAAAACAGGGTGTATTTTTTGTAAACAAGGTGTGGTGGCCCTAAAATGTAAAATGTTGGGTAAATTTTGTGTTAATGTGTTGGTCTTAAGTAAAACTAAGATGTAACACTGAATTGATTGACAATTTATACTTTATACTTTGAAAAACACTCAAATGAAGTGGGGACATTTTTGACCCCTGATCACCCCAGGTGTATGAAAATCGGGAGGACATTATGAGGGTTAAAGACTATCAGCTGATTCAAATTAGAAAAACATTTTTTCCCATCTGTTGTAAGAAGAACGATGGTGCAATTCCAAACTGCTTCACTGACGAGCATTAAAATATGAAGCTGGGTGTGAACTACCCCTGGGCCATTGCAGTCTTTGCTCTATAGCTCCTCTTGCTGGGAGAGCAGAGAACACATGCTTAACCATCTTATAATGGTTCATTTTGGCCTCTACCTCTTTATTATTGCTACTTATTCCTTAAAGTATTTCTCCCTTTTAAAGTCTAAGAGCCTCTTTAGTTCAGTTACATTATTACTTTTTAATTCATTATCATTATTTTTGAGGTGCAATAACCAAGGAACTATGGTATGATTGCTTTCTAAATACAAGATAATTAATACAGACCACAGTGAGTAATATCAAATTTTACCTTCTACAATAAAGTCTCTTCAAAAGAAATTTTAAATGTTGCTTTTAAGTAAAAAAAAAAAAAGTTAACTGTTGTATGTTTGGAAAATGCAAAACATAACCGATTTAACTTAAGTTCCTATATTTGTCTGGATTACTGGCCCATGTGTAAATATGTCCCAGACAAAGAAACAGACTACAAAAAACTCATATATGACACAAAGTTTATTTTAAGGTTAAATGATTGTTTTATGCTTTGAAAGTTCAAATGTAACTTACAGCTGTTTAGATGACAAATTAAATTAATGATATGGACTAGACTGTATAACATGACCAGCATGTGTACTTTTGTGTTTAAATTATTGTAGTATGCTACATTTAAAATGAGACATGAGGAAGTTTCTGTGATTACGCTACATCTTACCTTGGTAAGATCTCTCAGTTTTTAAAGTAAAAGGTATCTGAGTTTTGTTACAAAAATGTTACTTTTTTTCTATTCTGCAAACACGTATTACAAATGAACTGCCGTCTGCTATTTTGTATCTGTAGTGGGGTCTTGCAGGGATTTTTCCGACAGCACTTCTTGTCTCGATCGCTGCTCTTTTGTCTCGCCGGGGTCTGAAAATCCTGGAGGATATAGAAGATTGGGAAAAGACATCAGAAAATCTAGTTAGGTTGAATAGAAAATAATATCTGTATGAATTTATCTCAACATGAGATCATTCTAAAATGAATTTAGATAACAAATCAAATCAAGGGTACTGAGCGCATTTATGGAACAAAGAGGCTTTTTCTAAGCCAGATCAGCAACAGGTCTTTTATTCTACTTTAAAAGAGGCTGTCAAGCTTTTTAAAGGTGATCTTTTTAAATTTGAGTTGTTGAAATATGTGCGAGCAGAAAATGAGACTAAGTAGAAGATAAAATTAAGTATAGACATTTAAATAAAACCTCAATCGTGTATATTTTTTATATTTTAATGCATATTTGTGATTTTTGCACGTATAAACCCACCATTTGAGCCACTTTCCTTCCATTTGAGCTTGTTGTCCTCAGTGTGCCGTGTCCAAGTGGAGCGGAAGCTCACCAGCTCAGCTGTGATGTGTGCGAGGCTCCACTGCAGGCCTCTGGAGCTCTCCTTCCAAAGATTACTGGTGAAAGAAAACAGTGCTGTTTGTACGCATATTCATATTCCAGTCATGAAAACAAATGACTCAGCTGAACCTGAGATTTTCTACACCAAGGTAAAAGATCGCACTTTTTTCCTATGAAATTATCTTCAAATATATCTTCAATAAAAAGAAAGCAAAGTAAAAAGAAAATAAGCAACACATAAACAGGATTTTGCGCTGACACTTTTAGGTCCCTACTGACTTTGGTTATCCTTCTGGTGAGTCTAAAATGAGCAGTTACTGCTACAAATTTGGATTAATTCACCTTTGAATAATGATCACGTTTTGTCAAAATGATCAAGTCATAATTACAGGTTTTTGACCAACTCAGCAAATGATAGTAACATAAAAAACATGGTGTACATGATCAACATATACGTACAAAACAAAGAATTAGTGAAACTGCTCCAAGTGTAAAACTGCAAAAGAGCCAGAAACTGAAGTTTCCTGAAAAACCAGAGCTTGACTCCAAAAGCATTTCAAGTAGACCTTCACGTTAAACTGACCAGCTTTACAGCATAATTAAAGCCTGAAAAAAGTTTGAAGTTAATTTCCTCCTTTTGGGACAACTGTATAGATATATTTTTAAATAAGTCCCCAGTTTGAATTCTACGGAGCCCCGCAGGGGACATGGGAGAAAAAAAATTAAGACGGACTTTTGCGAGATCTCGCAAAACTAACTCGGGATCTCGCAAAAGTTTTGCGAGATCTCGCAAACGTTTTCTTCGGACGCTGGCTCGAAGCCGACCGGGAGGTCGAGGCACGATGTGCCGGGAAAGCGGTGTTCCTCCCGGCTGTAGTAGGTCTCGACCTCCCGTTAGCTTCGAGCTAACGGGAAGAATGCGGCTAAAACTTTTGAGAGATCCCGAGATCCCAAACTCGGGATCTCGCAAAAGAGTTAGTTTTGCGAGATCTCGCAAAAGTCCGTCTTAATTTTTTTTCTCCCATGTCCCCTGCGGGGCTCCGTAGAATTCTATTAAAGCTAAAAAAAAAAAAAAATGATGCAGTGTCAGTGCTGTGTCTGTCCATCTGAGTGACAGATGGAGCCATTCAGTGACTAATTGTCCTAAGACACACAAAGGAAGTAGGCAAGGCAATGCAAGGCACGTTTATTTGTATAGTACAATTAAACAACAAAGTGATTCAAAGTGCTTTACAGAGACATTAGAAACAAAAACAAATAAAAAGCATGATTTAAAATTGATTAAAAAAAAAACTAACTAACTAAGTAAGTAACTAACTAACTAAGTAGGCTTTCAAGAGTTTTAAAATCAGTTTTAGTCAAACTCTGTGTGCCACTCAATATCACAGTAAAAACAGACTTCTAATGTGTCTCAAATGCTTTGGTGTTAACACTTTGTTAACATATTAATATCTAAAACCAAAAGTGCAATAACGTTTATTTTCCCAGCAGGTTTCACAGGCCTTGTGTTTACCTATGTCTGTTGCAGGGGTCTGGTGGACCTGGGTTCTCTTCCACCAAAGGAATAACAATCTTTTCAGCCATATCGGTCAGCAGAGAAAATGTAGGATACACAATGAAGTCTATGAAACCTGCGAGAACAAAATCCAGCATATCAACATGTGAAGTAAACTGTTAGTGACTCAAAAATACTAAAACCTCATTATGTCTTTAATGCCAGTAAAGAAATTTGAGTGCATTTCAGTGATTCAAACACTAAAATTCAAAGGGCATATGCTGCAATATCACTGTGAACTGTTCAAAATAAAATTAACATAAATCCTGCCACTGGCTTGTTACTTTTGGAAAGAGAAAAAATGTGATTAGCTTCACTAGAGAATACATTTTACTTGTTTTATGTATCTGAGATGGATATTTATTAAAAATCTTACAAAGGCATAAACAACAGACAAAAGCGATGAAGAAGCTGGTTTTAAAAAAAGAGTGTGTGATTTATGAGACGTACCGATCTGGGATTCAGCTACTAGGGTGGTTTGTCGATCACACAGTGGAGAGAAGGGGAGGCCGAGCTCTGCCTCTCTATCACCCTCACAAAGATAGAAAGAGAGAAAGAAGATACTTAAAGGGCATCCCACACAACACCTGAAAATAACTTTTAAAAGGTCAGTTTGTTCCAACAGTCGCCTCCTTAAACTGTGAGACTGTTCAAACGTTTTTTAATTAACAGCCAAACAGAACGAAAACGTGTTTCATAGGTATGCACACGTCGTGTTTCTGAAACAACAGCGCTCTCCCACACCTCTTCTGTTCTGATCTCCTTCAGATCCAGGTAGTAAAAAAAGCAGAGGGAGCAGCTTAGTGCAGCAGTCACTGTAAATACACTCACTACAGTCGTGCCAGCTAACATCGTCAAAAAGCCAGACAATCAGCACAGCAAGCAATTTCTCTGTGGGGTAATTATGTTCTCATAGTAACTCAGACATCAACAGAAAGAGTCCCTCCACCTGATTGGATAACTGCATCTCCTGCTGAGCTGAAGAGCAGCTATAGCGTCAGCTGTTGCTTTAAAGTCGAGACCAAAAGCCACTTCTTGGCTCATTATATTGTTTTATTATATACTTTTCCCCAAAGGTCAACAAAAACATGACGGCTTGACTTTCTATTGGGGTTTGTGAGGCTTTAAAGGCAACAACACTGATTCTCTGCAGTCCTCTATTTCCCATATGTAACCCTTTAAAGCCAAGGGCATTACATTATATATGACATGTACATGCGACTACATAGTCAGTGTGATCTGAAAAAAGTCATAACAAAAAAATACATTTTTAAGCAACGAATTACAAAATAAAGCAAAATTAATTTTGATATTCAATTTATGTTTTATTATTTTGTCAGAATGTTCAATAAACAGTTATTATTAAAGCAATTATTTCATATTTCAGGCTTTAAAGGGTTAAAACTTGAGCTGTTAAGATCGATTAATGTTTTCAGTACCAAAGTAATGCAGAATAACCTGTTAGGAGAGATTTTCCTTCTCTGCTGCCTCTGCGTCATATCAACGAGCTATTTTTATGGATTTCTTTAGCTCTGACGTAATATCCACCCTCCCTATACAAGCAGTTTACAAAAACTGCTGCCTCTTATTAGGCATACAGCCCCTTGACTCATCAATCATGCAGTTAATAACAGAGCTAATAAGTCAGATGGAGACCAGGAGCACCAGGGCAGATATGGAGATGTCTAAGAATATAGCATAATGTGTTCTTTTATATTTTGAATTTACATTTATTGTTTGGCATAAGCCTGCGACCATGAGAACTACAAATGAGCTGGCATCTAAACCACATGCAATCAAGGACAACCTTTGAGACAGGCAGTGTTGGGAAGGTTACTTTTAAAATGTATTCCATTACAGAATACAGAATACATGCCCCAAAATGTATTCTGTAACGTATTCCGTTACGTTACTCAATGAGAGTAACGTATTCTGAATACTTTGGATTACTTAATATATTATCATGCTGTTTACAACTACATGAATGTACTATTGCTGTGATTTATTACTGTTACTGAAGGTCCGCGGCTCCGAACCGTAGTAAAGGGACCTCTGGCTAATAGGTGGGTTCTGTGTCGGGCTCGTAGCCGAAAACTAGCTTTACTTTGTTGTCTGGGTCAACTTTGCTAGCGAGAGACAGAGAGAGGCGTTGAAAGGCTGCTCCAACGGAACTTATTGTTTTTGGAGGAAAACACGAACACAGCGTACAGTCGAGTCTTAATAGCTTACTTACAGCTGGGCTCGTCAGGCTCTCTTCTTGGCTGCAGTGGTTATTATTATATTTACATGCTTCCAGCTCCCGTTTCTGCTCGATGACAGCTCGTACTTTTACTTTTTCTCCCTCCCTCGCTCACAGACACATAACGTGTATGGCAGTCCATTCTCCCTGCAGCACGGACTACACTGCCTATGATGCTACATTCTTTAGAGCTATACCTGTAGCATTCTGCCTATTAGCTTAGCACAACAACAACAAAAAGGCCTCTCTCACCCAGGAAACACGCAGAGAGAGAGCGTCACCCTGTAACCATGGCAACCGTAACGCTGCCGCCTGGAACAACAGAACGTAGCTGTCAAACAAAACCCAAACAGTCCTGACCCGCCACAATATGAAACAGGGAAGTACCGCCGTGTAATCCATTTATTTCAACAAAGTAACTGTATTCTAAATACCACCTTTTTAAACGGTAACTGTAACGGAATACAGTTACTCATATTTTGTATTTTAAATACGTAACGGCGGTACATGTATTCCGTTACTCCCCAACACTGGAGACAGGCTACATAAACTCTAATACACTTTTGTTTTAGAAAATGACCGCCATCCTTACTAACAAGCCTGAAAATCAAATCACATATACTGGGAAGCCAGTGCATGTAAGTGCATGTAAGTGCATGTAAGTGCATGTAAGAAGCCGAATGATAAAATGCTGGATTTAACCGCTACAGGCACCAAAGTATATACAGTGGGGCAAAAAAGTATTTAGTCAGCCACCGATTGTGCAAGTTCCCCCACTTAAAATGATGACAGAGGTCAGTAATTTGCACCAGAGGTACACTTCAACTGTGAGAGACAGAATGTGAAAAAAAAATCCATGAATTCACATGGTAGGATTTGTAAAGAATTTATTCGTAAATCAGGGTGGAAAATAAGTATTTGGTCACCTCAAACAAGGAAAATCCCTGGCTCTCACAGACCTGTAACGTCTTCTGTAAGAAGCTTTTCTGTCCCCCACTCGTTACCTGTATGAATGGCACCTGTTTGACCTCATCATCTGTATAAAAGACACCTGTCCACAGCCTCAACCAGTCAGACTCCAAACTCCGCCATGGCCAAGACCAAAGAGCTTTCGAAGGACACCAGGAAAAGAATTGTAGACCTGCACCAGACTGGGAAGAGTGAATCTACAATAGGCAAGCAGCTTGATGTGAAAAAATCAACTGTGGGAGCAATCATCAGAAAATGGAAGACATACAAGACCACTGATAATCTCCCTCGATCTGGGGCTCCACGCAAGATCTCATCCCGTGGGGTCAAAATGATCATGAGAACGGTGAGCAAAGATCCCAGAACCACACGGGGAGACCTGGTGAATGACCTGCAGAGAGCTGGGACCAAAGTAACAAAGGTCACCATCAGTAACACACTACAACGGCAGGGAATCAAATCCCGCAGTGCCAGACGTGTTCCGCTGCTGAAGCCAGTGCATGTCCAGGCCCGTCTGAAGTTTGCCAGAGAGCACATGGATGATACAGCAGAGGATTGGGAGAATGTCATGTGGTCAGATGAAACCAAAGTAGAACTTTTTGGTATAAACTCAACTCGTCGTGTTTGGAGGAAGAAGAATACTGAGTTGCATCCCAAGAACACCATACCTACTGTGAAGCATGGGGGTGGAAACATCATGCTATGGGGCTGTTTTTCTGCCAAGGGGACAGGACGACTGATCCGTGTTAAGGACAGAATGAATGGGGCCAAGTATCGTGAGATTTTGAGCCAAAACCTCCTTCCATCAGTGAGAACTTTGAAGATGAAACGAGGCTGGGTCTTCCAACATGACAATGATCCAAAACACACCGCCCGGGCAACAAAGGAGTGGCTCCGTAAGAAGCATTTGAAAGTCCTGGAGTGGCCTAGCCAGTCTCCAGACCTCAACCCCATAGGAAATCTGTGGCGGGAGTTGAAAGTCCGTGTTGCTCGGCGACAGCCCCAAAACATCACTGCTCTTGAGAAGATCTGCATGGAGGAATGGGCCAAAATACCAGCTACTGTGTGTGCAAACCTGGTAAAGACCTATAGTAAACGTTTGACCTCTGTTATTGCCAACAAAGGTTATGTTACAAAGTATTGAGTTGTATTTTTGTTATTGACCAAATACTTATTTTCCACCCTGATTTACGAATAAATTCTTTACAAATCCTACCATGTGAATTCATGGATTTTTTTTTCACATTCTGTCTCTCACAGTTGAAGTGTACCTCTGGTGCAAATTACTGACCTCTGTCATCATTTTAAGTGGGGGAACTTGCACAATCGGTGGCTGACTAAATACTTTTTTGCCCCACTGTACATCACTTTTGTTGGCTTTGTGTTTAAGGCACAGCTAATGGCAATCCTAACAGATAAACAACAATAGTGTACAGCATAACATGTTAGTCATCAGCAAGGTCGAACGACAGAGGCCTGGCAAATAAGGGAAGTAAGTGAAGGCATAGAGACTGATAAGATCTATAGAGGAAGTAAATGTCTAATATGGTAGGATAAAGAGACAGGCCTAACATACTATGTACTAAGCTCTCTCTGAGGTATGGCTTCAGGCTCCAGTGTAACATTTTTTCACCACTGAGGGATCAAATTGGAGGATTTGGACTTCCTCTACAATCATCTACAACCATTATTCATCTGCAGTGAACAAGAAAGCTCACAAATTTGAATCTGGACTCCAACGTGGAATCGGTGATGTAAGAACGGTGGCATCGCAGTGGCTACACTTTGTTTTTATCCAGTAACAAGATGTCCTGTTTTAATTAGTGAGTTTGGAAGTTAGCAGGCGGATTTTCTTGTTGGTTGGTGAGATTAAAGCTAGTTGTTCCCCTTGTTTTCTGTATTTGCACTAAGCTGAGCTGGGGAGCTGCTGGCTTAAACTCTTTATTGACTACACACTATTTACTGTTCCTCTTCTCATCTAACTGTGGGCAACAAGTACTTTATTCTTTTATCCAAAACAAATCTTCTTTCAGCTTCTCTCTTTAGGTGTTGCCACACTGTCCTCCTCTGTCTCACTATATCCATGAAGGTCCACATTCAACATGCTTTGTCCACTTCATGCTCGATCCCTCCTCTGCACATGTTTAAACCATCTCAGGCTCATCTCTCTAACTCTAACTGATGGACTCATTTGTAATTGTGTCCACCCTCGTCACTCCCAACACAGAGAGGACTACGTTTGGTGACTTTGCCACCTCTAAGCCACATGTCATAGCCAATCAAATCACAGCTGACACTCATCTCCACGCACTCTGCCCTCCCTGCACTCTCTCCTTCACATCTCTAGTTATCCTTGTTGACATGAATCCATGCTCATCACTAGTCAAAATAGTAGTTATATGGTGCTTAATAGTGGAGGGTAAAGACCCACTGAGCAAGCACTTTTAGAAAGTAGAAAAAAATTCTTGATAACAGGAAAGAAACTGCAGCAAAAACAGGCGCAGAGAGGAGCTCTGCCCTTGAATTTGTGTGAAATAAAAAGAAGAGCATAGTGAGATGACAAACAACAAATAGGAAATATCTCAGGCCTGTTAAGCAGAATATATATATATATAGTGCCTACCTGTCTGAAAAACTCCTCCATCAAGGCTTTGGTCCAGCGAGAGTGCAGCGCCCAAGGCTTGGATGGATGACTTATGTCAGCCGTGTGCAGTAACAGAGACAGTGCTTTGGGCTTGTCAATCCTGGTGTAGAGAGCATAAGGCAATCACTGTTTTAACTGTTGTTTTGTTGTGTCTCCAGACTGAAAAGCAGACTAAACAGCAGCCGGCCTGAAACTAAACTGCCTGCATCATGTGCAGGCTATTCTAATCAGCTCACTGCACTCCAAGCATCCATTACATGGCCTGCTGATTATGCGGCACAGTGCAAACAACAGCACAGTCTATTAGCAGTACCGTTCTTGTTGTTGTAGACAGGATTTCATCGCTTTGACCTGGAGAAGGTGGGAGGACATGTCCGTGGACAACACCATCTCTATAACGAGTGACCGCAGCTCCCTGTGAGAACGCACACACGCAAAAACACACAGTGTACAAGTTGACCTTGGCTGATGAGGAGTGAGTAAAAATGACAGACAGGAAGGCTCGATGGGGTTGTAACCTGTTTAGATTTCCTAATAGATTTCCTTGTTCCCATGGCAACACTGACTGCTAGAAAAGCCCACTAAAGTATGCAGCTGGGGTTTATCTTGTGTGATATCTGCACAGCTCCCCCAATCGCATATTCTGTGAGTAATATATGAACCAGCAGCCAATACAGAAACTATGCAGAGTATAGATATGTTGTTATCGCAGACTGCACCGCAGACCATCAACTACGGCTAACTTTTACTTTAAATGTATGTATCACAACATTCCTATAGCATCTACCAAATGCAACTTATTTACTACATTTCCAAGTTTAGACGCTGTAGTCAGAGTTTGTTATGTTTGTTATTCCTCTGCTGTTTGGTGAATATGTCGTTACACAATATCTTAGGAGGTCAAAGATCAGGGTCAGCTATAAGCAGTGTTGGGAAGGTTACTTTTAAAATGTATTCCATTACAGATTACAGAATACATGCCCCAAAATGTATTCTGTAACGTATTCCGTTACGTTACTCAATGAGAGTAACGTATTCTGAATACTTTGGATTACTTAATATATTATCATGCTGTTTACAACTACATGAATGTACTATTGCTGTGATTTATTACTGTTACTGAAGGTCCGCGGCTCCGAACCGTAGTAAAGGGACCTCTGGCTAATATGTCGGGTTCGTGTCGGGCTCGTAGCTGAAAACTAGCTTTACTTTGTTGTCTGGGTCAACTTTGCTAGCAGAGACAGAGAGAGGCGTTGAAAGGCTGCTCCAACGGAACTTATTGTTTCAGAGGAAAACACGAACACGGTGTACAGTCGAGTCTTAATAGCTTACTTACAACTGGGCTCGTCAGGCTCTCTTCTTGGCTGCAGTGGTTATTATTATATTTACATGCTTCCAGCTCCCGTTTTTGCTCCACGACAACTGGTACTTTTCCTTTTTCTCCCTCCCTCGCTCACAGACACATAACATGTATGGCAGTCCATTCTCCCTGCAGCACGGACTACACTGCCCATGATGCTACATTCTTTAGTGCTATGCCTGTAGCATTCTGCCTATTAGCTTAGCACAACAACAACAAAAAGGCCTCTCTCACCCAGGAAACACAGAGAGAGAGAGAGCGTCACCTTGTAACCATGGCGACCGTAACGCTGCCGCCTGGAACAACAGAACGTAGTTGTCAAACAAAACCCAAACAGGCCTGACCCGCCACAATATGAAACAGGAAAGTACCACCGTGTAATCCATTTATTTCAACAAAGTAACTGTATTCTAAATACCACATTTTTAAACGGTAACTGTAACGGAATACAGTTACTCATATTTTGTATTTTAAATACGTAACGGAGGTACATGTATTCCTTTACTCCCCAACACTGGCTATAAGAGACACTGTATGCTTTCCCATAAGTGCACTAACCAACTTGAGGTCTGGGGGCTGTTTCCTTAAAGCATCAGGATGTCAGTTTATATGTAAAATAACACTAATAAAATAGAATAATGACATAATTATAAATGTCGTCACAGATAAAAATCTAAATGTTGTCAAAAGCCACAAACTAGCTCCACACTACAGAATTTGGTATTTAAAACTAGTGAATAAATGTATTGCAATTGTTTCAGTCGATTCCATATATCCATAATAAAATAAAACAAAAGTATTAATTAATAAAATGTTACTTTTTTCCCCAATTAGTTTTTCCTAGAGGTCACATTGGAAACACACTAAGATAAACACATTATAGCTCTCCTACATTCTCCTGCAGCATGAATTCTCCGTTATTTATTTTTCTTCTCGTAATGTTGTATCACGCCTATGCATATACACGCATATGAGGACTTACTGCAAACCAAATCTACATTTAACAGCTGTCTTTGCCCAGACTCTAACTAAATGTTGCTGTTGCTGTTGGTTAAAACCTCATTTGTAACATTGTTAACACATTTATTTCTGGAGGGGATTTTTGACTTTTCAGAATGCCCTTTAACACCAACAGATCGACTTGTGAAGTTCATACATACAGACAGCAAAAAAGGTTCTCCAACAAGAGATCACCTTAATTATTATTAAGGTTATGAAAATATAAAAATAATATTAACACTGTAAAATTTTGAGGTCTTACATCCATTCCTCCCGCGTCAAATTAATAAAGATGTTCATTTGGTCATCCAGCAGTAGGCGAAAGGCTGCGCTCAGGTGATGGCTCTCTTGTACAGACCGGTCATTGTAGATCAATGCAAACTCTGACCTTGGAGACAGAAGGTGAGTGGAGATTATTACAGACAGTCGACGGACAGATGGGCAGGTTGTAAAGTGTTCCTGTGCATTAAAGTGAAAACTTCAATACGACAGTTGCTCTGAGTGAAGGAGGTGAGACTGAGATAAAAGGAGAGTCCTCTGGGAACAATTTAATGACTGTGACTGCAAGTCTTTAATGATGAATTTTAAAGTGCTGAAGAGGAGGTGGGATGTAATGAAAAATGACACAGTGTGGGTATTAATGACTCACTAAAGTAAGATAATTAACGGATTCATCAATCAAGCATCCACTCATTGTCATTCAGCTGTTAAAATGGGTAATAAAGCCCACTGTGGACAGTTTTCCAATTAGTATTTATTTTTAAGCTCCAGCCACCTTTCACCATGAAAATAAACATTGAATAAAACACTTAAGGAAATGGTTTTAAAGACAACACAAAGGTGTGTGTTAAAGTGGTCTGTTGGGGAGTGTAAAAAGTGTGTGGTAAAAAAGGAAAAATACTGGTAAGACTTCTGTGGGTCTGTAATTTCCTAATATTCATGATTCAATTCAATTGAATTTTATTTATACACCACATCACAACAACAGGTGACTCTAGGCACTTTACGTTGTAAGGTAGACCCTACAATAATGCATACAGAGAAAAGCCCAACAATCATATGACCCCCTATGAGCAAGCACTTTGGCGACAGTGGGAAGGAAAAACTCCCTTTTAACAGGAAGAAACCTCAGACAGAACCAGGCTCATTTATTCATAATGTTTTCCCTTTCATTGCTATGCAGATGACAGAGACATACTTTTTAAAAAAAAAAAAATCTAGTGATCCTAAAAGTCTAGCTGATGACTTTATAACTATTTAGTCTATATAGTTATATTTCGTAAATATTGAGTGGAACATTTTCGTCAACTCAATACCTGAAAATTAGAAATTATGTTACTTAATCTTACAAATTACAGTGCAAAAGTCTCATTTCTTTATATTTCTGCTTGGAAAATGAGAAAAAATGTGTCTTTTCTTGATGAGGCTTCAGTGGGCAGCAGATCATCAAACAAAAACCCCAAACATTCCTCTGAAAATGGTCAAGGCACAAGAACTTGATGCTCGAGACTTTTGCACAGTACTGCACAGTAGAGTACTTTTCCTTTGGTAATCGCCAGGCTACTACGTTCTCCTCTGGTTTACATGGAAAGTTAATTTCTTGGGTTCCTACTCATTTTAGCAGACACACATTACCCCGATCCTGATCCCCTACTAGCTCTCTGCCTGTTTTAGAATTGATTTTAAGTGCCATCACATTTAACACATGTTCGTGTCTGGCCCTGTGCCACATTCACGCAGCACTTCTGCCTGAAAGTTGAGGCTTAATGTCAAATGCAGTCATGCCTTTCCCATCAGGGCCTGTCAGCTATGAAATGAGGAGAAATGTTTGAAATGAGGAAGTCTCGTAGAATCAGAGGCTTCCAATAAATCACTTCGTAAAATACATTTTTATAGACGTGCTTTTATGCCATGCCATTTCAAGTGATGTCGTCCTTTATAGGTTTTTAATGTTTGAATAACATCTCTCTCGTCTTCTTTTTTAGCCTTTCATTATTTGTTTTGCACCCACATTTTAATCTTCTTTTTTTCTTTTGAATCTGTCTCAACTTTAAATAAATTGCACCTGTTATTTTTGTTGTTTTATTCTCTTTGTGTCCTTTTGCTTGTCAGGCAAGGCACTTTGTAAAGTCTGCTGTTAAAGGTGCTATACATAATAACTTATTGCATTGATTTTTCAGCCCATATCGTATATATTACATATCTATCTCAAAGTCAGATGATGTTCCAAGTAGAGTTACTGACTTTGGGATAGATCTGCTGTTCAGATGTGTGCTTTTACTGTGGGCAGGCATCTTTGTACTTTATTCCCAAAATAAAGCATGATGATGATGGGTGCCAAGAGACTACGTTCTTCAGTCCTCATAAGTGGAAAGTCTAAAAATACGATGTTCTGTCCATGAAGTTGTGTTTGCCTTAGAGGGTTCTCACTCGCTCGCTTACTAAAACTATACAGAGGAAAGAGGAAAACTATACTGAGGTACGCTTTAAGAAAGCGTACCTCACTATTTCTGTTTTTCCTGATATCTCTTACTATTTTACAGTTTCATAACAGGAGGTGGCTCATATATAGCTGAGAAAATATTGCAGAAAAAGAGCTTACTTTGTGTGGATGTGAAAGTTATTTGTAGTTCCCGTGTGTTCATAGTCATGGATGGCTGCAGCAAACAGGGATGCCATCACCTCGAGCTCTGTCAGCCAGTGCTTGATAGACACAAATATAAAACCATTAAAAAACAGTACTATAATGGTAAAAAGAAAGTACACCATCTTTCAGTTAAAAGTGTTAAATATATACATAATAAAAGTCATCTGGTCCTTATCTGGCCTTAGAATTAGCAGAATACAACCACCCACCAAGGTGGTTGTATTTGCGCACCGCAGCAGCTTCACCCGTGACACTTTTTATAGCTCCACATTCATGTCCAGTGGTGTAGGTGCTTGCCCACACAGAGCCTACAAGTGTTAAAAATATGCAAAGTGTCCACTGCAGTCACTGCCTGTGCTTTTAATGCAGCATTTTTATTTATATTGGAATGTTTTATGGTTCGCTTGTATAAGTCATGTGCAGTTAGGATGTTGGAGCACATCGGGGTGGTGGGTAAAGACCCCTTTCCGCTCATTGTCTAAATGGAACCATGTACAACGGAAATGTACACAGACACATTCGCAAGACCATAAATTATGCTTTACTTGCCAAGCCAAAAGTCTGTATGTGCAATATTTCCAGAGACATCCTTCATAAAGGTCAGATGATGAAGACAGCAACTCATAGAGTGCATAGATACAATGTAACAAGTTGAAAGTCCTGACATGGGAACTCCCTAACGTGGGGGAGGCCTTGAAAAACATCAAGGCCATCATCTCTTTATTTAGTCTCCATAATTTTCACTCTGAAACAGCCGTGCTTAGTGGCTTAAAGAAAAAGTTAGAATGGAACAGATCCTGTTTCCCTGCAACGCCATCGCCACCAAAACAGGAAGTATCATTTCTATTGTCACAGGGCTGCAGGCTCTGAAAGTAAAAGTCATTTTGGAATTTGATTGTTATTTGTGCTCTACAATCGATCCTTATTGTGGTGCTAAAGTCAGGCAGTGACTCTGGTCATTAGCCTTCATCTTCAGGGTGATAATGAATGCCACATGTATTTAAAAATAAATGTAAATGCAATCCATAAGAGTTTTTAGGATATTTTAGTCTGTCGGTATATTTTTTAAAAACATTTTACACAGTGTAATCCACATTTGTAAAAACAACAGATCACTGCAAATTAGGAAAGTGACTCCTAAAGAAATATATTTGTTACCTATTTGTCTATTCAGTCAAAGCAAATGGGACACAGTGCCACAGAAAGGCCAGCGAGCTTGGAAAGTGTTAAAAAGGTGGGCCGCTACACATTCTTCCTTTTGATTTTTTCATGGAATTTTCAGAAAATTAAAAAGAAAAGTGATCACACCGGCCTTATCCTTTAATAGAAAATCCAGGTTAGTCTTTTGTACCACGAGTCCGGAGCGCAGCAGCAGACAGTGCAGAGTCTGAGTTACATCAGCAGCGTGAACGTGGTTGTGGTAGGGGTTGTTGTATTTGCAGTATCCTCTCTCCAGCGCGGACAGAAATTCTGTGAGGCACGAGATGGGAATCTGCAAAAAATGGTTACATAATCATCAAAAGTAAAGCTATGTTTAAAATACCACAGGTTCACAAAGTTTATGTCAACAGTCAAAGCTAAAACAACCTGGATGTTGTAATAAGGCATGATGCATGTGATTTACACACATAATTTGCTAACCCGTTAGCCCTCCAAACATCACAAAGGATAATAAAACCCATATGCCTGATAATATCTGCAAATGACAACACCAGTTCCTCGCAATAACACTCCTTCAGAGTGGCTCTGATTATATTACAGTGAGATCTTCCATCCAAAGCACTGAAATTCTCCAATGACTGTAATGAGTCATTGTATAGACGATGAACTATATACAACGAAACGATGAAATGCAAAGTTAAAAGACCTTAAAGCGACTGTTGAGCTCATATCTGGTGATCAGCTCAAAGAACAGAGTTCGGAGTGCGTGATCGGAGCTGGCTGAGTTCAGAGCAAACACATCAAAGCTCCAACGGTCCACGTCCTAAAGAGCAAGAGAGGAAAGCACCGGTGTATACTTTTGGTGTGTATACGATAGATTATGTGATGTCCATATTTTTAGCTAAGATCCAACCCGCTGTGAGAGTTATGATCAGAGGGGGCTTACCCTGAGGCAATTTACGACCGCTGCAGGTTGGTCCGGCATGGCTGCTGTGTAGGCCCTCTTGAACATCCTGGAATAAGGGGAATGTTTACGGTGAGTTCAGTTAAAGTTCAGATGTTGACGCTGTGCAGCGACCTCGGTTTAGGAGCTGTTTATATAAATCCTCTAAAGTCCCTGTCTGCTTTGGAAGGAAGTTTTAACAAGAAAATGGAGACAATGTTTCACAGTCATGTGTTTGCTGTGGACGTAATAATAACAACAGAGTGTGAGCTTGTATCGGACTTATTGCACAGACAATGAAATCAGTGATTTATAATGGGACTTTTATTATATGAGATGCTTGTTTCCTTGTTTCCTATTATTTAAGTTTCATAAAAGAGAGTTACTGCTGTATGACGGCTTCTGTGTCTTCCAGTCAGTATTTTATGAATTGCTGTTTTAAAAAAACAATTCCAGGGTTTTGAGTTCTTGTTTATCATTTTGAGTTTCGCATTGAAATTTTGATTTCATAACGATTCTGGTCATGACACTTTGAGCTTGAGATTTCATTGTCATTCTAGTGATGTCTGGTATTGTCTGTTATAGTATTGAGTCTTTGGCCCCTGTTTTTATTTTATTTTATTCTGTTCTCGTATAGTTCTCGTTCCCCTGTGGTTCCCTGTGTTTGCTTTTACCTGCTGTGCATCTCTCTCCTGGTCTTCTGGGTAGCAGTGTCCCAGTTTTAGCTTCATGGCAGCTTTTCTCATTTACTTTCTGTCTTTTCTTTCCTTTATGATCTGCTCCTCTTCAGCCTTTTTTACCTCCCTTTACTTGTTCCTCCTGTGTTCTGCCCTGCAGAGCTCCTTCAGTGACAGACTGCTGCATCCTAGATGCATGAAGGAGCGTTCCCGCAGGTCCTTCCTCCCTGCAGCTGTCAGACTGTACAATCTGAACTGCTCCCAACAAACATAGATGTTTACATCAATGCTGTAACTGCAATAAGTTAGTTAATTAACCAATTCGCACTACAACCTGGTTTGCCTCTTACCTGTAATTATTTTTATTTAATTTAATAACTGTACAGTACTCTCTGTTTATAGTAACCATTGTCCTTAATGTAAATATGTAAGAAAAATTGTGTATGTTTCTGTTCCGTGTCCTGTGTACTGTTTGTTTGTATATTTGTCTTTTTGGCTGCTGTTACAACCAAATTTCCCCGTGTGGGACAATTAAAGGATTATTCTATTCTATTCTATTCTATAACTGTCCTGTTTCCCACTCAATCTCCTCTGTGTATATATTCTGTATAGTTTAGCCTCATTGTTGAATCCATGGTTATGTTCTGTGTCTTTCCATCATTTTTGCCTTTTAGATTTTTTTGTCTGGATTTTCTGTTTTTTTAGATTATCATGTCTGGGTCTTTCTTTTATTTCTATAATGTCCCTACTGTACATGTCCTGCATTTGGATCCTTTCCATAACATCATTCATTATGCTTGCAGCTCCGAAATAGAAATGAATGAAACGTAATACCGCTCCACAAATATCCCAGCTTGCACTGCATACACAATGCTGCGAAACTTGGGCTTCTCATCGGAGCGTCGCGTAGGACGGCGGATCTTCTGGGTGAAAGTGGAAGCCAGCCAGTCGGTGACCTCTGACGGCACCCCGTCTGACTGCAGTTGCTGGAGGTCATCTTCAGACTCAAGACACTGCCTGTGGGAAACAGTGACTGTTAGACAATATTAAGACACGGTAAAAATGAAGACTGAGAATGAACGAGCAGCACTAATAATGTGCCTCTGCGATATCACTGTGGTTCAGAGATTTTTAATAGTGTAAGGATAATTTTATATTAAACAGTTAGATTTGTTTAGAAATACTTCCATTAACTGTCCCGTCAAAAGTTTAATTAAAAATTTAATTTCAGTTGTATGTCTGTTAAATAAGCTAAGTGAGAAGTTACTACTCCCAGAAAGACTTTTGGCACTTTTTACTCAACCAGGCAACCAAAAGAGACTCCATCGCACTGCTTCCACTCAAATATTAGCAGAGAAACAGCACCTAAAATTGCACAAAGCAACATGTTTTCTCTATGACACACTGGATCATAAAACCCTCCGTTCCACACTTCATGGATTGTGTACCTCAGGCTTTGTACATCAGGCTACCAGACCACCAGTCCTGAATGACCACTTTCTGCTGTTAGACACTTACATGGCTGCTGTGCTGATGACACCAAACTTTTCTTATCAGTTTCCTCATCTGACATGCAGGGGAAGTCCTGAGAAGTCAGGAGAAAAAGAAAGTTTTCATAGGACTCTATGCAGTCCCGTGAAAAACTAAGTACACCCTTAGTGAATCCATAGGAAATAAGAAAGTAGGTAGCTATCAGGAGCGAAGCAGATCCCCTTGATTAATTGATCGTCAGAAGGTGTGGGCACTTCTATAAAGGCACAGGCGTTGTCGTTTTGCTGGTGTGAAGCATTCAGGTGACGGCAACGAAACAATCTTTCCAGGAGATTCACATCAAGGTCAGACCACGCCATGAGGTCAAACACATTACAAAAAACCCAAGAGCTACAGCTCAGATTCTACAGGCCTCAACTAGCATATTAATGTTAAAGCTCATAACAGTACAATAAGACAAAGACAGAACAAGTCCAGCTTGTTTGGAAGGGTTGCCAGGAAAAAGCCTTGTCTCTCCAAAAAGAAATTGGCAGCACGACTTAGGTTTGTAAAGTTGCATCGAAACAAACCGCAAGACTTCTGGAACAATCTGAAAACAGTACAATAGTTTTCAGACTAGTTTAGCAGAACTTGGGCTCTTTACACTCATTGTCACACATGAACTCCTCTATATACCACATATGCTAGACTCAAACGTGGGGCCATCTGCTCAACCGCTAAATTGGGTGAAATTAGGTCATGCAACACGTCCTTGATACCACACCAACAAATCTACAGCAGAATTGCTGAAAAAGAAAATAATGAAGGTGATAAAACGGCTCAGTCAAAGTCCAGACCTCAACCTGACTGAACTGAGAACTCTGCATAAACACATTTGTCAAACAACTCCAGAGTGGGCCTAAAATTCTCCACAATGATTTGAGAACTGATAAGGTCATATAGACAATGAGCTACCGCATAACGGGGTGTACTTATTTTTTCACAGGATTAGATATAATCGGGTGAAAACTTTCTTTTTCTTATGACTTTCACTGCTAAACCATGTGATTGTTAAAATACTTCTATCAGCCATCTGTAGCTAACCCAAAATCCCACTTTCTCACACATGCTGGTTTCATGCTGGTTATGATTATGATGGACCTCTCCCATCCCAACAATGGACACTTCTCACTGTTGAGGTCTGGGAAGCGTTTCCGCTCCCTTAAGGCCAAAACAGAGAGAAGGAGGAGGAGCTTCTTCCCCCAGGCTATTCGGGCCTTGAACCAGGTGTAGGACTGGACTCTCACACACATCACATCACCACACGCACCACCACACACTTCCTATAATTCCTATAATTTATAATGTTGATAATCTCTTTCTGCTATTTGCACTTTTTTTTTTTACTGTAAATTCCTAAGTTAATTTGTAAATTTTGTAGTAACCTGTAAATTGTAAATACTGTAAAACTTTTTTTCTGTCATTTAATGGTCGGGCATTTCAACCCCATGTCATACTGTGTATGGTTGTGTGTGTGTGACAAATAAAATTTGAATTTGAATTTAGTTTCTGTTTGTAACAGTTTCAAAACGAACTATATCTCTTAGAGAACACTGTGATCATTTAGTTTAGTCACAATGGTGAAATGTGCCCCAGATGAGTCACTCTTTAAAGGAATAACTAAACAAAACAGGTGTTAAGCTCTCATTAGGGACTTCAGGGATGTACAAAGGTGAGTTACAATTTTCAGTCTCTGCACTAAGCTAAGCTAACCTGCTGCTGATTGCAACTTCATATTGTAGCAACATGACAGTGTTAGCAATGATCTCATTAAAAAGTACTTTAAAAGGACAACTCCGAGGAAGATGTAAGTGAAGCTGATCAAACAGACATGAACTGATCTTTTTTCAGTTATAAAAGCTAATCACACAGTAGGTGTCCCATGTACTCCTTGGATAACATCTTTTACACTTATATTGTTTTTCTAGCAGGACTGTGGTGGTCAGTGCTTTCCCCTCGCTGCTTACCCAGGATGTGAAAGCTCGGCACTGATCTACAATTTCATCTTCTTTTTCTTCTTCTTCTTATAGTATTATTTTACCTTGTTCCATCGAGGTACACTGCCTCTAGTAACGATGCTGTGTATTCCAGGTTCTTTTTGATTTCTTCAAAATCAACATCTTTCTCGTCTAGCTGCTTCAGCATGCTCCTCAGCCTGAAAGGAAACGAAATATTAGAGTCCTTTTTGGTGCTTAAAAATCGTTGCACGTCTCAGCATCCACGTGCAATAAGTAAAAAAGCAGGATGGGTAAACATTAAAGAGCTGTTTGGGTCCAGAAACAATAGCTAAGGAACAAAAATCAGTGCTTTCTGTAACTTATTCTGCCTACGGTGTTATTTTAGGATACAAATAGGAACAGCTTGAACCTGCAGCTCCGTGAACAGGTCTTTGCAGACCGACTGCACTTGTTGTTGTCTCGAGTCAGTGAAATGACGTCCAAAGCGTTTTAACAATCAGTTGAGAAATCCTGATGAACGGAAAAAGCTCATTTGGAAGTGATTTAAGTGCCAAGCTGTCCAAAAAGGGCATCATTAGTGCCAAATTTTCCATGAGAGGAAAGCTTCCCATGGTTAGGCCCTTATGTAACTCAAATGATATCAAAATATACTCCCTGAAAGAAAAATCATAATTTTGTGCTTTATCTAAATGTTCTCTGAGAACACGCTGCCTCTTTTTGATTTCGACACTTTTAATCGAATTACGTGCTGGAAGCACATCCCCTGAAGCATAATAGAAAGCAAATGCTCGATGTCGCCCACCTGCCGTGTGTTACTGTAACCTCCTCTCGGGAATGAGTCCAAAAGCTCCACGTCTGATCCAGTTGTCATTAAAATTCGTATCCTTAGTTTGTAGGACTGGAATCTTTCTGCTGTGATTGTGTTTTCATTTGATTTCTGAAATATATCGACGTGATAATACAGTATCCGTGCAGCAGATAATTTCTTCAAAACATCTTAGTGCGTTGCCCATATGGTGACCAGAAGACTGTGTTCAAACAGCGTAAGGCCGGGCAATGGAGCCAACTCCTGTGGATGAGACGCTCACAGCTTTTCAAGTGTTTATCACGCTGGCAAAGGCTTTTGAAAGCTGTCGAGTCATAAAAATAGCATGCATCTGAATACCACCGCTCACTATATCTCAAGTAATCTTTCATGATAACACAGCCTTTTTTTGTTTCAACTGTTTGCGGCAGAAGAACCTTTGACAGGACGTTTACAGGAAATTACTCGTCAAGTGCACTCGTGAAAGTGTGTTTATAGAAAAAGATGATAAATTCTCCTTTGGCTCAAGGATTGTTGAATCTACACATCTACACACTGCAGAATGTCGTCCTCTGCAAGTATAGATGAGCACAAGAGAATGGACTTAATGGCATCTCATTTGCAAGCACAAATTAATAAAGCAACGTCACCCCAACCCCCACCCCTGTCTGCACTCAAACCCCACAAGGTTTGGAGCTGTGAACCCTGCTCAAACTAAAAAACAGATAAGTTCACCAAAACAAAACCACATGACCCACCGCTTCTGCAACAGCTACCTCCTTCAGCAAAAGCGTGGGCAAGACAAGTGTTCACACTTGGAGTAAAACACGTTTCTTCTCTCATGTCACTGTGTATATTTGCACGACCAAAAGGTTAAACGCAAAATATTTGTTGAACTTAATTAGAGCAAGTCTGAAACATGTCAAACCATAACCCTCTAACCCCGAGTGTATTTTTGAGTCACATATTTCCACTTTTGCAAAACAGAAAATCTCCTGCATAGAAATGCTGTGCTGCTGAACGTTAAAACAAACAAAAGCAAGCATGTTTGATAAAGTCCTCTTGCCCTGTTCATGTAATCAAATAGAAGCTGGAGTGTGTAGTGAACTAAACATAAAGTCTGTTAATTGTCTTACCTAGAGATGGGTATCTGGAGCTTTTTCTTACGGATTCGAACCAGTTCAGCCATTCCGAGCTCAAGCTGTGCTCTGATGGACCCCAGAGTTCAGTAAAAAAAAAAAAAAAAGAAGAAAGAAAAGAAAACAATGCCAATATAAAAAAATAAATAAATAAAATGTATTTTAGGGAACTAGTAAGCAGAAAAGTTCTGCAAACTACCAACGCAAACTTTATGTGTCCTGAGACAGACTTCTGTTTCAACAACTCTCCCACCCACTTCTGGGGGAACCTACTCCACTTCTCTCTGATTGGTTAGGCGGGCCCAAACCGTGTCAGTGTGTGTGTGCGTGCGAGAGAGAGAGAGAGCCGCTGTGAGTGTCTTTGTCAGACCATGAGTGTTTGTGTATATGTGTACACCCGTTGTGTGAGGTGTGAGAGAGTTGACCTCACTCGCTGATGAAGTGTTGACTGCAAGGCTTTCAAGCAGTGTGTACTCAAATCCCAAATGAGAATTTTCCACCGGCCGCAAATCAGAGAACTGCACAGAGAGTCTTTCAGTGAAGCCCACCAGAGCCACTCAAAGCAAAACATATAAACAAAACGTGTCCTTGAAAGCCGTCCGCAAAAGCGCAGTAGGTTCGCTGCTGTTATTGGCGCAGCTATGCACAAAAATGTGCGATGTCATTAAACTGATTACTTTTTTTTTTTTTTGCAATTGTTGCACAAAATGTAAGCTTCAAAAACACGTGAAATCATCCTAATAATTCATTTCAACAACAGATTTCTTGGTTTCGCTTTACTTACATTAACTAAAATGTGCACCACTACGCTAAATGCGTTGTATCTGGACACTAAAAGGGGAATTGTCTGTTTTTTGAGACATTAAAAAGGTCAGAGCGCAAAAGACCAGAGGAGACAGCGAAGCGCATCTCTAAACACTTTTACAGATCTAGGCCCAAAATCTATTACCAGCCTTTATTTATAGTAGAGTATTGTGAGAGTTGAGCAATAACGCGGCTTGGGAAAACCCCTGCCTCCGGTTTTTCTCTCTCCTTGGCCGTGCTGCTTTGGCTGCTGGGTCAGACTCACTCTCATGCTCCCATGCTCTTTGACATGACATGGCATATTGTAGAAATGAAGATAAGTAACATCATGTCATATGATTCTCCATCTCCTGTGTCACATTTGGGTATTTCTTTTTTTTTTTGTTTTTTATTTATTTATTCCCTCATCGAAAGCAGCATCGAATTTCAGATTATTAAAGAATCTACTTGTGGAAATACCAGAGGCTCATATTCATGCTGTTCTATGTAAATTAAAGGCTGCAGAGGAGTATTTCTTATGTATAACCTTTTGAAAAGAGAATTTTCCTTTGTGTGGTTGCTAGCCTCTTGCTTTATCTTAATGTTTTCCCCTCCATTTATCTCTCATCACTCCTGTTTGTCTCTGATGATGACGAACACGCACCGATTGCTCTCTCTCCGTGGACCGACCTGAGCCAGTGACTCCTGCGCTTCAGAGGAACTCAATGTTGCAGAAACAGACCGTGCAGGAGATCACGTAGAGGTGTTTTTGTCTGTTTTTACAACAGAATGTTAAAGAATAAATGAATACACAAACCCACAAAATCTGGTTTAGCGCCAAGCTTCACTTGTTTCTGATGCAGTTCTGAAACCTAGTCGGCAATGTGGGTAAGACTAAAGGGCAAAATCAAACAAAAAACAGAATTATTATATTTTTTCCACTTTCCTCCAGTTGTGATAGGCACTGCAGAAAGTTATGGTTCATTTTGCACTAAAATATATTTAAATATTATTATATTTTATCTCAAAAATATTTTTTTATTATTATTATTTATTATACCTCATAATCTTTAGTTTTATACATATTACTTTCTGTTTTACAGTCTTGATTCCACATCAAGTCATTTGATTCAGCAGTGATGTGATTTCTTAAAAGCCCAAGACTTAAAGCTTAAGTTTAATTTTTTGTGCACACGATCAGGGAAATCTTGAAAACATATTTTTTGCATATTTGTATTGCATTCGAGATCCACCCATTTTCTTCTGCTGATCCAATTCAGCCTTGCAGGATCTTATTCTAGCTTTCACAGGGCGCCAGTCTATCACAGAGCTAACATAGACAACCTTTCAAGGTCACACTCACACCTATGGCCCATGTGTTTGGACTGTGGGTGGAAGACGGGGAAATCCACACAGAACATGCTCCAACCCAGGATCTCCTTGCTGTGAGGCGAGAATGATGCTTGTGCTAATCACTGCACCACTACAGTTTTATAATTCATAATAATTGAATTGTAAAAATTTTGATCCAACCATGAAGTTTAAATCCATCATGGAATAAATCCTGCATAACTAGCAAGATTTCCATAAATGTCATAAATATAGCGAGCACTATAAGTAAAGATATTACTCCCACTGCAGTGGTGTGAAGGCAGACGTGTCAGCCCAACGTGGACAAATGAAACTAGAGACACGTGACTGACCACACGGCACAGGGACAAATCATTTTTATGATCAGGTGATCAATACAGTGCACGACATGCAGTGTTGGGGAGTAACGGAATACATGTACCGCCGTTACGTATTTAAAATACAAAAATATGAGTAACTGTATTCCGTTACAGTTACCGTTTAAAAAGGTGGTATTTAGAATACAGTTACTTTGTTGAAATAAATGGATTACACGGCGGTACTTCCCTGTTTCATATTGTGGCGGGTCAGGACTGTTTGGGTTTTGTTTGACAGCTACGTTCTGTTGCTCCAGGCTGCAGCGTTACGGTTGCCATGGTTACAGGGTGACGCTCTCTTTCTGCCTGTTTCCTGGGTGAGAGAGGCCTTTTTGTTGTTGTGCTAAGCTAAGAGGCAGAATGCTACAGGTATAGCCCTAAAGAATGTAGCATCATAGGCAGTGTAGTCCGTGCTGCAGGGAGAATGGACTGCCATACACGTTATGTGTCTGTGAGCGAGGGAGGGAGAAAAAGGAAAAGTACGAGCTGTCATCGAGCAAAAACGGGAGCTGGAAGCATGTAGATATACTGCAGCCAAGAAGAGAGCCTGACGAGCCCAGTTGTAAGTAAGCTATTAAGACTCGACTGTACACCGTGTTCGTGTTTTCCTCCAAAAACAATAAGTTCTGTTGGAGCAGCCTTTCAACGCCTCTCTCTGTCTCTCGCTAGCAAAGTTGACCCAGACAACAAAGTAAAGCTAGTTTTCAGCTACCAGCCCGACACAGAACCCACCGTATTAGCCAGAGGTCCCTTTACTACGGTTCGGAGCCGCGGACCTTCAGTAACAGTAATAAATCACAGCAATAGTACATTCATGTAGTTGTAAACAGCATGATAATATATTAAGTAATCCAAAGTATTCAGAATACGTTACTCTCATTGAGTAACGTAACGGAATACGTTACAGAATACATTTTGGGGCATGTATTCTGTATTCTGTAATGGAATACATTTTAAAAGTAACCTTCCCAACACTGACGACATGCTTACTCCCCTAACCTGTGCTTCCACTCTATCTGAATTATACTATACTTATACTATAATTATACACTTGACAGAATAAATTTATCATTTTTGGGTTGGCAATTTGGGACAATTAACGTCAATTAATAGACTATGAAAATTAAAAAAAAAATACATCATATCAACAGCGTTGCACTCCACAATCACAGAATCACAGAATCTACAGAAATTATGATCATAGGGTAAGAACATAAATAAATGCCTCACCATCCCTGTGTTATCCTCGATGTCACAAGGCTGAGATCTCGATCAGCTGCTCCACGTATCTTACACGTTGGTGTCATGACCTCTGGATCGCACCGTTTGTTGGTTTAAGAGAGATACGAAATGTCTTACACCTCTGTAAGTAAATACAGCATGTGCAATTATGTCATGATGTAAACTAGTTTATGTTACCTATGCTGCTCCTTGTTACGTCTCCTGTGTATGTAAGCAGTATTTTTGCAGTGTGCACAGTATGTGGGTGTAATCCCCTAGTGTTCAGCGCTCAGCTGGGGACGCTTTGCGTCACCAATACAATCAGCAAGAGAGTGTTCATATCAGGACCAGAGTTTCCACCATGTCCTCAGGGGCTCAGGATAGGCTGTGCAAAGGGAAGAGTTCATATGCATGCAAGGTTTCCTTATGCAGAAAAGACACGACGGTATTAGCACTCATTCTTAGAGCATGTTTTTATGTGTGATTACGAACACAAATATAGAATTTTGAATCACTAGCAGACATTTAATTAATCGTTCAGAATACAAATAAAAGCAAATTAGCTCCTGGTTTGCTCAACCTGCACTTTCCCTGCTACCATGAATTATGGATTATTTTTTTAAAAGTTCTTTTGATCAAATTTGTCATAAAACAAGCCAAATCCTTAACCAGTGATTTCAAACAGCATCTAGCTCACGTTATAGCAGCATTATAGTGTGTTGTAAACCTTTTATTTCAAATCTGAGTGAAGAGAGAGGAGCCACTCTACTACACAGGCAAAGAAAAATCTCCATTAAATCTTTACGAGTATAAGGAAGAATAAAAAAATAGAAAAGGAAGGTTACAAGGCGGGTAGGTGCTTAATGGGATGCATGATGAAATAAAAATGAGCAAATCTTCCACCTGATATGTAGCTATTCTGTGGACAAAAGTGATGAAAATAGAAAAGGAAGGAAGAAAGGAAGGCCGCTTTTCTGTCTAATGCACAGAAAAATATTCCTTCGCACGTACAGATTAATTCTGTTCATAATTTTGCAGTTTATTCATGAACATTCATCTCCATAAATGTTCCTCATCGTGGGGACTGAAGCTCCCGTGCTCCCGTGACAGGGCTCGGTCCCCGATGTGCGCACGTACACATAAACACCGCACACAAGCGCACACGTCTCCGCCGTGGTAACCAAAGAGACACAACGGCAGCATAGACAGGGAGGAGACCGAGGAGAGGGCAAAATGGAAGAATGGCGTGACATGGCAAATATAGTTAGTGCAAAAATATAATCGGTGAGGGCCGCCTAAAATTAGCAACAAGCACTTCCAGCTCCGTACAACTGGAGTGCATCATTTAAACTGTCCATGAAATATGGAGAGGACAGGACTATCATCCAGGGAGAGAGGATGAGGGCAAGTGAGGATGAAGGACAGACTGGAAATAAAAGGGCAAAAAGCGTATTATTGTCTCTTTATTCATGGAAAGGTTGTTAGAAACAATGTTATACAGCATCTATGTATGCAATGATTTATGTATATGGATGGGGTTACATTTTAAAAACATATATTATTGTACTCATGATGTATCTAAAGTATAATACTGGATGTTACAAAATGATTTTTTAAAAGGTTATTATGTAAACTGAGCGCTATAACACTGATATTGTCAAAAAAAGTACAGCACATATTAAATTAATCTGAATAAATGTTAAAAGAAAAGTATTTTTAACAAGATCTTCAGCCCAGAGTCACAATGAAGGACTTGTACACCTCCCTGTAGGCATTTCGGAGGAGAACGTACGGGAAGCAGCTCTCCAGCATGTCTTGGCTCAAGAACGGAGACTCCTCCACGATCTGAGTGAGTGAGGTTTAAAAGGAGTCGTTAATTGTTCAATTATAAATGCTTTGAAGTAGAGAGGCATTAAAGAAGACGCTGCAGGTCTGACCAGTCATTGTAAAGAGGAAAAAAATCCTCAGCTAATTAACAGCCACAGGCTTTTCCATTTAGTCAGACGATAAACTCGCAGATTCCTCTCTGTAAGCTCGAAGCGCATGAATGATTCTCTACACGCTGCCACACCTACCATGTGCAGGAGCAGGTAGATGGACTCTCGGTTTTTGATCTCCATTCTCTCCACGTTTTGTCCCAACTGAAGCAGCGTGGACGAGGCCAGCTGCGGAAGGACGCGAGGACAAAAAAAGAGACACGTTTTTGCTGCAATTGTCCTCATTTAAAACTTAAAACTCCACTTAAAACTATTGAAAACATTTATAAAAGAAGTTTAAAACTACTTGACAAAAAACCGACTTCCCACCACCTCTGTCATGTGTTAAAAAAACATAAATTACTGAACTTCAATAACTTCGTGAAACTCAAAAGAGTGTGTTTAATATATAAAGTCTTACACTCCCTTGCTCCACCACCACTAAAGCAGTTCATTAGGCATAAAGAAAGCTCAGACAGGACCACTCGAGCTACAATCCGAGGAGACTTGTTTATACCCCACAGACGGACAGCGTTTGGGCAGAACGTCCTTTCTGTCCAGGGTGGACAACCCCTTCCTCAACCCGTTAGAGAATGCTCGACATTCAATTTGTTTAAGGCAAAGGTTAAAAACTGGTTATGGACAAATCAAGTGTGTGATCATGTATGAGTTGTGTAGTTTTAATGTTTTATTTGGAAACAGAATGGTGTGTATGTGTAAGTTTGGTGATGGAGTTTTTATTATGAATGAATGATGAATTTTTATGAATTATTTTTTTATGTTTAAGGACAACAGATGGAAATTAGCCTTTGGCTATAATCTGGCATGTTTACATTCATGTAATTTTTTTTTTTTACATTTATGTTCATTAACATGCACTGTCCTAAATAAATAAAATGGTATTTATCTTTCGCCGTATGACTTTTGCATTTGCTGAAAATCTACGCATCAGCTCAGATGAGTGTTGTCTGTGAAGCGGTTTGTTTCAGTGTTTTCTAACCTTCCGCTCTCACAATTTCTTGCTATGACTCAATTTCCACCTACACCGCTTGTTGTACGGAGAGATAAGAACTGTTTGTGTGTTTTTTCCTTCGCAGGCTTAATTATTAAGAATACTTTTAGAGCCCATCGAGCATTTCACATAAAAAACAGTCAACATCTGATAAAAAGATGCAGCATGATGGTGCGGGCGGCCTAACTGATCTTTTGAGTTGTATATTTGTTGTTTTACTTGTTATTGGCTTTTCAAACATAGTGAAAGTCAGGATTTAATTTATTCAGCATTGGTTTAAATCATTCAGTATTTCTGCTGTAATAAATTTGCCCAAACCACATCACAATCAGCATCTGTGTCACTCACCAGGAGAAACTCTTTGAGCTGCTGCTCGATGTTCTTGTTCTGGATGGTGAACATGGCAGCAGCCAGCTGGTTGATAGCTCTAGCTAAACAGTGGATGTTGTTGTTGTGGCCTAAAGAAATATAAATTAAAAAAAGCTATTACGACCACAGAAAGGATGAATTTGAGGCCCAACGATTTTGGAAAATTTACTTAATGAACACTTAAGAGGAAGCGTGCTGAGCATATTTCCCCTGGCTTACGGGGTACATTTTTTCAAACATGTCAATGGAAAATCGAGGCAAAGAAAATAATCTGTGACAAATGCCACTCTGCCCTTTGATGGAAATCTGAGCTATTGCTCCTCTTAATGTTTTAGTCTAGGCACAGAGCCAGGCACTTGGGGTCAGCGGGGCCACATGCCAAGAGTAACTGCATCAATGCGCGTCAGACAAAGTTATCTGTAAACAAAAGTCCCTCACAGAAACGTGTTTCTCATTAACTGACATGCTTTGCCTCAGACCATGCCAGACTGGAAAGTATGATACACAGAGATGCTAAAACGCCTCGTGTTTCAGGGCGGAGTACCTCTTTTACACACTATCAGCAGCCGGTAAATAATGACAGGAAGACGGACAGATTAGCCTGGAGAATAATCAAAAAACGACAAGCAGCCGAAAGGAACAAATAAATATTCACCTCCGTGTTCTCGGTTGTAGAACGAGTTGGGGTCGAGGGCTAATAGGGGCAGGGACACGGCGATGTAGACGAGTAACAAACGGGACAGCTTGTGCTCTTCGTCAGGGGATGTGTTATCTGCAGGTATAGGAAAAAAGTTAAATAAGCCATTAAAGTGCAATGCACCGTATCGGGGGTGCTGATCATAGTTTAAGTGTTACCTATCTGCATGCTGCGAATAGCTGCAACGAGGCTAGGATCGATATCACATGGTAGCCCTGCAGCAGAAGCCAGCTCATATATGCTCAGAGTTACCTGTAAGGTCACACAGTATTAGTGGATGGTGCTTGAATAGAGTGCATTTAATTTCTTTGCATGCAGCGTCTCCCTTTTTACCCTAAAGTTTCCCCTTTAGGTACACAAAACGATAATTTAATGACTTGCTTGTCAGAGTTCAAATTTAACGCTTCATTTTAAACATTTCCTGCATTTCTTGCAGACTGTGGGATCCTGATCTGTGCTTTGCGTTTCATAACGCAGCAATAACAGTTTACTTTCCAAGGAGTTACACTAAGTCAGCAGTGGATGTCTTTGTCTTGACACACGGCGTTTGATCTTGCCCTATTTCTGGTTGCATGCATGGTTGGCCCGTCTGGGCAAAATGTTTCCACTGATGTGGTTCAGAGAGCAACGCTGCAGCAGCAATCAGACTCTCCCACAGAGGCATGAGGGGGGCTGCTGACGTCTTTGGGGTTATCCTGGCCCCGGACTGTGGCACGGCTGTCAAGCCTCAATCAGAAGCCAGACGTAAGTAAAGTGAGGGAGAGTTCACGAGTCACAGTCACACAGATTGGTCCAGAGGGAGATAAGGAATTTAATATGTTTGGTACTTTACCAAAATGTTGTTTCTTTAAGCTCCCCAGCTCAGATCTACTGTTGTTCTCCATCTGTTATTTTAATATATAAATTATGGAGCAGCCGTACATGCTATATTCTATACTCATAAACAAGTAAATAATGATACATTTGCAGTGCATTTAGAGTGTTAATACAATAACAGTGTTCATTTTTTCCACGGTGACACAACCCAAGGTCGATCAGCTGCGATGTGATGATTCACAGGCCATGAAAATTTGATTCCTACACATTCGTTCTTGAGTGAGATCTCCATATATGGATGTGTTTTTCTAGCTGTAAAAGCTGGGATTTACCTGGATGTCAGCTTCGGGGTTGCTGAAGTCTCTCAGGCACTGAATGGGTCCCGTCAGGTAGGGGCAGTGCTTATGCAGGATCTAAATTATAGAGTTATATGATGAAACATTACTGAGATCATATCTCAAGAAAGAAAAATACCTTTTTATATTAAGAGCTTTTTTCGAGAAGTTATTATTCATTATCTTCATTCTAGTGCAGAAGAAATGCAGTTTTAGTGTAAAATTATACCAATCATGGGGGAAAAAACCTTGAAATGAAGCGAATCTAAACTATATTCTAATTAATTTCATCATAAGATAATCATAATCCTGTTGGACATTACATCTTTCAGGCATTCCTGGACCATGGCTCTGAAGGACAGAATCACACCGATGATGGTCATCCTCTTCAGCACGTTCTCTCCACCTAGAGGTGCATATAAAGGACATCGGGGGTTTACAGCTGTGCTCCTGCAGCGTTTCATGCATACTCAAGCACAAGTAGAACGAGCAGACAATCCATGGTTTACATTACTGTGTACTAATCATGGCTCAAGTGAACGTGCTATTATAAACTATAACAGGTGAAGTTGTGAAACTGGGACAAGAATGCCACTCAGGTAAAGGTGGTCAACTTACAAGATTATACACAGAGTTTTTATTTCCTGTTCAGTATATTTTTAATATTATCACGATTAAATTCAAATTCAAATTTTATTTGTCACATACACAGTCATACACAGTACGATATGCAGTGAAATGCTTAGACAACTGCTCGTGACCTAAAGAAAAAAAGAAAAGGCTATGAATAAGATAGGAAATAAATATGAAAATTAAAAAGGGTAAATTTAACTAGGAAGGAATAAAATAAAATAAAATATAAAAATTAAAGTTAAAAATAAAATAACTGTACAACAAAATACACAATACACAGTATAGAAATATATAAGAATGTATGAAGAAATATAAATATATATATATACACAATAACAGCAGCTGTACAAGTATTAACTGGAAATGAGGAATATAATGTCCAGTGTTGTGCAATCCACATTATTTAGTGTCTTGTGCAGTGCAAATATGCTTAAAGTGATTATTTAAAGTGATTATAATTATTATTATCTATCCATCCATCCATCCATTCTCTTCCACTTATCGTTGTTGTGTGGATATGTACATTGTTAAATTGTTATCTCCTCGCTGTGCTCCATCCTCCAGTTCTCACCTGTCAGCCTCTTTTTCAGATTGACCATTTCCTCAGGTTTATCAAAGTTGTTCTTCATTTGTACCAGGACATCCATGTTCTCAACCACCATTTTCTACCAGCAGAGAAGGAAGCGACATAAGTGCAAACAGTTGGATGTTAAAACAGGGAGAGGTCAAGGGTGTGAAAGAGCTGTGTGGCAGCCAGAGATGGGCAGTAACACGTTACTGTAATCCGATTACTTTTTTCAAGTAACGAGTAAAGTAAGGGATTACTATTGCAAAAACGGTAATTAGATTACCGTTACTTTCCCGTAGGAACGCTGTGTTACTGCGTTACTAAAACCGTGATTTTTTTTGCGAGAATGTCTCATGACAGTGACGTAAGCGAGTGCGACGTTCGTGACAACAGCTGTGTGCAGATCAACAATGGATCATATATCGAGTGCAGAGAGAGTATGAGCGTGCAGCGTTTAAAGCGTGGAAGTACTGACCTTACTTTGAGTTTGATTCCATAAAAAGTGACAAAAACATTAGTGTCCGTTGTGCGTGGGAAGAAAACTTCTTTTTACAGCGAAAAAACCCCTAAACTTCCGAGCAAGCACCGAGTAGCTACGACGTAATGGGAAACTCACAGAGAAACTCGCGGATTCTTCCACTGACCGCTGCACACCTGCACCAGGGTAACCCTCCGCCTACGACAGTCCTGCTTTACAGGTGAAAATAGAGCAACAGGACCGCTAGTCTTTGACTTTATTTATTTTCTGCTGTGTTTTACTTGCATCTATTTGAAAGACTGAGTGTAAACACACAAAATATTTTATTTTATGTGCTGGAATGTGCAGAAAATAGGTTTAAATATTAAACAAATTTCTTCCAGTCAGTGAATGTTGCATATAATTAAAATTCTTCTTGATGCATAAAGTTAAAAGATTAAAACTAATAAAACAAGTTTTAAAAAGAGACTTTTCCATTTGATTACATTTTGTATGATGATTATGCAGAAAAAGTAGAATTGGGCTGAAAGATCTATCACTTTATCACCTATTCAGGTTGTAAATCGTGTTTTTAAAAAGTAACTAAGTAACTAAGTAATTAATTACTTTTGAAAATAAGTAATCAGTAAAGTAACGGGATTACTTTTGGGGGGAAGTAATCAGTAATTAGTTACTGATTACTTTTTTCAAGTAACTTGACCAACACTGGTGGCAGCATCGTTTCATTTCAATCATAGGTATAAAGTGGTGAGCCAGTGCACCGGTACAGCTGCATTAACCTCTCTGTCTCGTGTGTGAGAGTCTATTGTTTCTCCACCAATGCATGAGCAAAGACAAGTGTTATTAGTGGTCTGTCTCTCTGCTAGACTACAGAAAAGCCACCAAGGAGAACTGAAAGAACTTGGTGAACAGACCTCAAAAGCCTTTATGCAAGACATAAAAAAAACAGTGCACTGCACTTGCTGCACTGTGTGCGCCGCATACACCCAGTCAGCAAAAGCGAAAAATGCTGACGTAAGCAGTAAATGCTGATACGAAAGCCACACCTGTGCTTTCCTAAAACAAAATATGCTCATTTACTGAAATACTAAAAGAAAACAATAAAATCGTCGAAACGTTTGCACTGATTCATACTGTACCTTAAGCTCAGTGACTTGAGAGGTGATGTGCCACATCAGGTTCTCGCTCAGAAACTTCAGGCCATATGCACCAATTAGCTCTGCCAAAGCCTGTAACTCTGTTCAGAGGTTAATACGAACAGTTTAAGGATGGTGAAAAGCAAGGGATCAACAGCAGTTTGAAGCGGTGCTCGATTCACAAAAGAAAGCTTAGATGAAGACGTATTTGTTTCGAGGAGATGAGAAAAGACACCGCTTAAATTTGATTTGTGAGTGTAACTGAATCTGTGAGACAGAAACAACTGCAGCTATTAGGCCGTTCACTCGACTTGACTTGTGAATGAACACGGACAAATAAGGATGTGTGTGGCTGAAATTGGAAGTCGTTCATGGAGAGGCAAGTGACTCACTCTGAGGCAAACAGATACTCACTGAGGAGTAAATATAGAGAACAAAGATGTCATTGTGCGGGGGTGTGTTTTGTATCCTGCACATGTTTAGCGAAGTGCATATAGCCTTAGTGTAGTCATAAAGAGGTACATTACTCCTGCGGGGTGGTGTGGAGGTGGACCGGGAGGTTGTGTGGAGGAGAGACACGCTGGAATAATTATGAGGCATGGAGGGGAAAGTGGATGAGATGATTAGCAATACTGCAGTTCAAATTATCCAAGCAGGGCCAGAATAAACTGCATGACACAGCGTGTGCGAGAAAGCACTTCACACCGCCGCAGTGACAAGCTCCACAAGCTATTGTGCAATAGCACTTCCTCTGCATGCCGTCACAGCAGTCGACGAGACATACGTGATTTTTCTAAACAGAGTGAGTCATCTCATGTACTCTGGAATCACCATCACTAAACGTCCACAGGGGGATTATTTTGAGTCTATCGGGCATACAAACACAGTTTGGCAAAAACCAATAAAAGATAAAAATGAAGAAAAACGACAAAAAAATAAATAAATGAAAACGTGTCACAGGATAAAAAGTGTCAGCTGGGGAATCTGCTTTCAGATTACACCCAAGTGACTGAAATTATTCAGGCTACTGTAGCGTAAGTACAGGAACCGAGT
Source organism: Neolamprologus brichardi (assembly GCF_056152115.1). Taxonomy (NCBI): domain Eukaryota; kingdom Metazoa; phylum Chordata; class Actinopteri; order Cichliformes; family Cichlidae; genus Neolamprologus; species Neolamprologus brichardi. The sequence continues at coordinate 31,421,647 of NC_142108.1, read as the reverse complement.
GCGTGACAAGCTCATAATAAAAAGTTGGATATGTTGCTATGGATACTACGGCCTGCAAGTCACTGATAAATGTCTTCTGAATTACCAGCCCGTAACGAACCGGGCAATATAAGACTATATTTCCAAATACATCATTACCACATGCTTTTTTTTACCCTCACTTTCACTTTTATTTTTGTGAAAAGAAGGCGATAGCACAAAAATCTGCAAAAGGCACAGCTTGTAGGACAATTTTTTAAATTATAATAATTAGGGATGCAACGATACCAATTTTTTCAAACCGATACGATACCGATACTTGGATCTGAGTACTTGCCGATACAGAGTACAAAAACCGATACTTCAGAATAATAAATAAACACTTCTGTTTGGAATAAAATTAATACAAATTAGGTTTGTGAATAAAATAAACTTTTAAATTATTGCAGAGTGTCCATATTGTAAACAAACAAACAAAATAATGAAAGTATTTGGCATTGACGAACGAACTCCTCATCAGTCCACTGTGCCGTTAAACCGAGGACTGACATTGCGCACACACTGCTTGTCTTTACCTCTTTAGAAAGTTTTGGCACCATTATCTCCCTGATGTGTGGGCGGTTGGGAATTTCATATCGCAGCTCGAGTATGCTGAGAAGAATCCTATGTTTTCCACGACCGGCATTGGCTGGTCATCCAGAGAAATAAAATGAGTCAGAGCCTCTGTTATTTTAACTGCCCGTGGATTTTCTCTTGACATTTTTCTTCGCTTTTCCAAAACCTGAGTTAAAGTTGGCTGTTCCACACTGCTGACATTTTGTTTAGCCTAGCTACAGCAGCCTCCAGTTTCTCTTTTTTATCTGGAGCTGCCAGTCTCACTCGCCTAACCCTGTGCCTGTTTAGCGCGGGATGTCCCCCTAGTGGCCAATCTAAAAAACTACAACAGAAATGACAAGCCACCCTCTGATTAATGAAATAAGTTAGTATCGGTTCATGGTATCGGTTAACTTTTACGAGTATGAGTACGCACACATTTTACAGTATCGGCCTCGATACCCGATACCAGTATCGGTATCGGTGCATCCCTAATAATAATCAAACTCCAGGCTGACCTGATATATCTGAGAACTCCTCTGCTCTGAAACTTGGTTCAGTGTCAGTAACCTGGCTCATAAAGCAGTGCAGCGTAGGACAGTGGACGATGAGGGAGTTGCTAGCCTGGCGCAGAAGACTCTCGAGGAACCTGGATAAAAGGAAAACCCACAAAACAAGGAACATATGGTAAGTGATAGAAGCTCAGCAGCATTTACCTGTATGCAAAGTGGGTTTCTGTCCAGGAATGAATATACTTTATACATGAATCGCTGTATTTTGATATGTGTGTTTAAGTACAGTAGATACACCTATACATGAGACGGACCAGTTTGTGTAGAGAGTTGTAATAGTCTGCCCTCCGTGGGAGTCGAGCGGCTGAGTTTGCTGCAGCAGTACGCTCTTCACCAGCCGGGTGACGTCCACGTTGATGTAGCACGAGAGGCTGTGCAGATTGGCTACATAGGCTCCTATCCCTGCCAGGAGGTCAGAGGGACGGGTAATCTCCTGGGTGGTCTGGTTGTAATTGGTCATTCTCACGATGATTCTGGAGAAACATGTTTAACCAACGTCACTTGTCATTGGGCTGAAGTGGACTGAGGGTGGACAGATGGGACCTTAAAATGGGTTAAACGAGCCATGGAGCTGCTCCAGGGCTTCGCTGTCAGTTTTCTCTTTTTGTAAGACCTTCATTCTCTCACTTTCTGTCCTTGACGTTATTTACAGTTTCAACGAATCACTGAAAGCATGCCAATCGTCAAGTGCGCTGATAATCATCAGCTATGGCAGCGAGACTGAGGGAAGTATATACAGAGAAACACTGGGTTACCCTGGTACCAAAATCTAATCTAAACAGCAATAAGCACTGAAATGATACAGAGCAAAGGACATGATGAATCTCTTCTGAGATTTTAAGCTGGTAGAACACAGAAAGTGGGGCTCACTACAGAGATGGAGAAGCCACTTTACAAGAGCCAAATGAAAAATCAAAGGCTTGCTGTTTTTTCTGCTCTCTGTCAAGTCCTGCAAAAAAATTATTACTTTTTAGGTTTAATACTTCTGCAAGCTCTATTCATAATAGAGGTGACACTTCTAAACAGAATGCATGCAGCTCCCATTCAAGTATTTTAACATATAGTGAGCATTGTGTTGATATGCACAATGTTACATTTGCATAGCATAAATTAACATTAGATCTTTTTTTGCAATTAAAGCAATTATGAGCATTTGATTAGTATAAAAAAACCCGTATCCCCACATACTCAGAAAGACGCGTCTCAAGTTGAGATATGAGGAACTCTGTAGGGACGACGATGTGGTCGAAAACAACAAAGTCACCGCAAAGACTGTAGCAGGAGCAGAGCTCTGTCAGCATCAGGTGCAGCTTGTCCATGCTAGAAAAAAGGAGGCAAGAGAGAAGGGAGGGTATAATTGTAAAGACAAATATTCGACACTGTAAAACGTATCTGGTTTATCTGTAAGCTGAGGCTGAGGGGAGGAGAAATGAATTGACAGAATTACAACTTTATTAACGAGCTTTCTAAATTTGGCTACTTACAGAATGTGATCAGACGCTGAAAACACTGGAATAAAACGTGATGCCAGTAAAACAGTGCTGTGTGTTCCATCTAAAGGGCGACGGTGCTTCTTTTCACATTTAAAGGCTTGACTGATTCACCTCAGAGGGACTTAAAGTCCAAAATCAATTACACCTCGCGAAAGAGTACTTTCATCCTCTTTTCCTAATAACTAAAAGCAAGACATTTGCGAGGCAGTGAAAGAACTGATTTGATCCGATTCTCTCGTGTGTTTATGTAACTGCTCTTTGACTTTAATGAGGTCTGCTGAAAAAAAAAGCATTTCCAGAGAGTAATAGGGGTGCGTCAGCTAAACTAGACATACTCAAACCATCTGCCGGTTCAGAAAAGGTGAAATCAAATCATATGCTTGAGAAAGAGATGAAAATAATCAGGGGAAACAAGAAGAAAGCTGACTTGTTAGCGACCGTCCTGTCTTTCCTGAGGCTCTCAGCGCCTGGCTTTTCTTTTTGGACCTCTCCTTTTTTTGGCATCTGCTTTTTTTGCTTTCTGTATCGGGCAGCGCTGATGGTCTCCGCGCAGTGCTTCGGCAGCAGCTGAGGGGTTATCAAGTAGGATGTGCATGCAAAAAAAGAAAGGGGAAAGACAAAGACAGATTGAGAAAGAGAGAGAAGGAGGGTGGTAGAATTAAATCCATGTAAGCAAATACAAAGTGACATCTTCAAAAACACATTATGCAACTCTTCATTCGCAGTGCAGAAATCTCGTCAAAAAGTAACCGTTTCATCACATTTTTCTCAAGGGATTAAAGAAACAACATGACTTAATCAAATCCAGAAATGCAGACCTGCCTTATCATTTTATTCAAATTCCCAAGTCTGTTCCCTGCCTCCAGCTATGGCAAGTGTGATTACATTTGGATATGGGTTTTGGCAGGGCAAATCTGTTAGATAATTAGTTTTTTACAGCCCGAAATAGACTGGGACTTCACCTGATCGCAGAGGTTGCGCTGCTCAGCACATATCTCTAACACAACAGTGCTGGTCTGCTTGGCTATCTGCTCCAAGAAGGTGACACACAGGCGCAGACTTCTCTTCTCCATTGCCTCTACCTGGAGACACAAGAAACACAAGTGTGTGTGTGTGTGTGCTGGCACACACACACACACACACACACACACACACACACACACACACACACACACACACACACACACACACACACACACTGTCAAAAGCACAAATGCAAAAATGAGCTGTTTTAATCAACTTAAGTACTGCAGACTGAGCTGGGAAAGAGTGTAGATGCATAAATCTGCACTCATTTAGTCACAACAAAAAGAAGTCTCTATTTCTGTGTAAAATTATTAACTTTGTCATCAGTGTATAATGCATATAGCAGTCATAAACTACGATTCACCACGAGAGCTACAAATCAACAATCATGTCTGCTGTCCTCACCACCTTTAGCTGGTGATTTATTGCTTCCTCAGCACGATAACTGAACACTGACCTCTTCTGGGCAGAGAGGGTCTCCACTCTGACTGAAGTGAGAACAGACCAAAGGGAAGGCCATGAGGTAACGCTTCATGGTCGCCTCCTCGCTGCTCTGGGTAAACATCTTCTCAAAGACACGAGGGTAGAAGCTGTAAAACAGAAAAAAGAGTCGTGAGAGAAGAGAAGAGGAGAGGAGAGGAGGGGAGAGGAGAGGAGAGGAGAGGAGAGGAGAAGAGAAGAGAAGAGAAGAGGAGAGGAGGGGGGAGAGGAGAGGAGGAGGGGAGAGGAGAGGAGGGAAGGAGAGGAGAGGAGAGAAGAGAAGAGAAGAGGAGAGGAGGGAGGAGAGGAGAAGAGGGGAGGAGAGGAGAGGAGGAGGGGAGGGAAGGGAAGGGAGGAGAGGAGGGAAGGAGAGGAGAGGAGAGAAGAGAAGAGAAGAGGAGAGGAGGGGGGAGAGGAGAGGAGAGGAGAGGAGAGGAGGGGAGGGGAGAGGAGAGGAGAGGAGAGGAGAGGAGAGGAGAAGAGAAGAGAAGAGAAGAGGAGAGGAGGGGGGAGAGAAGAGAAGAGGAGAGGAGAAGAGGAGAGGAGAGGAGAGGAGGGGGGAGAGGAGAGAAGAGGAGAGGAGAGGAGGGGGGAGGGGAGAGGAGAGGAGAGGAGAGGAGAAGGGAGGAGAGGAGAAGGGAGGAGAGGAGAAGGGAAGGGAAGAGGAGAAGGGAGGAGAGGAGAAGGGAGGAGAGGAGAGGAGAAGGGAAGGGAAGGGAAGGGAAGGGAAGGGAAGGGAGGAGAGGAGAGGAGAAGGGAAGGGAGGAGAGGAGAAGGGAAGGGAAGGGAAGAGGAGAAGAGGAGGGGAGGAGAGGAGAGGAGATGAGAAGAGAAGGGAAGGGAGGGGAGGAGAAGGGAAGGGAAGGGAGGAGAGGAGAAGGGAAGGGAGGAGAGGAGAGGAGAAGGGAAGGGAGGAGAGGAGAAGGGAAGGGAAGGGAGGAGAGGAGAAGGGAAGGGAGGAGAGGAGAGGAGAAGGGAAGGGAGGAGAGGAGAGGAGAAGGGAAGGGAGGAGAAGGGAAGGGAGGAGAGGAGAGGAGAAGGGAAGGGAGGAGAGGAGAGGAGAAGGGAAGGGAGGAGAGGAGAAGGGAAGGGAAGGGAGGAGAGGAGAAGGGAAGGGAGGAGAGGAGAAGGGAAGGGAGGAGAGGAGAAGGGAAGGGAAGGGAGGAGAGGAGAGGAGAGGAGAAGGGAAGGGAGGAGAGGAGAGGAGAAGGGAAGGGAAGGGAAGAGAAGGGAAGAGAGGAGAGGAGAGGAGGGGAGGAGAGGAGAAGAGAAGGGAAGCAGAGGTGTGGACTTGAGTCACATGACTTGGACTCGAGTCAGACTTGAGTCATTAATTTTATGACTTTAGACTTGACTTGAAAAAATATTCTAAGACTTGTGACTTGACTTGGACTTTTACACCAATGACCTGGGACTTGAATTGGACTTGAACCGGTTTACTTGAAGAGACTTGATATTTCACCCCAAATATAAAATTTAACACGCATATTATATAGAAAGTGTGCACCATTAATTCAATTCATTTATTCAAACCACACTCCGTACGTATGTGTGCGTGAGCTGTAGCACAGCCAATCAAATTAACCAGATTTAAAAAAAAAAATTTAAAAACTGCTGCAAGGAGTTATTATTTTTAGGTACATAAGCTATGAAGTAGTCAAAAAAAACCCTAATGAAATATGCAAAACATGAAAGAAGAGAATCGCAGACAGAGATGGAACAACTTCCAACTTTGTCTGACAGTTGAACTGTGTTGAGAAAAACACAGATTTAAAAATCACATGGTCTAACATTTACACTGACCAGAAGATGGACAGCTCAGATGTCTCATACAGCATTTCTTCTACAGCGTCCACCATCTTCGTGTGAAACTGCGTCAAGTTCATCACTTTCGCCAAGTCGGGATAGTCCTTTAGCGGAAGGGGGGCCTTATTCACACTTGTGTAGGCCTAAAAAAGATGAAGATGCGACGCTGGTTTCTGCTGCAAACATGCATTTTACCTGAACTCTACATCACAGTCTATGCATTAAACTTGCTTACCTGTAATCTTAGCCAGTCCAATCTAAGAGCTCTGAAGTCAAACTCCTCTTTGTTGTCCACTGCAGGGGAAAGCCAGTCATGGTTACTGATAAGTGTCTTTATTTATCTATTCACAGGTAAATGCTCAGTATTGCTTGTGTTACCTTGTTTGACTGAGAGACCAGAGAGAGTTGAAACAAACGAGCTCATTAGGACTGACTCCTCCTCCGGACACACGTACATGTTCTACGATGGGAAAAAGAAAATACTCTTATAAAAACTCTAATAAACAAACACTGTGTGCTTTAAACTACTGTTGTATATTCACACACAGGTACCTGTATGGTGTCGTTGAGAACTAAGGCATCAAACTGTGCCAGGTACTGAACATGGTAACGCTGAACTACGTTGTTGTACTTCCTCATTAGACCTCTTAATTTCTCCATGTAGTACAGCAACTCAGCCAGCTGACTGGAAAATTTAAAAAAATATATTGTGAAAAGAATGAAAGGACACGGAAAACTGTGATTTGAAAGTTGAAGCCATGATAACATCAGATATACACAGTGTTGGGAAGGTTACTTTTAAAATGTATTCCATTACAGAATACAGAATACATGCCCCAAAATGTATTCTGTAACGTATTCCGTTACGTTACTCAATGAGAGTAACGTATTCTGAATACTTTGGATTACTTAATATATTATCATGCTGTTTACAACTACATGAATGTACTATTGCTGTGATTTATTACTGTTACTGAAGGTCCGCGGCTCCGAACCGTAGTAAAGGGACCTCTGGCTAATACGGTGGGTTCTGTGTCGGCTCGTAGCTGAAAACTAGCTTTACTTTGTTGTCTGGGTCAACTTTGCCAGCGAGAGACAGAGAGAGGCGTTGAAAGGCTGCTCCAACGGAACTTATTGTTTTTGGAGGAAAACACGAACACGGTGTACAGTTGAGTCTTAATAGCTTACTTACAACTGGGCTCGTCAGGCTCTCTTCTTGGCTGCAGTGGTTATTATTATATTTACATGCTTCCAGCTCCCGTTTTTGCTCCATGACAGCTCGTACTTTTCCTTTTTCTCCCTCCCTCGCTCACAGACATATAACGTGTATGGCAGTCCATTCTCCCTGCAGCACGGACTACACTGCCTATGATGCTACATTCTTTAGAGCTATACCTGTAGCATTCTGCCTATTAGCTTAGCACAACAACAACAAAAAGGCCTCTCTCACCCAGGAAACACGCAGAGAGAGAGAGGTCACCCTGTAACCATGGCAACCGTAACGCTGCCGCCTGGAACAACAGAACGTAGCTGTCAAACAAAACCCAAACAGTCCTGACCCGCCACAATATGAAACAGGAAAGTACCGCCGTGTAATCCATTTATTTCAACAAAGTAACTGTATTCTAAATACCACCTTTTTAAACGGTAACTGTAACGGAATACAGTTACTCATATTTTGTATTTTAAATACGTAACGGCGGTACATGTATTCCGTTACTCCCCAACACTGGATATACAAATCAAAAAGGGTTTTTTTTGTGACTGGCATGCCTCATTTATTTCACTGCTGCTGATCTCTGCCCAGCGTCAGCATCATTAGCAGCTACAGCAGCCCATAGCCACGCTTTATTTTCTCTGCACTTACTTGTCAATGTAGTCCTCGGGAACCTTTAACTTTGGCATATTCTCAGAGTGTCTGACGAGCCAAAGGATCTCGTCACGGGAAAATGAAAGAGCCATGAAGACAAACAGCGCCTTGGGGATTTGATTGGCACACAGAACACAGAAGAAAAATGAATGTCAGGAAAAAGTTTCAGATTTGGTTTGGTAGCAGTTAAATTACCATGAAATGTGAGACTGCTGGATGTGTGATGTCTACGGCCAATTATCACAATGTGAATGTGTCTTTGTGAAATAACGACGTCGCTGGTCTACCTTAGGTCCCAGAAGTCCAGGCTCATCCTCCAGAACTTTACATAATTCCTTCAATGCCCCTCTGAGGAAATGCCGCCTCTCTCTGTGCATGGCCCCGCTATCCAGAGAAAAATACACAAGGTTACTGGTGTTATAGCTCATGTCACAGATAAAACACATGAAATAAAAACATGTAATCTCCTGCCAGGCTTACCCGTTGACTAAAACATGCTCACGGCATTCCTTGATGTCTGCAATTCGTTTGCTATATCTGATGAAAAAGAAAAAAATGTTAATAAGATCAAATATTGCTGCGATAATGACAAAGTGTCTTCATTTTCTTTATTAGCGTCATGTTAACCTCAGTCTCAGTTTTTATTAGAAATTAATATATGAAAAGATACTGCACTATAAATCAAGAGGATACTCTAAACATTATACTGTAAATCACACCACAATCACAGAAAGATCTGTTTCTTATCAATAGACGGTTTATCCCTCTATTCCTAATTTCAATTACAGTGCGAGTCTGTTAAGGAGCCGATCTGCTCTGGTTGTCAGCTTTGACAGCTTGAAATCTCAGAACATGTAAAATACATTTCAAAATCTATTCATCTTCGCTACCTGGCTGATATGTGAGAGTGCATTATTTCATACTCATGATCCGATTTCTTAATTAGGGGCTTTTTCTCACAGTCCACAATGCAGAGTACACTATAGCAGCGTCGGCTGCGTACCCTTTAATGTTGTCGAAGAGGTCCTCTGACACTTTGTGTATGTTGAGGACTTCATCTCTGGTGAGGGTCAGGTAGATGCCGCTTCGCAGGCCCATCTTCCACAGCTCCTGGGAGGCTTGGTTTGAATTCAGGCTGCTGTGGCACAGCAGGAAGCCAACTACAGGAAGGACAGTTAGCAACTGTCATCAAACAGTCTACACAACTGAAGGAATACTGCTAGTTACTATGTTACATATTTCTTTCTTTTCTTTCTTTTCACAACTCGAATTCCCAAAAGTATCTGATATTTAAGCTGAGAAAATGTATCGTTTTAAGCAGGGATGGGTACCGGACATAAACGGTAGTAACCAGACCGAAAAGCAGCGCACATTTCGGTGCTTTATTTTCCTGAGCTGTGATACACTTTCTTCTTCCTTACATTTGTATTGGCGGTTGGCAAACAACGGAAAGGTGCATTACCGCCACCAACTGGTATGGAATGATACACTTTAGATTCTAGCCAATCATTTTACGTTTCCGAGGATAGTAGGCGGGTCCAGGTACGTATGTTCTTTTAGAGCAGAGCTACAGATTAAAAATGACCAAGGCGAAGCGGTCAAAGTCTGGCTGTACTTCACAGCAAAATATGCAAACTCAGCAGCTGCAACAAGTGCTTTAAGCTGATACTGTGATGCTGTCAAAGGAGGTAACACCTCAAATCCGATGAAACACCTGGCGACGCGTAGCGTTTTTTTAAGCCGAGAAATGCGCCGTATTTGATAGCTTGCTGCGAGACCTCACACCGAGCACATCTACTGCTTGTGGGTTGCCTGTTATCGACCCGGAGTTAGCAACATGCCCCAAAAAACCGAAGAGGAGAGTCCTGGCCCCTAGCCCTGCCAGTGTAGCAGAAATGATGACGGATGATGATGCAGCAGCAGCCGTTCTTCTCTGCGTGAGTAGCTTAATGTTGTTTGTGTGTAATTTACGTTGAGTAGGCTAACCACGTTATTAAATTAATGCATGTAAGGTGAACTAGCAAACATCATCATAGCTACATGCGGCTGTCTTCTTGTTTGATGGCAGATACTCCCTTCACCCTGGACAAAAAGGCTAAAATGACCAAAGAAAAAGTGGAAAACAGTTAAACATGAGAGGTTTTTGGACAAAGTTTGTGTTTTTTCCATTGTTTAAGCACTGCTTCCAGCCCAGAGTGATACCATATATGCCCCATAGCTGCAGAAAAGGCTAACATTGTTATCTTTAAAAAACAAAACAAAAAAAAACAGCTGAACACGAGAGGTTTTTGGACCAATTTTGTGTTTTCCATTCTTTAATCACCGGTTTGAGCACCGTTTAAGCACCGGCACCATTTCAAAAGTACCAGTTTGGCACCGGTATCGGATAAAACCTAAACGATACCCATCCCTAGTTTTAAGATAGCAAGTATGAATTTAACGGCAACAACACATCTTGGAAAAGCTGGAATGTGGCTAAGAAAATCATAGAAGAAATAACTGATACTAAAGCTACAGCTGAAGGAGCATTTTACCTCTAATAAGGTAAATTTCCAACACTCTGTAATATAACTGGGTTGATGATAGACAGAGATTTGCCAGTATACAAAAAAGTGCATCCACAAAATGTGGCGCAATTTCAGGATAATATTCCTTAACGTAAAATTTCATTACATAAAAACATCAAATGGTTCCAAGACTCTGGAGAAATCTCTGTGTGCAAAACCACGGCCAAAATTTAAAATAAGGTGCTCGTGATGTTTGGGCTCTCAGGTGGCTCTTCATTAAAAACAAGCATGATTCGGAAACACTTCCAGAAATCACTGTCTGTGGACACGGTTCACACAAATGCAGGATAAGCCTCTGTCAGATGGATAGATGGATACTCCATCTGCCCTCTTCTCTGGGCCAGAAGTCGTTAAAATGGGCTGAGGCAAAGTGGAAAGCTTTGGGTCAGAGGAATCATAATCTGGAGTTATTTCTGGAAAACATGGACACCACATCCTCTGGACTAAAGAGAAGAGAAACCATCTTGATGTCAAGGTCAGTTCAAAAGTCTGCATTTCTGATGGTTATGAATGTTATGAGTGCCTGTGAAATTGGCATTTTGCACATCTAGAAAGGCACCAACAGTGATGAAAGCTTTTAGAACACCATATGCTCCCATCCAGATAATGACTCTAAATAGTAAACGGTCTGTATTTGTATAGCGCTTTACTTGGTCCTAAGGACCCCAAAGTGCTTTACACCATACACAATCATCCACCCATTCACACACAGTGTGTCTTGCCCAAGGACACAACGACCGAGACTGTCGGAGCCGGGGCTCAAACCGGCAACCTTCCGATTACAAGACGAACTCTTGAGTCACGATCGCCCCATGACCGCTGTCATGTCCCTGGGTCTGTCGTTCTAATTTATTTGGATGTTGATGTTTGTTTAAGCTCATTAAGTTGGTGAAGTTCATTTGTTTATTAGATTCCCTTTGTGTTTTCATCCCCTGTGTTAAGTAGGGTTGCCAACCGTCCCTTGAAAAACGGAATCGTTCCGTATTTAGAAACAAAAGTATTGAGCTGAAAAGGGACGCACTTTGTCAAATGGTTAAAAAAATAATTTCACACACTGGTAAGGGTGAAGACAATCGGGTCGCCCAACCCTGGCCATGAGGTGTCCCCTATTTATTTTTCAAGGAGCCCTAGTGTTAAGTCTTCCTTGCCCTTCATATGTTTCATGTCTTTTGTTAAGTTCATGTTGTCAGGTCTGTGTTTCATTATGTTTCCTGTTTTATTTTGAAAGAGGTCCTGTGTTCCTGTGTTTAGTTTTACATTTCCCCTATGATGTCGTTATGTTCATGTGTGTCAGCTGTTTCCCCATGTGTTGCCACTTCTCCTGATCATCTCATGTGTGCATTTAAGTCCTCTGTCTTCCTGCGTTCAGCGTTGCGTCCTCCCTCATGCTGTGTGTTTCTCTCTGCGGCTCCCTGTGTGTGTTTTCTTAGAATCTTCCCAGTTTAGGTTTGGTAAAGTTTTCTGTTCAGCAATAAAAGCTGGCATTTTGAGTTCAGTCCTGTTTCCCTTGAGTTTGCGGTTGGGTCCAATTCCTGCCTGCACACAGCTGAATCATGACAACCGCATACTGCATCTCATACAGCAGTATGGCTTCATGCTGTAGAAGAGTCCAAGTGCTGAACTAGCCTGTTTCCAGATGTTTCACCAACCGAGAAATACAACAAAAAAGACTGTCGAGCAGCTGCAATCCAATATCAGATAAGAACGGGACAACATTCCTCTCCCTAAAGTTCAGCAGCTGCTCTCCTCAGCTCCAGATGTTTACTGTTGTTAAAAGAAGAGGGGTGCTACACAGTGGGAAAAATGACCCTATTCAAAATTAACTCTATTTTTTTCTTAATTTTTTTCAGTTGGAACATTTGATATGTTTTCTGTGTTCCACGTGTGAATAAAAATGGGTTTATGAGATTTGCAAATCACTGAATCATGTTTTTATTTACATTTTACACTGTATCCCAATACCTAGAGAATAAACACAGTTTTTTAACCTTTCGTTAGTGCTATGAGTCCAAAGCTTGGCTAGTCCTGGGATGGTGTGCAGTATGTCCTAAAAAAAAATGAGGAAACTGGAAAAGTGAATTACAAAAGAAGGACCAGGCCTGATTAAACTACTATCTACAGCAGACAAACAGTATCTGACAGTGACGATCTTAGGAAATGGTGCAAAAAAAAGCCAACAAAGATATGACACAGGACCTCAGAGACGCATCTAGAGCTTCAGTTTAACCATCAACTGTGTGCTGAACCTTCATTAGAATTGGTGTCTGTGGAAGACTGGCTGTCAAGAAGCCATTCTCATGAAGGGCAACAGGGAACAGAGGCTGAGGTGTGCTAAATTAGCGCCCGGACCTCAACATTCCTGGAGCAGTGTGGGATCATTTTAACACAGAACAGAACAAAAGACAGGCATCATCCAAAGAAGAGCTTTGGACCCTTCGAAGAGCCTCAAATTAGTCTTTATTTCTACAGTGTTGTTTATCACAACGCAGTCGCCTCAAGGCGCTTTATATTGTAAGGTAGACCCTATAATAATAGATACAGAGAAAACCCAACAACCATATGACCCCCATATGGCGACATTGGAAAGGAAAGACTCCCTTTTAACAGGAAGAAACCTCCAGGAAAAACAGGCTCCGGGAGGGGCGGGGCCATCTGCCGCGACCATTTGGGGTGAGAGAATGAAGACTACTTAAAGAAATGACAAGACAGAGAGCCCAGGTTCCTTAGAAGTGTACACACTCAATTTTTAACTTACATGCCGTGTTTTTATTCATGTTTGCACATTTCTATAAATCACTGCATCTATTTCCCATTTTCCTCACAAAATCATAAATAAATGAGGGGTGGCTTAACTATTACTGTGCACCCATTTTTCTCATGTGTGTTACATGTGGGTATGTGGCACTATGTTAAAGACAGAGACATGAAAATAGTAGCCCCCCATTTTATTTGATGCTCAGAGACATTTTCTTTTAGTAAGGCCACTGTAATGTCAGTTTTACTGTTGTATAAGTTCCACCAGCAGAGGGCGCTCAGTCCTGTACGCATCGGTAGCTGACGCTACACTAGAAGAAGTAGTGTCAGTGGCGAAGAGGCAGCGTACGGCCCGCGCGCCGAAAGAACTGATTAATCAGACATTTTTGTGTTTTTACAGGTAAGCTGGGTGGTTGATAATGTAAAACAGAGGTTCTAAACGTGACAGGCAGCAGTGGCGATTAATGATAAATGTATTGTTTGTGGTGAATGTTAAGCTAAAGATCTAATTTCCAAGTTGGTCCAGTTGTTAGCCTGTGCCGATCCAAGTGTTAGACTGTACCTAAAGTTTGTGAGTTCATTGCAGGTGTATTTTTGGGTTAAAGCCACAAGATATATTTTGCACAATAAGAGAAAATGTGAATTGCTTTATGTTTAGTTCATGAAGAGTGAATGCTATAAAAATATGTTAAGAAAAACATTTATTTGAAAGAGATTAGTTTGATAAATACAGTTAATAAGACAGGTTTATAAATAGATCAAAACAGAAGTAAAAACAAGATAAAACTGTAATGAGAGTTCACTATGTTATTCATGCGTATAGTAAAATGTATTTTTGTGATTTAAGCAGTTTATAAGAGTGGTGCATGTGAATATGAAACTGTATAAGCTACTTGTATAAAGTAATGCCAGCTACACTAGAAGAAGTAGTGTCAGTGGTGAAGAGGCAGCGTATGGCCTGCGTGCCGAAAGAACTGATTAATCAGACATTTTTCTGTCTTTACAGTTTTCTGTAAAAATAAATATGTTGCACTGGAGATGAGTTGGCCCATCATTTCAGCAGTGTAACAGGTATATCCAATAGGTTCTCAAACCACTTAAATTCTGTAACAAATACATTTAAATTGGAAAGATAGAAACACTTACTAATAATCCAACGCTCCATTGTCTCCATAGACAGGTATTCGCACGCCATCTGTAGAAGACAACCAACTTATTAACTCCCACAGACTCATTTACTGTTAGCAACATGAATAAAGTCTTTACTTCAGCTGTTATACATCCCTTTTCTATACTGTGTTTTGGTCCTTTTTCATTTGCAGGAGTATTCGCTGCCTTCCAAAGTGTAGATTTTTATACAAGACAAAGTATATTCAATATAACAAAAGTCGGGGCATAAGCAGAAAAAAGGTAAAGGCACACAGTTTTCATAATTAAGTGTTTTAAAGATGCAGAATAAAAACAGAACTCACATAAATAACCTGAATAAATGCGTTCACTCTTATGCTGGTAGTAAAACATTGTCATATTTCGCTACACCTCGTCTCACTATTTCAAAACAGGAGTTGAGGGTATGAGAGGAAATGAGACTCACAGTGTCACAACAGGCTGAGTCCAGCATGGCAGCTGGAGCGCTGAGCAGGCTGAGGAGCTGGGCGCTTCGCCACTGCTCTGCTGGCAGGTTCCTCCGTGGGTAGACCATCTTCAGCGAAAGCAATGCTGTTGTCACAGCCTGACAGAGGGATAGAGGTGCAAAGGACACCGAGTGAGGAAGACGGAGGGAAAGTGAGAACATTTAAAAAGCCAAAAGGACGAAATTCTGAGAGAAGGCAACGCATTAAAAACCTCATAAATGGTGATTTGTTTTGTTGCACGCACACGGGCATATTTCAAGATAACCCATGACTAAACCCTTTTAATCAATGAAAAACAAAATAGTGGAGAAAAAGGCAAACTATAATAGAAAGGTTTTTATTTCATAGAGTGGTGAAGGCGCAAAATAACTTGGGTTCTTCAGGTAAAAAGAAAAACACCTTTTATATAAAAGAACTAGCATTTTGAATACTTTACTGTATTTAAAGTTTACCTTTGTACTTGGACAGCTAATGACACATTTTTGAATTTACCTTTGTATGAGGGCCAAACTCCTCCGTGAGCTTCTTCCAGGGATGATCATACTCCAGAAACATCTGGCCCAGCCGAGGGTAGGAGGGGTCACTGTAAGGGTCACATTCAGTATAGGCATGATAAGAGCAGTACTATTTTAATCCAACTTACAAGGTTTTAATGAGAATAGAAACATCTGACTGGGGTTGCTGCAAATGGCCTTGCATTAGCCAAACAAAGTGTGGCTTTTAAAGTAAGTAGTAACTAATGCTTAAAATTCAAATTTATTATAATGATTAGAAAAATTGGAGTATTTGTGGATGAAGCGTTTAGCACATAGGTGTCAAACTCTGGCCCGCGGGCCAAATTTGGCCTGCAGCCTAATTACATTTGGCCCGCGAAGCCATACCAATTTACTATCAGAGCTGGCCTACTGGTATTATACAGCTAATGTATATATTGTTTAGTATTAAGCTTTGCTTGTTCCATATTCAGTTTTTCAGCAAAACGTCTTTGAGTCCATAAGAAAAGATTCATTCTTATATCTGGAGGAATAAATATATTTCAATAAATATTAACGTTAGCCCGCGACTTTGTTCCAGTTTTGAATTTTGTCCCACTGAGCATTTGAGTTTGACACCCCTGGTTTAGCATTTGAATTGTTTGCTGCCGCTTTAAAAAGCTGCACGGCGTTTGCTGAGGCGTCCATCTTTTCCCACCTGCTTCCATTCGTCATCTCGTGGGCGCAGTTGAACATTCCCACCAGGGCCTTCTTATCATCGATGCGAGAGAGCGTGATGATAACGGACGTGTACGTGATGATCAGATCCAAGTAGTTTTTGGTGAAGTCAAAGTTGGTTGTCTGAAATCACAATTTTAGTGTCATCATTTGCTCTACGTTCCATTTCAGATGTCACATATTAGGGATGCAACGATACCAATTTTTTCAAACCGATACTTGGATCTGAGTACTTGCCGATACAGAGTACAAAAAACGATACTTCTACCACACACACACACACACGAATACAATTAATTGGAAGACAGGTTTTATTATATTCCCTGCCGATAAAAAATAAAATCTTAATAAAAATGACCACAAAAAAATTTCAATTGAAAAATAAGCACTTCTGTTAAATTATTGCAGAGTCTCCACATTGTAATTTTACAAAATATCACTGAACTATTGGCACTGTCTCGAGCTTTCAGAATAATAAATAAACACTTCTGTTTGGAATAAAATAAATACAAATTAGGTTTGTGAATAAAATAAACTTTTAAATTATTGCAGAGTGTCCATATTGTAAACAAACAAAATAATAATTATTATATAAATAATAAAATATAAAAAATTATAAAATAAATAATAAATAAAATAATAATTGGCCCCCTAGTGGCCAATCTAACAAACTACAACAGAAATGACAAGTCACCCTCTGATTAATGAAATAAGTTGGTATCGGTTCATGGTATCGGTTAACTTTTACGAGTATGAGTACACACACATTTTACAGTATCGGCCCCAATACCCGATACCAGTATTGGTATCGGTGCATCCCTATCACATATTAAAGGCAAAAAGATTATTTTGGATGAGTTTGGTGTGAAATATAAAGAACAGGTGCAATTTTAAATGTGGCAATAGCAGAAGAAGATGAAGCTCGGGCGTGAGAAGAAAAAGCAACATAGTGTGCAATGTGTCATCAGGCTGCAGGAATAAGAAACACAGCAGCAGACTGGTGACCAAAGCGAACAGGTAACAACTTTAATGTTTTCACCAAAACACTACCCACACAGTGAATACTTACTATATCAAAGAAACACTGACAGGCGTCTATGGTGTTCAGCAACTCATAAACATGGTCCTGAATGGAAAAAGGAGGATTGGATTACAAATGACAGACCTGCATAATAAGAAAATTTGCCTTTGGTCCATTTTTAAAGAAAACTTTATAATCATGAATAATTTGTATCTTCATGATTGAAGTCTTACAAATACCACGAATGTCTTGGCATTGCTGCAACCTCCCACACAGAGAAAAATGAATATTTTGAGAAAGGTGTTAAAACCACAATGAGCTAACTGCCCTCGGTGTATGCAATATAATCAATTGCTTTCTTAGGTCACAATAAACCACTCTATATGTAAATGTATTCTAACAACAAAAGGTCTGAAATAGTGAATGTGCAGCGCGAACAACGAGACAAACTGCACTCTGTTTACAGCCAGCACTACGCTCTATTTTCAGGTTTGTCTTTTCTTATGCAGTAGAGTGAAAGTCTTGAGCCACCACTCATTTCTTCTATATCCTATATTTTGCTATGAAACCAGGAAATGGGTTCATTTTATTGAACCGTATGCAAGAATACATAGAAATACCACAAATAAGGCCAAAACTGAGTTTGTACAAATATAATGAGCTTGTAAGTCAATATTCAGCATGATCGCCTTTATTCTTCAACACAGGCTGAACTCTCTCAGACTGTCTTGTAATTTCTTTAACCTCCTAAGACCCGAACTCTTCCACGGCATGTATTTTTAATTTCTCTTTGATATTTGGTCATTTTGGGGCCCGATGAATGTAAAAACAAAGAATTACCAGATTTTTTTTTAACCTTATTTTTGTTTTTAAGAAAAATAAGAGCCAAATATGAGGATATTCGTTTAAAATTTTGATAGAACAGTAGCAGTATAATGTCCTCGTAAGTGGATATCAGGCCCTTGTAGAGCAAAATTCAGTATTTTGGTCTAAATAACCCAAAATGTGATGTCCACATATGTGGACGCCAGGTCCTAGGAGGTTAAGTCGTCTTCAGGAATAGGTCAGGCTTCTCAAAGGACATCACAAATGTCCTCTTAGGATTCTGGATGCCCTTTGTTCCATTCCCGATGATCCCAGGCTGCCTCAGTAATGTTGAGGTCCTGGCTCTGGGGAGGACAGTCCATGACTGATAACGTTCCACGGTATATTTTTCTATTCAGGTCACAGTGTGTTTGCTAAGCTGAAAAATTAATCTGTTGTCAATCAGAGACTTTCCATGGTGGCCTGAAATCACAAGATCCCCAACAGCACTGACTGAAACTATGACAGAGCCTCCACCATGTGTTATAGATCACTATGGACACTCGCTGTTGTACCTCTCTGCTGATCTTCTCCTTCCAGATTTAAGTTCAAGTTCAAATTTTATTCGCCACATGCAGTGGTAGGTTGCCCTGCAGTGGAATGAACCCGCCCCCCGACCTTACACACACGACACAGACATCACATGGGGATACAAGTCAGAGAACGGTTGCATTACAGAAAAACCACTGAAATGTACACTACAATGGGAAAGTACAAGAGGAAAAAAAGAGACCTCTACTCATGCTGGGCTATAGGAGGACAGCATGAGAACAGGAAACAAAAAAACTCCTCTGCACAGAAATGATTTAATTTCATCACTCTCACTGATTTTCAGTTCCACCATCATATCTGATGGGACTTTGGTAGATGGATGAACTGAAGATCCAGGTGCACGTCTCGGATTCTAATCCTGGTCTCTGTTGGAATTTTTTCCTGTTTCATGAGGACTTTCAGACACCGTTCATCATATAGTGCCAGGTTTTTGGCTAATTTTCTTTGAGATTCATTTTGTTGGTTTCATTTTATGCTTATCTTTAGTATTTTTTATAGATTCAACTAAAGACATAAGAAAAAGCTGTTCTTTCCAACGAGATAAAAATTGGTTTATGTGTAGATGCTTGTTCAGCCCTTGATTTATGTGTCTTTTTTATTCTTGAATGATTCATAGGTCAATGTTACGTGGCTTAACAAACAAAAGTATTCCTCTGAAAGTGATCAGGTACAATGTCTGGACAGAACAAAAAATGAGTGAAAAAGCAGCCAAAGAAAAACTTTAAGAGGCACTGTCACGGCACTGGGTCTGTGGCCCAGTGTTTTGTGTTTAATTTCTATCCCTCAATTATTGTTATTCATGGTTTTGTTCTCTTGATGGTTTTCTGTTCATGTTATATTTGTTTTTAGCTTCTAGTTTCAGTCACGGTGTCCTCCTCGTGTTCCACATTTCATATCCAGTCACTCATGCCTCTGTGTCTCTGTGCATATGCCAAGTGTTACTTTGACAGTCTCTGTCAAAGTAACACTATATTAGTGTGTTCAGTTTTGCTTCCCCTTTGTCTTATTTTTGTCTGATTCGTCCCAGCTGTGTTTCCACCTGTTTCCCATCCTCTCGTTATCCTGCCTGTGTATTTAAGTCCTCAGTCTTCCCCTGTTTGTTGTCGCGTCCTCTTCTTTTGCTGTGTGTTCCTGCATAAGTGCCAGGTTCCCTAGCCACCAGTGTTGGGGAGTAACGGAATACATGTACCGCCGTTACGTATTTAAAATACAAAATATGAGGAACTGTATTCTGTTACAGTTACCGTTTAAAAAGGTGGTATTTAGAATACAGTTACTTTGTTGAAATAAATGGATTACACGGCGGTACTTCCCTGTTTCATATTGTGGCGGGTCATGACTGTTTGGTTTTTGTTTGACAGCTACGTTCTGTTGTTCCAGGCGGCAGCGTTACGGTTGCCATGGTTACAGGGTGCCGCTCTCTCTCTGCGTGTGTCCTGGGTGAGAGAGGCCTTTTTGTTGTTGTTGTGCTAAGCTAATAGGCAGAATGCTACAGGTATAGCTCTAAAGAATGTAGCATCATAGGCAGTGTAGTCCGTGCTGCAGGGAGAATGGACTGCCATACACGTTATGTGTCTGTGAGCGAGGGAGGGAGAAAAAGGAAAAGTACGAGCTGTCATCGAGCAGAAACGGGAGCTGGAAGCATGTAAATATAATAATAACCACTGCAGCCAAGAAGAGTGCCTGACGAGCCCAGTTGTAAGTAAGCTATTAAGACTCGACTGTACACCGTGTTCGTGTTTTCCTCCAAAAACAATAAGTTCTGTTGGAGCAGCCTTTCAACGCCTCTCTCTGTCTCTCGCTAGCAAAGTTGACCCAGACAACAAAGTAAAGCTAGTTTTCGGCTACCAGCCCGACACAGAACCCACCGTATTAGCCAGAGGTCCCTTTACTACGGTTCGGAGCCGCGGACCTTCAGTAACAGTAATAAATCACAGCAATAGTACATTCATGTAGTTGTAAACAGCATGATAATATATTAAGTAATCCAAAGTATTCAGAATACGTTACTCTCATTGAGTAACGTAACGGAATACATTACAGAATACATTTTGGGACATGTATTCTGTAATCTGTAATGGAATACATTTTAAAAGTAACCTTCCCAACACTGCTAGCCACATCATATGATCTCAAGTCTTGTCTAGTCATTTGTAGTTAAGTGCATGATTCTTAGTTGAAGTTAATCTTTTGTTTGTTTCTTTTTCAGTGATCATGTACCCAGTGTTTGTGTCTATTTTCCAGCAATAAAACTGCTGCCTTTTTGTTAATTACTTTGTCTCTGTGTCCTACATCCTGCCTGCCACACAGCACAACCATAATAGAGACTGAATAACCTCCAGAAAGCCTGCAGAACTATTGCTCAAGACAATTTTAAAAAATTATAAGAAAGTCGGGTTCTTTAAAAGCAAAATATAAAGAAATGAGCGGCGGCTCAAGATGTCTTCACAGGTCTACATAAGAAATGATGCACAAGTAATTTTCAGTGTTTGTGATTAACTTTCACTTTTTCAATCATCATATAGGGTTAGGGTTAGGGGTGATCGTGGCTCAAGAGTTGGGAGTTCGCCTTGTAATCGGAAGGTTGCCGGTTCGAGCCCCAGCTCGGACAGTCTCGGTCGTTGTGTCCTTGGGCAAGACACTTCACCCTACCGCCTACTGGTGTTGGCCAGAAGGGCCGATGGCGCGATATGGCAGCCTCGCTTCCCCAGGGCAGCTGTGGCTACAACTGTAGCTGCCTCCACCAGTGTGTGAATGTGTGTGTAAAGTGCTTTGGGGTCCCCAGGGGGGACTAGTAAAAGCGCTATACAAATACAGGCCATTTACCATATATTATGTTTCAATAACATACTCAATATCAAAAAACAACTGTGAGATTTTAAATGTGAGATGATGAAAAACAACTATATTCACCCTGAATTCAATGACATCCAGGAACGATTCGTAGTAGCTCGTTGTGTTGGACAGCACTTCTGATTTCTGTCGCTGGATGCTGGTCAGATTTTGCTAAACAATAATGAAGACATCAGTGGTTAGATGTGAGGTGATGTTTAACTTCCTCTGTTGTTGACAGTGATTGATGAATTACAAGAAATACACGAACATAATACATAAAGAACATCAGCAAATTGGTAAATACTTTACAGCGCACTGCAAAAAAACACAGAAGTGTTGCTTTCATAAATCAATTTTATGTTCTCGAGAGCTCAAACTTTCATTTTCGCACGTTAATCTTTCTGGTACAACACAAGCAAAGCACTTTCTGGCATATTTAATGATGTTTTCATTTTCATTTCAAGAAACAGAACCTTTATGAACACAAGCCAACAAAACAAGAAGAAAAACATCGAGACGAACATTCGGGGAAAAGTAAAGTTGAACAAAAGCGGTTTGCACTTACAATGTTTCCCCTGTAGTCGATGTTGGGGAATTTCTTGTTGATATACTTGATGGCAGATTCCATGGCCTTATCTGTCAGGAAGGAGGGGCGCAGTTTGGGATCTCCACATGTCTAGATGAGCGGTGTGGAGATTAAGGACAGGAACATGTCATGTTTTCACATTTCAGTTTCATAGCTTTTATTTTTTGTTTTTATTTTTAAGAGTCGATAGACGCTAGGTAGAAAATGCCAATGACAAGAAAACAAGTAAAGTAACTTGGCTGTGCTTTCACTACCCCTTTAAACAACCTCTTGAGCAAGATCATTAACATAAAACTGTTCCTGTAGGGCTGTTTAGACGCTGAGAGCAAAAGGCTTCGCTCAAAGCTCACAAGTGTGAGGGCAGAAGTGGAAAAATGCATTTGTTGGGGTTTTGCTGAAGTCTCAGCTGTTTATCCACTTCCCCTTGATGAACAGAAACATACAGTATGTGCATGCACATGGATGCAAACTGCCGTTTCTCGAAATGTGTTGGTTGTCGGTGTGAATCCATTAGTCTCTCCAGTCATTTTACAATTGCCAAGACTCGCGCTATCGACACACATGTGGTTAAAACGATCGTATATTTTTATTTATTCACTAATTTTACTGCTTTTGTGGGAGTTTTACAGCTTTATGTTCAAAGTAACTGAAATTTGAGTTGACTGACAGCACAGACCAACTTCCTGTTTGCACTTCCTCTCCTCAAAAATACATTCAGCTAGAGCCTCAGTTGACAGTTTTCCCATCCTGCAAAGCCAGTAAACACACAAAACAGTGCCCCCAGCACATAGTTTATCTCTTTATATCTCTATATCTCATAACCAGAGTTTAAACTCCACCTTCAGAAAACCCTCTTGAGTTTGAGAATTTGTAAATTTCATGTCATCTGTACTGGTATAGCTCCTGTTTGAAGTTTGTTACTTCCGTGCATTAAAAATGAAACATGTTCAGCTCTTAAACTATTAGCAAACGTTGTTATTGTTTTTATTGCTGCTATAAGGATGTGATCTGTACAGTGAACCTATCACTGCTTTGTAAAGGTTATCAGGAAACTGAAAAGAAAATGATTCACAATAACTTCAAATCTAATTTACCGCTAAGCGCTGAATCAGTGTGTTCTTACGTGTTTGCTCTTAGATACATTTTTATCATTTGCTAACTCATATTTACACCAAAATAAATTAAATGAACAAGAAGTTCCTTATTTCTCATCTTTGTAGATCACACCATTCGTCTCTTAACTCTTCCTCTTTTCCCCCTCACCTTCTTAATGTAGTTCATTCGTATGAGCACCCCATTTCCTCTCTCATTGAGGATGGTGAGTTTTTCAGCCAGTTTCTGCTGGTAGTCCATGGCTCTGGGCACAAGATGCCTCTCCCTCCGTCCAAGCCTTGGCCTAGTCCTGCGTAGCGGTTGAACCCTGTGAAACAAGTGCACACAAGTGCCTCACCCTCTAAAAGTCACATGGTGTAGGTGGAGACAGGAACTGACAGAGCAGAGAGTGTGAATTACGCATGTTGTGTTAATTATATGCCAAAATGACAACTGCAAATAAAATTGTAAGAAAAAATGTTACTGATTTGTGAATTAATGGCAAAAGGTGTTATCTTACTGTTAAACTTACACTGATGCACTCCTTTGTTGTGTGCAGTGCTCATCACCTCCTTTTGCTTTGTAAAAAAAACCAAGAACAAACAAACAAACATTGTAAACAGGAAAAACGAAGAAAAGTTACAGTACAATTATATTAACAGAATTTACAATGATCACTTTGAATATTAAACTTTATAAACTATTGAGTTAGTATTGAACAGCAGGAGTGAATCCTCTACTTCAACACAAGGTGGCGATATTTACCCACTGAAGCTCTCTGGGGTGCGCAGCTGCTCATGAGAACACAACAACATTATGCACAGATCCTAAAAACTGCATGATACTTAACCATTTTCAGAAGTACTAAAATACCTTTTCCGATATAGATTCTCTATATCATTCTCTCTCTTTTTCTTTTTTTTTTTTTGCCTGTCCCGTTTGGCTCTTTTGCCATCAGAATCGTCTAAAGGCGAAGAAAGATGCCCAACGGATTTACTTTACCAAATTGACCATCCCAGCCTTGCCGTAATGGTCTATTTGATTCACCTTTTATTGTTTATTTTATTTATTTTTTATTTTCTCTTGCTAGATACGGGACAGACTTGAATGAGGAAAAGAAAAGGGAGAAAGGAAGAGGGGGGAAAAACAGCGGAGAAGAGGAACGGGGTTAAAGGGCAAAAAAACAAAAACCAACTAAATAAGCAGACAAAAAAATACATATATCAATCACCTGGATCACCTGCTGAGAAAGAAAAAAGAAAAGCAGAAGAAAACGAGAGCAATACAATAAACAACATCACGATGATATATGGGAAAATTAGTAATAGAATATTAGTAAATACTAAATATTAAACATTATTGTGCAGCACGTAATATCGACAGCGCACAGTGTGCTTTGAGGTAGGATCTCTATATCATTCTCTTCAGACTCAGACTTTCAGGTGGGGACCAAATAATGTTGCTATTTTACAATCCAGAGCAAAATGATGCCAAAGTAAACCTGACCTTTAAACTTTTGGGTCTAAAATGTCTTTTTATCATTTTATTTTATTAGGCCTGTTTGTGAAATTGTGTCATAGTTGCCATCTTTGAATTGCCAGTTGTTCTATGAGGTCATGGTGACTCTAACCTTTGACCTTTGAACATTTTTATTATTTATTTTTTGAGTTAAAGGGAAGGTTTGGGACACATTTAAGGAAATCGCCTAAAGGTTTTAAAGAGATGTTCTTTTTGAGAATGGAAAACATCTGCAGCCTCATCTGTCACAGGTACAGAAACCTGAGGCTCAATTTAAAGGTCTGATTTAATGAGGTCTGTTCACAGACACAGAACGAAACTAAATATAGTATTTGTAGTTATTTTTAATCAATCAACCATAACTAGATACTGCTGAGCTTCTGTTAAATTTTGTTAGCTCCTTTTATCCTGTTTCCACAGCAGGCCAGGATGGACAAACCCAACACCGGCTCTGTACACATCTTTTATAATTTACACTGAACTGAGCGCCTCACCAGGACCTGTGTGTGCGGTTTTCTTTTTGTTGTAATTATGCAGCCTCAGAATCACAATCAGAATCAGAATCAGAAAGGCTTTTATTGCCAAATGTTGAGCAGGTTTACAACATTAGGAAATTGCTGCGGTACTTAGTGCAAACATACTGTCATATAACGCTTAAATAAACATAAAAATTAAAATTAAAAGTGCTAAGTAGATAGATATATACATGAGTGCAGTTGGTGATCAGTGCCAAACATGGAATGATGCAGTGAACACAGTGTAGGGTCATGTGTTAGTGGTGGGAACAGTCATATGGTTATTGTTCATGAGTCCAACAGCAGAGGGGAAGAAACTGTTCTTATGGCGAGAGGTTCTGGTGCGAATGGACCGAAGCCTCCTGCCTGAGGGGAGCAGGTCAAACAGACTGTGTCCAGGGTGAGAAGGGTCAGCTGAGAGCCGAGCTGCACGCCCCAGTGTCCTGGAGGTGTACAGGTCCTGCAGAGATGGGAGTCTGCAGCCAATCACCTTCTCAGCAGAGCGCACAACACGCTGCAGTCTCTGTTTGTCCCTGATAGTGGCTCCAGCGTACCACACGGTGATGGAGGAGCTGAGGATGGACTCGATGATTGCAGTGTAGAATTGCATCATCGTCCGTGTTGGCAGGTTGAATTTCTTCAGCTGCCTCAGGAAGTACATCCTCTGCTGGGCTTTCTTTATGACGGAGGTGATGGTGGGCTCCCACTTCAGGTCCTGGGTGATGGTGGTACCCAGGAAGCGGAATGAGTCCACAGAGGTTATGAGGGTGTCAGTCAGGATGATGGGGGGGAGTGGGGCTGTGTGCTTCCTGAAGTCCACAATAATCTCCACTGTCTTCTGGGCATTCTTCACCACTAGATGTCACTAATTCCCACACAGTTCTTAAACTGTATAATTTAGTCAGTGGAACTTGTCTTCATTTGACTTGAGAAAAATAAAATAAAATAAAACTGGGGTTTTTTTGGTGTCAGATTTAGGCAAGCAACAAATTGCTTTTTCATTTTCAAATTTGAATATAAAAGCACAAATGGCATCCAGTTTGAGGCAGAGTGTTTAAAGTTAACATAAACAGCTGTAGGAAAAAAACTGTAGGGAAGTCAAAGAGTTCCTGGATGCATGGGAAAGTGTCTGTTACACATCAGTTGAAATCATGCCTTGTGTTTTGGTGTGTTAATTAAAAAGAAACAGTACTCAAATGTCCACTTTAAGCTGTTCTCAGCCATTATCACTCAGACTTAACACTTTGCTATACAAATTTGAAAGACCTAAAGTTATTCAGCAACTCTGTGTTATTTTCTGGTTTTTTGTTTTCTCACGAGACCCTGATAAGTCCTGCTGGAATTTTGCAACAGGTTAAGTAAGAAGCGTCAACCTTGGAGAGTGTAATTTACTTAATGAGAATTACTAAAGTCAACCACAGAAAAATCAGTGTGAAGCAAGTGATGGCTGATGTTAAGTGGACTCGAAGAAATAATGTGTTTACTGCCAGTTTCCGTACTGGCAGAAGTTCAGAGTGCGGTAGACAAGTTAACAAGGCTGTCTGGGAAAGTTGACAGGAATATGTTGATGTGGAAGGAGGAGCAGGGGGCGGGGCTTGGTAGATGACAGAGTAAAACGCGTCTTACCTTCTGTGAAAAAGGTTAAAAATGAATTCTTGCCTGACTCATTGGGGAAAAAATGGATGAAGAAACAAATTTGTTTAGCTTTAACAATTAATTCAAGCATCGAGCCGCCCGTTCACTCATCATTTACTGTGACTGCGCCTAAGGTGACGTTTTGATCAGAAAATGTAAAACGTGGAGTCGTGATTTAAAATATGGATAGAAAATTAAATGTGAGCAGCTGTAAGATTGTGATATGTTGGTATGCTTTAAAAACACAATACATCAGACATAATACCAAATCAGCTCATCAGTATCTCTCCACACTCTTGGATCGCTTTAAAAATTAGTATGTGATGTAATTCTGTTTGTTTACATGTGCTGAATACACATCAACATCCAATGATATGAGATTACTGCCTTTTTTTTCTACTGTTGCACACATATTCTGAGTCTGACTGGCTACATTTACGAGATGAAGCATGCGTTTAAGAGAAATAAGAACACTGATAACTTTGATGGAAACAAATGAGATTGGTACACATTTGTTTTTATTTTGTACGTGCAGTAAAAAAATATGAAAGTGCTGAGCTAAAGAGTCTACAGACACCGAAGACTTCCTTGCAGACTGTAATAGTAATGACAGAGGAAACGCTCCCAGCTCCAGCTGCAGCCCAGATGTCAGAAAAGACCGCTGGCATAGACTAATACTTGTAAATAAAGTATAGGCACTAGGTTGATGAGTGCAGCTCTTCCAGAATATTAGTAGATCTGTTTAACCACCTGTTTAAGCACATTTTCAAATATTTTTACTACTTAGGCTAAACGTAATTTAAAGTGATGTACTTGAATTGTTGTTGTACATACTCTGCTACTTCAAAACAGTCAGATATTTTAGTTACTAGAGATCAAAACTGATCTCTGATGTTAGTTAACTTCGCTTTGGTTGCTTCCTGTTTTACTTGAAATGTTTGTTTGTTTGTTTTCTTTTGTTCCTTTACCTTCTAGGATCGGATTGTTTCCACCTGCCCTCATTACCTCCGTCTGTATGTATGTGTAGTCCTGCCTCTCTTTTCTTTTTCTGATCGTCTATTTATGCTCTATGGTCTTTATAAACTAAGTTACGGTTTCCCAGTCATTGTTCAGCCTGAAGCTTATACTTGGGAACTCATGCTATGTTTAAAGTGGTCTTAGCATGTCATTAGCCTTCAATGTCTAACATTAGTAGCATAAAATCCACGTTTCTGATGGTTTGTATGTTCAGAAACCTTTGGCTAAAAAAGCCTGATATCTAAAACTCCAAAAGAACTGTATGATTATAAACTCTAATTCCATTTATATGTGCAAGAAGCAAGAAGGAAGTCTGTTGGCTTGGCTGTTTTGCTATTAGCTATTCATTAGCAATCGGTCTGAGCTAATGCGCATGCTCCATCAGTTGCTAGGCATCTTATGAGCTAACGAGGTTAGCTAATCTCTGAGCTAAACAACTCTCCTGAATCACAAACAAAGAATTACAAATAAATACATGAAATTAGCTTTACTGAAAAGATCACAGTGCTACAGTGAGAACATCTTATAAATAAATAAGATGCCAATATTTGTGGGTATGGAAATGATACAGGAGGCGCTGTGCGTTTTACTAGCAAGAGATTATTAAAGTGAAACTACTTGTTCGTGTCAAGCTTTTGTTGTCTATACGATATATGCATATGATAAATGTACAGTAAAGCGGTTTACATGGCAACCGCCTTTATTGTTTGACATAAACGCTTGTTCCGCTTGGCCTGTAATTATTTTTGACTCTCAGTCTTGAGCAATTTCTTGTTCAAGAGAACTGGAGTAAATCTGGCCTCTGGCTAACGACACCCAACACTGCATGTAATTACACATCTAAATGGTTAAACATATAGACGAGTAAAAAGACATTCTTCCTTGGCACGCTGGGACAGAGTTGCTACAGAGAAAAGAAAACAAGACACTGATAATATACAGCCTTGATGAAAGCAGTTAAACATCGCTGACAGGCAGCAACAGCACAGTCATTAAATCTGAACTTTTACTGTCTGAAAGCCGTGTGGAATTTGTGTGATAAATAAAGATTCAGTTCAGTTCAAGTGAATATGAATGAAAGATTATCTCCTAAGATCATTTCTGTATGTAAAAGTTTACTAATTTAATTTTAAAAAAGAGCCAAATTTGTTTTGCACTGTTGATCCAATGATTATACCATTATAACAACTTATGGACAACAGCATAAAGCACAAGCACAACCAAAACATCCATCACACAATAGTCCATTGTTCCACTGATGATCTGTTATTGTAATGAGCATAAGCACTGTCAGTTATTTAAAGCAATCTTATTTTGCCAACTTCCCAGCCATGCAGTTGGACTGTGTGCAGGGGCTGATTATAATGAACACAGACGCTATACTTAGAATAAACTTGAATCCCTTTAATCCTAGCAAGCACAGCATGTAAAAACAATGAAAGGTAGTATAAGTATATACAGTATTTACAGTGTGGTATGTTGGAGCAGCAGTTTATCGGCAGCTGAGAGGAAGAGGTTGGATAAACTCCTCAGGAAGGCCAGCTCTGTTCTGGGATGCACCCTGGACCCAGTGCAGGTGGTGGTTCTGGCTGCTGTTACAACCAAATTTCCCCCTTGTGGGACAATTAAAGGATTATTCTATTCTATTCTATTCTATTCTATAATATAGCTTATTTTGACTCAGTCCCAGTTATAGCTAGGTCTATAATTTGTCACGCAACCACTGTTTTTGTAGTTTTGCCATCTACACCACCACAGTGGAAACAATTAAGATGTGATTAATGTGCAGACTGTCAACTTACAAAACTTCTGCAGGAATTACAGCCCTAAAATTAATTGGACAAACTAACACAATTTTAAAACTAAGAATTGTTCCTAATACTTCACAGTTAATCACCAAAAGCTGTATTTCCTCCCCTGAGATGCTCTTTTAGGCCTTTCCTGTAGCACATTCTGCTTGTATTTGGGTCATTTTGGTTTTAGTTTTGTTTTCAGGTTTTCTTTATAATAAATGAAAAGCATGATGAGATCAGGTGACCGACTTGGTCATTGAATATTAGTCTATTTCTTTTTCTTGAGAAACTCTCAGGATATTTTAAACTCCTGTTTTGCATTTTTTGCACTGCGAAGTGCTGTTAGGTCAGCAATATTTAGCTGCATCTAAGCAGAGAGCGTTGCCGTGTACACTTCTGAATCCATCCTGCTCCACTCCTGAATGGCAGCTTTTTCAATCATAATTGTAATGTGAATGCACATGTGTTGTGTTTATTTATTCATTTCTATTTGTATTTTTCAGTTATCACATCTTGGCGACCCCTGTGCATCCATCCTAGCAGGAGAAGGCGGGAGGCTGTAGATGGGGAGCTCACAGCCAAAGGATGAGAGTCCCAGATGACCAGAGGCAACAGGCAGTCAACCCTGCCAGAGGCCAGCCACCCTGGTACGAGTCGAGAGGAGAGTCCTAAGACCCAAAGACACAAGTGGTGACCATGTCCCAAAGGGGCCTGCTACAGCTATCAGCAGGCTAGTGTTCATCGTCAGTTATCACTAGTAACTCAGTTCCACTGGCAGTCATAAATGCCCATGCCATTACATTCCCTCCACACTGTTTGGCAGATGATGTGTTAAGCTTCACATCATGGACTGTTTCTCTCTTTCCCCATACTTTTGTTTTCCTGTTATTCTGGTTGATCTTGTTTAATTTTGGTTTCATCTGCCAGAAGAATTTTTTTTCAGAACTCTGCAGAAAATTGTAAAAGAATCTGAAAAGTCTTATCTGGCTTTCTTGTTCTTGAACATAACCAGATGCTGGCACGTTGGTGCAAACCCAGTTTATTTACGTATTTGGAGACATCTCTTGATTATAGACAATGACAATAACACAGAGGTCGGTACTACAATCACATTCTGATTTAAAGTCCCCTGTGGTGCTGTACAGAGGCTGAACTGCAAAATCGTTGGGCTTTTTCCAAAAAATTATGGACAAATTGCCTTGTAGAGCAGCGGTCCCCAACCCCCGGGCCTCAGACCGGTACCGGTCCGTGAGTCGTTTGGTACCGGGCCGCGAAAGTTGAGACTCAGGTGTGAAGTGTATAGTTTTCAGGGTTTTTATCGGTTTTCAGCGTTATTTTGTTATCGTTTTTATCGTTTACTCGGTTTTCCTGGGTCTTTTCACGTGTGTTATGAATAAATCTTCTTTTTTTCGGTACCGGTACTAGTTTTATTTTGTTGTATTTTTCCGCGACACCTTAAAGGCCGGTCCGTGAAAATAATGTCGGGCATAAACCGGTCCGTGGCGCAAAAAAGGTTGGAGACCACTGTTGTAGAGAAAGTATTTGAAGGTAGTTATTTTTTGTTTGTATCATTTAATTGAATGAGTTAAAAAAAAAGTTTCTATTTATGTTTCTAATGTTTCTATCTTTTGTTTATATTTATGTCTGTATTACCTATACTGCAGGAAAACACAGCTTCCTGTGTGTTGTCACTGAGACCCCCCCCCCCCCCACACACACACACTATCTCAAAATAAACAGTAGATTGCATCAGTTTATGTTGCACAAAATATTTTGAAAGTCACAAGTGAGAGAGCAAAATGCTTTATGGGTGAAGAGAGCTTCACAAAAAGGAAAAAAGAGCGAGCCAATGAAAGAGAACTTGAGTCATTACTCAAATGACCCGAGGCTGGTACCCTCATATGCAACAGGACTTAACTACAGAATACAAGAATTCCCCGCTTTCATGCTTTTGTCTGATAATTACACAAACAAATGAGGTAATCTGGAAGAGCTCAATAAACTGTGAAAATAAATTTTCCATATATGCACACATACACGTACACGCATGGATCTGTAAATCCAGTAACCTGGAAAAGCTTATTTGTGTTCTTGTCATTAGTTTTGCATGAATGGAGGGGGAGGCAGTCGTGTCTTTTGAATGATGAAGTCAGACAGTAATCCTCTAACCTGGCCAGGGGTTATCCTGTCAACTGTTTGTTTTGGATTATGTCAGGAAGGTGACCTGTAACGTCTGGTCAAGACTCACATAGCACCAGGGTTAGATGTATTTATAGAGAAAAAGTACAATAAATAGGGTCTTAAATAGCCACATAGTGGAAAGCTGAAGTCTTTGATGGAAAGACCTATAAATAGCGTTGTGCTTCAGGTATATTCTGGTTGCTTTAAAGATAAATTAAATTAACTTGCTATTAATTTTGTGATATTACAGTATGTAGATTGAAATGGTGACGTTTTCTGAGTGGTTCTCTTTCAACACAACTATAACGACACATGCAGTGAGCACATTTTTATTTGTTCCTCATTAGGACCAATTACTAGAAAGCAGTTTTCAGATTAAGAGCTGATTTGTAAAAATAAAGTCAAAGACGGCACACAAAAAATGTTAAAAACAAAATTGCTCTGGATGAAGTATTTCTCAGGCTTTGTTTTCCATTTCCCTTCATTTTTTCGCCTTCTGGCGTCACCGAGAGCTTGTCAGGGCTCATTTAGCAGGGGCGTGCACCTTTGCTGCACATTGCACTTCTCAAAGATAATTTGGAGCTATATTAATGCACCAGTTTCTCCCACGTCTTCTCCTTTTCCACCTACTTTGTCTCAGTTTAGTGACTAAGATATTGTTTTTAATGGCCAAACACAAATTCAGTAAAAAGTTAAAGCAATATTGCACTTAAAAAGATTAAGAACTATTAAAAGTCCACTCTATTAACTTCCAGTCACAGTGAAATGCATTTGCCAACACTATTAGTGTGAAGTGTCTGTGAGTTTATTACATTTTCTTTTACTATATATTAACAAGGTGCCTGAAAACTGTTCAGCCCTCGGAGAAAAGAATGCTAATTGCTCACAGAGAACTTGGACCCATCTCACAACCGGGTCAGCTGACTGCCAGGCGCTCAGCTGGTAGTACAGATTAAAAAACAGGTGGTTTCATTTGCACTTTTTTTTCCTTTTCAGTTTTACTTCTGCAGTGATCACTGGTCTTACTCACTGATGAGTTTAACAAAAAAGAAAAGCTTTGCGGTAAGTGTTTGGACACTCATAGTGGGAAGGAGAGGCATTAAATCAAGCTTCTCTAGTCTCCCTGACCACTCAGAGTACTTTATATTACCATAGCATAATAGGAGTGTTTCATGATTTATGACTTGTGTGTGTAAAAGAGGATAGCACAGTTGGTAAGTGTTTGTGGGCTGCGGTTTCACTGGAAAAGTCCCTAATACTATTTTTCTTCATAAAGCATCTTTTAAATGGACTTTAAATAATTTGGGATGCATCAGGTTTTATCTGGCATCAGCAGTTAAAGATGATTATTGGAGCGGGAGCAGCTGATTGGAGAAAACAAAACAAAAAGGAAAGACAGAGGATTGGTCCAGTGGAGAGCCCTCCCTGTAAATGAGAGGAAAAAAGCTGAAGATGAAGTGAAGAAAAAGTGTACAGGATTCATTCATGGGTGGATTACCTTTCTGACAAATGTCCTCTTAACATGGAATGTAACTAGTAATTGATGGAGTGTGTTGAGTGTAGTGTAGATGTGTGTGTAATTTCTATAGTTTATGTGACACCTGGAATTTGTTCATTTAGAATAAAGCTAAATGTTCCAACCTCTCCCCCAACTCTCCACTCATCTTCCCTCCTGCCAGCCAAAATGTCTCGTCATGAGAGGAGAGTGAAGGTATGCCAAAAGGAAATAGCTCCACAAGTCGCACATCCAAACCTGCAATGAGCTTTTTAAAAGAAGAGCCTATAAAAGGAGGAGGAGGAATGGAGTGTGAGCGCTTCTGTGGCTTTGTTCATTTTTCTGTTTCTGGTTTGTAAACAGTTTAATCTCAGATTACTTTTATTTAATTTTTCTATTTTCTAACCACTATTTAGAAACATCTTTGACTTGTGATACTTTATAACCACTAACTAACCACTATTCTATGTATCCAGTGAATGTTTGCATTCTTAGACGTGCATTCTTTGGGCATGTTTGCTGAAAACTATTCATTCTGATTTATGTCTACAGATTAATCGTCTCCTGTATTCCTTAAAATTAACTTCTTATTCTACACAAGCATACGTCTACTGGTTAGGACTAAAGCAAAAAACTATCCATTAATTTACAAGGAGACATCAAATCTAAAAAAAAAAAGATCACTGCTCGTTTAGTGAAAGAGTGAAGGTGTCAGTTTACCTCTTCACTCTCTGTTGGCACCTGTAGGTGGCACACTCTTCCTGACAGTATTCGTGGCTAAGCAGCGAGGTTCAGTGTGGAGCCCTTTGGCTCTGGCCCACTCTCTGCTGTGTATGAGAGCATTGTATCAGTGAGATACAGCTAGCACTTCTTAGCACTTCTTAGCCTAAAAAAGAGCTCAGGAGCTATCTCAAAATCTTGCTCCTCCTCTCTTCTGTTTCTATTTTTTCCATCTCTTTCTCAGCGCTCTCACAGCCGTCTCTCACTGTTTTACTGTGTCTGGCCTAATTACACCAAACCACTGACCTCAAAACACCGCAAATCACTCACAGAGTGATTTACTGCCAGTTTTTTTTTTTTGCCTGTAAGCACATAAACCAATCTAACAGCGAGTGATGGCGTAAATATTGTAGAATACACACAAAAAAGCTGCTTACGCATTTATTTGGAGATGAGCTGATCATCCAGGTGAAAACTGTGTACCTTTTATATGGGATACTGTCATAATAGCACACTGCTGACATGAAAAGCTGACATGGGTATAAACCTGTTTCCATGGTAATAGTGAGCTAAAGGTCAGGCCAGGTTTCTATAAAGCTGTCATCAGATGAGGCTTCTGCAGGAGTGAGGTGATGACCATTAACTGTGTCTGTCGGACCGAGGTGTTTTGTGCTTGCCGTGTCTGTGTTTTCAGCGGAAACACCAAGTGAAGCACATTAAGCAGGCAGTTATCCGGATACTGCTATGTGATGAAAACCTTGTAATGAGCACATCAGCTAAGTTGAGAAATGAACACGTTTCTTTTATATTATTATTCTTTTTCCAACAACATTCACTTGTAATTATGGCAAAGTTATTAATGGATTTATATGTAGGCACTAAAAGCAGCTGGTAAGAGAAAAATTGCCTTGTGTTAACAATAAAAGAATAAGTTGATTCAAAGTTTTTCAATTTTTGATCCAGAAAACTATAGCCAGTGTGTACTTTTGAGTGTTTTTGGGTTTTTTTTTGTTTTCTTTAAGTGAAAATCCTCTCTGCTGAAACATTAGCAGGAAGCAACAAAACCTACAAATAGCTGGAGACTAGCTCAAAAGGGAGTCAGTCCCGACAGACCAACTTTACATCAGAAAATCTGAAGCCTGGTACAAAAAACACTTTGAAATGTAATTTTACCCTTCAACTAATTATTTTCTCCCTTTTTACAACCAAATCATTAACATAACATTTCAATAAAACTGCTGCAAAACTCTCTAAAGCAATAGGTCAGTCCCTGGTGACTTTAAAGACCCTTTCTCGTAATCATACTGTTCTCCTTCTCCAAACTGTTCGTCTTGGTTCTGCTGAGGTCCTGCGCACAATATACCCACAGCTTTGTCATCTGAATGTTGTAGCTCTTTACTGTCACCAGGGGGCAGTGTCACAAACAACTGCTCTGTGTGCTACTATTGCTTGCGCTGTTGGTCTTTGTTAGCCACGGAGAAGTTCGTTATAACATACAAAGAGCTGAAGTGAAACTGACTCTCAAAAAAACATTATGCACTCCAGCCACTCATGCTGTATTTTTTTAATTTAATTTTTAAATATTTTTTAAGTTTTATCCAACTCCAATGTCCTTCCTGTTACAGCTCACTTTTAGCTATGTGCACGTTAGCATATGCTACTTCCGGTGCGGAAACTCCCGTGAGGAGCTTTGTTTCCGGTGTCCTATTCGCACCCTGTTTACGGTCCAAAACAAGTTAAGCAAATGAATGAATGAAGCGGCGATTTACATTTCTATAGATGTCTTGGGCATTTACCCAATATATCTGTAAATGATGTTCATCAACTTGTCGATATTTTTTCCCCCGCGCCTCAGAGCAAAAGAGAAAAGGGATTCAAATTATATATTTCTCAGTATCTGTAAACAGCGGTCCCTCGTTTATCGCGGGTGTTATATTCTAAAAATAACCAGTGATAGGTGAACTCAAGTAGCCAATTTTATTTTTTGACGGTGCAAAACGTTTCCTCGACATCCAGTACTGCACTTCAGAGTCACACTGCTAGCCATGGATGCAGCGATTCTGTACTGTACAGGAGAGACGTCACGGAGGAGATCGTCTGCAGCAATCAGGACGCAGGACACAATGTGATGTAAAAAAAAAAAAAAAAAAGCATGCAAACTTGCACTAAAAAATCTGCGAAACAGCGAGGTGAAAGGTGAACCGTGGTGTTATAGCAAGGACCACTGTAATTTTTAAGGTAAGTCACAACATACCCTTCGTACATACTCATGTATAGAAACCCTTACCAGCAATACTCCCTCGTTTTGTACATACTTTTTTTGGGGGGCAAAGAAAAAGCAAGATGGTATTGGAACCGGAGAATGAACGTTTTGCGGTGCTGCAAATGCTTGTGTTTGATGCATTGCTTTGATTGTTTTGCCACTAGTACCCGGCATGCAATGCGCGAAAGTCACGTGGTCTGTCAATCTCTATTCATTTTTTGTGTGTTTTTTTTTCATGGTTTGTTAACATGCTGTGTAGGT
Source organism: Neolamprologus brichardi (assembly GCF_056152115.1). Classification (NCBI taxonomy): domain Eukaryota; kingdom Metazoa; phylum Chordata; class Actinopteri; order Cichliformes; family Cichlidae; genus Neolamprologus; species Neolamprologus brichardi. The sequence continues at coordinate 31,385,313 of NC_142108.1, read as the reverse complement.
GTGTACTTGACTAGCTCGACATAACGGGGAACATCTGGTTTGACTATTGTTCACCTGTAGTTTGAATGCTGAACATTTGCCTGTTTAAATCATAATAACTGTCACTATACAGAGATGTGCTTCTGAATGTGGACGATGTGTCTTCTGCTTTTGTAATGCAGTTCTGCTTGTGTTGAGTGATGTAAACAATTGATCGATCTAAACTCTTTAAACGTCAAAATTGATCATTAGATTTTTTTTATGACACAACAGTGGTGAGTGTTCCCACCTTCTGCTCTTTGTAACTTAACGCGATCTTTCCGTTTTCGAGTTTTGGACATGATTTTGGAGTATATCTTCGCAGTAGCGATTGACCGCAAAGTAAAGCTACCGGAAATGTACAACCCCACATCTGGTCTCAAACCAGGAAGTTAGCATTTTCTCGTGCACAGGTTCTCACAGCTTCATCCACATCAAGCTACTTGCAATTGGGAGAACTACACAAGCACATTTGCACTGGTGCACTAGGCTTTCCATAGGCAAACAGATACAGACATGCTACCATAAAACAACCAATTCCTCTTAGCAACTTGAATGGCATCATCTTCTTTTAGAATAACCAACTGTCCCATATTTAGTATTTTTAATAGTTTTTTGGCAAAGCTGTAGGGTTAGCTCATCTGGGAGTTTGGGAAGTAAAATATACTTTTTCATTCATGTGTTTCGTAGCACTAACCAATGTCTGTTCATCTGTTGATGTAGCTTGCTAACCACACTAGCTAGCATTAGCTATTAACTTAGCAGATTTTGTTCAGCTGTGTTCCGCAGGTGTGTCCACTTGGCCCCATCACCTCCTGTGTATATATATTGTCTGTGTCTCACTCTGCTCTCTGTGTGTTTTCCCTCATGTATGTGTGTGAGCTGCTGTCCTTCTGTTAGCACTGAGTTAGTTTTGCTTTATTCCTGTTTGGTTGGTTCACCTTTAACCAGCAAGTAAAAGCTGTGGTTTTGAGTTAGACTTCTGTCTGATGACCCTGCATATGGGTCCACCCTTTGTCTCTCACGTGCCAGTTTCATGACAAATAACTTAGTGGTGACATGGATGTTTAAGTTTTACATTACCAAATTGCATGAATTAGTGTTACTTATAATTAAAGTCTATCACTAGAATTGAGTGGTGTGCCCGGACCCCCGAGGCATCTACATAATGCATGTCCATTTGCTAAAATGTGTTGTTACAGCCTTCTAAATAACCTTTGTTAGTGCCTGAAGATACAGCTATGTGCTGTCATTCCTCAGGTACTTCCTACCACCTAATTGAGCTGCACTCCTCCCCATCCAGCCCCACTACCACCCACTCAAATTACCACATTCCTTCCTCCCTAACACACTCTTTACAGTTGGAAGAGAAGGAAGATAGTGACAACTTTTAGGGGAGAGAGTAAACTCTGCACAGGAAATTCCCTTACAGAGTGATAGGTGTGTGTTTTAAAGGAGATGGTGAGATGGTCACAGTACATAGTTAAATTGTTTCAGGGGTTTTTGTAATAATATAGAAGAGAATTGTCTGTGAATTCTAAATAAATCTGTGCTATTTGAAAATAGTCATATTTCCATATAGTTTTAGGGAATCAATATTTTGACAGGTCTTGGGAATTTTGGTGTCCATGACAAGTTTTTTTCACTATTGTATCCAACTAATTAAAATGATATTTTTGGACCACCTGGCAAGAGATTCTTTATCTGTCTTATCTGGCATGCTAAACCTAAGCGAACCACAAAAGAATGAATTAGGATTGTACTTGTATCAGTGAATTATCAAATAACCTTAATCACCACAGTATTTTACACACTGACAGCAACTCTTACATTTATTGACCCGATTACTGCAATTATCTTACATATGAACCTTCATCTTGCTTCCAGTTACAACAAACACTTTTTTCATTAAAAACATAAACAGCCAAATCCTTCAAGTTTCTCCAGCCCTGTGGGCAGCACCCCAGGACAGAAAGGGGAAAACGCAAATGTCTTTGCCTCAGGAAACAGGATGTCCCGGATCAGACTAGTGCCCTCAGAAAATTCAGACCACCAAACAAAGTAACTTTTTCCAAAACACAATATGGGACAATCGGAAGCTCAGGGGCCACCCAAAGCCCTTTCTCCCTTTTGATCATTCCTTCATCTGTGTCTTTGCATCTTTTCAGAAGCAAATCTGTTTCCAAGTTAAACAGACTTTCTACAAACTCATTCATAAGATGAAGAGCGATTGTGTTTTGGTTGTTAAAAACATGTAAATTTTAAACTTCCTGCAAGCAGTCCGGTGATGGATGCTTCACTGTAGCTCATTCATTTTGGTGTCCATCATTCTAATGTGTAGGCTTCTAACAAGACTCCAGTTTCTTTATTAGGAACAGCTTTTATGCTGAGCATTATATTGTTTAGCATTAAAATTGTGATTCTTAAGGAGGAAATTAAATATTGCCAAAGCTGCAAGAACATTAGCCACATTTTCTTCCGATGATTGCTGCAAAGACTGAATTTCAAAATGCAAAATCTGTAACTGACATCTTATGTACACAGGGTACAACCTCAATCCTGACAGACCATCTTTAGAGCAGAAGTCTAAAGCCTGGTACAGAAAACACTTCAAAAACTAATTATAGAGATTTTTTTCTTTTTATAATCAAATCATTTAAATAACATTTCAGTCCAAAACTGCACTGCAATAGTTCAGTCCCCGTTAATGACTTTACAAAGCCGCGTAACAGATCCCTGCCTAGTTGTTGGTTTCTGACTTATTTACCAAACTCAGTGCAGTGCAACCTCTGTGCTCTTCATGCTGATTTTATAGTGTAGCAGTGATCTCACCACAGGATGGCTGTAACTCTGGTGGTAGAGCAGGTCACCTACTAATCAGAAGTTTGGTGGTTCGATCAAGATCTGCATGCCAAGGCTGGCAAGATACTAACCCCTAGTTGCTCTCTGATGCATCCATCGCAGCATGAATGTGTCTGAATGTTAGATAGAAGCACTTACATAGAAAGAGAACAGGGAATAAGTGAACAAGGGGAAAAAAAACAACAAATCTTCACCTTTCCAATGTGCTCTCTTTACCCATGATTCAGTGTACTGAAACTAATTGAATCTATGTTGGCAGAGCTATGACAATTAAGTGTAATGGCAGGATACAGGCTGTTGTGTCAGCATCGTGAACAACCCCGATGAAATTATAGCCTATAACAAATTGCACTTTGTTTCATAAGAAGAAGATCAGATGCAGTTGTTGTGGTTAGCATAGCTGCATTGTACAGTTATATTTGTTGGAGATGGTGTAAGTATGCATTGTATGCACTGCACATGTGTCATAGATCTAAATCAGGATTCAGTGTAACACAATTAAACTGAAACAAATACAGTAAAAATGTGTGCCTGGAAAAACATCACGTTCTTCTCTTTTAACACAAGCTCCAAAGTCCAATTGAACACGTCCAGAGACGTGCAGGGCAGGAGGGCGTTTAACTGTCCATCAACAGCCAGCAAACGTCAAAGCCTTCAAATCTTAATGACAAAGCAGTCAAAGGAGCAATTATCTCCAAACTGACCATGTATTAGAGAGCACAGAAGTAGTGATTAAGACCATAATGGCTTGTTTAAAACAATTGCTTTCTCAATATTTCTACAGAGAGGTTGGCACTTTTTGAATAGTGTCAAGTCACGCTAGCTGCCATTTGGTTAAACTCTTTACAGTGAAGCAGTAAAACATACTCGATTGGAGGGGAAGAAATGAAAGAATCACACAGAACTCTATATCTTGCATTAAATTATCTGGATTTACATTTTTCGTGTCCAGCGACACCACAAAGGCCAATTTGAGCAGGCAGAGGAACGCAACAGGTCCCCCTGGCCTCCAAGGCCATATGATCCCTCTGCCCACAGAGGAATAAGAGTGGGCCTTTCATTTCCTCCCTGCTCTGCACTCTCTGGTGCAGATGCCTGGTTACTTTTGACTCTGTGAGTATCTGTATGTGGCTCACAGCGAGCAGATCTTAATCCACAGCGGCGGAGACCTCTCCCTGTCTGTTGTCTTTGCAGACTTGCCCCTTGCTCTTTTTTCAGCGTCAGGAGGGAAACGTTTTCCATTAGGGGAAGGAGGATGAATGGTAGCTTTGTTGGTGGGTGTTCACGTTCAGGTCTTTGAGTCCCTTATGATCACCACCACTGCATCCACCCCAAATCTCACACCTGGCATAGTTGCCTTCGCTTACCTTTCTTTTAAACCTTTGCTCTCTAAAAAATAAAAAAAGTTTGTATGTATCTCTTCTTCTATCTGTCCCTGTCTGAGCCTTTTTGATCACAGGAAGTAAGAAGGACAGGGCAGCACTGGTGAACCTTTGATCCAGATGGGGCCATCTGAGACCACGAGTAAGCCCCAAGGGCCAGGGCTCAACAAAGGATTCTCAGTCCTGCAGGTCTGACCAACTTTGTTTGGTGAAGAAAAGGAAAAATTCCATCTTTTCATCTCTCACTTGTCACCATCAGCACATTTTTACTCAGAAACTCCTTTTTTGATCTCTACTTATTCCAGGAAATAAACATGGACTTTAATGCACTTTCTTCAGATAATGTATTGCTTTCAGGTGTTGTTGCAGTGTAGTAGTAGCTTTTTTAACTTTGTGTTTAAGCACCAACCTCAGGTTGTTACAAGTTAGTGTACTGTGAATGTCAATCTTAAGCCTGGATAAAAGAGAGGATTGCATGAAAATCTGTGCCTAATCAAACATGTGGATCCTTCCACTACGGCAGCCCCTTTGGAAATAAGGGAGAAGACCAAAGTACCTTGTTAGTTAGGCACCAAATCTGCTTGGGAAAATAGCACTTATAAAGGTGATTTTATAAATAACTGCGAGAAGTCTTGAACAAACATTTATCTTCAGTCAGCACAGCCAGTGAGTCAAAATGAGCCAGTCTTTATTAATGTTACCAAAGTACCAGTGGGGTGCTATCAAGTCTCAAATTAATGCTCCCAAAGAAAGTAGTCCAGCAAAAACCTGTTTAATAATTTGTCTTTTTTTTTAACACAGTACCAAAGGTTGCAATGAACACTATTAAATAAACAGGACAGAAGTTAGAAAATAGAAAAATCAGCGAGAGTATGACTCTTACTGTACAGAAAAGTGTGGAAGCGGAAGAAATAATTCAAATCAGCTAATTTACCGAAATGCCCATCAACTCCTTTAAGAAAAGATGTTGCAGGAAACGTGTCTTCAGTCAACAAGAAACAACGGAATATTTATGTCCTGCAATCATTCACCACCATATAGGTAGCTTTGTCACAACATCAGTGGTCAAAGAGGTCACGAACACCAAACCCTTTTTCACGAAGGGCTGGTGGTATCCATGGATATTGCTTGGAGAAGCATGATGGATGCTGAAAGGGGTTAGAGGGAGACAAATAGTTGAGGGTCAGTTTGTTTGGGATTCTTGAGAAGAGATAGCAGTTCACAAAGCCTTTCTAATGGGAACCAGCTGACCGTCAATAAAGCAACGGCCAGGCTGAGAATATTTGTGTTTGTTGTGGACCTTTAAGGGGGGGCTCCTGTTTATTATGCTTAATTTTCCCAAGCGCTTCAAAAAGAAGCAAAAGAAATTTTTTACCCTATTGAGTTCACTGGATTTCATTGAGCTACTCTTTGGATTTTCTCAGCGTAAGAGATTTGTTGATGTAGCATAAAGTGAAAGCCTCTTGACTTGCTGACCTTGTTCAACACTTTGAGTGTAGGTTTTCTTTGGATGATGTCTTCTTTTACAGCATGAAGCTGTTATTCCAGTCACTTACGAAGCATATGATCCACTAGGTTTTAAAAGATAAGACTGTGATGAGACTAGAAGTTGATGACTAGGCAAAACGTCTGATGGACGCATATCATGTATACATATCAAATATTTTGCCAATAATAAGTACTATAAAAATGTAATATTCACTACAGTACAATCCCTCCTTTATATATTTTTAAACAGAAAAATAGGAAATAGGTGTGGCAATTTCTTAAAACATGTGCAAGCATGAACGAGTATATGGAAACACATGAAGTCAAAAGCATCTTTTACAGTTCTAAGGAGTTAATATTTGGTATGGCTGCCTTTATCATTCAATATAGCCTAAACCTGAAGAACATTCAAAGCTCTTCTCTGGATGTTTCTGCCTTTTTGTTCCACTCTCTGTCACGATCTGCTCTGGGGAGGCCAATAGACTGATATTGTTCCACTTGTGTTTTTACTATCCAGTTATGCATTTACTGCACTGACTGTGTGTTTGAGAACATTGTCTTGCTGACAAATGAGATGGGATTTCCAGATGGTATTGTAGTGTGGATTGAAATCTGACTGTAATTTTCCATGTTTATTATTCCATCACTTTTGACAAGATTCCTGATGGCATTCCCAAAACAACAAAGAATCTGCTTTGTGTTTTATATATGGCTGTTGACACTCTTGTACCTCTCTCCTGACCTACTCCATACATATTGATGATGATTGAGATTAATAACTCAAGACCTGATTTTTAGCCTCAGCCTTTTCCTTTCCCTTCTGTTTCCCGTTCTTAAGAATGATTCCTTTTTCAACCTTCCACTGAGAGGATTTCTGATGGGGCAGGAGCATCCTTCAGGTGCCGTGTCAGGTCTTTGCTGAAGTTTTTTTCTACTAAAGGATATGACTTCCAGATACTGTTCACCAGCTGTAGTTTTTTAATACCACTTCTTTTTTTGTCTCCACTTGTCCAGTTTCCTCAACTTTTCCTCAATTTTCCATGCCACACCATGAAAAGGTCGGCAAAGTTTTCGGCTAATAGTATTTGAGAAATAGCTTATTGGTGGAAAAACACTATTTTACATCTGTCACATTATGTAACCTTTCATAGATTCAGTCAAAGAAATGGAAACAAATGAGGTATTTTGTGGCAGATTGACCAAAATACAAAGATACAATTTAAAATTGTTTCTTGGCTGAATTTTCTGTTATGTGTGGACACAACAGTGGAAACCTGAAATGAAGCTTATGAATAAGTTCAATGAGGAAGATCTGTAATCACTCATCTGGACATTAGTCTATTTCTCTGTTCTTTACATCACTACCACTTTCCCACTCTGTCAATCTCAATACTGACATCATTACTTATCTTCTTCCCCACCTTATTTGAGCCAATCAGTTTCCACTTTCCATGGTTTAAATCTATACTCTTCGTCATTCTCCGATTCAGTCTCTCATTCATGCAACCCACCTCCTCCTCATGTCCACCTCACAGACACCTCAGTCAGAGCTCCATCCAAGCTTCAGTCTTCATGTTCACCACCACCAGCATCTCTAGACTCTGGGGGGTCCTGTTCTAAGTCCGATCACCGCTGGGATTCTGTTTTGCAATGATGGATCATTGGAGTCTAATTGCCAAATAAATTAATTTCTCTATCTCAATAATTCATGTTCAGGTCTTTGAAATTATCTCTCCTTATTGAAATACCTTCATAAAGCCCGGAGAGCTTTTCCTCAAGAACATTGTAAAATATGACAAGAAATTCAACAAATTCTCTAAATCATAACGCCAGACTTTAAACATAATAGTTGTAAAGACAACTCTGTAAAACATAAGATAAAATATGAATTCAGTATATGCTGAATGAATAATGTCTTTCTTGCAGAAAGGAATTTTTTTTCTCTATATGTAAGAGTTATTGTGGGATATTTTTAGTGTGTCAGAGCTTCATCCAGAATAAACACAGAGATCATGCTCAGTTTATGTAGAGAGACAATAGATAAAAGAGAATTTGTTTCCTTTCTTCAGTTTCATGTCTTGCATTTCCTTTTTTCCCCCCTTTTTTTCCAAAGAGAAACAGAAGTGTTTTGTTTCGTCAGAGCTTTAGATGTGCTGCAGAGCACGGCGGTATTCCTCTCAAAAGACACTTGATTAATTCCTGGAAGTAATCCAAGTTGCTGTAGGTGTTGAACTGGAATGGCTGACTGTTTTCTCCCGATAAAACCTATGTAAGACTTTGATCATTAGCAGTCTGCTTCACAATCAGGCACAGTACACAAATAGGAGGCACAAAAGCAAACTGCTCGTATGGAGGGTTTGGTTTTAATATGAATGAGGCATGACCACTGGCCAATGGCAGCACACAAAGGGCAAAAAATGAAACTGAACAGTGACAACACAAGGTGACAAATTGTACCGTATGTGCAGTACACAAATGTTTTGTCAAGTGGACGACATTTCAGAGCTGCTTTCCATGTGAAGCTGTTGTTCCCTTTCAATTGTTTTATGCATTTCTGTCTCCTGATCACAACTTCAGATGGAGCAGAAAAGCTTTATTTGCTCCTTGGCTCCTAAAAACAGCATCCATAGTCAGTGTTGGGGAGTAACGGAATACATGTACCGCCGTTACGTATTTAAAATACAAAATATGAGTAACTGTATTCCGTTACAGTTACCGTTTAAAAAGGTGGTATTTAGAATACAGTTACTTTGTTGAAATAAATGGATTACACGGCGGTACTTCCCTGTTTCATATTGTGGCGGGTCAGGACTGTTTGGGTTTGTTTGACAGCTACGTTCTGTTGTTCCAGGCGGCAGCGTTACGGTTGCCATGGTTACAGGGTGACGCTCTCTCTCTGCGTGTTTCCTGGGTGAGAGAGGCCTTTTTGTTGTCGTTGTGCTAAGCTAATAGGCAGAATGCTACAGGTATAGCTCTAAAGAATGTAGCATCATGGGCAGTGTAGTCCGTGCTGCAGGGAGAATGGACTGCCATACCCGTTATGTGTCTGTGAGCGAGGGAGGGAGAAAAAGGAAAAGTACGAGCTGTCATCGAGCAAAAACGGGAGCTGGAAGCATGTAAATATAATAATAACCACTGCAGCCAAGAAGAGAGCCTGACGAGCCCAGTTGTAAGTAAGCTATTAAGACTCGACTGTACACCGTGTTCGTGTTTTCCTCTGAAACAATAAGTCCCGTTGGAGCAGCCTTTCAACGCCTCTCTCTGTCTCTCGCTAGCAAAGTTGACCCAGACAACAAAGTAAAGCTAGTTTTCGGCTACGAGCCCGACACGGAACCCACCGTATTAGCCAGAGGTCCCTTTACTACGGTTCGGAGCTGCGGACCTTCAGTAACAGTAATAAATCACAGCAATAGTACATTCATGTAGTTGTAAACAGCATGATAATATATTAAGTAATCCAAAGTATTCAGAATACGTTACTCTCATTGAGTAACGTAACGGAATACGTTACAGAATACATTTTGGGGCATGTATTCTGTATTCTGTAATGGAATACATTTTAAAAGTAACCTTCCCAACACTGTCCATAGTTTGGGTTTTTATTTCCATTGATTGAAAATGGGCTCGAGTTTTCAATTCCCTATGGTGCACTATGTGAAAGACAATCTCCAGTATTCAGAAACATTCGGTGTAACTGAATTTTCAACAGTAAACTGGCATTTCTATGGTTTCTAATCTCATCAACCACTAAAGATTTACAGTATGAGCCAAATTCACCCTTCTAGAAGCCTATTCATGCACTTTATATAACTTGCATCCACACTTATGGCCAATTTTGAGTAATTTAACCTAGAATGCATGTCTCTGGGAAAGTGAAAGCATGCAAACTCCAATGAAAGGCTTGAGCCAGCCAACCAGAAGAGCACTGGCATGAGCACAGGTATAGAAAGCAAACATAATGTAACTTTATCATGTCAATCAACCTGTGTTTGTCATGTCTTTGTAAGCAAATGTCACTAACAACAAAACATTTTTGCTAGTATTTACTATGAAACATGCAGCACCTGTAATACTCGAGAGAAAAAGCCCAGTTGCTACTGAGTTGGACTGTCTGAGTTTGCACATGGGATAAAAAGTCTCTGGCTGCCAGGAAACTTGATCTTACCCATACAACTCACAAACAATGTGCAGATGTCCCAATCAGCAAAACCTTGGCTGCATAACTGACTATAGACTAATTTGAAAGGATACATTGACAGAAGAGAATGAGCGATTTCTGGCATTTACTTGTCACTGAATTTTTCATAAATCTTTCTTTGCTTCAAAGTACAGCCAAACTAGGGTTCATGTTTGCCAAGCTTGTAATTAAACTGAAGAGCCAGGAATTCTGGGAAAAACAAAAGAAGAAAAAGTTTGGAATTCAGCAACTGTGTTGGATTGTTTTACGAAATGTGAGGAGAGATTTCTGGATGGATATTGAATTGTTATACTTCGGCTGCAACAGAACTCGCTCAGTACGTTACAGGCGGTGATGTCTGCTTTTGAGTTTCTTCAGAAGCTTTTCAAAGCTTCTCTCTTCAGTGCAGGAAAATAAAAATGCAGAATGACAGCGTCACATTCGTTAAGTTGATTAATGCAGCAGTTTTCATAAAGGCATTCCCATGAGTAACATAAACCCTTACGATTCATTGTACCTGTGCCCTGAGCTGTAAGCCTCTCTCCTTTGCCGTTCCCACTCACATAATACACCTACGGAAATTCCGTGCAGTAAGTGGCTTCTCATTAATGTAACTGTAAGTCATTTTTCGGGAGAAGCAGAAATTTCAGATAGGCCTGGAAAGTGGTAATGCAGCTATTTCTAGTGCGTCAGACCCCTGGATAAATCAGGACCTTGTCTTGCTAGTATTGACACAGCCCTGTTTTCTGTAGCCTGAAAGCGTGCCCTGTGTGTATGAGGTGAACACTTCACAATACAGACTTTTAGCTACCTGAGGACGGCGTAGTTCCACATCGATGACCTAAAGGATTCATGTATAGAGAGCTTTCTGTAGAGAACGCGAGTAATGTGAGGATGAAAAGTCTTTTTTTCATGATGAAAGACACACAAATGACACTGAAAAAAAACAAACTCACTAGGCTAAGACAAAATATAAGTTCATGCGAATATTAAACTGTGAATGTTAAAAAATATCAGAAAAGACTGCAAATGTCTTTTTGGCACTTGGTTCATTATATTTTTTCAAACATTTTCAGTCCAGTCCTTCTACCTGACCATTTTCAGAGGATTTTTTTGTGTGTGTGTTAAGTGACTTAATACTAGGGATTGGTACCGGTATCCGGTGCCATGATGGCACCGGTTCTGACATAAATGGTAGTAACCAGACCGAAAAGCAGCGCACATTTCGGTGCTTTTTTTCTATGCTTTTTTTCCCTGAGCTGTGATACACTTTAGATTCTAGCCAATCATTTTACGTTTCCGGGGATAGTAGGCGGGTCCAGGTACGTACGTTCTTTTAGAGCAGAGCTACAGATTAAAAATGCCCAAGGCAAAGCGGTCAAAAGTCTGGCTGTACTTCACAGCAAAAGATGCAAACTCAGCAGCCTGCAACAAGTGCTTTAAGGTGATACTGTGCAAAGGAGGTAACACCTCAAATCGATGAAACACCTGGCGATGCATAGCGGGTTTTTTTAAAGCCGAGAAATGCGCCGTATTTCATAGCTTGCTGCGAGACCTCACACCGTGCACATCTACTGCGGGTGTGGTGCCTGTTATCGGACCAAATGACCAAAGAAAAAGTGGAAAACAGTTAAACATGAGAGGTTTTTGGGCAAAGTTTGTGTTTTTTCCATTGTTTAAGCACTGCTTCCAGCCAAGAGTGATATCATATTTGCCCCATAGCGGCAGAAAATGTTAACATTGTTATCTTTTTACAAAAAAAACAGCTGAACATGAGAGGTTTTTGGACCAATTTTGTGTTCTCCATTCTTTAAGCACCGGTTTGAGCACCGTTTAAGCACTGGCACCGTTTCAAAAGTACCGGTTTGGTACTGGTATCGGATAAAACCTAAACGATACCCATCCCTACTTAACACTGACCTATGAATCATTCAAGCGCAAAAAGTCACCAAACTCAAGGGATGCACCAGTGATGGATTGAATTGAAAGCCTTTATTGTAATTCTACACAGTATAACGAGATTTAAAACGGCTCTATAAAAGTGTGCATGTGCTTACCACATTATAAAAAAACTATACAATAATATAACTATACATGTAATATAAATCCACAGCACCGGGTGACACAGACAGACAGCCAGAGAATGATGACACGGACAATTTGAGCACCAACAATTTTAAGCACAGTGTCTAGTGGTGCAGTGGTCAGTGCAGATTTTTCAGTGCAAATTACTTTTGTACAAGTTTGAATTGAGTATGGTGATAGCTTTGTGGAAGAAGCTATCTCCAAGTCTGTTTGTTCTGACCCGTATGGATCTGAAGTGCCTGCCAGAGGGCAGTAGCTTAAAAAGATGGTAGCCGGGGTGGCTAATGATTGTGATTTCACATAGATAAATTAGTAAAGAACCAATTATATTTTTAGGTACTTTGTTGTTAGCAGCCTGCTACAAAAACATGTAATTTGTTCCTGTTTTTAGGTGAATATGGAAAAATAATTTAACAGGAATAAAACTGTATTTTTGTACCAACAAGGGGATTCCCAAAAGACAAAGATTCTGAGCAAAGTATGTCCTTAAAAGTACAGCAGATGAAAGGTATCTGAAAGCGATGCTCTTACGAAACAAAGAGCTGACTCAGGACAAGAGGTGCTTCTGGCTTTTCTCCATCTTCTCTTCCCTGATACATTATCAGAAACGGATTGAAAGGCTGGCTGTTTTTAAGCAATTTATAAGGAAGGGGCATTCGACCGTGTCCCTTGGGGTGTCCTGTGGGAGGTGTTGCGGGAGTATGGGGGTGTCTGGCCCATTGCTACGGGCCATTCGATCCTGATACAACCGTTGCAAGAGTTTTGCATTCCCGGCAATAAGTCGGACTCGTTCCCGGTGGGTGATGGGCTCCGCCAGGGCTGCCCTTTGTCACCGGTTCTGTTCATAATTTTTATGGACAGGATTTCTAGGCGCAGCCAAGTGGCGGAGGGCTTTCGCTTTGGTGGCCTCAGAATCTCATCTCTGATTTTTGCGGATGATGTGGTTCTGTTGGCTTCATCGGGTGAGGGCCTCCAGCTCGCTCTGGAACGGTTCTCAGTCGAGTGTGAAGCAGCGGGAATGAGGATCAGCACCTCCAAATCTGAGGCCATGGTTCTCAGCCAGAAAAGGGTGGAGTGCCCACTCCAGGTCGGGGATGAGTTCCTGCCCCAAGTGGAGGAGTTCAAGTATCTCGGGGTCTTGTTCGCGAGTGATGGGAGAAGGGAGCCGGAGATTGACAGACGGATTGGGGCTGCAGCTGCAGTAATGCGGACGCTGCACCGGTCCATCGTGGTGAAGAGGGAGCTGAGTGTAAAAGCGAAGCTCTCAATTTACCGGTCGATCTACGTCCCTACCCTCACCTATGGCCACGAGCTGTGGGTAGTGACCGAAAGAACGAGATCGCGGATACAAGCGGCGGAAATGAGCTTCCTCCGAAGGGTGGCTGGGCTCTCCCTCAGAGATAGGGTGAGAAGTTCGGCCATCCGGGAGGGGCTCAGAGTAGAGCCGCTGCTGCTCCACATCGAAAGGAGCCAGCTGAGGTGGTTCGGGCATCTGACAAGGATGCCTCCTGGGCGCCTCCTGGGTGAGGTGTTCCGGGCATGTCCCACCGGGAGGAGGCCCCGGGGCAGACCGAGGACACGCTGGAGAGATTATATCTCTCGGCTGGCCTGGGAACGCCTTGGTGTTCCCCCGGATAAGCTGGAGGAGGTGGCTGGGAAGAGGGAGGTCTGGGCCTCTCTGCTTAGGCTGCTGCCCCCGTGACCCGGCCTCAGATAAAGCGGATGAAGATGGATAGATGGATGGATGGAAAAGCTGACGTATACCAGATTAAATTAGAACTGGACTGAAAATCAGTGACAATCACTGGGAGTGATGAATCCAAATTTGGAATCTACAGCCATCTGTAAAACACAATAGAGGCTCTGTCACAATTCAGGGCTTCATCTCAGGAAGTGGTCCTGGAGAGCTTGTCCGAATCGATGGAGTTATAAACGCAGAAAAGGACCAGATTGTGTACTTTTTATGTTGTAGAATAAAGGTGGTCATATCAAATACTGACTTTCAAGTTTGTTAGGATTGTACAAACTCTGTTTTTGCCTTATATACTGTATTTCTTTCTATGTGTGCATGTTTCAATAGATTGCTATACCTGTGTCCCCAAGATATAAAACAATGAGGCATGGTTCAAGTCTTTTGCACAGTAATGCAAGTCATTGTTTTACTGGTGATACTTCATTGTTCGTTGTTTTAACTAATGATAACTAGTGATAACTAATTGTAGCACTCATGACCCCAGCTTTTGTTCAGTGATTCTATTCACAGACCTTTTACTTTCAGTTTGTGCTCCATTTATTGTTATGATGCCAGCTAGACAGCAGGCAGTAATTGTCCAGACATGAAGCGTTCGGTGGGACACAAAGAGCCAGTTTTTTAATTACTGAAATAACCCAGTGACAGTCGGAGATTCGGTCACAAAAGTAATGCTGTTTTCATTCTGAACAGACCGCATAACTAAGTGATTCAGTAATTATAGTGAACCTAGATATAATTAAAATGTAAAGCTGCATATTACTTTTTGTGCTACACAGTGGTTAAACACAACTGTTTATGTGTTGTGTTTGAAATTCCTGTGCAGACTGTTTGACCATACCTCAAAAAATGTGAAAAGAGAAAGTCAGAAGTATGAACACCACACTGGGTCAGTAAAAGCGGAGCAGACAGCGAAACAAAACAAAAGTAACATTGGAAGAAATAAAAAGAAAAAGGTGTAGAGACAGTTTGAAGTTGAGTTGAACTTTTCCACAAGCAGTGATTTTCATCAAATATGATATCTGGGGTACTGAGCTTACACTAAACACGGATACATTTTTAGATGTCTAACTATTACATGCCAGATTCTACGACTATTCCTTTAAATAATATCATGAAATATCATTGAATGCCATGACAAAATGATTTTATACTGTTATTTTAAACATTTCGTATAATTACGAGTATATTCATCTTGCAAATGGAGTAAATCCAATAAAAATGGGTACATTTATGACAGAGGAAGCAGTCTTACAGCTGCACAAAAGATGCTTTATTTTCCTGAGTGTAAGTAAGGCTCTCGTCAAACGTTTGCTGTACTGCACTCATCTGTTTGGGGGAGCAAACAGAGCATCGTTTGCTTCCCCAACCTTCATTTCATGCGAGGGTTTGTGCAATGTCATAAAAAGCTTCTGCTCCAGAACAGACATTTACCTGTGGAAACATCATAAAGAGAAGGACTTTTTAAAAATCCTAGCTCATTTATTCAAAATAAATCTGCTGGAGAGGGAATTTGACCCCCTACTCCCACACTAAACCAGCAGCTGGATGAATTTTTCCAAGTGGGGGGTAAAGTCATCACAACTGGCACCCTAACAGACTTCATCGGCTCTGTTTGGATGCAAAACATGGGAGGATATGTATGTCATCCCTCCACTCGACTGTTTCTAAGCCCTTCCTCCTCTGAAGACACAAGGCCAAACTGAAAACAAAAGTGGGCTCAGCAGACCAGGCGTGCTGTTTCCTGAGACAATAATCACGTGCACAGCAAAGCCTCTACATACTGAAAAAACTTAAGTACCAACACATGAGGTAGACATAACGACACTAGCTATCTTGGCTAATCATGTCTGTAACTTTTTATTTTTTAGTCCAAAAGTCAACCATCCTCCCAGACATCCAGATGCAGAGTTGTTCTGTTGGTAGTCTGTTCAGCAGTCAGTTGAAAAATAATCAGCCCTGTTGATTATTTTTCAAATGTTTTAAAGAAATGTAGCTCATCCACACTCCTTTCTGCACTCTGTGCACTTTTCTGTCGTCTCATCTCTCTGTTGCAAGCGAGTTACTGGAGAAGGCCCGGTGTGCCTTACCACAGGTGAACAGAACAGCTATTCACCTGGTTTCCAAAGGTATTCACTGGACCTCTGCCACATGCCAATGAAGCATGCTCAGTCCAAAAATGCTAAAAAATACTATACATGCACAATGTGGTGCTAAAACATGTGTTAGTAAGGGAGTGGTGGTCACAGAACAGTCCTATACTGTATAAGAGTATGAATGGCTCGGTGGTCCCACAGGGGAAGAACAGAGATGTGGATGCAGAAATGTACCAAAGCATAACCTCGATTCATCAAACAGAAAACTAGGAGCTAATAAGCAGCAGATCTCTCCTCCATTACCTACAGTAACTCTAATACAGCCTTCTGTGTGGGAGTAAGTCCATTATTCTGGAATAAGCTCATTAAAAACAGATGATAATGCCAGCACTGCCGTTTTAGACACTCCACAGTTGTTTGGCAAGAATGTTCAAATCCTGATTCATGTTGTTTAATGGTGCACTATAATCAGCTTAAAGTACTGCTGCTCCTTTACTGGGCAGGCATGCATTTCTCCCACAAGGGGGCCTTTTAATCTGAATGTAATTTTTGCCCTACACTAATTTTTGGTATAAATGCATGTGGCCTGTTCATACATACAAATACAGTCACACACACAAAGCATTCACCATGATGCTCGTAGTCTCGCTTCATGTGGCTATGAGTTGCACTCACAGCCCAATCCTTCCAGTCTACTAAAATTAAACACTGTGTTTTACTATTTCCACCCCTCACACATGCTTCTCTGTGTAAAAGATTCATATTCACGAACACACATTGTGAGTAACTCCAGCCACAAGGCAAATATTCCGTGATATGTTTGGTTTTCTTTTTATCTATTTAAGAGTTATCACCACCACATGGGCAGAATATTCCAGAACACTGTTTCTTTGTCCACCTATGCAGGTAGCCCTCTTAGTTGGCCCAGTGACCCGTTTCCTGGTTTTCTAAGTAGCCCTGATCTCATATTTCTCCCCTCAGCTGGAGCTGAGCTCATTTACAAAGTGGCTTTTAGTTATTTTTGGTGGCACCGCGTTAGCAAAATTGAACAAAATCACTATATATAGAAAGAAGCCGGGGCAATTTCTGTGCAACGGGAAGAACTTGACCAGCAGCTTATGGACAAAAGCCATCAAAGGCTATGTTCAGGCACAGGTTCATGCTTACATACAGTCAAAATGATGCCAGGGGCATTTTACAGGCATCCATATTAGTCCGTCCATCCATATATCCGACTAGTCGGTAAGTGAGATTTGCCTCATAGTGCCAAGAACAACAAAAAAGGAACTCTGCCTGTTTGCAACACAGACTTGAAATTTCACACTGTCCTCACAGAAATCTATTTGCTGAAATGGACTGATTGACTGAACAATCAGGATTTGCAGAAAACCATGTTTTGTTTTTTATCCATGTCTTAAAAGACCAGTAAGGATTTCTTCATTGGGTTTTCTGGAGGAAGAATGAGAAATACAATTAGTACATCTCTACCAAGAATCATATCAAGTAGGGATGCAACGATACCAATTTTTTCAAACCGATACAATACCGATACTTGGATCTGAGTACTTGCCGATACACAAATACAATTAATTGGAAGACAGGTTTTATTATATTCCCTGTCGATAAAAAATAAAATCTTAATAAAAATGACCACAAAAAAATTTCAAGTGAAAAATAAGCACTTCTGTTAAATTATTGCAGAGTCTCCACATTGTAATTTTACAAAATATCACTGAACTATTGTCTCGAGCTTTCAGAATAATAAATAAACACTTCTGTTTGGAATAAAATAAATACAAATTAGGTTTGCGAATAAAATAAACTTTTAAATTATTGCAGTGTCCATATTGTAAACAAACAAACAAAATAATTATTATTCAATAAATAATACATAAAATAATAATTGGCTCCCTAGTGGCCAATCTAAAAAACTACAACAGAAATGACAAGCCACCCTCTGATTAATGAAATAAGTTGGTATCGGTTCATGGTATCGGTTAACTTTTACGAGTATGAGTACACACACATTTTACAGTATCGGCCCCGATACCAGATACCAGTATCGGTATCGGTGCATCCCTAATATCAAGGATGATGTGTCTATAATATGATGAATGCAAGCCTCTTTAATTCGCTCCTCCTCCACCTCTAGCACACAAAAGCAAGTTTGGGATTTTCCAGATTTTCCAATGGAGAGAAAGAGCTGAGTTTTCCTTTCCTCCAATTACTGTATATCTGATAAATGAATGAAAGCTTTACTGCGTTTACATGTGTATTACATGCAAACTGAAGATCTGTGCAGCAGAACCACAGCAAATGTAGTCTGGTGAACACATGGTGAAATTACAGCTCACTGGATTCTCTCATGTCAACTGTTGTCAGTTGTCAGCGTGACTATAAATTCACACAATAAAGATAAGGCCGAGCACCCTAAATAAAAACATGGAAACAGATGAAAACACTACTGAAGCAATATTTAATTATATTTAACTGTGAGACTGGTCTATGCAAAATTAAGATCTTTCCCATCATGTGATTTTGAGACGGATCCCAATAAAACAGAAAGAAAAGATGATAACATTTAACTGTGAGTGAGGACCTGACGTATCAGACAGCTTTTAAATGCATGGAAGCTGTTTGAGCAAAGCTTATATGACCACTTGCTCTGATATGCCCAGTATGATTCAGAATATAAAATAAAATAAATCCTCTCCTGTTAATATATTTTCTTTGACTGATTTCAGATTTTGTCTTACATTTCCAGGTGTTATCTCCTATGTGAGCAATTTAAACACACATATAAACCAGCCTGTGTGGCTCAGGAGTCCTACTCTCCTGTAAGGCCCTTGGAGCCTTCTCAGTGTAGGGGAGCCTGTAAACAAACTGGCCATCACCTCTCCTGCCTTTTTTCCTTCTCTATATTTTTCTTTCTCTCCACCACGACTTACCCAGCCTCGCTTCATCTTAATAAACACGCTCAGTTCGTTCATTTCTGAGAGATGCCCCCTGCCTTTTCTTCCTTACCTTCACACAGCTGAAATCATCCTTCCTAAATTACACTTACAGAAGCTTTTTTATGAGATCAGTCATCCACCGGTGGCTCTCATAGCAGATATATATTAAATCAGCAGCGTTTTTTCTTTTTTACAAAATGTTGAAAAGAGTCAACAGTTGGTTTGGACATTAGATGATCTTTAACCTGTCAGCTTCCCAAATGTGCTTCCTAAAGTCTGTTTGCTGTCCAAATGCAGACATGTGAGACCTGCTCAGCTCGAGTCAGTGGGAGTCACATACAGTATCCTGCATTTAGGAATGAACAGGCCGCTGAGCAGATGCCAATGAATATTAGGGGTTTCTTCAGTTCAGATCAAATTATCCTTTAGAGGAGACTTTGAGACATGCAAAAAGCATTCACGCTCCTGAAACTATCTAAGAATAAACTCTCGAAATCTAAAAATAATAGTGTGAACGGAACAAAGTCTAAAACCACTACAGTTAATGGCAGCAGTCAGTCCTGAGCCAGCTGCAGTTTAACAGAGAAGCACATTACTGCAAGTATTCTTCTTTATTGTTATCTCATACTCTTTGTTCCCTATCAGCTACCAGCATCGAGCCCTTCCCTAACTCACTCCCCCCCACAAACCCCCTCTTCCCTTCTTTCGTCGCAGTCCTGCCATCTCTCAGCATTCCTCAAGTTCACCACACAGAGCCCCATTGTGTTAGCGTTAGGGAGGGAGCACGCAGTCCAACCTCTCACCATGTGCTGCCTCTGAACCCACCTTAGGGGACCACAAAGCGCTGCACAGCCTCTTCACACACATACACCCACAAACACACACCTTTCCTCCTTTCTGTCTCCCTGTTTTCTCCCCCATATCGCTCTCCTCCATCACCCATGTTTTCATTCCACCTTCTGTTCCCCTTTCTTCCGATCACACTTCCACTGCTTTTGGAAATTGCCCACCATCAACATTTCACCTTATTTTAATTGAAAAAAGTGTTCATAGATAAACAGTCCTGCTCAAAAAGGCTATTGAGGAGACCGAGGTTTCAAAGCAAGGCAGCAGACCTGGAGGAGGAGCAATGGCAAGAGGAATGAGGGAAGGTATAATTTGAGGGGGTGTGCAGTGCTGTATAACATACCTGAGGTGCCAGAGTAAGACCTCCACCCCATCCGCTCAGTCTGGGTTGGTGGGTAAAAACTAGACGAGGGGGACTGAACTGCTTAAAGCCTGAGGAGAACTCCAGCAGCCTGACCTGCTGCTAATTAACAAAGTTTAGGTTTATGTAGTACGACTGTGCTACTATGCTGGATGTTACAAGTATAGGTCTTAGAATAAAGTATACTTACACAATAAAAATACTCACAGTAGTAGAAATTGGTTAATATCCAGAAAACTTTTATGCAGAGTATGTGATATTACTGGACAGTTATTGTTAATAATAAGAAAGAAAGAAAGATATTAGGGGATTTTATTTTATTTTATTTTGCAATTGGTTCAGATGAAATATTTCTGAAATCTTACATTTCCATAAAACTGTGTGAGAGTGAAGAAGAAGAAGAAGAAGAAGAAGAAGAAAGGTGTTAAGGAATGTAAAAGGGGAATTCGAGTTTCAAATGAAACTCAATCAGTTTTGTCATTTGGTTTACAGATATAAGTCATACTCAGATTCCTGTACTACTTCACTACAAGCGAAACTCTGTGCAAATGTTTTGTAGTGCACGAATTGACCCATTTCACCCGCCTCAAGGTTAATGAGTTCAACCGGACCCATTTGAGAGATCACCACGTGTGACTCAGAAACATAATTCTGTAAGACTCTGAAAGTCCAGGAGGGCCAGGAGTCTGAATAACAATGTTGTTTTCTTGTTAAGAAAAGCTTTATGCGTCATATACCCTGAGCGATTTGTTGAAATACAGTCAGGGCTGTGTTTCACACCTTAGTTTGCTTCACTAATACACTAATATCTAATGAGAATGAATGGTTAAAGAATATCATACAGGTAGAAAAAAACAAAAAAAACTGGCACACACAAGCTGACACACAATGTCTAACTGGACTCATGCACAGTCTGAGAGTTCAGCATTCCTGAGAGGCTTAGATCTCTGCTGGAAAGAATGAGCAGCCACACAGAGGGATCTCCTCACGAGATACAGAGCCATGTGGCCTGCTTTCACACAGATTACCGAGTCAGACCTGGGGACAGGCAGGAAAAGGGCAGAGAAATACACTCACATCGTTTTACAAAACAGGTAGATTAGTGTGAGCTGTTACAGTATGTTTTTCACATCGGTTCTATACCGTGCTTTCCTGACTGAAGGTCAAATGTGTTGGATGAGCTCATCAAAGTCTGATGAGTCCAAAATGATTTTTAGCTGAGTCCTGAGATTCAGATCATGCTTCAGTCTGAAATGTTCTTTGTTCTTTAAACTTTGCCACTTTACTAGAAATATAATTTGGTAAAATGAGAATACACCTTCGGTAAAATGAATAAACTGCACAAAAAACATTTTCTAAATCTCCAAACCAAACATTTTAAAAGAGGTAAAAATAGAAAAGACAGGAGCTCCAGATTAACCCTTTAAGACCTACCATAGAACCAAGTCCGCCAGAGCTTATATTATATTTTTACATGCTGTGGAGCCATTTTTGGGAGCATTTCAAGTTGCTATACATCAATACAACCATTATAGCCCAGAGTTTAATGATATGTATGCATTAAGTGCATAGTAATTACATAAATTGAAAAAAAGTGCAATAAACTACAAAAAAATTGAAAATCGTTTTTGTTTTTTAACATATATTTCTAGTTAGAGAAATTTAAAAGGCTTATCCCTCAAAACTGTAAATACAAAAAAGTTGCACAAAATAATTTCCCACCACAGGAAATTTATTTTGAGTGTCTTCATAGTTTTATTTTTGAAATGCACCAATTTTTATACACTGCAGGAAAAACGAAAATAAATATTATAATGCAAATTTGCAAAAAAGCAGCATATGCATCAAAATAAACTATTTCCAGCAGTGCAATATGAGTCCTAAGCATCCCAGAAACCACACAGAAAGTCATAAAGTCAAACATGACTTTTAAAAACACCAGTATAGGCTCATAAGGCCCTGATGGTAAAAAAAAACCCCAAAAAACTACATTTCCGCGAAAATGACGTCACTTCCGGTTTCGGGCAGGTAATGGCAGACATGCAAAAGTTCGCGCTGACATCTATACCAACATAGGAAGTGTTATGAACAGCTGATCGGAAGCGTGTTTCTGGAATATTATGTTTTTGTTGCTGCAAGTGCTTTTTATGCAGTTTTTGCAAAGCTATATGTGGAAGGAAACTGTGACCGAGGACAAGCTGATGGCATAAGATGTAATTACAACTTCTCTGGTTTTTAATTATTGCGCTAGCTCACGTGGTTGCAGTGCTACCGGGATTTAAAAATAGTTACGCAAAACAGAGCGTGCTGCTCCGACCGGCTTTAAAGGGTTAACAGGCTTCCACTTAACTATCTCAGCTGCTACTTGGACTTAATAACATCAATAGCATCATCATCCTTTTTCTCCAAAATGCTTGGAAAGTCAACTCTGCATTAATTTATGCTTTTAAATTGATGACACTCTAGAGAACATGTTACCTATGTTCTTTGTTTGCTTTGAATTTGATATATGTTATATGTTGCAGGCACTATTTATGACATATTTTCTTTTTTGTTGTTGTTTCTGTAACTCTAAATATTGCAGATTTATAGAAAAAAACAATTAACACTTTTGCCATAAATAAGCAATTTCACTAAAAAGTGACACAAAGTAAAATTTAATTCAATTCAATTTTATTTATACAGCGCCAAATCATAACAACAGTCTTCTCAAGGCGCTTTATACTGTAAGGTAGAGCCTACAATAATACATACAGAGAAAAACCCAACAATCATATGACCCCCTATGAGCAGCACTTTGGCGACAGTGGGAAGGAAAAACTCCTTTTTAACAGGAAGAAACCTCCAACAGAACCAGGCTCAGAGAGGGGCGGGGCCATCTGCTGTGATTGGTTGGGGTGAGAGAAGGAAGACAGGATAAAGACATGCTGTGGAAGAGAAACAGATAAAGACTTTAAAACTTATAAAGACTTTATAATCATGAGGTATTTTTTATTGTGTCCCATGGTTTTCTTTACATTGTCTCTTTTCCTTGCATGTTTTTTTCCTACTCTATAGGTAAGAGTGTTACAACCTAACTCTACTGATTTGATCTCCTTCTAAAAAATATACTTTTTTGTCCCTAAGTCAATAAATGTAGAAGCATTAAAAGAATTTAAAAAGTCAAAGTTAGAAATTCATTTTTTGCCTTTAGCCAGTATAACTTGGAGGGTCGTAAAGGCTTAAATGTATCTGTATGGCTGAATGTGATGTCAGCACCTCTCTGCAGTTGTATCAGTGAAGTGCACAGCTACACTCAGGTAACAAAACTGTGTAACTGCTGTTTAAGAGGGCACAGAGCCGAGGAAGGAGTCGAGAATCTCATTCGTGTGTGAGGAATGTACGCATTTGGGAAGAGTCTGTGAGCGTGTCTGTGCCACTGTCTGCCTGCATGACTAAGCATCTATTTGTCTTTGTGTATGTGTGTTTGTGGGTGGGGGTCAGGAGTGCACCATTGTGACAGTGTTGGCTTTTATTGATTCAGCTGGAGTGAGAGAGCACAGACAGCGTCCAAAGGATTTCCACCACCAAATTTACGGTGGGACTCCGTCCTGCGCAAACACCGTCTGTGGCCAAACTGGCCATTGGTGCAAGGGTCTCATAAATGTCATCAGTATCATACTCAAGTGTGAGCTGGGTAATCCAAACGCTTTGGAAATTTTACTTCAATTCTTCATTCTCTAGATTTCATAGACGGAGATTCTGAGATGTAGCTTTTGGGTTTTTTGCATTTTCTCCACTGAGAATATCGTGTCATTGTGTTAACACACATGAATCCTCCAGACCAGCAAACTTTTAAAGAAATGGCCACACTTGCTGATGGTCAGTTAAATAAGTGCACTTGATTAGCAGCACCTGACTGCTACTCCAGCCTCTACGGATGAGGTTGTGTTTAATTTCTCACAGGTCTTATGTGACTGTAGACTTTTAAAATCCCCACAGGCTGTTTCAAAAGCAAGAAGACTTTTCCTGCTTTGTGAAAAGAATAAAAGTTTCACATGAATCATAAACCAAAGCACGCAGAGACACATGAAGACTTTAAACATATAACGTAGTGGAAAAATTACCTAAAACATAAACGTTGAATAAAAACATGGATTGCGTTACGTCTAGGGACCAAAAGTCATCTTTACGGATGGGTACCGGTATCCGGTTCTGACATAAACGGTAGTAACCAGACCGAAAAGCAGCGCATATTTCGGTGCTTTTTTTTTCCTGAGATGTAATACACTTTGGATTCTAGCCAATCATTTTACGTTTCCGAGGATAGTAGGCGGGTCCAGGTACGTACGTTCTTTTAGAGCAGAGCTACAGATTAAAAATGCCCAAGGCGAAGCGGTCAAAAGTCTGGCTGTACTTCACAGCAAAAGATGCAAACTCAGCAGCTGCAACAAGTGCTTTAAGCTGATACTGTGATGCTGTCAAAGGAGGTAACACCTCAAATCTGATGAAACACCTGGCGACGCATAGCGTTTTTTTTAAAAGCCGAGAAATGCGCCGTATTTGATAGCTTGCTGCGAGACCTCACACCGTGCACATCTACTGCGGGTGTGGTGCCTGTTATCGGACCCGGAGTTTGCAACATCCCCCAAAAACCTGAAGAGGAGAGTCCTGGCCCCTAGCCCTGCCAGTGTAGCAGAAATGATGAGGATGATGATGCAGCAGCAGCCGTTCTTCTCTGCGTGAGTAGCTTAATGTTGTTCGTGTGTAATTTACGTTGAGTAGGCTAACCACGTTATTACATTAATGCATGTAAGGTGAACTAGCAAACACCATCATAGCTACATGCGGCTGTCTTCTTGTTTGATGGCAGATGCTCCCTTCACCCTGGCCAAAAAGGCTAAAATGACCAAAGGAAAAGTGGAAAACAGTTAAACATGAGAGGTTTTTGGACAAAGTTTGTGTTTTTTCCATTGTTTAAGCACTGCTTCCAGCCCAGAGTGATACCATATATGCCCCATAGCTGCAGAAAAGGCTAACATTGTTATCTTTTTACAAAAAAACAGCTGAACATGAGAGGTTTTTGGACCAATTTTGTGTTCTCCATTCTTTAAGCACCGGTTTGAGCACCGTTTAAGCACCGGCACCGTTTCAGAAGTACCGGTTTGGCACCGGTATCGGATAAAACCTAAACGATACCCATCCCTAGTTATGTCTATATGTTAATATTATTTGGCTACTGATGACTACTATACTATATTTTATTGATATAATAGCATTTTGCTTCTTTTTTATTCTCTTATTGACATGTTTTTTTTTGTTTGTTTTTAGCTGTTTTTCTTCAGACCTGCAGAGACACAGCAGCTCACTGTGGAGCGCTCTCAATGGACTTTTTTAAAGAGTGAAGACCAGATGAGCTGAGGTGGGAAGAGTCTCAAGAGTTTTTCAAGGGGAAAAAGTGTAGTTTGAGAGAGGTATGAAATTAACTACTCTGGAAGGAAAGAGAAAAACACTGAGGAATAAACCAGAGACTGATGACTGATCAGAAACTTTTCAAACAGTCCGTTGGATAAAGTTGTCCGGCAAAAGGACACAAGTACAACTTTTCTGTTTTTCATTAACACTCGAGGTTACCTTTTTTGATCCCTCTAACACAGTCCAACTTGAGGCAATGGGAACTGGTTCATCTTTCCAGCGCGAAGGCACACAGCTCGATGACTTTTTGCTTTGCAGTGGAGAATTGTGCTCCTTTCCCTGTTTTTGGACAGTCTCTCTACCACATCCACCTTGATGTATTTGAGAGTTTATCTATGTCTGGTCCCACTTATTGAAATTTTCTCTCCTCTTTCCTCCACATTCAGATGATTCATGGTTTTTGGCCAAGAGCTGCGACTGTGCATTTGTATGTGGAACATTCCATTTCCAGCAGCAGGCACTATTTGTCCTGATATTATGAAACGCTATAGTAGTCCAAAAACACAGGCGAGAGAGGAGCAGATGAATTTGGGGTTCTTCACTAGTTTTAAACAACAGTCTGGTTTACAGGTGTTGTGGGGAGAGACTCCCTTTGGGTTAAAAGGTTTGGTAAAGCCTTCTGTGGCTCTGAAGACTGAAGAATGCCTCATGAAGAAGTAGATCCAAGGACTAAAATATTCTGCTGATATTCAATTCAATTCAATTCAATTTTATTTATATAGCGCCAAATCACAACAAAAGTCGCCTCAAGGCGCTTCATAGATACAGAGAAAAACCCAACAATCATATGACCCCCTATGAGCAGCACTTTGGCGACAGTGGGAAGGAAAAACTCCCTTTTAACAGGAAGAAACCTCCGGCAGAACCAGGCTCAGGGAGGGGTGGGGCCATCTGCTGTGATTGGTTGGGGTGAGAGAAGGAAGACAGGATAAAGACATGCTGTGGAAGAGAGACAGAGGTTAATAACAGATATGATTCAATGCAGAGAGGTCTGTTAACACATAGAGAGTGAGAAAGGTGACTGGAAAGGAAAAACTCATCATGGGAATCCCCCGGCAGCCTACGTCTATTGCAGCATAACTAAGGGAGGATTCAGGGTCACCTGGTCCAGCCCTAACTATATGCTTTAGCAAAAAGGAAAGTTTGAAGCCTAATCTTAAAAGTAGAGATAGTGTCTGTCTCCTGAATCCAAACTGGAAGCTGGTTCCACAGAAGAGGGGCCTGAAAACTGAAGGCTCTGCCTCCCATTCTACTTTTAAATACTCTAGGAACAACAAGTAGGCCTGCAGAGCGAGAGCGAAGTGCTCTAATAGGGTGATATGGTACTACAAGGTCATTAAGATAAGATGGGGCCTGATTATTTAAGACCTTGTATGATATGAAGAAAGGACCTCAGTGGACTCATTCTCATCTTTGCTTAGCATAAGCTTGAAATTGATTGATACTCACATAATGCTCTGAAATATTGTAGTTCTTTAAACTATCTCACATATTAAATGTATTTTCATAAAATCTCTAGAGTGTGGGTCTTAAATAGAGACATATGTCAGGTTTAACAAGGTACTGAAGGACTGAAATTGACTGAATGCAAAGCTGATGAAATATTAAAAAGAAGAAAGAAAACGGCCTCTCTTTGAGTTAATGGCATGTTTTTATATGAATGCCTGTCATCTGAAGCGCCGGCGCGCTGTAACCCGACTATTACTCTATCAAGAAAGCGACTTTAATTGGTAGATTATAAGACCTACTGTAGGTTCTGCCACATTACCCTATTATCAATATACAAAAACACATGGCTCATTCAGACTGGTGTCTGTCTGGGTTTTTATGTGTCCCACTCTTCAAATTAAGTTCAAGTAAACTTGGACACGAGATAAAAAGCAGCCATATACAGTGTATGTGACTGAGTGTATGAGACAGGGAGATAAATGAATAAAGAGGATGGGAGGAGGGAGGCGTCTGTGTGAATTGTATACTGTTCGTTCCCTAAAACATGGCACCAATTAATCTAACTGATGGCCTTATAATTGTTACCAAATGTAGGTGTGGTAAGTTAGAGCCTGAGTTGCTGTGACTTCCTGTCATTTGATGGGTGGCACTTTGATATTTGTCCTTTTCATCAGCATAATTGATACATTCAGAAAGCTGCACAGTGCTGAGCTCTGTGTAGAGCGTGTGAGGCGAAAATATGATGTAGAAGGACATTTAACAAAAAAGGAGATATGACATGGAGACCCTTGATTCTTCATCTTTCATTCCAATGCAGCCAGTCAAAGGTGTGTCACAGGTGTGTGAGTATACGATGAGTTATGGGAGACCAGCTTGCTGTGGCCTTCTTCTAAATCTGTACCAAGCAGGCTGGGTTTCTCAGGAGGCCCAGATACTGTCTTTTCTTTTTCTTACAGGAAAGTCAACTTTATTCAGCAGCACTACACAAAAGCAAATGTTACTCACTCATTCCTCATTTGCAACCTTATAAAACTGAAGCGATTAGTTAATGAATCAAGTTGTCAGTTAGTTGCAGAAATGAGAGACTCTTAAAATCGATTTTAAGCTGTTGGTCAAACAGCTGAGAGAATCCCATCCAGTTGATTTTTTCATAGTTTTTTTTAAACAATAAAAAAACATAAAGATGATTAAAATAAATTTTAATAACACAGCTCAAAGTCTAACGTTGTGTTCACACCGAATGCGATAGACGCGACCAAAACGCGCCAGACGCCCCTAGCTTGACGCGTGCACATTCGCACCTCAACGCGTGTCCAACGCGAATTATTCAAAATATGCAATTTTGACGCGCGTGAAACGGAAATGTGGGAGGACGTAGTGCCAGACGGTATATTTGCAAGATGACAGCTGTCGATCTAGCGTTTGAAGAGAGAGTCTCCCTTCTTTATTTACTGTGGAGAGCAGAGCAGCGGCATAAAGGATGTCCTCGCCGTACCTGGGTCCATCAGGTCCTCCAGAAGCGAGCAGTTTGGTGAGTTTCACCATTTGCTCGGCCGCTTTCAGCGGTACCACCGTCTTTCCCTCGCCCAGTTTGAGGAGCTGCTGTCCCGCGGTGGTCCAAGCATCGCCCGCCTAAACACCAACTACAGGTGTCATACAGCTCCGGGTGGTTTGCTACGCTTAGCCTAAGTATGAAGGGCTTTGGCTGGACCTGCCCCTTTGACCTAGGTCAGAGCCACATCACCAGGCTCCTGATTGGTTATCGCAGCGTGAATTGACACTGGAGTTCAGATTTTTCCAACTCGAGCGGTAGACGCGATACGCGTGAATGCACAAAATGCAACACAAAAACTGACGCACATATTTTTATGCACGCGTCAAATGCGCCAGTCGCGCTACTTTGACGCATGTTTGACGCACGTTTGACGCACGTTTGACGCACGTTTGACGTGTTTTCACGACGCAAATCTGCTTCTGAATTTTCGCGGGACCCCTAGTCGCGCGTCATCGCGCTTCTCCATTGACTTTATATGTAAACCTGACGCTCTGGTCGCGTCTATCGCGTTCGGCGTGAACACACCGTAAGCTTTTGGATGATCTTTCGCACTTTTCACTTGTATTTTTGTTGAAGCCATTAAAGTGGCTGGTATTGTTTTCACCTTGTGAGTCTGTTCTGGTGCATGTGTGCATCTTTGTGTTATCGTGGCAAAATTGAGGTCCTGATGATGCCTAATGTAGTGGGAACTGCCTCCGGGGCAGTTAAGCACTTCATGGGTGTTTCCTCTGTCTGCCTGTCTCTCCGTCTGTTAACATGATGCCATCATGAAACTAGTGTGTTTGAGTGTATAGTCTGACACATAAGTACAGCCCACGTGATGTTGGGGGTGGAAAGCCCATTGCCCATTTTTTTTCTTTTTCATTTGCAATGCACCCCAAGCTCCCCGTCTTTAGTTTTGTTCATCCGCCTGTGCGGTGTAAGCTGTCGTCACAAATGTTTGTATCCTCTTGTTGTCTTTTATTTTTCTTTGTAAAATACATGGTAACCTTCTTGATAAATTTACAATGGATGCAAAAAAAACTAAAATGATTCCAAGTTAAATCTCTGTTTTCATCCCCTTCAACATTTCACCACCTGGTTTAATCCACAGCCTTCATAAAAGGTCCCATTCACAAGCGTGACTGAGACGGGTCTCCTGCAGGAAATGAGCTCCATACGTCCTGAGTGCTGAGACTCCACAATACAGTACCTCCCTCACAAACATGGCCCCCAGTGTTTTGACTGTGTCATAGCCATCAATTATGAGATGCATATCAACATCCTTTTGATGTGTTCAACAGTTTCTTGTCAGGGAAACATAATCTGAATGGAGGAGAAAGGTTGGATCTACTTTTTTTTTTAGTATTTTACTTCCATGCATATTTTAAAACAACGCATATTAAATCCATTCATTCAATTGGACACTTACAGTGGAAACAAAATTAATGAACATGCTTGACTGATGTTAGCACACAGCACCAAAACTAGCGTTACACTTTGCGTCTGCTTAACTCATTTCATACTTGGAATCCTTTCACTTGAAAATCCTGCGATGATACAATAGTGGTGTGAAATGGTAGTGACTGAGCTTTTGAAAGTGTTTGTTCTCCCTGAAAAAAACAGCAAAGAGGAGAATAAGTTCATTGCCAGCATCTCAGAATCACTCCCAGATGGATCCATATACATCACAGTGAGGCAGTTTGTCAGCTTGTTTTTCTTTGCTGTCTTTGTTCTGATTGTTTGTTTGGCCAGTTAAAATGGGAATTACACATTTTAGTGCAGCTGTCATTGATTAGCCTCTAAACCTACACAGATAAGCCATAACATTAAAAATACTGACAATCCAACGTTCTGCTGGGAAAGCCT
Source organism: Neolamprologus brichardi (assembly GCF_056152115.1). Classification (NCBI taxonomy): domain Eukaryota; kingdom Metazoa; phylum Chordata; class Actinopteri; order Cichliformes; family Cichlidae; genus Neolamprologus; species Neolamprologus brichardi. The sequence continues at coordinate 31,354,988 of NC_142108.1, read as the reverse complement.
GGAAATTCTGGAACTGATGTGGATGCTTCTTTGACACAGACTCCACTTAAAAATGATTGCTGACCAAGGACATCTCTCAGTGTGGGAGGCAGGTACCTCATGGCACCTGCCTCCCACACTGAGACGCCTAGCAGCAAAAACTAATTATGCAATTAGAAGAGCACTGCGGAAAACTCAAAAAATTAAATATGACATTTCTGTTTATTACATTAAATAAATCGAGGAGTCCGCACAGGACATTTGCAAAAATACATATGCTCAATATATGTCATGATTTAATTTTGTTTTTTTAGTGATAAACCTTTATTTCCATTTCAGTCTAAGTTGTCTGTCCAAAAAGGCTTTTGTTAAGATGGGATGGTTCTTGGCTTGAATCTGGACCTTCTCCTCTGAGGGGAGTTTGCATGTTCTTCCTGTGTCTGGCTCTATCGAGGTACTTCCTCCCACAGACCAAAGACATGCATGTTAGGCTATTAGGTTTTCCTAAATTGGCTGCAGCCATAAATGTGGCCATGAATGGATGTCTGTCTCTCTGTGTTAGCCCTATCACAGACTGGCAACCTAACTATCATGTGCCCAGTCTGTCACCCTGTGATACTTAGTGTGTCCGTAGGCTGCAGACACACTGTAAGCCTTGGATACATATGGGTGGATGGACGGATGGACGGACAGACGGATGGATGGGTGAGTGGACGAACAAACAGATGGAAGGAAAGTCAGATGGTCGGACGGACAGGCGGGCAGGTAGGTGGGTGATGGATCGACAGACGAATGGACAGATGGTTGGGTGGAAGCATGAACAGACAGATGGACGGACAGGTGGGCAGGTGGATGGATGGACGGACGGACGGACAGACGGATGGATGGGTGGCTGGATGGACGGACAGACAAATGGATGGATGGGTGAATGGACGAACAAACAGATGGAAGGAAAGAAAGATGGTCGGACGGACAGGTGGGCAGGTAGGTGGGCAGGTGGATGGACAGACAGACAGGCAGACAGGTGGGTGGGTTATGGATCGACAGATGAATGGACAGATGGTCGGGTGGAAGCATAAACAGACAGATGGACGGACGGACGGTCGGGTGGGCAGGTGGATGGATGGATGGACGGATGGACGGACAGACGGATGGGTGGGTGGCTGGATGGACGGACAGACAAATGGAAGGAAAGACAGATGGTCGGACGGACAGGTGGGCAGGTAGGTGGGCAGGTGGATGGGTGGATGGACAGACAGACAGGCGGACAGGTGGGTGGGTGATGGATCGACAGATGAATGGACAGATGGTCGGGTGGAAGCATGAACAGACAGATGGACGGACGGACGGACGGACAGTCGGGTGGGCAGGTGGATGGATGGATGGATGGATGGATGGATAGATGGACAACCAAACAGATGGAAGGAAAGATGGATGGATGTTATTTACAACTGTAATTTTAAGTGATGTTTTAGTCAGCTGTTTGGTTCAGTTGCCTTCAGAATAAGAAACAAAGCAGAGAGAGAAACTGTGGTAGGCGAGAAGTTTACAGTTCAGCTAAATGCCAGCTCTTCAGACGGTTTCAGTTGTAAAGCTCAAGAGGCAACAGAGAGCAGATGTGAAGGTTTGCTGCTGCTGTGAGACTTCACGGACACTTAAACTGTCTAAACTGGTGTTTCAGGAAGTTATGCCAACATAATTCACTTCACCTTTTTGAGGTTTTTATTTCAAAAAAACACTCAAATCTTTTAAATTTAAGAAAAATCGGTCAGATTCAGGACACAGATAAACATAAATTACTGTACCGTTATTATTTTCAGTAGCCAAGAGCAACACCTTAAATAATCCAGTGAAGATCATCCAAGATCAGTCAACAGATTCTCAAATGAATAAGACTTTTTTTTTTAGCATGACAGTTTTCTTTGGCCTGTGATAATGAATTCAGAGCTTTGCAGACAAAACAGACATTTTGGATTTGTTTGAGGTATTCAGGGCAGAAAGCCTCACAGCCCTGCAGAGCAAAAATCCAGAATCCCAAAGCTTGGGCTGTTATAGCGGTGGGAACACTGATCACACTGATAGACAAACCAGATACATTCAGAGAAAAGGGGAAGAAAACTGTGAAACAAAGAAAGAAGTGAACAAAGATACACTCGGGGGGGAAATGACGTGTAAAATCTTAATGTTTGTTTTCTACTTAAACTATTTTTGGTCAGTTACCTGAAATGTTTGTAATGTCTGTAATCCTTTGCAGTCTGCTACATATACAGACATACAAACCTGAGTTTTTGCTTGTCTCAGAAAGCTAATCAGCAATAGTTACCAGGATTTCCTCTTCTGAAATACTTTAAAAGTCGCTTTCTTTTCAAAAATATGTGAAGCAGTTCAGTAATGTGTACGTCAGCATTCACACATGCTCGTGAAGTTTCCACTTCTTACACCCACCGCTCTCCCTCATCATCATCATCTCTCCTCTCTCTCTCGCTCTCAGAGTGGAGGAGTCTCAAACACACGCTCAGACCAATGAAACCAAGCTCTTCCACAGATTTGGACTATTTCAGAGCGCACTCCACCCTGGACTCCTTTAAGAGATTTCCACAGATGCTGCCACGTTCTTTTGCTTTCCTTTATTTTCCCCTCATTTTTAACTCTTACCAACTGTTAAAGTTCTCGATATCTGAAATATGTTTATTCATTTGTGATATATTCTCACTTTATTTATATCCAAACCTTATACCCTGACTTTGATTAAAAGAAATCTGGACATCTCCTAATCTTTGGGCTGACACTTTGGTGTCAGCTGCTGCTAAATCAAACAGTGAGGTCTTTGTGTGGGACGGTCCCTGACTTATGTCAACATAACTGTGTAGAGTTGTGGACTGATGTAGTTCAAAGCAGACAGGAGGGTGTGTCTGAGTTTTAATCATCAGGTATTCAAAGGTGGCCATGCAGACGCACAGTAGACTGCATTAACAGCATACACACAGTAATGAAAGACGATGCCATTGCACTTCATTCCTTCATAATTAGAAATTATGACGGTGAGTATTTCAATGTCCACCGTTACAGTGATAAAATATTGTTTTGATTCCTACAATAAACAAAAATTGATACATTTGTTGTAGCTGGGAGTTGTGAAATTTTTTCTTCTCTTGACTTGGTGGAAAAAGCATTTCGGCTACTTGCTAATGTCCCTATCAAAGTCAAGATTTTAACATCCTGTGGAAAACAGGAAAGCACTGTGTGCACATACTGAAACACTGCTGCCTCCAAATAGGCTTTAGTCATAACTCTAACAGCAATGTTGGAAATCAGTAGACTAGTTTGGTTTATTTAGGCAAGCTGGAAGCACGTAAGACTTGTAGTTCCCAGCCTCTTTTCAAGCCCCATTAATAAACAACCAATAAACACCCAAGTTCACATGGCAAGCGTCCAGATTTCATTGCTTTAAATTAAGGGCTGTTGGCTGATTAAATCATGATGTCATTTATGGTAAAAGAAAAAAAAGGGTGGGGGGCTTCAGATGTCATTTTGAGTCTAAAATGATTGAAATGAGATGTCTGTGTTATTTTCACTGTCAACACATGACACATAAAGATCCAAACCAACAATATGCTGATCCCACCAGCACATCTGTGTAACCAGGCACTGATATAACTGTGCCATAAACCTCAAACCACAAGCCTTCTTTCTAAAACCAGTTTTGATCAAATTAATGGTTTTCACTGTTGGACTGCTGACTTGTTCATCATTATGATGAATGCAGATACTTTCTGCTCCTGTTGAGTTCACAGTAGTTTCAGAACTTTAATCAGCCTTTTTTTATCGAAATAAAATAAATACATTGAAAATAAATGGACAATGTATCTTTAGAAATACGTCTCAGATGATGGTGTAAAGTTTATTGGGTAAATGTTCAGGGTTAGGATTCGGTGTGCGGTGTGATAACGTATCTGTGTCGCAAAACTGTGACGTCGCAACAATCTGGTTGGTCGTTTGCAATGTTGAGCTTGAAGCAACATTAATTATGACGATCCAACACCAACACTGGGACATCAGACCATACGGTTGGGTGGTCTGTGACCTCACAGGCTGAGGCCTTGGTGTGGAGTTTCTATATTCTCCCAGTCTCTCCGTGTGTTCTCTCCAGATACTCTGGGAGCACCACAGGTAAAAGACATGAATGGTGTTAGGTTAATAGATGACTTGCTCTGTTATAGTCTGCCTGTCATTGAGTTATTACAGCCCTAAACTGGATAAGTGAAAGAAGATGGATGGATATTTTTTGCCAGCTACATAATTTGACTTTTTTCATTTAATAAAAAGAAAAATAGAAATGGGAACATTTGTGGAATTTCTACAAGAACAAAACATTTCCTGTGAATAGGATATCCTCATTTGGCTCTGTAGCAGAAACTAGGCTAGTAGAAATAATCTTATTATGCCCATAGGTCAAAGTGACAGTGCCAACCAAGCTGGTGGTGATGTCATAGCTGTTGTTTCAGCAGTCTCACATGGCTTCTCCCTGCTGTGTGGCCCCTTCTCTCTTTTTCTCTCTCTCCTTCTCTCCCTTTCGTCCTCTCTTTCTCACCATCATCTGCCTCCTTTCCATTCAGGCTTCCCAAGCTCTCCTCTCTTTCACTTTTTCCTCTCACTTTTGCTCATTTTCTATTTTTCAGCACTGCCCCTTTCTGTCTACCCCATCCCCATTTCTGTACCTGCCTTTTCTCTATACTCTGATTATCTTAACAGACTGACTTCATTCACCAAGTCCCATAAACTTGAATGACTTTAGAGGCACAGCAGACTGAACATCACAGTAAACTAAAACTGTCACATTGTTGCTAATCCATCCATCTATTTATCGATCATCTTCCAAACAATTTGTATTTATTAATGGAGTGAGTATAATTGTTGTTATTATTTATGTGTTATCATATTACAATTTCTTAACTTTAAAAGATAAGATAAGATAAGATAAGACTTTATTGATCCCACAACGGGGAAATTTTTGAGTCACCTCAGCTCAGGTACAGATATCAGAAGGAAATACAAAAATACAAATAAGTACAATCAATGAAAAAAAGTAAGATAATACAGCTTCCAGTTTGGATTCGGGAGACAGACACTATCTCTACTTTTAAGATTAGGCTTCAAACTTTCCTATTTGCTAAAGCATATAGTTAGGGCTGGACCAGGTGACCCTGAATCCTCCCTTAGTTATGCTGCAATAGACGTAGGCTGCTGGGGGATTCCCATGATGCATTGAGTTTTTCCTTTCCAGTCACCTTTCTCACTCACTATCTGTTAACAGACCTCTCTGCATTGAATCATATCTGTTATTAATCTCTGTCTCTCTTCCACAGCATGTCTTTATCCTGTCTTCCTTCTCTCACCCCAACCGGTCACAGCAGATGGCCCCGCCCCTCCCTGAGCCTGGTTCTGCCGGAGGTTTCTTCCTGTTAAAAGGGAGTTTTTCCTTCCCACTGTCGCCAAAGTGCTTGCTCATAGGGGGTCATATGATTGTTGGGTTTTTCTCTGTATCTATGAAGCGCCTTGAGGCGACTTTTGTTGTGATTTGGCGCTATATAAATGAAATTGAATTGAATTGAATTGAATTGAATTGAATTGAATTGAATTGAATTGAATTGAATTGAATTGAATATAAAAGCATTTGGTTTTAAAAGCAAGCCACCACAAATGTAAAACAATTGTTTCCCCATCCACACATTAGCCAGGATTGTTCCTCATCTCTTTTATTTTCTCATTATCGATAAACTCCTAGCATTCTCCGAGGGCAACACAGCTGTCAGGTCAACAGAGAAAAGCTTTGAAAACCTGTCCAGTCCTTAAACTGTCCGTGCACACTGACAGAAAGGGAGATGAGAAGCATCCAAACTTCTCTGGGATTTCTGAGTGGGCTCATCTTCAAAGACGTGTGCGAAGTGCTGGCTGAACACAAAGCACTTCTTCTTCAACACAAGCAAAATATCTCAAACACCCTGACTTGAAATCGTGCAGTAGTGTGTGCAGCCTTGTTTTATAACTGTACAACTTTTCTGCACAAAGCAGTGTAGCCACCCAGTTACTACGAGCGATGACTAAATAACACACTGGTGCTGATTTTAGGTCTCCAGCCTATGAATAGATAATTGGTAGTTTAGTGATCAGCAGTCTTTGATGCCTGGGTTTAACAGGGTTGATGTCTCAGCCACAAGATCACAAAAGGAAAACAATTATAAATTACTAGGAACACAACTATATATGAATTTTTGTTCGGTCCAAAGTGTAGAAAAATGTCACAACTACTAAAATTGCAAGATGTTCAACTTCCATGCCAGTTTGTGGGTGAAAACAGGAAAAACACAACCCTCAGCGTAAGTAAGTAAAACAAATAGACTGAAGGCAAAACGTGGATTCACATTTGACCATATATGTGTTGTTTTTAAGGTTTTAGATGACTGCTTGGAAGTTTCGGTCATTAGTATGTTTGCATGTGTTTACAACACACATTTGCACAATCAAAGATCAGTTTGAATAGTTTAAATACACAGCAACTAAATAAACTAAACTGCAGTGCAATTTTCTGACCCACTGGACAACCGCGCCTCTTTTGAGACAGCCGACTTGCAGGAATAGCGTGAATGCTGCACGTTCGGGACACATCAGCTGCTCCTGTGTCTCAAAGGTCAAAGCTCAGGTCACAACCTGCAGCGGGGTGAGGACCCAGCATAAATGATGCCACCAAACTGTCCCTGGCCAATTATTTATAGCTAGAGCTGTAGCTGGAGAGCACGAGATGCTCCTCATGCATCTCCATGAGCATTTACTTGTAACCTCAGCTACATGTAACGTGGTTGGAGTGGGAACAAGTGGGTCATTACTGCTCAAACTAAACTTCACAAGTCTGAGGAGATGAATGAATGTGGTTTTAAAGCCTTTCTCCTGTTAGACGAAGCAGTCATTGTCTATTTTTAATAAGAACAAAAGGTGTCTAATTCTAAAATATCTTGTAATTTAATATAAAAGTTCCTCTTTTTAGTCAGAATCAGCTGATTCTGAGTTGTATGTGAAATGTTGGTTAGGCTTGGTCGTAGCACAACTGCATTATGTGAGTTCAAGTATTTATGTGTTACAATGCTCTGCTATGCACTGTAAAACACTGGTTTGCAAGTCTGAGTGTGAAACTGGCAATTTAACAAAGCTGTGTTCTTGCAATGCTGGAGGTCACTGTATTTTTATTCAGAATGTAACACGCCGGGTATAAGCAGCATGTCTTTTGATGTTTGCTTGCCCAGATTAAGGGTTAGAAATGTTTTCTGTGTGACCAACAGGAAGTCAAATACCAATGAAAGATTGTAGATATTCTACTCTAATGACACATTCACATCTCCCTTAATCTGCTGATATTAAACAGCCCATATTTTCACACCGGTTTAATGAACCAGTTATTTCATTCTCAAAATAAACCAGCGAGACACAGAAATTACAGAGCAGATGAAACACTGCAGTTAGAAAACTGTCTGAGCAAAGTGCAGATAGTCTGAGGAACTTCGGATCTGAAAGATCACACAGCTGGATCAAGAAGATTGGCGAGGAAATAAGAGTCATTACAGCACCTAATTATCACACAGGCAGCATTTCCTGTAAGTGTACCTGTGTGGCATCAAAGGATCTAGAGCTAAACAAAACTGATTAAAACATTTCAGCTCCAATCTCCACGATGCTGGATGACTGTCAGCACTGACTCATAGCTTAAAACTGCTGAAGTATGAAGTCATAAATAAAGAGCTTGCTAATTAAAAGGCTGTTAACAGGTGTACCAAGCATTGTTTACCAGCTTTACTAAGACCACAGGAACAGTAAAATAACTTACATGAAGAGAGAGACCATTAAACGGAAGTAGCTAATAAATTATAAAAATATGCATCAATATAGTTTTTTTTTAACCTTTATTATTATTATTTGTTTTAGTCTTGCCCTCATAAATATTTAAATATTAGTGTATGGTTGCGTGATTGTGATTTTTGGATGGTTTTAATGCGCCTTTGCCTCCGTTTACTGCACACATGTCCCTGAACCTACGTGATGAAATAAATAGAAACGCTGTCAGTTTGCGTGACGAACAGGTTGTGACATCGTTACTATGCTTTCTATGAACACGGAGGGTGAGGAAGCGGGGACGGCACCAAAATAAGAGAGAAAAAGTTTCAGTTTTTTTTTGGGTTCAGTTCAGCACGTGGGGAAAGGAGTGGCCTGGGAGCGCAATAATGGGACCAAAGAGACAGATGGGAGGGAAACTGGGCTCGGGTTACAGCCTGACAGGGGGTAAGGGGCCGGCCTGATATTTGCGAATATACGAAGATTCATTGAAGGTAACAGGGACATAAAACTACAGCGTCTGGCCTGAAGCGGTCGGTGCTGAGTTTGTGCTGCAGGTCCAGGTCCTGCCGCTGGATTCCCCCATCGGTTTTTTGGGAAGGGTGAAGGTCGAATGGTCTGGCTTTTGTAATTGGGGACACAAACACCAAATAACGAGAGAAGCCTCCGCTCCTTTCGCACCATTTTTTCTCCCTCAAGGGCCCTGCATGTCTAATATTTAGACATGTTCAGCTTGATGGATTCCAGGACTATACTGCTACTTGTAGCGAGCCAAGTTTGTCTATTAGCCGTTGTGAGATGTCAGGTGGAAGACGACCGTAAGTGACAGTTTTATTTCTCTGATGAGAAAAAAACTCAACTTGTATAAAGAGTATACTAAGAGTTACTCGAATAACCATATTGTAAATAATGTTTCAGCACAGTACGTGACGTGTGGAGGTTTTTGGAACTTTTACGCACAGAAAAGTCACCGATATCTTTGATGTTTTCTGTGCATGAAAGGTTGTTTATGTGATGACAGAAAGATGATTTCTGTGGATCTTCGGTCTGCCGTCTGTTTATGTTTTAATTTCTATGAGATGTAGGATGTAAGTGCATGTCACATTTGCGGGCGCGCGCGAGAATGGGATTGATGAAGATGTGGTGGAAGTTAACGTGGAAAAAACACTCAAAGCGTGCTTTTCTTTTTTATTTCTTATTTACTTTTGCATTTATTCGTCCTAGTTTAAGTTAAAACCGAAGATCATATGATTCTGATTCCTACTTTGAACCCAGCTCATTGCCTTAAAAGCTACCTTCCCCCTTCTTTCTCAAAGTCGAGCTGCATGACACCTGTGGGTGTTTTAAGGGCCTTCGCAGACTCTCCTTTTAGCTGCAGATTCACTTAATATAGTGGGGGAGGGGGAGGGGATGAGCAAAAAGTGAAAGGTGGTCAGGCTCAAGGGCCTTTGGTGAAAAGTATTCACATTCCTTTGCTTTCTGAGGGCATCCAGGCAAATCATGGCTTGTTGGGGCAGAAAGCTGAACTAATAACTAAAAGCTCCATCAAATATTTCAAAATTACTAGTTTACTGACAGGATACTCACCCTGTTGAGAGCAAATCGTCCATCACACCTGCAGACTGTTTATATTTTTTTAATAACTGGAGCAGGATTCTTAATCATTATTATTGATTTTAGTATCCACAAGAGAGATCTGAGAGTAAAGGTATGCCAGCAGATTTGGGGCCAGAAATAATGTTCCATATGATTTCAGGCTTTCCATCTGCTTAAAAGATTACCCATAAGCTGTGACAGTCAGTCCAGAAAGAGACAGAGCCAGGGTGCAAGAGGGGTAACTGGAAAAAATATAAAGCAGGGACTTTATTATTCTGATGTGAAGAAAGTGCAGTGTTCTTAATAATATACAAGTTGAGTTCAAGAAAGCTGGAGGAAAAAAATGCCTTTTTTTCCCAGGATAGAATAGAGGGGAATAGTCATGCCAAAGCAATTGGAAGTCTCAGGTTACCCTCTCAGAGATGTCAGTTCCTGGATTCCTGGTTATAATGCGAGCCCTTCTTTCCTAGCACTTTTTGTTTTTTTAGGGAGACGGGGTATAGAGGTGTTATTGTGACCCTAGCACAGCAAGACGACTGGAGCTCTAAACCCTGAGGCCACCAACTGACCGTTCTTGAGGCCATAAAGTTAATCAGACATAGGTAGAATGAGCTGAGACCTAAACAGTTACTAACGAAATAGGAACGCGCTTGACTCTAATGTCCTCAAAGTACACCTGGATTCACTTTACAATTTTCATTGTTTTACTCTCCTGGAAAACAGTATGGTTGCCAGCATATGGGAGAGGAGACTCACAAATTATCCCCAGTGATGAAAAGCCAGCTCTCTGTCAGTTCTCCAGTAGATAGAGGACCCCTTGTCCTACAATACCCCATATCAGGAGAATCTTTCATATTACAGCCAGTGAAAGGACAGGTGCAGCCCTTTCATGGTGCATCCAGGCCTGTAGAAGTTCATGTCAAAACCGCAAGGTATGCGCATGAAAGCTGGCCATTTTCTTTTCTCCGGTGGGTTTGAGCTGGCATCTGACGCAGCTATGGTTTCCAGATGGGGATTGAAATGTGCCCCGTGTTTATACAAGGCAATACTTTGTGAATTGCCCACTCTGTTTCTTTCCAAAAAGGCCTCATTCATGGCTGCAGAGGTCCGTTTGGATACTTAGACTTAAGCAGCTCTCAAAGGTAAATATAGCTACTGTATTTGCTCCTTGTCCTCTCACCTCTCAGCAGTGCGCACCCTTGGAGCCTTTCTTTTCATCACCCGGCCGCAGGTTCTGTGACTCCATTTTTTATTATCAAGCAGGTGTTTGGCTGCCAGGCTGGAAAACGAACACGTTTCTGATTACCCGGATCTACTGTAAAACTGTGATGCCAGTGGCGTCATTTACACCACATACAGCAGCTGTATTCAGAAGTGAACCGCCTCCAGCACGTTCTCTTGCGCCCTTCACCAGAATGTGGCCTGAGAAAATAATCCAAACGTTTTCATTAAGTCAGTGCAAACTTCGCCTCTTTTGCAGTACAGTAGGGTGTCTCCAGCTCTAATTGTCCTGTACTTAACTTGTTGAGGAATTCCTACACATGGCCTCCAGCTCCTGTAAAGCTACTGGGGGTTTCCTGCAGGTCTTGCGTCGCTTGTCTGTAATTCTGCGATGATAAACTGCCACCTTGTGGCTACTTGAGAGGTTGCATTTCTCGATCATGTGAAGAAAAGCTCGACTTGAAGCAGAGAAGTTGTAGTTTTTGTAGACGTCAACATTAATAAGTCAACAAGAGAAAAATTAGCAAAGATAATTATGATAATAAATCAGGGAACAATGACATTTTTCTTTGTTTTTAATGCCTTTCTTTGAGGAATTAATTGTTCCCCTTTACATTATTATAAACTAAATCTGGTCTGGTTTTGGACTGCCAGATTAACTGTCACTGACAATTATATGTTTTTTATTTAAGAGTACTGTGCTGATATAGTGCGTTAAATAGTCTACACGCTCCCTACTTTAATTGAACTTTCTGCACTTGTGTTGAAAAACATTCACCGAAAGGCTGTTTATGGCGTTATTTTGCATGCATCATATCACAGCGTATATGTTTCACAGCTGAATATGACATTGTTTTGTTTTTGTCTGTCATGAAACACACGACACCGACTGCTATTCGCATCTGATATATAATCTCTCGTTTTTTCCCTTCCGCTGCTACCTACCCGCACCTCTTCTGTGTGTCCCTTTCCACGGTCCGACACACAGAAGAGGACGCGTTTAGCTGTGTACAAGATGGACAGCGTTATAGTGACAAGGATGTGTGGAAACCAGAGCCTTGTCGCATCTGTGTGTGTGACACTGGAACCGTCCTGTGCGATGAAATTGTCTGCGAGGAGCTAAAAGACTGCCCCAAACCTGAAATCCCATTTGGAGAGTGTTGCCCCATCTGCGCTGCTGACCAGCCTCCAGCCTCTGGTTGTAATTTATTTATCTCACATCTCACATAAATAAATTACTGCTCAGGATCATATTGTTTATTTTGGGGAGAAAACGCCACATCGCCTAAATTTGGTATTAATCAAAGGTCGGGTAGCTGCTGTTTAACACGATGTTCACTCTAATGTGCTATTTGGACATGCACTGCGTGACAGCCTTTGATTTAAATACAGTTTTCGAACCCCAAAGCAAACAAATGATGAGAAATAAACAACAACAGTGACACATCTGACAGGATTTCACTGAAACGCTACCTCGCCGTAATTTTTCCATAGCTGGCTCACCTTGGCCCCATCTTGTTTGAATACTCTCTCCCTCTCTCAGTATCATGAAAACATGTGGGAGTCATTAAGGAAATACCTCAGTCGAGCAGACACGGCTTCACATTTCTACTCTATATCCTCTCTGTGGATTTCTGCAGATCTGATGGCAAGAAAACACAGTGACTGCGTACTGAGAGTTCAGACTATTAGGATCTATTCACCACATTTGAAAATGCCATTGATACAGATATACAAACTGTGTGGGTCACGTTTGGAAATATAAATAAGGTCAGCTTGAGTGAAGTCACTGTGTCAATGCATGTGTCACTGTTTTCATTGCATGCTTCTGGATTAAAATGCTTTATAATATACTTATTTTGAGTTTAAGCTTTTAATCAAATAAAAACAGAGCTAATAAAAACTGAAATATATTCAGACTACCCACAAACAGCATTATGCATCTGTCACATCTGTACTGACTTTTATTTGATCTGATAGTTCCTGATATACGTACATGTATATGTATATATTAACATATTAGTGTATGTATATCAAAATTCTAAAGATAATTGTCATCTTCAGAAAAAACTGTTACAACTTGACAAAAATGTCATTTTGATGTTTTTATTAATATTTAAGAATCCTATGCACTCTTGTGTCAAAGTGTTTAAAACAATACTTAGTTACATTTTTTCATTTTTAACCAAACCTGCTGCTTTAGCTTCACTGATCATCATAGTTTAACTTCTTTGAGTTGCAAAAAAAGTAACAATGAGCTTAAAATGCTGTGAAATCAGAGTTCCTGCCTTTGCCCACGGCACAGAAGGTTTAACGTTTCAGTAGAAATACAATTTTGCAGGCTACTCCAGCTCCTTTGCTCTCTACTCTTACCCTCACTCTGCAGCTGGTTTTGCTTTGAGCTCTTAATGCGAGATGGCGATGCAACCAACACTTGTTTACAGTCCTAATGGGCTCTTTGTGTGATGAAAATGTGATTTGGTGGTGGTCTTTGGAGCAGCTTAATTCAAGAACATAAAATTGATTCCCAGTATTGGTAGCCTTTCTCCTTCCAGGACGCACTGCAAGGCCAACATAGTTTGTTCACTAACTATGATCTGTTCTCTCCCTCTCTCCTGCTCCACACATAACAGGAATACCTGGTGCTAAGGTGAGACTCTGTACATGTTTAAATGCTGCATGTGTATTTGTCTGTGTATGCAATCGTTATGCATGTGTGTGTGTGTGTTTAATATCAACCTCTCCCAGCAATCATAGCCATATCTGTCCCAGACTTACAGTGTTGGGGAGTAACGGAATACATGTATTTAAAATACAAAATATGAGTAACTGTAATCCGTTACAATTACCGTTTAATAAGGTGGTATTCAGAATACAGTTACTTTGTTGAAATGAATGGATTAGACGGCAGTATTTTCCTGTTTCATAAGGCTATGCCCTCTTTGTTTTTGCTTTCCACGCTGGTGGAAACCCAAACAAAACACGCATTAAGAGGCTCTCATGTCTGTGTCTCAATCTCGCGGCCCGTGTCACCTCTACTTGCAGCCCGCATAATGACGTGAAGAAATATTTTTAAAAATTATTCACAAAAATTTAATATGAAGGCAATAGGCAGAGTGTTAGAGGCATAGCCATAAAGAATGGAGCCTCATGGGAAGTGTAGTCCGTGCTGCAGGGAGAATGGACTAGTGCATACCGGTTATGTGTCTGTGAGCGAGGGAGAGAGAAAAAGGAAAAGTACGAGCTGTCATCGAGCAAAAACGGGAGCTGGAAGCATGTAAATATAATAATAACCACTGCAGCCAAGAAGAGAGCCTGACGAGCCCAGTTGTAAGTAAGCTATTAAGACTCGACTGTACACCGTGTTCGTGTTTTCCTCCGAAACAATAAGTTCCGTTGGAGCAGCCTTTCAACGCCTCTCTCTGTCTCTGCTAGCAAAGTTGACCCAGACAACAAAGTAAAGCTAGTTTTCAGCTACGAGCCCGACACAAACCCGACGTATTAGCCAGAGGCAGTGTTGCCAACTCGTCAGTAAGGAAAATCGCTATTGGTTGTCCTAAAAGTCGCTAGAAGTCGCTAAATGACGTCATCACCTAATTTGCATAATTGGTCATGCTAACGTAATTGTAACCTACGCTGCTGGAGAGAGAAATAACATCGTGGATGAGACATAAAGTGAGCAAAAAACGTCCTAAATGCATTTAGAATTTATTTAGAACTACAAATTAAATTTCTTTTAGCAATTATTGTTTTTTGTAATGTCTTCCACGTCTTTTTTTAGCGACTTTTTTTTAGAAAAAAACTTGCTAGGGGGTCTGAAAACTCGCTAAATGCTAAGTTGGCAACACTGCTTTCAACGCCTCTCTCTGTCTCTCGCTAGCAAAGTTGACCCAGACAACAAAGTAAAGCTAGTTTTCGGCTACGAGCCCGACACAGAACCCACCGTATTAGCCAGAGGTCCCTTTACTACGGCTCGGAGCCGCTGACCTGTTTTATATACGCGCGGAATAGTTTTCTACGAAATCGCTGCAAAAAGTTCAGCCTCACCTAATTTCCACCTACTGTTATTCATTTATATTAAGATTTAAAAATCTAGTCGGTATTGGTATGGCGAGTAACCTTCAGTAACAGTAATAAATCACAGCAATAGTACATTCATGTAGTTGTAAACAGCATGATAATATATTAAGTAATCCAAAGTATTCAGAATACGTTACTCTCATTGAGTAACGTAACAGAATACGTTACAAAATACATTTTGGGGCATGTAATCTGTAATCTGTAGTGGAATACATTTTAAAAGTAACCTTCCCAACACTGCAGACTTATATCAGGGCTGCACGAGGACCCTGTAGTTTAAGGATCGAGATGAGGCTTTGATATGAATGAGCTTTGGCAGATGTTTAATAGCTATTTCCTGTTCACACTGTGTGCAATATTTACACGTGCGCTGGCGCTGCGGGGGATACTCACTTTGAACATTTTGCTGTGACCGATTTCCCGATAAAACTGCAAATTCCATCAAAGGCTTTGATCAGATGGGCTCTTATGAGCTGTTTTTCAGAGTGTGGTTGAGAAAAAAACAGGAACTGAGAGATGTTTGAAAATAATCAAACTCTCAGCTACTAATAGAGCCGATCTTATTTGCTGTTGTGTTCTTACCTTCTTCTTATCTAGGGCCAGAAAGGCGAACCCGGAGACATTACGGATGTAAGTTGATGCCACACTCATAACATGCAGCATGTCTGTGTTGTCATTTGGAAAAGCTTGTTTGTTATATGTTAGAACCGTAAATCCTGAAGTGACAGAGATTTCTTTTAAACTCACAAGACACACTCAAAACTCGCCGCCAGCCTGCAGCGGAGAAGTGTTCAGGTACTTTACTGGTAACTGAACTGCTAGTAAAACCAGCAGTAAAGAAATACATCACACACACAAACAGAAGGCCAGAAATCCCCACTGTTTTATCCATTATTAGTATAACTGGTGTATTAAGCAAATCCATCTATTTTAAAATGTTTTAAGTTGCTCTGTTTATAAAATCATAATGTCACATTAAGCTGAAACTATCAAACGTTTCCGTGCATGAACTCAAAACACAACCAACACCACCAGTTTATATAAGACTGAGAGTGTTAGAGAGAAGCCAAGCCGCTCATCAAGAAGACAGCCAAGCACAATAATGGCTCCATACATTCCCCCATAAAGATCCTCACGGGCCAGCAGAGCGCAGCAGGGACAGAAAGTGAGCTCCCTGCTGCTGCTGCTGCTGCAGTGCTGCACCTGGAAATGCTTTACCCCACTGAGGCGATACAAGCTCATGGCAGGAAATACAAAGGCATTGTTTATTGTATGTTTCTTCTAACGCTTTGCCCGAAGAGATTAGCAGTTAACAAGTCTCCTCTGATGGGAGACAGATCATTTTCCCCAAAACCTCTCTTGTGCAACTATATCTGGAAAATGTCAAGTTTTGTTTTAGGCCCAGAGATTAAAAAAGTGTTTTATTCAAGACCAGCTGATTCTTATCAGTTTGGTGTTTCTGTCCTTGTCTTATCCAGGTTATAGGACCAAGAGGACCACCTGGCCCAACGGTATGCACCTATTTCCTCATAATTATTCCCCTTTGAGCACTTTTACAGACACTGCGTAGTATCTGAACGTGTTTTGAGTA
Source organism: Neolamprologus brichardi (assembly GCF_056152115.1). NCBI lineage: Eukaryota > Metazoa > Chordata > Actinopteri > Cichliformes > Cichlidae > Neolamprologus > Neolamprologus brichardi. Next base: position 31,338,640 of record NC_142108.1, on the reverse strand, counting down.
ATTATATAGGTATTACATTTAATTGGCAGAGCAGTGACTGGAAATGGAAACCGATCTGATACAACAGTAGTAGAGTTAAAAGGCTTCAGCTGTTATTCAACACATAAGTTTTGAGATTACGCCTGAAGTTATTTCACCATCTCCTGTTCACCCAGGGACCGCCAGGAGAGCAAGGACCCCGAGGACCAAGAGGAGATAAAGGAGAGAAGGTCAGTGTGACGTGTAAAAAATAAGAAAAAAATCAATGACTCTTGATTTTCTACTTTAAAAAAAAGGAAACTCAAACCCTGCCCAGCTAAGAAGTACAGTATGTGTCATTGAATCGGAGCTTTAGGGCTCGGGGAGTGGGCTGGGGGATCTGTTATAGGTTGCAGGTTTGCAGAATGGCAGCCTTTCACTGAGCGACTCAGCCTAACTAGTCATGTGTCATTTACATTAGGCTGTGTGGTCTGCTGAGGTTTGGGGCGTTTAACAGATGTGAGGCTGTCGGAGACTCATAATGTAAACCTCTGCTGCTCTCAGAGGGCCCATAGTCAGTCAGTGTGGGAAATCAGCACCACCACATTTGCAAGGCTTTGATCATCTCAATAATGTAACATCACTCGGATGTGCTAACGGCCGCAGGCGAGGAGTTTATGCCATGTAGTCGTCTTGTTTATGCAGATTTAAGCGCAGGACGGATCGAGCTTTGGCTTTGGCGTGGTTTTTTTTTAGGTGCTCGGGTTCTTTGTTTGGGATTCCCTTGCAGGGTGATTTGTCAGCGCATGCACAGAGGAATGCAGGTAGTCCAATTTGGCCAGGAAAATCATCACCTGAGTAAACGTGTAGTCATTTATTCAGAGTGTGCACAAGCTCAAATGTTGGCCACAGGTTGGAATTAATGAATGCTAAATTAAAATGTGTTATGTAACACTTTTATGTTCTTACACATGTTTTTTCTCTCTTACATTTGCAACAAAATGGGAAGATTATTACTTAATAAGATGCTATTCCTATTTGTTTTGGTACTTGAATTGTGTCTTCTCAGCTGTGAGAAGCATTAATGCAGCTCAACACAGCTGCAGATATAGAAACATATAATATTTGAATAGAGGGAAAGTAGTTAGTGAGTGAATTTATGAGCTGATCTGTTGCAAATGCTTCTCGATTTGATTTTTTTGAGATTTGACAAAATGACATGTGCGGCATTTTGTGAAACAATTCATCTGAATTTTATATTTATATTTAAGGGAAGTCCTGGCCCCCGTGGCAGAGATGGCGAGCCTGGCACCCCCGGAAACCCTGGCCCCCCTGGACCTCCAGGACCTAATGGACCCCCTGGCCTTGGTGGAGTGAGTATCGCATGTCTAGTAAGGACGATAGGCTAGCATTCACTCCAGACATAGGAGCTGACAGGTTGCATACTGATTCAAGGCCAAGAATGGGTTCACTTTGGCTGCTTGGAATAACTGGAGAGAGGGGTGAAATGGAGCAACGAAAGAATCCAAGAGTACAAAAGATGTGGGAAACTGCTGGTGTTGGGAGGAGGCAGAAAGACAACAGCGAGGGGATGCAGAGGGAAAGAATAGATCGAATGCCTCTCATTCTTTGTAGCAGAAAAGAAAGGAGGGTGGTGGAGGTAGTATGATAGACGTAAGAAGGGGAAGGGAAGAAGTGCTTTTTGGGGGGGGTGGAGTTAAAAAGAAAGAGAGTCTTTGTGAGAACGGTTCACATGCCCTCTGTCTCTCCTCTGTCTGCATCAGAATTCACATACTAAGCTCTACTACTGACAAAAAGAAGGTCAAAAGCTGATTCGCTCTCCGGCCAAAACGATGCAGCATCCTGCAGCGATGCGTGACACGTGAACACGCTTTGCAAGTGTTGAAATTAAGTCATCTATTCGCTCTGTTCCAGTCAAATGCTTTACCCAGATTTATACTTTTATTTCACAAACATAATAAACCACAAACCATTTTGTTTATTCTAAAAATGCTAAATATGTCCTTTGTTTTGCCTCCTCCAGAACTTCGCCGCTCAGATGGCCGGTGGTTTTGACGAGAAGGCCGGCGGCGCACAAATGGGTGTGATGCAAGGACCGATGGTGAGCAAGTGATGATGAGAGCTGCTGCCGCTCCTGTGTTGTTTTTATCACCGCCTGATTTCACCTGCAATGAGGCTAACGTTATGACGTTTTCAAAAACAAAGCGCTTTGAGTCTATCCACGTGAAGACCTGGGTTAGAGATCTGCATCAGCCCGCATCTGCTCTGCATCCCCATCCTGCTCTTTAACTGCTCTGGGGGGACATAAACAACTTCTTTCCATGAACTAGAGAAGCATCACCTGGTCATCAAACGTGAAAACTATGAGATGGAAACATCATCATTCTCCTTTAGGAGAGTAGTTGCCAAAGCGGGATTTAAAGTCTGGGATGGGAAGAAACAATGAAGACTTCACTCAGCGTTCCCTTTTTGTCTTTTCCGTCTTTGTTGTTGGTTTATGGATGAAATCAAGAGATAAAAGACACGTTTTTCCTGCTGCTGGAGGAAGCTGCAAAGTTCTGGGTCACGATGGAAAATAAACACCTCACATGGAGTACAGAGGGGTAATTTTATAAACCAAGGAAGCAGCCATTGATCTTCATTATATTTCAAGCTCATGAAAAACCGCTCCTGCTGGCATGGCAGCATGCCCGTGATGGAGTGAGGAGCATACTGGGAGCTATTTTGGTTTAAAGAGCCACAGAGAAGCTTGGCTGTCTCTCAGCCCAGCAGTGGTTTGAGACGCTCTGAGGGTAGGGGGACTGAAGGCGATCGCATCCCCTCAGCTAGCAGAGTGTATGTGTGTGTGTGGCTTAACTCCTACTGACTGTCCTACCGTATGTCTGTCTGAGAGCCCGCCACAACACTGAGCCTTATTGAAGGAAGTCTACGTTTACTTTGGCTTATGCCAGCTTGCTGTTGGAGGAGCAGTGGAAGAGCAAACTGGACTGATGTTAAATCACAAGTAAAGCTTAAAACCCTCATATATACCTGTAAATACCCCCAGCTCATATCCTGGCCTTACATAGCTATTTAAACAACGCCGCTACTGAAATGCACGCACACAAACATATGTGTGCCCCTCAAACACACTTTATAAAGCCCCATTGATACGTTTCTCCCCAGCGTGGTGAGGGCTTCCCACACCCACTGAAAGGTGACTTTCATTTGATTCTGAGCACCACTGTGCCCGGCTGTGACATTTTCTTTGGCTGCGAGCCCTGATTTTTGTATGAGGCTTCATAAGAGCCACGCTACTGAAAGGAATATGTTTCTATCCAAGCAAGCAGCTGTCAAAAGTCATCGGAAGTCAAACTTTCTTTTAATAAGAAGAGCTCGGGCTCTTGAAAGCTCTCAGCTCACTCCCTTGAATCGAAAAAAAGCATAAGGATTAGTCTCAAAACTGTTACAGAATTAGTTTGGCAACTCCGAGCAGACGTAGCTGCAGAGCAGTCGGAGATAATTTAGTTCAATTTAGCTTAAGACTCTTCCGCTGAGCCGGTGCCTGAAATCTCACTTATCTAAGATGAAGATTTTCATTATAACCAACAGTGTGTCAAGAAGAAGCCATGCAGAGTTCAGCTTCCTCTCTTAAAAAATGCAACACTTCAGCTTGTGACCTTTGAACTACAGAAACACACAGCGAGTGGAAACATTAACTGAGGAAAGCAGAAGGATGAAAGAAGTGAAGAGAAAATCTGATCCCGGGAGGAATTTCAAATGATTTATGGTTTTGACAGGAGAGCCGCTGAGTATTATGTAGCTTTGAGGCAAAGCAGGTGATGTGTTTTTATAGCTTCTCGGTGAATTCGCGTGGATAAAATGACCACTTAACAAATTTTACCACTAATGCAAACTGTAAAAAGTTAACTGTGCTGTTGTGTAATTTGCCTGTTTATGTATTTTCAAATGTGTGACGAGTGGATTTATGTGCCATTATCTTCATGCTGCTTGTGTGTTGTCTTCTTCTCAGGGCCCTATGGGACCTAGAGGACCACCTGGGCCAACTGGATCACCTGTAAGTACCTCCTGTACTCCCAAAAACAGCACCCAATCAGGGCACACCTGTAGACAGCATCCTGTGGTTGGTCACAGACAGGGTACACATGGCAAAATCTCATAATTGTAACGTGCATATGCTACATTGTCTGCTCCTTTAATGTATTTAATAACAATATTGACCTTAAAATGGCCACTGCTCGTGCAAACCTCAGGAATAAGTGCATACAGCAGGCTTTAAGTAATAACTGTTTATACTGAGCCCTGCTTTAACCACGAGCGTCTGCTCCCGCTCTCCTCTGGAGGAAGATGGCAAGTAAAGAACACTTTCATCTCCCTGAAGGCTCCGGGGCTTTTTCCTGTGCCGCGACCCAGACATACCATCGAACACCTGACAATTTACCTTACACCCCCCACCACACGCAAATGCCCTGCCTTGTTCTACCCCTGCCTGTAGCCCAGCTCCACCTGCAGCCCTTACTCAAAGAATCCAGAAGCTGCAGAGTTGAAGGCAGTGCCACCTGACTTGCCTCAACTTGATCATTTTATCGCCCAAAGCCCCCGTTTGCAGAAATGCAATTCCACCTTAAACACCTTTGGTCTGCTTTTAGATAGGACTTCCTTTTCTAAAGTTATGGTATCATTTTGAATCTTAGAAGCTTTTAATTTAGAAACGGATGCCATAACGGATCAAATGTGGATTATCTTCTATCGTATACACGTCGTTACAACGAAGGATACTTGTATTTCAAATATCGCAGTTGGCATATGTGCAAGTATTCTATATGAGCGTAAAATTCAGCCTGACTTCAAACGTCTCTATATCCCAGCGAGTTTCTCCACCCTTGGCTCTGTGTGATGACAATAAAAGAGGATATGGGCTCCAGCTCCCTGTGATAGGCAGTTAAAAATGGCCACTTCAGGCTCATAGCTCCAACTGTGAGTACTGAAATGTCATTGCTGTTCTTTTGTGTCCAAGGGGCAATTCATCAGAAGAAATCTGGCTTAAAGGGATGGACTTGAAAGGACCTGTTTTAGACAGAAGGTGGCCTATCTGCTTGACCAAACCAAAGCTTGACAATGGCACAAAGCCTGCAGAGTCCAAGAAAGAAATTATGCAGCTAGAAACTGGCATAATAGATTCCCTTTAATCAATATCTCTTTGAAGATGTAGTTAGATTAGCAGACATTTATTAATATCTTCTTTGTCAGTGTCTAAAAAATGTTTCACAGTTTGACTCTCTCTTCTTTTCACATCCCAGGGTCCACAAGGTTTCCAAGGTAATCCTGGAGAAGCTGGAGAGCCTGGACATTCAGTAAGTATCCCACCCTCCTGAGGTTTTGCATGTCCCCTCTAAACCCCTAAGCCTCTGCTGCTTATTTCTTTTTTTCTTTTTGTTTTTTTAATTTCTCATGGCTGCTTGACTTGAGCTGCTTTCTTGTGACTGATTGTTTTAAAGGGGGGATTTCAACCATAAAAAAGCTTGAAATTCTTCAAATGATAACATAAAATCCAAAAAATATTTTTAAAAATAATAATTTTGGAACAACATGGGCACTAGAACAACCCAAGAATAAAAAAATAAAACCCAGAGAGGTGTTTAAACACTTGTTTTTATTTTAGGTAGTTTGGCTGTGGCTTACTGTACATACCTGTGTTGCATTTCACAGTCTGTTAGTTTTGCCAACTGTGGCAATATTGAAATTATGAAATATACAGACCTTGAGATATTGACGTTAATATCTGTCTCCACCTTCCTACACTCATATTTTGAATAAAAAGGTCAAATCTGATTCTTCCATTATCCTTGCAATCATTCCTTTCCTCACATATTTATTTTTACAATTCATTATCTCCATAAACTCATCTCGGAGAGGAGATTGCATCTCTTCCAATCAGTTTTTATTTTCTATTCCTACATTTGCTTCTCTAAGTTTTTTAATTTTTTCTCCTCATTCCCCCAAAGTTCACTGAAACCACACCACCAACCCCTTCCCTGTACCCAGCACTATTCTCTCAGCAGGTAGACAATGCAAGGTCTCCCCACCGCTGTGTTAATCTGCTCATGTGGCGTCTAGATATGCAGACAGAACGTCTCTGAGATGCCTTTCCCTTTTAAAAAGGTGCCAGTGCATCGTTAGGAGTGATTAAAATCAAACTTCCTTCCAGAAACTAGCTTGACAGTTGTAGAGGGGTGAAAATGTTGGCCAAGCGTAAAGTCCAGTCATGAAAAATCAGAGATCAAAGAGGAGGCCAGTGCATCGATAGATTAATAATCAGCACTTCTGTTCTATGTCCTTCACCAAAGCTGTACTTTTTGTGCAAAACCCTTCTTACTGAGACACAGAATAGTTTTATTTATAATTATTAATATTATTACGTAACTTATACAATTAGCAAAAACAATTCCCATTTCAGATTAACACAGTATGGTGTCCTTTCTAAATTAAGGCGCTCATTATCTTTTTTTTCCATAAGTAAACAATATTGGCGGCTTGCATCAGTGAGTGCAGCACTTAAACTGTGAAAACAATAATCAGGGTCACTAATGAGGCCTTTAAGCACATCTGTGACTTTTCTGTTTTCTGTCAGAGCTGATTGTCAGGAAACAAACACCAGCTGTGAATACCAGCTCCTATGAATCAAAACGTAAAGTGTGTAATGTTGCCCTCTGTTGATTCTCACAGTTTCTCACCTGTGCTCATTTTTTCTGTTTCTAACAGGGATCCATGGGACCCCGTGGCCCCCCGGGACCTTCTGGAAAACCTGGAGATGATGTAAGTGTGGCCATTGCAACTAAAATGAAAGGTTAGGTTGGCAAAGGTGGGGTGGCTGTAGCTCAGGTGGTCGAGCAGGTCAGCTACTAACCGGAAGGTTGGCGGTTCAATCTCCACCAGTCTGCATATCAAATATCCTTGGGCAAGATACTAACCCCACGTTGCTCTCCGACGCATTCATCAGAGTATGAATGTTAGACAGTAAGCACTAAACAGTTTAGAAAAAGTGCTTGGATGAATGAACTAGTTGTATAAAGCGCTTGAGTGCTCAGAGTAGAAAAGTGCACTCGTGTGATTGCAGCAGCAGGACTTTCCAGTCCTGATGCATTCTCCACATAAACAGATGAGTGTTGTCTGTGATGCTGTTTTATATGAGCAAATCCTTGTTTTGTACAGAAGTTTGGACTCATTTAGTTTTTTGCGGTGTTATTAGCTGTAACAGCTCTGCAGCTGACTGAAGTGTTCAGCAAATCTTTCTCAAAGTAGAGGCAAAGTAGAGGCAAAGTAGAGGCTCAAAGCATGCTGTGAATTCAATCTTCAGAAGAATCTTCAAACAGCATTTGGACCACAGACATAAAAAAAGTAATTCCTCCTTTTAGCCACATGATGGCAGCAAATGTGACGTTACACGCTGTGTCCACTAGGGTGCTCTTTATTCTATTCAACTACATACAAGTAGACAAAAAATACACAGACGTTTTTTATATGTAAGGAAGAATTGCACAAAATAACAACTTCAAATGCAGGTTTACTTTGGTTTTCACTTCACTGTCTCTGTCTTTGTTTTTTCTGTTTTAGGGTGAAGCTGGCAAACCTGGAAAATCAGGTGAGCGTGGACCTTCGGGACCTCAGGTGAGTTACTCCAGTCAGCTGATGCTGATTCCAGTTAGATGATGAACTATTAATGCATTTAAATGCAAACTTATTTAAATCTGTAAATTGCTAAACTGGACTCTTTGTATTTGTGGAGAAAGTAATTTAACTGTTAGCTTCATGTTGATTCCCTGTGTTTATGTTGGTCTACATCTTTTCCTTTCATGCCACAGGGAGCTCGTGGATTCCCGGGAACTCCTGGTCTGCCTGGCATCAAGGGGCACAGAGTGAGTGTGTTTGTTGTCCTAGAAATTCCAGCATAAATGGGCGGGTGTTTATATGTCATGTAACCTGACGTCTCTGTCTTTTAGGGTTATCCAGGGCGTGACGGTGCAAAGGGAGAGACTGGAGCTGTTGGTGCTAAGGTGAGATGTAGTGATTTTTCTGACAGACCCACAGCTTGTGTTCGTATGACTTCCTCTGCTGAAGATGACACTTGTTTAATCCCCCACGTTGCTGAACCATAATAACAGTTAAATCCTCTGTTCAGGGTGAATCTGGTTCTCCTGGAGAGAGCGGCGCTCCCGGACCAATGGTATGACACACACACACACACACACACGCAGGTTTTTATATCTTAGTGAGGACATTTAATTGACATAATGCTTTCCCTAGCCGTTTACCCTAACCATCAAAAATGAATGCCTAACCCTAACCCTCAGCCTAAAATTAACCATCCCCTGTTGGTCCCCACAAATATAACATTCCAATTTTTGGTCCCCACAAAGATGTCTAAACAGGTATACACACACACACATTTGGTAAATGATGGTAACGGTGAGAACTTCTCCTCTTTTCCCTCACAGGGACCTCGTGGTTTGCCTGGTGAGAGAGGACGTCCTGGAGCCAGTGGAGCTGCTGTAGGTGCCACGTTTCTCTCTAAACTGTGGTGTTGGAAACAAACTTAATATAATTTATAACAGATGGTTGGATTGTCACCCCTAAAGGAGTAAATTTAGAGCATTTATCAGGTGCTTCTTTTAGGCAGTTATGGCGATAATTGCATTAACCTTTAAACACTGCGTTGCGTTATTTGTTGATTATAAGAAATCATTTATCCAGCTGTGTTTTTTCCTGACCTGTCCTCATAATGCACTGTTCACTTTATTCAGGGAGCTCGTGGAAATGATGGCCTGCCCGGTCCTGCTGGTCCACCTGTAAGTGCCCTCTTAGATGTCGTGTAGTTTCCTTTTATTTTGTCCACATTTGCATTCAGACCTGGTAGGAAATACTGTACATGAAGTCAGTGCTGTGTTTCTCTACATCTCCACAATATGATAGTATCTGATCTTTCACACCTGGATGTGTCAGTGATTAATAGCCAAACTGACAGGCTATTTTCTCTCTGTAGGGCCCCGTTGGACCTTCCGGAGCTCCAGGCTTCCCTGGCTCGCCCGGTTCAAAAGTAAGTCACATGTTTATCTAAATGAAGCTCTCAGCACCTCTTCACATTCACCTTTGTGTTGGTTATTCTCTTTTGCACTGTTTGCCTTCTTTTTTTATCAGAACACTGCCAGAAAACTTGAATCACTTATTTGGGATTTTTCTGCACCAAAATAAAGTTAAAGTGAATATAGTTTTAGGAAGATTTTCTTTATATGAGGAAAAAAGTTATTATCTCAGAAGATGTCAGTACCCAGCTCAGGGAGGATTTTGTGGGGACAAGATGAAATGCTTCAGTGAAATTGGAGATGCCTGCGCTGCACTGAAAAGTGCTTTAAACCTCCATCTGTGTGGAAAATTGGGGAGGAGGGGGGGTTTAAAGTGTTATTTTCCCTCTCTCACTCCCCTTACTGTCTTTTTTCTTCTTTTGTGTCTGTGGTTTGAATCTGATTTATTTCTCCTCCATGGCAAACGGGCTCAGATCTGTGCTCGAGGGGCCTGTGCTGGTGGTTTGCTTTCTTCTTCAAGCCCCTTGATTGTTTAAGAAATCTTATAGGAATTGCAAATGGAGCGTCAATTTAGAAAATTCAGGAGTTTTTCCTTGAAATAGCGAAAGGCAAGCTAGGCTCAAAACGGGGAAAGGGTGTGTTTGGAAATTTCATCATGTTATATTCAAAAACACGCACAGTATAGTTTATCTGCAGAAAGGTCTGAATGGCTTTATGCATGTTTATGTTTCATGCCTTCGATGCCTTCAGGAACCTAAACGTCTTAAATGTGTTGATGAGATGTTGCCTCATTTAAGTGCTTTCAGTCCTGGCACAAAAAAAGCTAACAAGACAGAAGCAACACAAATGAACCTTGACTGCAAAAACTAAAGAAACTATCGTGAAATAAACAAATGTGAGATGGACAGTTTTTCTTCAGCTCCTGCTGCAGCCGAATTCTATTATCTAACAGCGACTGAGTTACTGGCTCTAACATACTGAGATTTTTGTCTTCATCTTTAGAGCCAGTAAATTATTGGCATTTACAAAAGGCTGTAACATCAATATTTTTGCACATACCTTTGACCTATGTGTGGTTATAGTTACTACTGCACGTGGAAAGCCTGCAGCGCAGCAAGAATGACAAACACATTTCATGCATCAGCATAAAGTTGCACACTGCCACTGTGGTAAAATCTCTGGCTTGCGTCCACAGGAGGTGGGAGCTCAGAATATTGAGTTAGGCTTTTTAATACTGAAGCACAAAACCTTGAAAAATCTTCTCCTCCTACATCTAATCCTTACTAAATGCTGTTGCTCCAAATCACAACAACTGTCACCGCGAGGCTCTTTATGCTGTTGGATAAAGAGTCCTCCTAGCCAGATATTAAAAGCTTCCAAAAGCAATAAACAATATGAATATTAGAGATATATTAAAGAAAGAAAAAAGAAAGCCTTCTGACAGAAGGAAAACTGCTCCCACGACCCACAAACTGTATATAAAAGATGGCATTAGCCACCAAGACTTCACACAGGTTCTGTCTTTAGGGCTCAAGCTCAGCGTTTTAACTGTCACCATGCAGGTGTATAACAATTACACTTTGGCTCCAACCAAGTTGATGCCCTGCTGTTTTATCTATTTTGCAATAAATGGAAGCATAAGTTGCTAAATAAGCACATTTCTGTTTTCAGTAAGAGTTGGAATAAACATTTGAGCCCTTAAACTCTTCAGGAAAATGATTACTGAGAGGATACAGCAGGAGAAGTGATCCTCTGGGCTGTTTTAAAATAAACGTCCACACAATCAGACTTGTTGTTTCTGTAGCTAGAGATGTCGCCCCCTGCTGGTGATGAGAAAGATCAGGTTTAAGCGCTTCTACATTGCAATGGGCACTGAGTATTTTAATAGAAGATATTCATAATATAAGAAGTTCATAAAGAGTTTGAATCTACTTCCTGTTTTTTAAATAAAGTTTGCAATAAGAAAGAGCCACGTCTGCAGCATCATTTCGCATCTACTTTTATCCTAAATCAATACCATTTTTTGATAATTACAAGCACTAGTTTTTATATTTCACTACCAGGAAACCTATAAATCCCATAATACATATTAAAAGGACGATCATGGCTCAGGAGTTGGCAGTTTGTCTTGTAATCGGAAGGTTGCCGGTTCGAGGGTCTCGAAAAGCGCTGTAAAAATGCAATCCATTATTATTATTATTATTAAAAGACATATGACATTATTACATAAATCAATTCAATTAAACTATTTTTTTAAATCACTCTTCTTTTCAATTCTATTTACATTTTATTAAAGCCCATCTGGAAGTCTTTTTCAGTTACTCTGTGTACTCTGCTTACACATTACTCATCTGTCCTCTGTGTTGTGGATCAGGGAGAAGCCGGACCTACTGGTGCTCGTGGACCTGAGGGGGCTCAGGGACCTCGTGGAGAGTCTGGTACTCCTGGATCTTCTGGACCCTCTGGAGCTTCTGTAAGTGATGCTAGAACTCTTTATCTAAATCTGTCAGTTCACACCACTTTCTTTTTTTTTTTGTGAAAAGTGCAGCTCAGTTTCTTTACTACAGGTTTTTCTCAGAAACTTGTCAGACTCTCTTTAGTGAGCAGAGAGAACTGTGCTGTGGAAAAGCAGCTTTTTGCTGTAGTTTAACATTGTTTGGACAGACCCACCCGCACCATCCTGTCAGATGAGCCCCTGAACCCTTCCATCAACATCACCTGACATTTTAAATTAATAGCATTTGATTAAAGACTATTTTTTTTGCAGGGTAATCCCGGTACTGATGGCATCCCTGGAGCGAAAGGATCTGCTGTAAGTTTAGCATTTTTACCTTTTGCCACCTTCTCACTTAACCTTTTCATATTTAGACATGCAGGTAATTTTTTTCTTGCAACTTCCGAGTTACTCTACTGCATCTAATAATATTTGCATCCTATACAGAACATTTACAGTGATCTCTTATTGAATCTGACCGATTAAGCAGTGAATGATGTTGAGCTTTCTATTCCAGCTTTAAAAGCTGAGATGAAATACTTCTGACTTCAGATTTCTCTCCGTCTCTTTTTTATAGGGTGCTCCTGGCATCGCTGGTGCTCCTGGTTTCCCTGGACCTCGTGGGCCTCCCGGGCCTCAGGGAGCCACTGGACCTCTTGGTCCCAAGGGAACATCTGTATGTACTGAATGAATCATTCATAACACACAGGATGCCCCTTCATTGGAGTTGTATTACTATCTGGATGTATTTGCAGTGACCACTTGATGTTTGTTGTCATTTCATATCCCAAATAATTAAAGCAGGTCTTAAAAACATAATAACTCATGCATTGTTTCTCTCTCTGTCTCTCTGTTTAGGGCGACCCAGGTATCCCAGGGTTCAAGGGAGAGGCTGGACCCAAAGGAGAAATTGTGAGTTTTGTTTCCTTCGACTTGTGTCTGTATACCCTGATCGGTTCATCAGCAAAACAGAATTCATTGATACAGTACTTTGTGGAAAAAGCGGACAAACACTTCAGACTATGTCGTCTGACAGACTTAGTACACATTTCCACATAGTTTAGGAACGCAAACCTAACAAAACATATTACTTTAATATGTAAATACAACATATTTTTAACCTTGTCTGTTATTCATCTGATTCCAGGGACCACCTGGTCTTCAGGGACCAAATGGCCCACTAGGAGAAGAAGGCAAGAGAGGGCCCAGAGGTGAGCCTGGTTCTGCTGGACCACTGGGACCCCCTGGAGAGAGAGTAAGTGCACAGCACGCTTTCTTTTTCCAGTTCTTTAAAACATGCTGCTTGGGAACTCTTGGGAAAGTAATATTAAATATATCCCAGAATATCACAGTGTCAGGGTTTTCCTTCACTTAACCTACAGTTATTGCTTACTCTGTGATGGATGGGTGCGTATTCGTTGGGTAAAACTTTGCAGCCCATTTAAGGCCCACTGTGAGATTGGGATATTGCTGTTTAAATAAAGCTTAAATCTAATTTTGTGTTTTCCATTTAGGGAACTCCCGGTAACCGTGGTTTCCCTGGTCAAGATGGTCTGGCTGGTCCAAAGGTAAGCTTCATGATGGTTTCACTGACACTCCAGAGAAGAGTTTTTGTTTGTGAAAAGGAAGTGAAGCGCTCCAAACAGCCACAATGAGCTGAGTAGAGCATGTTTTAGGCATCTGGTCAGTAGTTGCAGGTGTAAAACTGTGTATGTGAATAAATGTGTGTGAATACATTCAGTTATATGTGATACACAGACATTAATTTAAACTTTTCCATAAGACATAAAAAGATAGAATTAGAATAGAATATAATTCAACTTTATTGTCATTGCACATGCACAGGTACAGGGCAACGAAATGCAGTTTGCATCCATCCAGAAGTGCTTTAGCCATGATATAGATATATTACAATATATATTAGCAATAATATAGATATGTAAGTATATTACAGAAATGGGTCTATTATGGTATGTTATAATGTACACGTATGTACAGGCTATGAACAGGATATAAATATGAAAAAAACTATACAGAATATGAGATATACAGTTATACAGAAATGTGAACTATGCAAATTATAAACAGTTGTAGGATTAAAAATTATCGTATGTACAGAATGATTATTTATACAGAGCTATACAGTAGTGCAGTTAAGATCAGTGAGATATGTGGATAATTTCTACAGAGGCTTTATAAAGTGCTAGTGATTGTGAGTGGTGGTTCAGTCCATGTTATTATTGTGTGTTTGAGGGTACAGTTGTCCATTGTGTGTGTGTAGGTGGTTGTGGGTGTGTGTATGTTCAGTCCATGAGTTTAACGTGGGTCAGATGTAGGGCTGCACGATTTTGCATAAAATGAGAATCACGATTTTTTGGCTTAGAATTGAGATCACGATTCTCTCACGATTTTCTTTTCCAGTATAAATATTTATTGCACTTATTAACTGCACATCAACTTCGTAACAGTTGAGACTGAACATAAAAACAATAAATAAACATAAAAACAACAAATGTCTCAGGCTTTGTCCTTGCTGCAAAATGTTGTACTGCTTGAAATTCCGTCTCCACCGTTGCTCGACGCTGCGTGTATAGAGCAGGTAGTGCAACAATAGAAAAATAGTTGCGGGACGGCACTGTGTAGCGTTTGTCTAGGGTGTTGATCGTTTTCCTAAATCCCTCGTTTTGCACAGTGTTGATGGAGCCATATCTTTGGTCAGGTGATAAGTAACAGCCTCCGTAATTTCTTTGTGCCTGCGGGAGTTCTTCGGGTATAGGGAAGCGCTGTATAAGGTTCCCGTTATTGATGTTTGGGTGGTTGACCGGGACGGATTTTCTCCTGTCACTTGCTCGTCATCCCTGACGTGCTCTCCGTTGTTTTTTCCCTGCTAATTTTAGCAGCTAGCTTCTGTATCACGTGGTATAAGGCTCCGCCCTTGTCATTTGTTGAGCGGGAAGAGTGAGCGCTTGTTTTCTTGCAGATTACGTCCCGGATCAAAATGCGGTACAATCGTCGTCTTTTTTTCTCTCTCTTTTTTTTTTAAATCGTTGTCATTTGGAAATGAGATCGCACATAAGTATGAATCGAGATCGCGATTTTCTAACGATTAATCGTGCAGCCCTAGTCAGAGGTCAGGAGGCAGAGTTCAGGAGTCTGACAGCTGTGGGGAAGAAGCTGTTCCGGTACCTGGTGGTCTTAGTCCGGAGGCTAAAAAGATGTTTGTGTCCTGACGTTATTATTATTATTATTATTATTATTATTATTATTATTATTATTATTATTATTATTATTATTATTTTAGTGTAGGTTAGTGTAGAGATTTTTGACATGCAGCATGGAGGGAGTAATATTTACTTCACTGAGCGATAAAAGCATTTCCAGTCTGATGGTGATGATATAAGCTTGTTAATAATTGGCGAACTAACGCTTCAGAATACACAAATAGTTCAGCATACTTTGAAATAATAGTACTTCAAACGTAGACTAGAAGCCATCAGAAAACCTTGAAAACGTGTGTAACTGAGATATTCATATCTATATTTTACTTTCTTGGATGTGAAAGCTAAAACTGCTGAAACTGTTGAAAAAGTTCTAAAGAATAGGATTATTTCTCAGTTTAGCTGTTTGTTTGTCATGAATGTATAAATCGTTTAAAGTTCCAAAATATATTTTTGTCAGAAAAGTTTTAAAAAGATAAATCTGCACATATTTAGCTACACTGTAAAAGGTAAAACACGATGTATATGAAAAAAGCAGCTGAGCTGATTTCCACAAAGCATTTTAATGAGCGTAAATTGACTCTGGTCTCCGTGATGACTTCTCTGAGAAATCATTTTTCCCCTCATTCACTCAAAATATTTTTTAAATCAAGTTAAATTGCACAAATCAGCTGGCAGATTTAAAACCATGCGGTTAATGAGTCTTTGGGGTTCACTCTGAATTCACAAATTATTGAAGGTCATAATAAAAATGTTATTTTCCTTGAAAAGTAAAAAAAAGTGCCATTTGTCAGAACTTATTTCCCTTTGACTTCATCCTGCACGCTTTAGGCAGCAGTGATGCACGCAGCCTCCCACAAGATGGCAGCATAGCTCACAAACCCATCACGCACACTGACCTACATGTCCCACATCACCAAATCCAACATCTCATTAAATATTATTTCATTTATATCACAAATAATCTGTCTGAATTTAATCTTCTCATCTCCTGCAGGTCAATGAAATTTGTTCATCCTACTAAAAGAGAAACACATCTCCTCTGAACTCGAGATGTTTCCCGTCCTCTGTGTTTGACTTGTGATTCACACTCTTCCTCATAATACAGGGAGCCCCCGGTGAGCGTGGACCCTCCGGAGCCAGCGGTCCCAAAGGTGCCAGCGGTGACCCCGGCCGCCCTGGAGAGCCCGGTCTGCCCGGTGCCAGAGTAAGTGCTTCCTCTACAGTGCGTTATTACGCATAGATGCTGGTGATCTGCAGAAATGTGCTTTAAATTTCCACAAATCTCAAAGTTTAGTAGATTAGTTTCTCTTTCAAGAAGGAGTTCCATTATTTTATTACCATTCAAATGGATCAAGCTGTGTTGTATGCATAGATATTAGATAGATAGATGGATGGATGGATGGATGGATGGATGGATAGATAGATAAGTTGTACTTCCTCTTCCGCTCAAATATTTAATTTCAGCTGCAGCAGTAGATTGTTTGTGTGCAGTCACCAAAATGAAATTAGAAAACAGAGTTAATGAAGCCTGTGAGCAATGTGCTCTCATTCATGTTTCCGTTCTTAGTCATTTCCATCAGCAGGTGCTGCTTCCTGCACAGGGGGCTAGTCAGAGGTGTAAAATCAGTCTCACATGGTGCCATATGTTCTGTAATCCCACCTTTCTTTAGCATATGTCTGCAAAGAGATGCCTGACGACTCATCCAGATTTAGCCAGTAATTCTCCTTCCTTCCTCTGACAGGGTCTGACTGGACGCCCCGGTGATGCTGGGCCTCAAGGCAAAGTTGGACCTTCTGTATGTTCATGTACATTTTTCTTGTTGTAACAGACATTAATTAGTCGTTGTTGTTTACTTGTAAATTAAGAGAAATAACTACACGCTGTGCATCCGCTTGCTGTATTAAAAGCCGTGTGTTATTTTTAATATCACATGTGAAACAACCAGGGAGAGACTTGGAATTTTACCGAATGTGCTCTGATCACACAATGACTCATGAGTGGTTTCATCAAATTGAATTGCGGGAAATTTATCCGCCCATTATCCGCCAGCCTTGGCTAACGTTCACGCTGAATTCAGGGGGCTGCTTTTTTTCACTTTCACTTTGGGCTCCCTTTGCCACACAGTCTCCTGTTTTTAAGGATAACATTCAATCCTTATGTTTATACACTTTGTTAATAGTGACGGTGGAGCCGTAAACTCTGTGAGCTGCACTAAGGCTACGTTCACACTGCAGGTCTTAATGCTCAATTCCGATTTTTTGATCAAACCGATTTTCTTGTCTGCTCGTTCACACTACAAATAAAATGCGACAGCAAACGCGCTCTAGTGTGAACGCTCAAAGCAGCCCGGTCACACACAACGCGCTCTGTTTAGACCCAGAGCAAACAATATTGTTTGACTGATGGACCTTAATATAAAGACTTCGGACTTTATGTTTCCCAATTTTTGCTTTAAGTTATTTTGTTATTTACATAATAATGTAAATAACCTAATAATGATCCTTATTGCTGTTTTAGAGGAGCGGTGCTTCAAAGGATAGTTGCAGATTTCTGTCAGAATCTGCAGATTATACAGTACAAATAAAATGTTCAAGTTTCTCAGACGTTGTGTTCCCAACAGTTTCACTGACATCTACACTGGATGGCCAGGAAGCGTTTGCGATGTCTTATCGGGCGCTGATAATTGGCGTCTGTCTTGTGTCGGTGACGTAAAAGACGGATTTAATGCGACGTGACCATCAAACAGCAGTCGCTTTCTAAAACATCGGATATGTATCGGATTCAGTACCACATACGAAAGTGACCCAGATCGGATTTGAAAATATCAGATTTGTGCCGTTCACACTGTCACACCATGATCGGATATGGGTCGCACAGGATCAAAAAAATCGGATTTGATGCGCTTTCGCCTGCAGTGTGAACGTAGCCTTAGACCCGATCCATTCACTGAAGCCTCTCTAATTAATTTAAACACCTAAAAAAATAAATAGATTTGAAATAGTGCAACTCACATTTATTTGATACACAACATACAATTCTGCATAATGATTTCCAGTTTTTAATATTATGATATTTGTCTAAATGTGCAACAAACAGCTACATTTTTTGGTTGGATTACTAAATGAATGGATGTAACATTACTGAGGGATTACACACAGTGTGTCATGAATTTTGTTGTATATTAATTCGATTTTGTAGTCACATTTTTAATTTTGTTAGAGAAACATATGGCAGTTATTTACCGTTTGGCTTGACTTTACTCAGGGAGCGCCTGGTGAGGATGGTCGTCCAGGACCTCCTGGTCCACAGGGAGCCCGAGGACAGCCTGGAGTCATGGGATTCCCTGGACCAAAGGGAGCAACTGTAAGTAAAAAGGGAAAAAATGTACCTTCTACAAGGGAGTAATATTTTACAGTGTGTTGCAATGTGTTTTATTTGTCCTTTCTAAAACATAAATGCATGATTCAAAACTGCACAGTACCTGTTCAGCAACATGTGGAGTGCTGCTGAGTAATTTTATATAATTTGATGAGTATCATCTGTATCCACCTTTGTTCTCACGATAGGTGCAAAGGGATCATCAGCAGCATTTTCACTAACCACTGGATTTTATTTCTGCTTTTCTAAGGGTGAACCTGGCAAGTCTGGTGAGAAAGGACTGGCCGGAGCTCCCGGTCTGAGAGTACGTTCATCGTGTTTCCATTTTATGTTTTAAAACTAACGCTGCTCAGATTGACCGCTGTGTTTATATGAAGCATTAATTAATCACGTGCATAAAAACATAAACATGTTATGCTAAAGTAAAGTCTCTTTTTAGAGCCAAATATTTGTTATTGTCAGAAACTATAAACTTTTGATTAGGTTTATTTTTCAAGTCCAGCTTCAGCACGAGAAGCCTCAGTTATAGATCTGTCAGATGTCTGCCCAGTTAAGAGCATCACCTTTGGCTTTAGTGCTGATATCTGTCAAACCTCCTCCTCCACCTCCCACCCCATCCTCCTCTGTCTCTCTTTCTTCCTCTCCCCAGGGTCTGCCCGGCAAAGATGGAGAAACTGGCTCAGCTGGACCCCCTGGCCCTGCTGTACGTATCTCTATGCCACTTTATATACCTTCAACACCGATATTATCTTATCCCTTTTCTACGTTTGCACTTAGAAGCAGTCTTTGTTATCTCCATTTCCCAGACTGCTTCTATGAAAGCTCTGTCTGGAAAAAAAAAAGTCCTTGACCAAATTGTCTGTACAGTCACGTCACGCCATCGCTGACTTACTGACTTTCAACTTCTTTTGAAGATTATGTTTCAGCAAACTAAACAAACCTTTTTGAACTAGAGAACATTTTGTATATGATAAATATTTTATTTTTATAATGTTTACTAAGAAGTGGAAGGTTTCGCAGAATTTTCCCACCGTTTTAACTGTCAGCCAGACATGAAATTGCACAATTTTAATGAATTATATAAAAGTACTGTAATTATGACTTTTAGGGTCCTGCTGGAGAAAGAGGAGAGCAAGGACAGCCTGGTCCTTCTGGCTTCCAGGTGAGTTTGCATACTTAAAGCTTTGCTATAACACCTTTGAGCATATATGAGCAGTTGTATCGCTACTTTTATATTGTGCAGTTACACATAGAAACTTCTGTTTATTGCTTTTCTTCTGCTGAGCAGCGCCAGAATCAGGAACCGCTTATTTTTTCTTTGACCACAGTTGTTCATAGTGCAACAGAGAAATATATGTATCATTCCATTTTCCATTTTAATGGAACGACACATATTTAACATGTATGCTAATTACATGAATTACTTGTTGTGAGCATACAGGAAACATTTTCCCGGTAAGATTAAGTTAAGTCCACTATTTAGCTAGAAAACTGCAGCTAAAGGGGCTCAAAAACTCTGAAACTGGGCACCTGTCACCGAGTCATATGTTGGGTATGAGTGTTGCAGAATGGCTCACAAGTATGGCCAGTGTTGGGGAGTAACGTAATACATGTACCGCCGTTACGTATTTAAAATACAAAATATGAGTAACTGTATTCCGTTACAGTTACCGTTTAAAAAGGTGGTATTTAGAATACAGTTACTTTGTTGAAATAAATGGATTACACGGCGGTACTTCCCTGTTTCATATTGTGGCGGGTCAGGACTGTTTGGGTTTTGTTTGACAGCTACGTTCTGTTGTTCCAGGCGGCAGCGTTACGGTTGCCATGGTTACAGGGCAACGCTCTCTCTGCGTGTTTCCTGGGTGAGAGAGGCCTGTTGTTGTTGTTGTGCTAAGCTAATAGGCAGAATGCTACAGGTATAGCTCTAAAGAATGTAGCATCATGGGCAGTGTAGTCCGTGCTGCAGGGAGAATGGACTGCCATACACGTTATGTGTCTGTGAGCGAGCAGTGTTGCCAACTCCTCAGTAAGAAAAATCGCTATTGGCTGTCCTAAAAGTTGCTAGAAGTCGCTAAATGACGTCATCCCCTAATTTGCATAATTGGTCATGCTAATATATTTGTAACCTACGTTGTTGGAGAGAGAAATAACATCGTGGAAGAGACATGAAGTGAGTAAAAACCATCCTAAATGCATTTAGAGTTTATTTAGAACTACGAATTAAATTTGTTTTAGCAATAATTGTTTTTTGTAATGTCACAATTCCAACCCTGCTCCTTTATCCCGGCTTGGACCAGCAAAAGTGACCTGAAATAGGCACTCTGGTGGAGTTACTTTGTGTGTGTGTGTGTTTTAAACCTGATCCACAAAACAGCATAACAGTAAAAGAAGAACTGACTGTGTTACAGTCAGTGCGGGAGCAGCGGCTTCGCTCATGCGCGATTCATTCGCAGTTCGGATGCACAGGTGTGAACATCTCCTGCCCTGATAGCAGCTGGGGGGGGGGGACTATCCTCCGCCCGTGAGCGCTTTGGCACGGGCGAGGTGCCCACGGCAGCACCCGCTGCTTGTTGAGAGTAAGAGCGATACATGCTTTCACGTCAAAAAGTCGTCATAAATAAGTCTCCAATAACACCAGAAAAAGTCGCCAGATTTGTCGCTAGTCGCTTTTTTAGAAAAAAAGTCGCTAAGGGGGTCTGAAAACTCGCTAAATATAGCGACAAAGTCGCTAAGTTGGCAACACTGTGAGCCAGGAGGGAGAAAAAGGAAAAGTACGAGCTGTCATCGAGCAAAAACGGGAGCTGGAAGCATGTAAATATAATAATAACCACTGCAGCCAAGAAGAGAGCCTGACGAGCCCAGTTGTAAGTAAGCTATTAAGACTCGACTGTACACCGTGTTCGTGTTTTCCTCCAAAAACAATAAGTTCTGTTGGAGCAGCCTTTCAACGCCTCTCTCTGTCTCTGGCTAGCAAAGTTGACCCAGACAACAAAGTAAAGCTAGTTTTCGGCTACGAGCCCGACACAGAACCCACCGTATTAGTCAGAGGTCCCTTTACTACGGTTCGGAGCCGCGGACCTTCAGTAACAGTAATAAATCACAGCAATAGTACATTCACGTAGTTGTAAACAGCATGATAATATATTAAGTAATCCAAAGTATTCAGAATACGTTACTCTCATTGAGTAACGTAACAGAATACGTTACAGAATACATTTTGGGGCATGTATTCTGTAATCTGTAATGGAATACATTTTAAAAGTAACCTTCCCAACACTGCGTATGGTTTCACCTAGATGTGCCAAACTTGCTGGGCACATGTTTCCTGTGCAGCAATTTTACTTAATCTTGCAAAATCTAAAGACATTTATAATCCAAAGTGTTCAAAACTGGGACTTGACATTAGGTCCTGCTGCAGCAGTGCAACAAATTTTAGTTGTAGGTGACGATAAGGAAACTGTTGTTCTGCCAGCTCAAATGTTCCTTTTCAGTGTTTGATACTGGGCCACCTGCACATTAAAGCTACAGGAAACTGTTGTTTTGGAAATCAATACCACGAAGCTCCCGGCACACACTTCATGTTCTGATGTTAATGCCAGAGGAGTCTTAGATCTCTGCAGTCAGTGAGTCAGCAGAGCTGGTGACTTTTACACACGATGCTCCGCTCTGTGACTTTACACGGTGAGCCACTAAAGCTAATTCTGGAATATCTACAGTGGGAGAAATTTCACAAACTGACTTGTTGCGAGTGGCAACCTGTTCAAGTACCATTCGTTCTTGTAAAGCAGTCTGCTGGCCAGGTGCCTGATTTTATACACTTGTGGCAACGGGACTGAAAACACCTGAATTCACAGATTAAGAGGCGTGGTCTCACACATTCCTCCATATGCTCCCTTATTCAGAAAGGATGGCCGCAGCAGGTGGCTCTGCATATTTAACAGGTTGGCAGATATGTTTCTTTACCAGATGGCCTTTGTGATGCAACCCCAGAGGAAGTCGTATCCCCTCACAGGATCAAACTGCGGCTCTTTCACTTGTACATGTCATTACTGAGTTCCAGTCATAGCTCCACCTTTTAGCAGCAGAGATCTTTTCCGAGCATATTAACAATTTCCCAAGCTCCTTATTGATGTTCTAACGATTTAGCTTATGAGTTTTCTCTGAACTGTGTTTCCATGGCAATGCAGTAAATTAAAATGTTTCAACATAAAAAAAAGAAGATGTTATTATTCAGCCACAAATCTCCTGATCTTTCCCAAGTTTCCTGTGACAGAGACACATACTGACAGGAAGATGGAGTCATACGTGACAGCCATAATTCAGTCCACAGGAAGTGATATGCAACTCCTGTCAGCACTGCAGGCCTGAAGACATGTTCATGCAACAATAACACCATCTGAAGCCCAGGGGGGGTGCAGACTTGAAGCTTCGCTGCGTTCAGTCTTAATGCTTCTTCTCTCCTGCACACAGGGTCTTCCCGGCCCTCCTGGCCCACCTGGTGAGGGAGGAAAGCCTGGAGATCAGGTTTGTGCACTTTCATGATCAAATAAGATAAATAAGACAAAGATAAAAAGTATACAAAGATAGAGTATAAGATATGAATTTATGTACTTACTCCAAGCTCATGATTCAGATTAATTTCACAGGTAATTAAACAGTTTAAGCGCTGCTGCTTTTTTCCAACGTTATCAGTGACTGCAAAAGTCTTAAGACTTAAGATGTCGTCTACCAGATTTCTAAACTCTTAAAAATCTATAATTACACTTAATATTTGCTTTTTGGCTTTAATTTAGTTTGGGTATGAGTATAAAGCATAACTAAGTATCTCAACAGCAATAGTCTTGCAGGTCTTTTAGCTTCTCTTTCTTTTCACCATTCAAGGGTGTTCCTGGAGAGGCTGGACTTGCTGGTGCCACTGGACCTAGAGTAAGTTCACGATCTTAACATAATTTGATTATACTGTAGGCTGCTGATTAACATACATGCTGCTGATTGTCACTGTGCTACTGTTCAGGGAGAACGTGGTTTTCCCGGCGAGAGAGGAGCCGCTGGCCCTCAGGGTCTGCAGGGACCCAGAGGTCTGCCTGGAACTCCTGGAACTGACGGACCCAAGGTGAGCCCAGCAGCCAATAACAAGCAACTGATTAAATGTTGTTCCCTGAGGTTCACCCAACCCGCTGCGAAACACGGTGAGGTTTTCAATATTCTTATCACAGGCAGCAGAAACAGAGCAGTCTGAGCGTATAATTGCATAATAATTAGCTCGAGTGTTCGCGAGTTAAGCTGTGTGTACTCAGCATTTTAGCATATGTTTGGTGTTTTCAGCCTAAAATTAGAGAAAGTGGGCAGCATCATTCCTCACTCTGCTGCACTGAGCAGTCTAGTTAGTATATGACAGTATATGACAATAAAACCTCTGCTCGGTTTTCCAGTTTTGAATCACATCGCATTTTCTTTAAACAAAAAAAGAATCAACTTAGGTCCCAGACTACAGGTCATAATCTAAACTGGTTCATTTATAGTTTTTATTTTATTCCAGTAAATATAAGATACTTTGTTGTCATTATACAAAATTACAGATACAAAGTATGAGGAGGATTAGAAAGAAAGTATTGCATGACAGGAGCCATGCTAGGTAAAAATGTACACGCTATCTAACCATCACCTAAAATCAATAAACCAAAGTTAAAATGCACATTGTAAAATCTTGTCCATCCTGGTCACTCCCGATGAAAATTTAACATCTTCAGCTCAGCCTCCTGTCTTTTTGTCAGCACCACCATCTCCAAACCACACATACCCGTCTCACTACCATCTTTTAAGCCTTCCCTTTCACTCTCTTTACAATCCTGCTGTCACAAATCACCCCAGACACTCGTCTTCATCCACTCCATCCTGCCTGCGCTCCCTGTGCAGGCTGTCAGCTGCTTTAGATAAATATAGTATAGTAAAGACTGAGATGCAATGCAGTTCATTTAGTTAAACTTAAATTATGTACAGTTCATTCAGATTCATATTTTTTCTCACAGAGAAACATAATCCATTCCAAAGATATATAGCACAATATCTAAACATTTTTTAATCCCTGTGTTTGGACATTCAGAGTTGGAGTTTACATGTCTGCAGACACTGTAACCGTGAGGGACATGCGTACAGTGTCTGCAGGGGGAAATCAAAAAACTCAAAAATCTGATGGAGTGGTTTTATTGCAAAATAATAGATGAGGGTTAAAAATAAGTCATCCATCCTCAATTAAATATTTAACGATGTTATTCTGCAGAAGTCATTAAACACCATCGTTTGCTCACGTGTGTGCTTCAGGATATCGACTGAACCTCACACCGTCTGTCTCTACGGTGTGGCTGGACTGAAGCAGAGCATTTTTCTTTCTTTTGTTGAGCAGCTTTTTCCTTCATGATCTAATGTTTGCATTTGTCTTTTTAATAACACATGTGCCTGATAAATGTTGGTGTAAGGTTGCTCCTGTGCAGGTTGTACTGTTGAGCTAATGCTAAATCAACAGAGTTACATTTGGCCACCAGGTCTCTAACCTTAATAAGCTTCTTTTTTTTTTTTGCTTCCAAAGCTAAACTTTCAGTGTTTCCTAGACTGAGTAAAAGCCTATTTTCCCCTAGAGGCTAAAAAATTCTAATTCCTGAGACAATTTAAGTTCAGCATCCTTAGGTTTTTTTTGCTGACTAAAATAGTAGATCTCTGATGTCATTCAAAGAGTGGAAAACAGAAGAAAACTTTTTTTTTCCAACAATATCTTTATTATTTTTTACATTTTAATGACTTGCAAACAGTCCAACATTCTAAATGCTACATGAACATACACTCCTCTCAGACAGCAAAAAGAAAACACAAAAGTCGTCAGATTTATCACTCCATTAAAGGCCTAAATTTGTCCCAAATCAAATGTCATTGCCCTCAGTCCTCGTCCTCCTCAGATAATACAAATCCTTGTCTCCACACCTTCTCAAAAACATCCAATTTCCTTTTCAGTATACATGTTATCCGCTCCAATGGCAAAGCCACCATCATTTGTTTTATCCACTGTGTGATACTCGGTTCCCTTGTTTTTTTCCATTTTAGTGCAATTAATCTTTTTGCTTGTAACAAACCCATATCAATAAACATTCTGTCACTTTTTGTGTACCTCATGTTTTCTGGGTACAATCCCAGAATAAGGAAGCCAGGATCCAAAACAACCTCTTTG
The DNA here is from genome assembly GCF_056152115.1 of Neolamprologus brichardi. Lineage (NCBI taxonomy): Eukaryota > Metazoa > Chordata > Actinopteri > Cichliformes > Cichlidae > Neolamprologus > Neolamprologus brichardi. Next base: position 31,313,265 of record NC_142108.1, on the reverse strand, counting down.
GATAATATTTGTTTCATAGTTTGTGTTACTGCAACCCAAAAGGAGCAATCCTGCAATCCCAAATACAATGCCAAAAGTTACCTTTATCTTCATTACATTTATTACAAGTGTCTGGAATATTAGAGTTGTACTTATTTAATTTTTCCGGGGTAACATATATTCGCATTAACCATTTGTATTGCAACAACCTTAGTCTAGAATTAATAGTTTGTTTATGAGCTTTTGCGCAAATCAATGCCCATTGTTCCATAGATATGTCCTTCTTTAAATCATTTTTCCAGGCGTTCAACCTTCCCAACGAATTGTCAGATGTTTTGGATCTAATCAATTTATATATTTCTGATATTGCCCCTTTTTTTGAACTGCTTTTACTAATTATGTCTTCCAATTCTGATTTTGGTGGTTTGGTGCAGGTATTATTTTGATTTGCTCGAATGTAACTTCTAATTTGGAGATATTTGAAAAATGAAAACATATTTTTAATAAGCTCTCCTTTTAAACTTTCTTCCTTTCTTGTGAATAATTGCTTTGTAGATATGAGTCACAAGCAAACACAGTTTTGTCATAAGCCAGAAAAGTTGAGGATTAGAGGTTGAAGAGCCATCAGTAACTAGAATTGAGCGTCTGGACGTTTGTTTTATTTCTGTTTTCTGCATTCATATTATTTCATAAATTTATAATACTTTAAAACAAAATAAAATATTTCCTACATTCACTGCAGCTGATGGCTCAGTGTGTCTCCAGTCAGGCTATACACTCACTTGCCATCTGTCAGCAATTTCCAGCCACTGCAGCGATTTGTCACAATGGCACTGTGAGCAGAGGAAGAGCTCAGAGAGGCTGCAATTCCCACTTTGGGATTGTTATCTGGTCGGATTTTAATCCCAGTTCATAGGTTTTCATCCCCAGACAGAAGTGGTTAGAGGATGAGGATTATAGACTGTGAGTGTGATGGTGGTGACGATGAAGAAGGGATGAACCAACAGTCTAGAAAAGCAAGTTTCTGAAAACGATTTGTTTTATAACAAACGTTTGTCGGCCTCTTTGAGTTAGAGTGTTATTCTATAGTATTCACAGCCAGTGTTGTGCTTGTGTTAGCCCCGTGGTTATGGCTTAATGACAGGCAGAAGAAATGCTGCGTGTGTCTGATTTATAGGCTGCACGATAAAGCACCGCAGCACAGCTGAAGTTTTGACTCAGAGTGAGCCTATAGGAGTACTTTTTAAAAAAAACAATCAAAGTCTGCATTTGCTTTCAATTTTTTCAGCTTTGATGTGTGAAATAGAGTTTCGTGCCTTTATGATAAAACGCCCTTTGTTCTTTTAATAACAGAATTAAAGGTAAACCCACCATCACAGCAAAACACATGGAAATTAAGACGTCTTTATGTTTAAATTAAAAGACCGACTCATTAGAGAGTTAGGCTTTTTTTTTAACATTCTTCTGTAGCAAGAAGAAAAAGAAGTTGGCAGGATTATTTTCTCTTTTATTCTCTCAGTCATCTGTTAACCTTGAAGACAACAGGCAGGGACAAAGATGAGCATTGGCCTCTTTTGTTGAATGAGCAGATGTTCTCTCACTCTGAGACGGCACCGTGTTTGTGTTTCTGACTCATATTGTGGGTTTTTAAACGAAGCCCGAGCAGAATCTGTCTGAAATGTGACAGAACATCATCACAAGCCTTTTTGCAAGTCTTTTTAAAGACCTTGACTGCATCAGGAGGTATAAAACATCTTTGTGCATGTGTAGCAGGTGCTTAGAGAAAGTAAACAGTTGAAATGTCTTTGTGTCTTTGAACCCAAACCTGTCGTCTCATTATATTTTTGATTAATAATAGGGAGCGATTGGACCTGCTGGTACTGGAGGGGCTCAGGGACCCCCTGGCCTGCAGGGTATGCCTGGAGAGAGAGGAGGTGCTGGTATTCCCGGACCCAAAGGAGACAGAGTAAGCCATGATGGGAAACAAGTGTTAGCAAACTGAATGCATAAACACTCAATTTGTGGATTTTTCCCTATTTGAGTATAATTTTATGCATATTTTCTTGTCACACGACAGACTTTAATTCAGTTCTTTATCCCCACAGGGAGACCTCGGAGAGAAAGGACCTGAAGGTGCTCCAGGCAAAGATGGTGCCAGAGTGAGTGACTGTCATTCATTTGGGTTTTTGTGAATGATAGTAGCTTCTGCTGAATACAGATAGAACGACTTTCATTTATTTCCTGGAAATAAAATGTTAGAATCATACACAGTATACATATCTATCTACTAGGGGTGCAACGATACACACAATTCACAGTTTGGTTTGGTTCGATACTTTGGTGTCACGGTTCGATATTTTTTCGATACAAAAAAATGTTCATGCTTTTTTAATTTGTCATTTATTAAAATTATAAATATATATTTTAACTCAAAAGTACAGTTTTTAAATTTAATGTTGCTGAAACAACAAAGTAATAAAAAAATTAATCTATCTGATCGAGAAATCACTCATCTTTGGAAAAGAGAGTTTATTACAGAGAAATGTCTCTTTCCAAAATAAAAGCTATACTATACGCTTCTTCTGGGCTATATTCTCAGCAGCATATTAAACATATCAGGTCCCCATAAGGAGAATCATGTGCTAACGGCTGTCTAAATGACTCGGCTAAAGTTTGTAGCATGCGTGCTTGTTGTTTTTGTCTGCTTCCACTTGTCTTTGCACTAGGATGCTGTCGGAGTAAATGTGCAGTCATATTCGTTGTGTTCCCACTAGTGCTGTAAGCGTTAATCTGAAATGACGTTAACGCCACAACACGGCAAATCTCCGTTAACGAGCTACGGCTGGACAGAGTCAACACATTAACGAGCTAACTGCGCTAACGCACTAGTTTCCCACCCATGTAATTGAGCATTGCGTGGCACATCCGACATACTGTTTTACTTTTGTCCATGACGCGCTTACCTTCAGGGTCATACTTCACATGAAAACCAAAATAGTTCCAAAGGCCAGATCTGAATGAGGGTGGGGGAGGTTCAGTTTGTCATGTTGCAACGAGCTTAGCTTCTGTCTTGCTAGCTTGCGCTGCGCTCGGTGGATCTGCACTCGACAGTGCAGCCTAGGCGGAGTAGTCGAACGCAGATCCACTGAGCGCTCAACACAGACAGCATCGTCAGAAGAAAAGTTGATAAAATAAATTAAGAATTCTGTATTGTTCATACATATGCGTACTGAACCGAAAGCACTGTATCGAACGGTTCAATATCGATACGATTATTGTTGCACCCCTACTATCTACACATATGAATCTCTTATTTACAGCATATTATACTTTAAATGTAATCTGAAATCTAAAATGTTCATTCTTTTGTTCTTTAGAATAAAAGAATAAAAGTTTTGTTATTCCCGCTGCTCATTTTAAAGCAGTGTGAATTCTCTGTTCTCACACTTCAAACCTCTCCAAGTCTTTATACTAACTATACTTTTTTTGTTTCATGTTACAGGGTCTCACTGGTCCCATTGGTCCCCCTGGTCCTTCTGGTCCCAATGGTGAGAAGGTGAGGCGTTTTTACTTTTCTTTTATTTAATCTAAATGATGTCATGTCTTGTTCTGCACAAGTCTTCATTTTGGAAAAGTACAAGTAGGTTTCTATAATGTAAAGTTAACCTTCTGTATGATGTTGCTGATGTTCTTCCTGTGTTTTCTCGCAGGGTGAATCTGGTCCTGCTGGTCCTTCTGGAGCTCCTGGTGTCCGCGGTGCTCCTGTGAGTGTCACAGTGTATTGCTTTAGTAAAGAAAACATATCAGATTAGGAATTTGGTGCATGCACAGTGACTAGGTCAAAGCTTTTAGGCGGCGTGCATGCTCTTATAGATCTCGTTCACCTGGTTTATGGTGTCACAGTTCAACACCTCAGCCTGAACTATCATCATCTTTCTTTATACTTATATTTATACTTAAGCTTTTCAGTTTTCCTTTAGAGCCAGGCCTTTTGAAGTATTGGAGCAACTATTTTTAATTGGTCTCAACAGATCAGCCATTTCTCTCAGTTGGCCTAACCCCTGAGTTTTTAATGCCTCTGTGTCTTCATCTTTCAGGGTGACAGGGGTGAGACTGGACCTCCTGGACCTGCTGGCTTTGCTGGACCCCCAGTAAGTAGAAAGCCATCACTATGAACTAATCTTACTGCAGACTCCTGAGTGATTTATGTTTCGACTTGCTAGCAAATTAATAGAAGTATAATTTTACTTTAAAGTGATTCAACTTGCTTATTTAACTGCAAGTAAAAAATAACTGCATCTACATGGCGGGGCTTTTCTACTGCTCATATCTAGAAACACTTGGACGTCTAACTGCCTTTACGTCAGTTTTAGGCCTCGGTGAAGTATTATTTTCTTTATCTTGACACGTCTCGTTTACTCGGTGTAATATCTGTGGAGGGAAATTAGTGTCTTTTTGTCAAACATCCATTTAGTTATTGCCAAAGACTCACGATGGACATGAAATAGATGTTTTTTAATAAGCTGCATCCCTCCAAATGGATTTCATCAATATATTTGTGGCAGCACAATTTATCTCTAAACAGGTTGTTTTTTCTCTACCTTACACAATGATTAATTATTGATTTTCTGTCAGGATGAATAACATTACAAGGTATCTAAATTTGTTTCAGAGCACACCGACTGTAACATGTTATTACAGTACATTAGGAGCTGCAATTAAAGGTTTTGAAATTGTGTAATTATATATTATATATATTATCTGTATTTTTATTATTGGACTGTCCTAGAGCAGCTGTTATTCTATCCTTTCTCAATGCAGCTCAAGTTCAGTTGATCTTCTGTCTAAAACAGCGGTTCCCAACCCCCGGGCCACAGACCGGTACTGGTCCGTGACTTGTTTGGTAGCGGATCGTGAGAGTTCATGCTCGGGTGTGAAATGTACAGTTTTCAGGGTTTTTATCGGTTTTAAGCGTCATTTTTTGTATCGTTTTTATCGTTAAAACCCTTGTGTTGTCCTCGGGATTCCCATATACTTGTTTGCCATTCACCTAGGGACCATTTTTGACCCGAGGACAACATCACCTCGGTTTCTCTGGGTCTTTTCACGTGTATTATGAATAAATCTTCCTCTTTTTTTGGTACCGGTACTGTTTTACTTTGTTGTATTTACACGCAACACCTTAAAAGCTGGTCTGTGAAAATATAAACCGGTCCATGGCGCAAAAAAGGTTGGGGACCGCTGGTCTAAAGCCACAGCTCTCCTTCCTTTAAGCTAGCTTTCTTCTAATTGGCTGTGCTAGTAAGACAGAAGATTTGAAATGCAGGTGGGGCTTATGTAGTTCCACACAGAGCTACATGCCTACAGAGCCCGTTCTCACTCCCGAGGCGTAACATGCCGACGTTTTGTCACGTCCCGCGGCGTTCCTGAGGAACGCAAAAGGAGACCGTAATAGACGTTCCAGCCCTGTATTCCAGCCCTAAACCTAACCTTATCCCTAGCCCTAACCATAACCTTTTTCCTGACCTTATCCATGACTGTAATGATGTTAAATAGCGTGTTTCTAAGCGATTTGAAGAAAAAGAGCGAACATGTGTAGATTGAGTCCATACGGTTCTCATATTTCCTCATTTTTCCGAGGTCGTCATTTAGGAACGTGGTGGGTAGCCGAAAACGTAATATGTTGACGATTTGTCACCTAGCGTAAAATGTTACGCTTTGGGAGTGAGAACGTGTTGGCCTACATGACCCACATCTTCAAAAGAGAAAAAAAATGCATGAAATTGAGTATTTAGAGCAGATTAAGGCCTGAGCTTTTGGGCATTACTATTCACTGACTGCATCATTTGAACCTTTGGTCATGTTTTAAACTGAGAGCTGTGAAAGAAAAAATATAATAGGTCCACTTTAAAGTGTATGTAACACAGACGCTGTGGGCACAACGAGGCTAAATGCTGCACTTGTAGAAGAGAGTCATAAACTCAATGGCCCGAGTTGATTGGGATTTAAAAACAGAGATTTGTGCATAATTTGATGTACTTCTCCATCATAAATGGGGCACTCGAGCAGTTTGGTATCGCAGCGACACAAAAGACAAGTGAAGATATGTCATCTTATCTTAGATCTTATATTTTTTAGTTCGATCTGTTAACCGATAATTTAACAAACCATTTAATATATGATAATGGCTCCACACAGGTTACATGCAGTGTTAGCAGGTAAACAGAACTCCATGTGTAAAATGAGCCTTTAAACAATTCTTTTAGGTAATTGTGAAAGACCTTTGAAAGTATTTGATTATTAAGATATAGTCCTTTCACTTTTTTCCCTTTGATGTATATCAACAGCTGTTTCTGTCTTTTGCTTTCAGGGTGCTGACGGTCAGCCTGGAATCAAGGGAGAGCAGGGAGAATCTGGACAGAAGGGAGATGCTGGTGCTCCTGGACCCCAAGGACCATCCGGAGCCCCTGGACCCGCTGTAAGTGTCACTACATGTATTATCTCACTATAAATATGTTTTCTATACCCAAAATAATGAGGGCTTGCACAAAAACACTGGATGTTTGTATCCCAGTGTTTCTTATTAAACAAAAGCTTTATGTAACAGTACGACAGGAACTGAGTGACAGTTTTTCCTACAAGAAGAGAAACTGTTATGTATGCACAAATCAGCAAAACATTCATTTCTACCTCTCTCTCTTATAAACATGCATGGTGGAGTTTACAAAGTGACAGCAACCGTTGGTGGTGATTGTGCTACATAAGGCAGAATAAGAAACTAGCTGACAGAAACGAGCTACTATAAAATGCAACAAATGTCAGAGTGTAACACAGAATATGTTCATTTCAGGGTCCCACGGGTGTTTCTGGACCTAAAGGTGCTCGTGGTGCTCAGGGACCTTCTGTAAGTGACTTTTATCTGTACCAAAGAGTCTCACTTTTAAGTTATTTTACTCTTGTCTTATAATAACATGTGCAGGAAGCATTATTTTAGGATTTTATTTGTGACTTTGTCTGAATGCGTCCATCTCTGTTAGGGTGCCACTGGTTTCCCTGGAGCCGCCGGCCGAGTTGGACCCCCTGGCCCCAATGTAAGTTCATCGTCCTGATAACTAAACCCTCCATCAAACCGACTCCATGTGCAGCTTTACACGTGTAGTGGTGATACCAAAACTAAGATTATGATCAGAGCCCCGCCCCTCCCTGAGCCTGGTTCTGCTGGAGGTTTCTTCCTGTTAAAAGGGAGTTTTTCCTTCCCACTGTCGCCAAAGTGCTGCTCATAGGGGGTCATATGATTGTTGGGTTTTTCTCTGTATCTATGAAGCGCCTTGAGGCGACTTTTGTTGTGATTTGGCGCTATATAAATAAAATTGAATTGAATTGAATTGAAATGAAAAATTAAAGGAAAAGTAAAAATAAAGTGTTTTCTGTAAGCTGTTGATTATCGTGTGATTCCCTATTCAGCATTTTAAAGATGGTGGTGAATCACCCCATAGTTCCACAAACTCCTGTTGATGTTTAAATGGCTTTGAATAAGTCTGCAAAAGCTATATTTTCAAAATCATCAACCATCTATTGACCTTTGATGGGGCATCCATGCCATCCTTTGAAAAGATCAATTCTGAATTGGTTTACTGGGTTCCCAAACCGAGCCAGAAAACATAAATCGTAATTATATTTGCTGGTGTATAACTGTAGTTGATATAAATTCAGAAAAAGCTATTTTTGTCTGACTGTAGAGTTTATATAAAAAGATACAAATAAAACTACATCTATCACAGGTATGGGAAAAAAGAACAGTTGGTTTAATTTGTGTTTTATAAGCAAGAGAAACTGTTGTGAAACAGGGATGTGTTTTTAACGCCGCCTGACTTCTTTGTCATAGGAAACCTTGTAATTTGCACCTATAAAGTGCTTACCTTTGCACCTCCACATTTCACCACAGTGTGTCTGTAGGTGTTTGCTTAGATTTTTATTTTCTGCAGACATGCTGCAAAAAAACATATTGTGAGAAAACAGGCTAACACTGTAAGGGTACTAATATACAGTCTATGTGTTATTTGAAGTCATATAGAGCTCTACATATCATCACTGGATAGTTAAAATAACAAAAAATACTCATATGTTTCAGTAATGATTCATATTTATGTGTCCTCCTCCTCACACTTGTCAGGGTAATCCTGGACCTCCTGGTCCTGCTGGTCCTTCCGGTAAAGATGGACCCAAAGGCGTGAGGGGAGATGGTGGACCTCCAGGCAGACAGGGTGATGCTGGGCTGCGTGGTCCCGCTGGAACTCCCGGAGAGAAGGGAGACGCTGGAGAGGATGGTCCACCTGTGAGTTTCTCATTCTACAATCAGATTGCATCATAAGACACTCAAGACACTGGCTGGCATCACCTGCAACTCCTTTTTACTTTGTAATACTTGAAACCTCTTCAGTGGACCATATTTAGGCTCGTTAGAGCTACTCCGGGGAGTCGAAAATGATCAGATGTGTTTGTTTTCTGCACGTCTGTCGGCGTTCGTGTGGCTCTGTCAGCCCAAAGAGCCAATTTTATCAGTAATGGAAACACTCTCCATTTCTGCACAGAGCTGTCAGTGTCCATCACTGGCTGTAATAGCAGACCGAGACATCTGACAGCACAGGGCAGCACAGGCCAGTGACAGACTGATGACAGGAGCCCAGGCTTTTACTTTGCCTACCCCCAGAGCTGCCTGCACGCGCCCGTTACAGACACGTGACAAGTCCTGTCAAGACAATGACATACCATACTATACATATCACAAACATCAAGATAGCCGCTGTGCCGAGACTCCGTCCGTCCTATAGATTATCAGCACATCAAAGTCTTTGTCAGCTGAACTGGGTGCTCAGTTGGAGTGAGTTGTTTATAGTGGACATGTTTGCAGGGAGAGGACATGTGAAAGAGTGAGCTGTGGCGATGAGGAGAGGTGATGGAGAGACTGACACTGAAAAGTGCAGCTGGGAATAAAATCCCACGTGTAGCAAATGACAGAAGAGATCAATCATAGGACACAAACACATCTTTGCTTTGCATTGAATTGAACTGTACTGAGCGTTTGTCAGCAAACAAAAGTGATGCCTCAACAAGTCATCACACATCACAAAACCTGCAAGAAATAGCGCCCTGCATAACCTACCGGTCTCTATGTGTTAAATGAACTGTGCACACTCACCTGCCACTTAATTAGGAACAACTTGCTGCTGCTAGGTTAGACATCCCCCCCTTTTGTTTACAAAAAGCCCAAATCAAAGCTGCTCTACTGTGGATGCCATCAGAGAATAGTGAATTTATTCTCATGTTCAAGACACCAGTTTGAGTTTGTGACATGTTTCATCGTCCTTCTGTTCACTGTGGTCATAAAAGGGCATAAAGACATGGTCAGCAACAATACACATGCAGGCTGTGGCATTTAAACAATGCTCAGCTTACACCATTTATGCATGCATGTTTTTATCCTGAACTTAGTTCTGAAGACACTCATTAGATAACGTCTTTCCAGCTTTCCACTGACCAGTTCGGTGAGCCTGTGTGAATCTTAAGTTTCCTGTTCTGATGGGAACGGCAGCCAGCGTGGTCTTCTGTTTCTCCATCAGCAGGCCTGAAATATACAAGAGTTATTACCCCTACTGCGCATTCAAGAGGAAAAGAGTTAAATCCCCTTTCTTCCCCATTCTGACTCTCAGTTTGAACTCCAGCAGATCTTCTTTAAACGTCTGCCTGCCTAAAGCCACCGATTTGCTGCCACATAATTGGATGATTAGATTTGCGCTAACAATCAGAGGAACAGGCGTGCCTTATAAAGTGGCTGGTGATTGATGGATCACTTTGAGTGTTTTATTAGCTGTTTTCCAAGAAAGGCTTCTCACTGTAACTTCACATTAAAAGGATGGAAATTAGAGCCCCATCAGTCCTCTTACTTAACTATCAATCATATATTTTTCTTTTTCTTAAACAATTCTTTGAAGACACACAGTCACCTTTCTGTGTGACATCCTGTTATACCGATGGCTAAAATTATTTATTCCTAAACGCAGATATATTAGAGTCTCTGGGACACCAGAATGAAAGGTGCTTGAACCTATTTATATTATATTACATTGTTTAGTTTGTAATTTTATATCCATGTATTCACTCGTTTTAGTATTTGTGCACTGTCTAGTTTGGGTGATGGTTTTTTTTTTTGATTAGGTTTAGATTTTCAGATTTGTTTTAACTAGAAGTTAAATTTATAAACTGTAAAATCTCTTGATTTTTCTTGGTTGTTGATACCTATGATCAAAATTGTTTGTTGATAGTTGTTAAATTAATCCATACCCACCCAAAATAATAATATTAATAGTAAAAATCTATATAACCACCGCTCTGCCACTTTTCTCCTCTCAGGGCCCGCCTGGTCCTTCAGGTCCTCAGGGATTGGCTGGTCAGCGCGGTATTGTTGGTCTCCCTGGACAGCGTGGCGAGAGAGGTTTCCCCGGTCTGCCTGGACCTTCTGTAAGTAATATACCCACTCACCCACTCACAAAATTCAACTTGTCAGTTATTTAGTTTAATAAAACGACACATTATTTAGTCTGACTATGTCAGAATAAATCCTAAAATATGGTCCTCATCATTTCCAAGAGTCAAACGTTACAAATTTAAAATGTTTGTTATCTATGTTGTAGAAATGTTATGTAGACATTTAATTCACAGTAATAGAGCTGAAATAAAATTACAATATCAGCTCATGTATTAGTCATGAGACATAAGCAAAATCATTTGTGATATCTAATGTAATACAATTAATTTTCCATGCTTCAGATAAACTAGAGAACGAAGGTTGTTTTTTATTGATTTTCTCCTTTTTTTGGATTTTGACATTTTGACATTAATTGATTGATCAAGAAAACAACTTAAGAAAAGAAAATCAGTGTTGAAAATAGTTGGTGATGTAATTATGTAATCGTTTGGGAGTTTTTTAAACTCTAATCCAGTAAAGTTGGAGCTCATAGATTTGAAGTGTTTTTCTTATTTGGATTTCTTCCACTTGTGTGTCTGTAGTTACTCAGATTGAGGTGTTTCCATATCTTTGCTGGAAGCAACTTAATATCTGTCCATTTAAAAACAAAAATGTAAACAAATGTAACTACAAATCTCTACTTTCCATTCCATTTTTGTGCATTGCATTCATACCTGCAAAACATTTCAAAATCCTTGCACTTGCGCTTAACATTTCGCACAGCCTCCCAACTTTTTCAGAAACGGGGTGGTAAAATAAATATTCAGGAAGACGCCTTAAGAGCAGAGCGCCTACTATTTTGTCACTTAGTACGAGTGAATGTGCAAAGCCTTCAGACAGGCTCCACTGTCATTCTGCTGCCCTAATTGGGTCACAGTCAAATCGAATCTCACATGAGCTCGGGCTGCTCTCCATGTGAGTCTATCTGATGCACAAGATGACATGTGACAAGAAGCCTCCCCTTCTTGCGTCTCACACTATTAGATGCGTGACATGAGCTTGTCCCCTACTTACAACATCTCAGTGGGCATGTCCTCACCATCAATTATTCATCCGTACGCATGAAAGGGATGCCAAGAAAACAGCAGTGATGCCAGGAAAGTCACCCAGGAATGTTTCAAGCAAGAAAATGATTTTAGTAGCAGAAGTGAAGTCGAACTGTGGATTCAGTTACTTTTTTTTTTAAACTGAGGATAATATTTATGAATGATTTATAAATTTTGATTTGTACTGTAGGAATATGCACAAGCATACTATGTACAGAAATGTACCCTTTTATCCCAGTTATATATAATGACCATCATGACAGGTTTTTAAGGTGGCCTATGAGGAACTTTAAGCTCAGTTAATCCTCTCTGATCATTCACAAAGCTGTGATTGGTCAACATAAAGGACAATGACTACAGACCAGAATCATATTCAAATTAAATATGATATTATTTCTATATCCACAAGACCCCAGAATTGTTTCTTGTTTTCCTAATTTTACAGCAGAAGCTAAGCTTTTAACCTAAAATGACAGCATTCATCAAACATGTTGTATTCTATGTTGGGGAATAATCCGACTAAATAAATAATAGTAACTAGGGATGCAACGATACCAATTTTTTCAAACCAATACGATACCGATACTTGGATCTGAGTCCTTGCCGATACCGAGTACAAAAACCGATACTTCTACCACACACACACCCACACACACACACACAGAAATGCAATGAATTGGAATTCAATTCAATTCAATTCAATTTTATTTATATAGCGCCAAATCACAACAAATGTCGCCTCAAGGCGCTTCATAGATACAGAGAAAAGCCCAACAATCATATGACCCCCTATGAGCAAGCACTTTGGCGACAGTGGGAAGGAAAAACTCCCTTTTAACAGGAAGAAACCTCCGGCAGAACCAGGCTCAGGGAGGGGCGGCCATCTGCTGCGACCGGTTGGGGTGAGAGAAGGAAGACAGGATAAAGACATGCTGTGGAAGAGAGACAGAGATTAATAACAGATACGATTCAATACAGAGAGGTCTGTTAACACATAGTGAGTGAGAAAGGTGACTGGAAAGGAAAAACTCAATGCATCATGGGAATTCCCCGGCAGCCTACATCTATTGCAGCATAACTAAGGGAGGATTCAGGGTCACCTGGTCCAGCCCTAACTATATGCTTTAGCAAAAAGGAAAGTTTGAAGCCTAATCTTAAAAGTAGAGATAGTGTCTGTCTCCCGAATCCAAACTGGAAGCTGGTTCCACAGAAGAGGGGCCTGAAAACTGAAGGCTCTCCCTCCCATTCTACTTTTAAATACTCTAGGAACAACAAGTAGGCCTGCAGAGCGGGAGCGAAGTGCTCTAATAGGGTGATATGGTACTACAAGGTCATTAAGATAAGATGGGGCCTGATTATTTAAGACCTTGTATGTGAGGAGCAGGATTTTGAATTCAATTCTGGATTTAACAGGAAGCCAGTGAAGGGAAGCCAAAACAGGAGAAATATGCTCTCTCTTTCTAGTCCCTGTCAGTACTCTTGCTGCAGCATTTTGGATTAACTGAAGGCTTTTCAGTGAGTTTTTTGGACATCCTGACAATAATGAATTGCAGTAGTCCAGCCTGGAAGTAATAAATGCATGAACTAGTTTTTCAGCGTCACTCTGAGACAGGATATTTCTAATTTTAGAGATGTTGCGCAAATGGAAGAACGCAGTCTTACATATTTGTTTAATATGTGCGTTAAAGGACATATCCTGGTCAAAAATGACCCCAAGGTTCCTCACAGTGTTACTGGAGGCCAAGGTAATGCCATCCAGAGTAAGAATCTGGTTAGATACCATATTTCTAAGCTTTTCAGCGCCGAGTACAATAACGTCAGTTTTATCTGAGTTAAGAAGCAGAAAGTTAGTGGCCATCCAAATCTTTATGTCTTTAAGACATTCCTGCAGTTTAACTAATTGGTGTGTGTTATCTGGCTTCATGGACAGATAGAGCTGGGTGTCATCTGCATAGCAGTGAAAATGTATGCTATGTCTTCTAATGATGCTGCCTAGGGGAAGCATGTATAATGTAAACAGAATTGGTCCTAGCACTGAACCCTGTGGAACTCCATAATTAACCTCAGTGTGTGAAGAGGACTCTCCATTTACATGCACAAATTGGAGTCTATTAGACAGGTTTTATTTTATTCTCTGCCGATAATAAATAATATCTTAATAAAAATGACCACAAAAAAATTTCAAGTGAAAAATAAGCACTTCTGTTAAATTATTGCAGAGTCTCCACATTGTAATTTAACAAAATATCACTGAACTATTGGCACTGTCTCGAGCTTTCAGAATAATAAATAAACACTTCTGTTTGGAATAAAATAAATACAAATTAGGTTTGAGAATAAAATAAACTTTTAAATTATTGCAGAGTGTCCATATTGTTAACAAACAAACAAAATAACGAAAGTATTTGGCATTGACGAACGAACTCCCCATCTGCCCGTGGATCATCAGTCCACTGTGCCGTTAAACCAAGGACTGACATCGCGCACACACTGCTTGTCTTTACCTCTTTAGAAAGTTTTGGCACCATTATCTCCCTGATGTGTGGGCGGTTGGGAATTTCATATCGCAGCTCGAGTATGCTGAGAAGAATCCTATGTTTTCCACGACCGGCATTGGCTGGTCATCCAGAGCGATAAAATGAGTCAGAGCCTCTGTTATTTTAACTGCCCGTGGATTTTCTCTTGACATTTTTCATCGCTTTTCCAAAACCTGAGTTAAAGTTGGCTGGTCCACACTGCTGACATTTTGTTTAGCCTAGCTACAGCAGCCTCCAGTTTCTCTTTTTTATCTGGAGTCGCCAGTCTCACTCGTCTAACCCTGTGCCTGTTTAGCGCGGGATGTCCCCCTAGTGGCCAATCTAAAAAACTACAACAAAAATGACAAGCCACCCTCTGATTAATGAAATAAGTTAGTATCGGTTCGTGGTATCGGTTAACTTTTACGAGTTAACCGATACCACATTTTACAGTATCGGTACCGATACCCGATACCAGTATTGGTATCGGTGAATCCCTAATAGTAACGGTAACAACTGAATGAAGTCAGTTAAAAGTCTTCTCATTTGTCCTCAGGGTGAGCCTGGAAAGCAAGGAGCTTCTGGTGGTCCTGGAGACCGTGGACCCCCTGGACCTGTTGGACCACCTGGACTGACGGGACCTGCTGGAGAGCCTGGCAGAGAGGTCAGGGAATAGCTAGCATGCAGCATGTGTGAATTAGATTCACGTCTGCAACATTAGGGCTCTCAGCTGTTTTCCTCCGACAGGTGAAGTCCGTCACTATGCACCGCCGTTGTGTCATGTTTACATTTGCGTTGTGTTTACACCACATTACTATTGCACTTCATTGGAGCAGGTTTATTATGCAGCTGATCTGTATTCAGTTAAGGGGACATCTGGTTTAGTGGAAACTATTAACATTTGATTTGGTTATTATCTGACAGGGCACCCCTGGATCTGATGGACCTCCCGGTAGAGATGGTTCTCCTGGAAATAAGGTGAGAAGCAAGTCTGGGTCTTATCAATCAATTTTTAATACCCTTATTGATATTTTGGAAACGTTCAAATCAGTATTGCACGATAGTGGCGTAAGACTGCACAACAGCAGCAGCGTGAAGCAAAGGAAAAGTGCAGCCGGAAGCCTAATGAGATGCTTTTATAGATCAGCCTCCTGTAATATACAATCACATGCAATAGTTTTTAAAACACAATCATATTCACTATTTTTTCTTTGTCTGCTGCGACAAATGATTCATTGTAGAGGTATCTGCACATTTTGGACGAGCTTTATTCTGAGTGCACAGTTTTATAAAAATGTATTTATACAGTATATGTGCATTAAATGTTTATTTTTACGATCTGGTTCTAACATCTTTTATCAAACATTGTGCTTAGGTAGATAGCAGTAATTGAGTTATGTTACGTTACATGTAAATCCCTGACTGTTGTGCTCTCCCTCTGCAGGGGGAGCGTGGTAACACTGGTCCTGCTGGTGCTGCTGGTGCTCCGGGCGCTCCCGGTGCTTCCGGCCCAGTTGGTCCGACTGGCAAACAGGGAGACAGAGGAGAGCCTGTGAGTATTACCTCCAAGACAAGCTAAATTAAAATGGGATGTTCCTAGAAAAGCTGCAGCTGAAGAGCAAAGTTTGTTTGGCCTTATGAGATTTATATAAGGTGGATTTTTCTCCGCTGGAAATTAGCATATTGTCTGATAGCGAGTGCTGAGGAGTGTGTCTCAAGTGTTTTATCCCTGAGTGACCTGTGGTCTAAGAGGGAAATTAAACTCTGTGCTTGCTTTTCTCATTTACATAACATTCAGTCAGTGTACTGTTAACAATTGTAGACTATTTTATCAGTTTGCTTCCTAAACGCAGAGATATTTGACTGGTATATAAACATATTGTTGAACAAGGAGGTACACAATGACAAGTACAGAGTGAAGACAAATTGCTAAATCTTGAACATGAAACTTACTGTAATTATTAATGAAATTTCTACTAGCAGATTATTAAAAGTTAGAATAATTGTTATTTCAAAAATGTGAACTCTGTGTTCGTATGGTCCATAATTCCTTTTGTTTCTTTTGTGCTTCAGGGTCCACAAGGACCTGCTGGATCTTCAGGACCTGCTGGTGCCCGAGGAATGCCTGTATGTTTCTTTCTGAAGAGAAACAAAGCTGCATGCCAAGTCTTGAATAATTTCCGGCCTGAATAAACAAAAGAAAATCGGTTTAGCCACAAGGCTTAAATTAACTCTTGAAATTACCACACTTTGTTCTCAGGGGCCCCAAGGACCCCGCGGTGACAAAGGCGAGGCAGGAGAATCTGGTGAAAGAGGACAGAAGGGACACCGAGGCTTCACCGGTCTGCAGGGTCTCCCCGGACCTCCAGTAAGCATCACTCTCTGCCTGTAAACATACGTCTGCCTCCTGAACTTTGTTGTACACCAGCTCAGTCATTTCAGCTAATTCATGCCTTTGCTGTAGTGCAGTTTTCTTGTCATCATGCTTCAGGGATTTACTGTATTTCTTCTACTTTAGGGTCAAGCTGGAGACCAGGGTGCTACTGGACCTGCTGGACCTGCTGGACAACGTGTGAGTACAAATACTCAACTGTAATAAAAAGTGGCAGTCACTTTGAAAAACCATTAGCTTCTTTAAATGCTTCATCTTCAGACCTTAATGTCTCAAACTGTCTCTGCAGGGACCACCTGGACCCGTTGGCCCTGCTGGAAAAGACGGTTCAAACGGTCTGCCTGGACCCATTGGACCCCCTGGACCCCGTGGTCGCAGTGGAGAGACCGGTCCTGCTGTGAGTGCTTTTTTGTGCTCATTAAATTCATGTTCTTTTTTTTTTTTTTTTTAATTTAATTTGCTCCGTCACATATTTATAATATTTGTTTTTATTACTTTTTGCTACATTCTGCAAAAAAACAGGTTTGTGTTAAATACACGAGAATGCCAAAGTTGTTTTCAAGAATTGAAAAAACAAGAATGGGACAAGATTGGAAACTGTGCACGACTGTCACAACCTCATGACATCATGAGTGCGAGATCTGAGGGGTTTAGTTGTGCGATGTGTTTTATTGATTGGTACAAAGAGTAGCAGCAAAATATTAGAGGTGGAAATCACCACACATCCCACGATACGATATTATTGCAATTTTAAAAAATATTTTGCGATATTCAGATTCTGTACATAAAGGTAAACTTTATCAATATTCATTTTCTCTAATATCAAAGTCTCACACTCAGTCTTTCTCTCATTTCAGTTTTATTGTTGACAAACTGAACGGTTTGTATTACAGTCTAGTCCAACTTAACTGAATCAACCATCTGGTACAATTATAGCTATTCTGAACTATGCAGTTTATGAAAACTATGCAGCCCCTTCAGCAACTGAAGAATTTGAAAGTAAATTAAAACAAAATATAATTTTACATTAAATAAAAAAGTTTTAAACTTAATTCAAATAAAACATGTCTTAAATTAAAATAAGTAAACTGTCATGTTTATTGCTGCCATAAAAAAAGTTAAACACATTTGGACAGTGAAGGAATGTCAGGATTCTTGCTCAGAAAAAGGATCAACATGCTCTGAAGTCAGAGCACAAAAACCTTTTTTGTAACAAAATAATCGATTTCTGCTGTCCCTGTATCGATACATTATTAGAAACAAAATATCACCATACTACACAGTATCCATTTTTTCCCCCACCCCTACAAAATATTATAAAAAGGCAGAAACATAATGTCTACATGGGACAAAATTAAGTATATATAAATGAAATAAGTTTTTTTAATGTTTGTTTTTTATTATTATACCAGATTATAGCAAATTTGTTGTCCTTATTAAAGATATAGGTAGAAGACATAAAGTCAGTCTGTAGGGAGGACACACGTATGGTGTAGGAGCTGCAGAAACTGTGTCTGCATTTCATAATTTCACATTGAAGCAGGAATTGTAGGTGCACTGCAACAAGAAATTAAGTGGCAATTAATGGACTGAAAAACAGGAAGGAAAAATTCAGCAAAGGTCAAATTAAATGTGAGTATGAGTGGAAATGAATGACTCGCTTACTACGTGGATGCTGAAAGTGGGAGTGAAGTCTCAGAGAAGTTAATAGAAATGAGATACAAGAACAGATTGTAGAGGATTTCCTGAACCCATCAGGAAGAGAGGCTTGACGGGTTTGACAGAAAAGGGCAAAATAATGCAGAAGTGCAATGATTGTAAGACGAAGTCTATAACCCTCCCGTCTTTATTCTTTTCTCTCAGGGTCCTCCTGGAACCCCCGGACCCCCTGGTCCTCCTGGTCCCCCGGGCCCTGGCATTGATATGTCTGCCTTCGCTGGTCTGGGTCAGACTGAGAAAGGCCCCGATCCTCTCAGGTACATGAGAGCCGACCAGGCTTCTGGAAATCTCCGACAGCATGATGCTGAGGTCGACGCCACTCTCAAATCTCTCAACAACCAGATTGAGAACATCCGCAGCCCCGAGGGATCCAAGAAAAACCCTGCTCGCACCTGCAGAGACCTGAAACTGTGCCACCCTGACTGGAAGAGCGGTGAGTGACACCGAGGGGAATTGGCTAAATTTGGGGTGAGATGAGAAAGCAGATAGGAATTTTTTGCCTTCTCAATTTAGTAAAGTCAAGGTTTGTATTAGCTAAGGTTTTGTAGTTGGGGAGTGTTTGGATTGAGCTGATTTAGTCTGTTTTTTCAATATTAGAAAAACAAAACATTATACAATAAATAAGTACAATAAATAATAATAAGACCGAGAATGATGTGCTCCCATGTTCCTATCTTTTTCCATCTGCAGGAGAGTACTGGATTGATCCCAATCAAGGCTGCACCGTAGATGCTATTAAGGTCTTCTGCAACATGGAGACAGGGGAGTCCTGCGTCCACCCCAAGCCTTCCAGCATCCCTCGCAAGAACTGGTGGACCAGCAAGAGCAAGGAGCGCAAACATGTCTGGTTCGGAGAGAGCATGAATGGAGGATTCCATGTAAGTCGCATCAACATTTTTAAATTCTCTGTGCCTGTGAAACGGAAAGCGGATTCACTGCTATGCACATGTTAAACTATTTTAAAAAGTCAATGATATGAAAACAGTGGAGGCAGGTCGGCAGTTCAGCATAAGTATTGATCATTGATTGACACGTCTATGGATTCTGCTGCCTTTTCCATCGTTTTCTCTTAAGCCTATACTAGTCTTACTTAAAGCAAAGTTAAAAAGCATCTTGGTCTCAAGAAGAAACCTTATAAATAAACTTTAGCAGAAGAATAAAAAGCACATTTTGGCTGAGCGAGGACATAAAATCAATGACTCCCTCTTAAAACCCCTATATGTAAGGTTTTTAAAACCTGAAACATCTCAACAACCAGTAAAAAAACACACATAAAAACAATTGCAACTGTTATTCTAACCTTCCCTTCCTTGAATTCCTATGCAATGCAGTTTAACTATGGCGATGACAGCCTGGCGCCCAACACTGCCGCCATTCAGATGACGTTCCTGAGACTGCTGTCCACTGAGGCTTCTCAAAACATCACCTACCACTGTAAGAACAGCGTGGCCTACATGGACGGCTCGACAGGCAACCTGAAGAAGGCCGTGCTGCTGCAGGGCTCCAATGACGTGGAGATCAGAGCCGAGGGCAACAGCCGCTTCACTTACGCTGTGTTGGAAGATGGCTGCACGGTAAGAGCGGCAATATGGCTGACATCCATATACATTACACCCACGCTGTCAGTGAATCGTAAAAACAAGGGGTGCAACGATACACAAAATTCACGGTTCGGTTCGGTTCGATACTTTGGTGTCACGCTTCAATATTTTTTCGATACAAAAAAATGTTCATGCTTTTTTAATTTGTCATTTATTAAAATTATAAATATATATTTTAACTCAAAAGTACAGTTTTTAAATTTAATGTTGCTGAAACAACAAAGTAATAAAAAAATAAATCTATCTGATGGAGAAATCACTCATCTTTGAAAAAGAGAGTTTATTACAGAGAAATGTCTCTTTCCAAAATAAAAGCTATACTATACGCTTCTTCTGGGCTATATTCTCAGCAGCATATTAAACATATCAGGTCCCCATAAGGAGAATCATGTGCTAACGGCTGTCTAAATGACTCGGCTAAAGCTTGTAGCATGCGTGCTTGTTGTTTTTGTCTGCTTCCACTTGTCTTTGCACTAGGATGATGTCGGAGTAAATGTGCAGTCATATTCGTTGTGTTCCCACTAGTGCTGTCAGCGTTAATCTGAAATGACGTTAACGCCACAACACGGCAAATCTCCGTTAACAAGCTACCGCGGATCGCCCCGTGCGTGGGGCTGAACGGCCAACACGCTAACGAGCTAACTGCGCTAACGCACTAGTTCCCACCAATGTAATTGAGCATTGCGTGGCACATCCGACATACTGTTTTACTTTTGTCCATGACGCGCTTACCTTCAGGGTCATACGTCACATGAAAACCAAAATAGTTCCAAAGGCCAGATCTGAATGAGGGTGGGGGAGGTTCAATTTGCCATGTTGCAGCTTAGCTTCTGTCTTGCTAGCTTGCGCTGCGCTCGGTGGATCTGCGCTCGACAGTGATCCACTGAGTGCTCAACACAGACAGCATCGTCAGAAGAAAAGTTGATAAAATAAATTAAAAATGTTGTATTGTTCGATACATATGCGTACTGAACCGAAAGCAGTATCGAACGGTTCAATATCGATACGAGTATTGTTGCACCCCTAGTAAAAATGTAATGAGGGATGTTAAAAGTGGCTGAGAGAACAATAAATCTCATACAAATTTGTGTCCACTCACAAAACTAATCTCATTCTCTCCAGTTCTGGAGTAGTTAGAGGTTTAACAGCTGTTTGCACCTGTCGTTCTCGCTCTACAGAGACACACAGGAAAATGGGGCAAGACGGTGATTGAATACAGATCACAGAAGACCTCTCGTCTGCCCATCCTGGACATTGCACCCATGGATATCGGCGGAGCAGACCAGGAGTTTGGAGTGGATGTCGGGCCGGTCTGCTTCTTGTAAAGAACGAGGGATCGAATTATCGAGAAAAAAGTGGAGATTTGAAAAAGAAAATAACATGAAAGAGGAGCACACCTCAGATAAAGGAGGCGAGGAAGAGGAAAAAAAGAAAAATCAAGACACTTTTTTTTTAAATGGGACTTTTTTTCTTAGTAGAAAGTGCTTTTCCAAGTTGAACTCCATAGGATATCTGCACTGAATGGCACCAGCACCTGTCATTTGTGATTCATCCAGCATTGCCTCCAGTCAGCTCGCCCCTGCCCACCCCGAACCACGGACTCCCCGTTTTCTCCAAAAATGCTACCTCCCCACCTCCTCCCCTTCTCCCCGCCAACTAATCTTTTGCATATTCGCGAACAAGAAGGAGGAAGTATGAGGAGAGTACAGGAGCATACGTAGGAATTGGAGAGAGAACAATGTGTTGGTGTTATTTATTTATTGTTTAGGTTGAGATCCCTGGTGTGACGGGACTGAGTTTGTTGCTAAGTATTGAAAAGTGGCTTACACACAAATAATTTCCACCAACTCTCTCTCGTACTTCCTCCTCTTTTCTAACCATCCCATCGCTCCTGTACGACATCCACTAAAGAATGAAACAACGATCAAGCTGCAAAGAAAGTGCAGGTGTTCCTATTTCTACTGCCACAGTGTGTCAAAAGTTACTGTGTATTATAAATAAAGTCAATGGTGCTATTGTTGTAAAACAGTTTGTATTTTTTATCAGCCAGATACTCACATTTAGTGACCTGTATATATGTATATATATGTATATGTGTGTATACATATATATACAGTTTCTCAGAGAGCATGTTGCCCAGGATTTTGGATTTCAGGGTGATAAAAGTCCCGGCTTGCCCCCCGCCCCCTCTTTGCTTCGAGCCTTCGTACATAAACAAATATGGCCCCCTCGTAAATTTTTACAATCAAGTCATGTTCATTTCTTTAAAAATTGTTTTTTCTTTTCCTAACATTTGTTTTGGTATGTTAAAGCTACCTCACGCTGAAAAAAAGAAGATCTTGACAAGTTGAAACTGAGGCCTTTTCCACCCCAAATCTTTACATCTGTGTAACCAACATGTTGAAGATTTGAAAATTTGATCATTAAAGCCCAGTCTGCTGCCCCCCCGCCTGCTCTGACCTTCATCCCTCTCTGCTTCCTGCCTTCAGTCTCCTCACAGCACGCGCCCTCTGCTTCGCACTCACGATGTAAAGCGTGTTTGACTTTGTTGCTCCGGTCCTACGGCCAGCCAGAGGGTCCATTTGTGTGAGGTTGTGTATATTTTCTATTATTAATAATAATATTATTATTAATAATAATAGCATTATTATATTATTATGATCATGACTTGTTTTTGTTACGTTTTAATTAATGTAAATTGGAAATAAAAGACAAAACCAAGTCACAGGCTGAAGTTGCGTTTTATTTATGTTCCGTTTTGTTCTCGTCCTTAAAAAAAGCATTAAAACATAAATAAAAAAGACACAACGTATCATATCTGCCCTGCTTCCGTTTTATGTTTCCGTGCCAATATATGGATGTATTTCCAGGGAAGAGCAGTGATGGATATGGTTTAATTTTGCCTTGACTGATGATGGGAAAAAAACGGACCTGTGATGGTTTTCCAATCGTTTCCTTCACTTTTCATGCACAGTAAAGTAGAAATGGGAAACACTGCCAACTACGATCAGCTCATACTGTGATTTGTCTTTCTGTACTTCATTTCTATTCTTTTAATTGCATTTTTCTATCTTCAGTAGAAATAAATCAAGAAGCATTTCTATAAACAAAGTAGAGCAATGTTTGTTTTATTTGTATATTTTTTATTTTTTCTGTTTTTCCCCCAACGTCGCTTTTCATGGCTCATTTATTATTGAATGTAATACTTTCCAATATGAGTTTACCCTTGTTTGGATA
The DNA here is from genome assembly GCF_056152115.1 of Neolamprologus brichardi. Taxonomy (NCBI): domain Eukaryota; kingdom Metazoa; phylum Chordata; class Actinopteri; order Cichliformes; family Cichlidae; genus Neolamprologus; species Neolamprologus brichardi. The sequence continues at coordinate 31,290,250 of NC_142108.1, read as the reverse complement.
TTTTCGGGTGAACAAACAGACAAGAGAACAAATCACTGAGATGGAAATACATCATCATCAATAATAATAATAATAATAATAATAACAAAAACCTACAGGAAAAACTGTTGATTTTTGGGGTTCTTACAATCATCACTGGAGAGACCAGGAGCATCATTATAAAGATATGAAACTGAGCTCAGGCACATCAACACTAGATGTAGGATTTATGACAAACAGCTAACGTTCAAGAAATATTCAGAGTATGTACAGTTACACATACAGTTTATTCACAGGCAGTTTTGCTTTTTAAGTCACATAACGAGCGTCCACCGTTTTATTCTCGTCTTCTTCTTGCCTGCGGTTTACCAACAAGACTGGTTTCACACACAGACCGTAACAATATCAATAACTCACTCTAGTTCTGACAGCATGGGAACAGCGCAGACTTGAACCAGAATCTCTCTCTGTGGGTCCAAAGTAAACAAACCACACTTATTAATATAACGCATTAAATGTTGACCTATTCCAGGGTGTGCCTCGGCTCTTCCCACTTTACCAACCCAGCTTTTAGATAAGATAACAATTTATTGTATATAATGACCACATAGACATTTGTACACTTTAATCAATCACATACTGATGATACATGAAAAAAGAAGCCATGCTAGCAGCTCTATGACACTGTATGGCCCCTCAGCACAGTGCTCTGAGCTAAATCCTACCAACATCCTCACAATGACAGTGCTGCTAACCAGTGTTGGGAAGGTTACTTTTAAAATGTATTCCATTACAGAATACAGAATACATGCCCCAAAATGTATTCTGTAACGTATTCCGTTACGTTACTCAATGAGAGTAACGTATTCTGAATACTTTGGATTACTTAATATATTATCATGCTGTTTACAACTACATGAATGTACTATTGCTGTGATTTATTACTGTTACTGAAGGTCCGCGGCTCCGAACCGTAGTAAAGGGACCTCTGACTAATACGGTGGGTTCTGTGTCGGCTCGTAGCCGAAAACTAGCTTTACTTTGTTGTCTGGGTCAACTTTGCTAGCAGAGACAGAGAGAGGCGTTGAAAGGCTGCTCCAACGGAACTTATTGTTTTTGGAGGAAAACACGAACACGGTGTACAGTCGAGTCTTAATAGCTTACTTACAACTGGGCTCGTCAGGCTCTCTTCTTGGCTGCAGTGGTTATTATTATATTTACATGCTTCCAGCTCCCGTTTCTGCTCGATGACAGCTCGTACTTTTCCTTTTTCTCCCTCCCTCGCTCACAGACACATAACGTGTATGGCAGTCCATTCTCCCTGCAGCACGGACTACACTGCCTATGATGCTACATTCTTTAGGGCTATACCTGTAGCATTCTGCCTATTAGCTTAGCACAACAACAACAGGCGCTCTCACACGCAGAGAGAGAGCGTCACCCTGTAACCATGGCAACCGTAACGCTGCCGCCTGGAACAACAGAACGTAGCTGTCAAACAAAACCCAAACAGTCCTGACCCGCCACAATATGAAACAGGGAAGTACCGCCGTGTAATCCATTTATTTCAACAAAGTAACTGTATTCTAAATACCACCTTTTTAAACGGTAACTGTAACGGAATACAGTTACTCATATTTTGTATTTTAAATACGTAACGGCGGTACATGTATTCCGTTACTCCCCAACACTGCTGCTAACATACTGGTATTAGTAGTTTACCATAACCATAACTTAGTTTTAGAATGGACCAACAGGTATTTGGTCCAAAGAGATTTTTTTAAGTCATAATTATTACAAATTGATCTACAAAAAGATCTCTGTGGCTCACATACCTATAAAACATGTTATAAACTAGCTGTTCCCATTAAAGCTTTCAAAGGAAATCATTGCAGACTGGGTTGCATTGTTGCTCTTGTTTCCAAAGTCTTTTTTGTGTGTGTGTTTGAATATAATGAGAGTGGAAGCTAAAATTATGCCGTAAATAACAAGCTTACTTTTCCCCATTTATGATCCCACACTCCGGTATGGAGACACGTTTTAAAGAGGTTGACTAGAAAACTGAAAATGGGGCTTTTTACAGTCTCTAATGCAACAGTGGAGGATGACAAATCCAGATTTATTAAATCACATTGCACACCCTCTCCTCACAGAATGCTAACATATTACCACAGTAAATCTGAATTCAATTAAATCGTGTGATACTGGGTGAAATGCGGATGTTTATCCAGCCAGGGTTTGTTCTGCATGCGTGCAAAAAGCTAGGCTGAGGATTCAGTGCACCTGCGGTACACCTACAGGAATAGCATTAATTGTAACACTACAATCTGTCGTGTTCTAATCAAAGCAATTTATTATCAAAGTGTTTTGCTTATTTTCACACTGCCTTTTGAAAGAAAATCGATTGGGATAGGGTTGTGGAAAAGAAAAAGAAATGCAGCCCCAAATAATCAGGACTCGAGGTTTTCTACCAGCTCCTCTCTGGATAAATATGTGTATTAATAATTGTTTTCTAAATTGATTTGGACTCTCTGTCTACCAGGCGATGTTGGGTATGTATACTAAACGGACACACAATAGTTCACCTCCAGCTCTAATGGATTCCTTAGAGGAAATATAGATCAGAGGCTTTCCACTGACACATAAACACCGTCTCAGTGCTGATATATTGAAAAAGGCTTAAATTATGTCTGTGCAAAATCAATAATATCAAAGTAAAAACAGCCACAGCAATGCACAAAAATGCACGTGCACACGTACGCACACATATTAGACAAGCAATTATAAGATGACACACATTAGCGTTTGCGCGCTGTCCTCGACCTGATAAACACACTCCAGCTGATTAGTGCCTTTCAGCAGTTCATTAAGGGTCAGTTGGTCAACGACTCCTAATTAGAGCTTAATTTAAGATAAAAGAACACAGTATGAAGCATGGTGGGAGGATAAAAGAAGAAGATGTCTTACATGTTACACTTTCACTTTGTACTTTTAGGGATTTTTAAATTTCCTCTCAGTAGAGATGATGGGATGACTAAGCAAGTATTTGTTTTAACCACAATTCGCAACAAATATGATGGGAAAGGAAATATGAAGACGTTTGCAGGGTGTTCGGGAGCTGCGTTTCCTCTGTGTGTGCATCTTCCACTGCTGGTTTTCACCATAACTCCACACAGAATTTCAAAGTCAAGGTTGGTAAAAATAACATTTTCATTTAAATTTCAGCTGAGCAGGAGTTTAGAAACCAGTACTGAGAGTATCTGTCTCAGTAGGGGTCTTGCGTGGGCTGGGCAAACTCTTCAGGTACTCCAAATGTCTGCGAGCCTCGGCTTGGTTCTGCCTCACATAGTACACTACGTACACAATGACCATGAAGAACCACACAAACATGGTCACCAGCATGGCTACGTCAGTGGTCTTCCTCTGCAGACTGCAGAAATTCACCCCAGAGTCCAGCAGTTTAACCAGCGGTTGGCCTGCGTGCTCGCCCAGTGACCCTGGATCCTCCCACCTGCTGCCCTCACCCACCCCCCGCACAGAGCTCTCACATATTATCCCATTCACCGTCTCGGGCTCCAGGTTCAGAGTCTCCATCAGCTCCTGGAGTGTGCAGTCACAGTGCCAGGGATTGTGGTAAAGACGCGTCTTTGCACGAGTGGAACCAAACTCCTCCTTGCTGACGTGCCTCAGCTGGTTATGCGAGAGGTCCAGCAGGCGTAGCTCGGGCCCCAGATGTTGCAGGGCCCCGGAGGCAAGCGAGTCGATGCGGTTGTGGGACAGGTATAGGTCCCGCAAGCGGACCAGGTTACTGAAGGCACTCTCCGGGATGTTCCGTATGTAATTGCGCTCCAGGTGGAGGGAGACGGTTTCTGGTGGGATCCCCTCTGGGATCTCCCGCAGCCCGGCATCCGAGCACAACACCGTGGCCGTGTCCCAGGCACAGTGGCAGCTGTCCGGGCACTGTGGGAACACTTGGCCCCACAGAGCCAAGAACAGGAGTGACACACGCAGCCATGAGTGAAGATCCAGTCCTTTACGTCTTCCTCCACTGAGGCCGTTACATCTCGCCTCACACCAGCCCGTGCACATGGCCTCACCATAGCCTCCTGACACACACCAGGTCCCAGTTAGCCGCACACTGTTGCGCTGGGAGAATCTGACAGATTGAGAGAAAAGAGGTCAGTTTGGAAATGAAGACTCTCTCTCTCTCTCTCTCGTTACTTAATCTGCAAACACATGCAATCACAACAAATGCTCACAAGGGGAGATTATGATGTTTCGGGAGGAGGGGCAGAAAAAAGGTCAGTGGCCAAAGAGACAGACAGCGAATGAGCTTAAACGCGGCTTATTCCACGAAAGCCCTCCTGCATGGAGAGGCATGTAATACAAATGGACTCACACATGTAAGAGGACAGTTTCTCTGCTAGAAAATCAGCCCTTGTCATGCATATCGAAGAGAAATGTTTGTTAATAACTCGGAAATGAAACTGGACTTTCAGTGGAACCATCAGCAAGTTTTATTGCAGTGATTTCCTCACGAATCACAGTCCAGGCCGTAACGACAGTTTAAGTGATCTAATAGGGTTAAAAATCCTCTCTTGTACTTCTGCATTAAAGGGACGTAAATCATTATAAAAGATCATCTTAAACCCTCCCATTCCTCTCCTGTTGTGCTCCTCCAGAATAACAAGTTTAAGATGAGAAGGAAAGCATTACATTACACCCATCAATACATGTTCATCACATTTATCCCTGTATTTATTTCCCCATGATGCCATATCCCCTTAATCATATTCCAAGGGTGAGGTAGAGGAGATGTGTATTGTAGGATGTAGGTTAGAAAGGGGTTGGATCGATAAGTCCAAGCATTGCCTGCTGCACTATTAACGGCATGAACATTAATCCTGTCCCGAGTCCCACAGTGTCAATAAGTGACAGGGATGGAAAAATATAACCCAGCAGCAGTCTGGGTGTTAGCATCTGCTCGCTTCTCCCACAGTTTAGAGGCAAAAGTTTAAAAAAAGCAACATGAGCAAAACCAACTGGGACTCTGCTTTAAATGTTTTTTCCTTTCTTTAAAACAAATAAATAAAACCATGTGGGTCTGTAGGTGGTGTGAGGGCAGCCTGTTCTTGTTTTGTTGACACAAGCATGGCCATATGATGTTCTTGTTCCCAGGCAGAAATCTCAAAACACTCCTTGAATTTGATTAAAAGACTATCCTCTTAAAATGTCAAGCACCCTCCGCTTTCTCCCCGTTTTCATAATAGAATAAAAACCGTCATGTGTCTGTATTGTCCTGACAGCAGGGCTGAGGGTTTCAACCCCGACTCAAGCGGCCTAGATTTGGATGATATGCCTGAAGGTGACCGGGTGACAGCCCTCTGATGTCCATCAAACTGCCCTCTGCGCCTTATAAACTGTGCAGAGGATTTGGCTCAGCACTCAACGGTCCGTTATTAACATACTGAATGCAGATGCATGCAAATCCCCAATTAGCAAAAATAATCATCTGCTGCATTAATAAGAATGGGATTGAGAAAGACCGGGGTGGGGAGACTCCCAAAGCAAATACAGCTGTGGTTACAGCTGGTGACTGCAGTTTCCAATTATTTTTTTCCTAATATCCCTTCCTAATTTTAAAAGGCATTTAATCCGAAATAGAAAAGACATTCTCGGAATTTCCTGTACCCAACGTAGTTTTTGACAAAATGAACCTGCACCGACGTGATAACGATGCCGGTGAAATTTCATGCAAACCTTAGATGACATTAATCTGCGTGAAACAGGTCAACTAGTCTACACGAAGCAAAGGGCGTCCACAAAACAGCGCTTTCCGTTTGCTGACACTAAATGCGATTTTTTTTTTTCTGTATCATTTTGAAACTTTTGTGCGATAAAAATGAAGTTACTTCAGCTGTTTTTTTCCGCTTCAGCTGTTTTTTTCCGCTTGCCTTATTAAGCTAAAGTTAATGCATTTCTTTCTTTTTTTTTTCTTTTTAATTTTAAAAAGAGAGAAATTCGCGAAGGATCTGAATGTCAGGGCTCGTTTTCCCAAGTGAACATAAATAAACTCACCTGTAAAACCGTTTCTGGTGAAGTTTGGATCCACGCGGCGGGTGATGATGTGTTTTATTTAGACTCCGTTTGTAGTTTTTCTTCCCACAGACTGGATGAACATCATCATCATCATCATCCTCAGAGTTGACAAATTTCCCAAAAAGGCAGAAAAAGAAAGAGACAGAGAATCACCTGAGAGCGCGTGGCGGTCTGTCCCCTGCGGAAGGCTCCATCACTGACTGTCTCACTCGTGGAGGGTAGTTATAGCGATAAAGATGTGGGGCAAACTCTCTCCCTCCCTCTGTATCTGCTTGAGCGCGCGCGCGCTTGTATATGTGTGCGCGTGTGCGCGCGTGAGACGAAAACAAACGCGGGAGGTGTGCCCTCCACTTCTTCTGTCCCTCACTAGAGCTGGAATCAATCTCAGCTTTCTGAGAAGACGCTGGTTAACTTAATTAACCTATAGATATAATCAGATTCTTCCAACCATTTTTCCAGCAGAATCAGATTGAAACCCAGCCATGCGCACAGTTACACATAGATTAGTAATTTATTTATTCATTTTAAATAAGCAAAAAAAAAAGCCTAATCATTGTTTGATATAGCATGCGAAATAATAAATAGCCTATATCACCCGCAAAGCTGAGCGGGCTATTTACAAAAGCTGTCAGGCTGGAGTCGTACCTGCAGCTGTTCACAGGTAGATAAACAGGAGTCCTGACTGATAGAGCTGAAAGGAAAACAGCATTAAAGGGAAAATGCGATTCCTCTAATCACTCCTGCTTTGTCCACGCTTAGTAGTGGAGGTCAAGTAGAAAGAGACTTCATTTGTCACAGTGTGCAGACACAGAGAGTGCATCAAGCTGAAAATGAAGACTGACTTGGACACGCAGGGAAACATAAGCATGGACCCACAGAGGAGCAGCAGAACATATGGCAGCCTTGACGTTTTGAATTTCCATATAAATGACATGGAAACACCATCAGACCGGGAGACAAAACAGCAGAAACAGAATGTATGCAGAGAGCAGGCGCACTCTGGGGATGAGTGACCTGCTCCGTGTCTGATTTTCTATTGTAAGCAGCAAGAATATCTGCCCATGTACAGCAGAGCCCTCAGGGGGGAAAGGATGGGTCTGACAGCCATGATGGCACCTCGTATCCCTCCTCTGCCTCTACAGCCCGTCCCGCTCCTGCTAAATCTATGACATTCCCACTCCTGACAAATACAGAACGCTGCAAGTATAATGCCTTTTTTTGCCCCCCACATTCAGCTGAATACTTGTGAATGTTTTGCCCTTGATGGGTGATTATTTCCATGTTTGCCAGACATGATGCAGCAGACAGGCTGAGTTTTGTGGTTTTTCCAGATAGAAAACAGGGGACAAAAGGGTGCATAATGAGAAAGCACATGGTGGCAGATAGAAAAATCTCCTACTCAAAAAAAGAAAGAAAAAAAAGTATTGCACATTGTCTATTTTTGCTCCCTGAAGTGAGAGCGAATAGCATGATTTTGGGTCCGAAGTTCAATTTGCAGGAAGAAAAATAAAAGCTGTACCACATGGTGAGAAGGCTATGGAGAGTCTATTTGTGCAATATCGGATGAAGATCTTTTAAACGATGCGCATGCCTCTGAGCAGCGCGATGATGACAACACTGACGATATGAACTCCAAGGAAAACCATCACTGCAGTGAAGTGAAGCAGTTTGGCGTCATCTGTTTGCTCAGGTGTTGTCCTCAGAGGGGAAAACTGAGCAAACCACACAAATTTGTAAACACAAAGAGGGCAGTGGAAAAGATCTGCCAGCCAGAAACAAAAATCTAGTTCTTTCTGTGCACACAGTCCCTGTTTTTATCCTTTATCTGTGTTGTGAAAAGAAAGGACAAAAAAACAAAACCCACAAAACTCACGTGGCTATACCTCTCCATTAGGTATAGAGAGGGAGAGGAGGGGGAGCGAGAGAAAAGAAAAAGCAGTGGAGCATTTCTTGTAACTAGCCTGTCATTCTCTCGGGATTAAATCCACTAACAACAGGTCAGGCTGGGGGCAGGTGTTCTGCTGAGGCTCTCAGTAGCCATTTTTCCACAGCGTGGCCAAGTGGGACTCGGTAGTGCTGGAGTCGTCTTAAAAATGCTTACGACCGAGGACTAAACACAAAGATCTGGTTTGCTGCCGTGTTGTTAAAAACTACAACACAGACGGAAAATCATCTCTGCTGACAAAACAAAGTATTAAAAAAATGTTGCTTTGTAGGGGCTTTGTGACAGCAAAAGACTCGCAGCCCGTTTTGTTCTGTAGCAGCAGAACCAGCGCATGGGCTAAAATGCAAAGCAGAGCTTTTGAGGACACTAAACATTGAGAATATAGTCACAGAGCACCCTGTGATTTCCTGTGCACAGCAATCAGGCAAGTGCACTTGACCATGAATAAGCCTGAAACTGTGCATGCGAGGGTAAAGTGGAGACTGGGAAGCTCAAATCAATGCATATTAGGCTGCACATCAGTTCTTTCCTCCTTTCAATCTGATGCTTCTCTCAGAGTCTCCAATTCTGCCACTGTGATGAATGCACCTTTGCTGTGTCCTGCTCCTTTGAGTGAAGCAGGCGGTGAAAAGGGGTTATCTTCTACATCTCCCAAAACAATACAGCATCAGTTGGCAGGGATTACAACACCATGTGACTATAAAAGGCCGTGACAAATGTGTATGGATTGGATTGAGACTTTGGCTCGGGACCAGCACAATAGAGAGCAGAGTAATAACACTAAAACGTGTATCTGTGCGCTTCGGAGACAAAGGTAGCGTGCAAAAGAAGTTGCAAGAGGAAGCGCACATTTCCAAAGCCATTATATATTGTTAGTGCACTCTCAGCCAAATGGTAAACAATAATTCAGCAGCTGAAAGTTGAGAGCAGATATAGATCAGACGATACACCGTGAGCTTTATTGTTATGAGCGCATGCCGTCTGTGCGAGCTTGTTTTCTTGACATTAGATGGGGGAGGTCTAACGTTTGCCACAAAAAGAGTAAAAGCAAGAGCGTGTTAGGAGAAAATTAACTGGATTTAAGAACTAATAGTCTGAATGCATGTGGCAGCACGGTGGTTAGCACTGTTGCCGCACAGCAAGAAGGTCCTGAGTTCAATTCCAACATCAGGCCGGGGTCTTTCTGTGTGGAGTTTGCATGTTCTCCCCGTGTTTGCGTGGGTTCCCTCCGGGTACTCCGGCTTCCTCCCACCATCCAAAGACATGCAGCTTGTGGGGATAGGTTAATTGGATAATCCAAATTTTCACTAGGTGCGAATGTTTGTCTGTCCCTGTGTGTTGGCCCTGCGACAGACTGGCGACCTGTCCAGGGTGTACCCCGCCTCTCGCCCTATGACAGCTGGGATAGGCTCCAGCGCCCTGAAAAGGATAAGCGGAAGCGAATGGATGGATGGATAGTCTGAATGCAACGAAAGGCAAGGAGAAAGACATGAAGGGAGCAACATTTACAGCTCTAACGTGTCCGTTTCATTTTTCACCGCAGTGGCATTTGCACAATGACACCAGCGCTGATGGAAATAAAATGCACGGCAATAAAATCAGAGCAGCGCGTTATGTAGACGAAGAGCAGCGGAAGGTCAGACCCGTGGAGAATGCAATAAGGAGTAACAGGTAGCAAAAGGGGGAGGAAATCTGGTGTAATGATGAGAAAAGTCAACCCACATCTACCGACTTTATTACAGGGAAATTGACTCCATGACTCGTCCCGGTCCCGGTAACCCCGTCATGAGGCTTCCTGCCACGCGGAGCACGTCTTTGTGGCGTTTGGTAATTTAATTTATCCAAATTAATCAGGCCTTATCACTGACGCTTTGATCTCGGAGCCAAAGGAAGTGGCCTCTGTATCTCTTTGTAGTGCTACGGTTAATGTCAGCACGCTGGAAATGAAAGGTGCAACCGTAGTCCAGGTGTCTCTATAAATCAGCGACTGAAAGGTAAGGCCGTGGTATCTCAGGCTTTGAAGATGCTGGTGTTGTTCGGTCAGATGGCAGCATATTATGGGGCGCGAGCGAGAGCCAAGAGGCTGGGAGAACAGCAGGTTTATTGGCGGATTCAAGCCAACGCTCAATTATTTACCAAAGACCAAAAATATGTCAAATCAGTCTTTTATTTCAAACTCCAGAACAGACATTTATAAGAACAGACAGAGAGAAGAAGGATATTATGAGTCAGCGCGATGACGCAGAGTCAGCGTTGGTATATCACTAAACAACATGTTGATGAAGTCAGCTGTTTCCGTTCGCCGGGGACTTGGCGGCGGCCTGCAGGGTCCTGCGGGCCATCTCCAGCGCTCCTTCCTGGGTCTTATTCCCGCCAATAAAGCCTCCGGCGTGGACAAAGATGCAGCCCTTGATCCCGCTGAGCTCCGACAGCGCTTCATCCCGAACACCACGCCACTCTTCTGGCAGCGACAGCCTGGGACAGGAGCACAGAAGGGCAGGTTGGTTTACAGATGGACACTCTGTGGTCTGCTCATCACTTCATGTCGCGCATTCGTTTTGCAAAAACAAAATGTACTGTAGATTATGAAAAACAGCGAACTCTGGAGTTTTTAGTGATTACCAAAGTCATTTTACAGACAAAAACAAAATATATTTGCATTTCTTAAACTTTTAAAATTCTCCGTGGCTTCAACTTGAGCTTTAACAAAGTCCTAAATATAAACCGACTGAAAGCATGAAGACAATACCAGAATATTAATCAGCAAAAGCTCAGAAAAATGCATCTTTATATGTATATTAGTTGGTTGTAGCTCATTTCTTTCATAATTTCTGAATGTTTTTGCACAAACGCTTGGATTACTCTCCTCCTTTCAGCTTCCATGCCTGCAGGGGTAGTGGTGCTATGTGCAGCCACTCTTGCGCACAGCACCACTATAATGGGCGCCGACAAATAGACCAATAAAATAAAAAACAAAAAACCACAATCAGCTTTATTCTCCTCCACCAATGTGGAAAATCACACCTTAGTGCAGCGACTGCAGAGCCCGATGGTAGCGGAGTGGAGTCAAAAGGCAATCTCGCAAAGTGGGGGAAAGATTGGCTGTGCGATGGTTTACGAGCCGACCTCGAAAACGCGTCTCCGGATGAAGCACGCAGAGAAAATTCATAAAAATGTAGAACAGCTCATTTACCACCTACTGCAGGTAGCATACATCTTTCTACATCCTAACGCCTTACCTGTTATCTAGCGCGTGCGTTTATATCACTCTTTCCTTGACGGGGTTATTATCTCCATTATCTCACACCCCTGCTCTCCTCAGAGGACTTTTATATTTAGCAATGTTTCGTTCCGATTTAGGCCTGATTAAGCACTTCGTTGTTCACCTTTCACCCACCGCCTGCTTCTGGAATAGACTTTAAATGCTTTTGAAAATGCCGAAATTCCCTAAAAGCGTCGGATGTCGCACAAACCTTTGGCTCGTCTTTCTCTTCATCGCAAACTTGATGAATTATGGAACAGCGCGGTCGAACTTGTCAGAAATAAAGTGACACGGTTGTCAGTTTGAAGTGTTTTCTCTTGTTCTCTTTACTTTGAGCATTAACTGCCATTTTTCTATAACATCCATAATGATGAGGAATGATTTGCATGTCGACTCCATTATGTCAAATCTTTTATCCCTAATAAGACTGCCGTAGGACTACCTGGAGAGGCAAGCATGGCAAACCTATAATCCCCATTAAAGAATCAACCAATCGATAGCTGCACAGTGCGGCTGGAAAATGAGCTCTGAGGAAAGGTCAACAGGGCTGGTGAAGAGGGAAGGAGTAGGAGGGGGCGGCTGTTGTTGTTACAATAGGCCAGGAAGCTTTCGCTTGCGAGATGACCGGTCTAAAAATAGATCCACAATTAGCAAATTAGCGTCTCATGAGAGAAGACCTCCTAAGACCTCAACTGAGACAGATAGTGGCAATTAGCGGGTCATTACAAAAACGTTACTTTAGAGTCGGAGACACATCCTTCATTACTGCATGTTTTCAGCGATATGGACGGAAGCGGGAACCTTCTGGTTCCTCGCTGAGAACAGAACAAAAGACTCTTGTAGAAGCTGAAGTGCTGCATTTTTCTGCACCTTCACTCATCAATAACATGCACCAAATCCTGACCACAGATCTTCCACATTACACACATTTTCCCTTCCACACTGTAAATACGCCAAACGACATCACGAGCAGGAGGAAAATATGCAAAATTTCTCTGCTTTTGAAGACAAATTAAATGGAATTATTATTTTCATAAGGGCAGCACGGTGGCACGGTGGTTAGCACTGTTGCCGCACAGCAAGAAGGTCCTGAGTTCAATTCCACCATCAGGCCGGGGTCTTTCTGTGTGGAGTTTGCATGTTCTCCCCATGCTCCCCATGACCCGGGTTTCCTCCGGGTACTCCGGCTTCCTCCCACCATCCAAAGACATGCAGCTTGTGGGGATAGGTTAATTGGATAATCCAAATTGCCACTAGGTGTGAATGTGTGAGTGAATGTGAGCGTGAATGGTTGTCTGGCGACCTGTCCAGGGTGTACCCCGCCTCTCGCCCTATGACAGCTGGGATAGGCTCCAGCGCTCCCCGCGACCCTGAAAAGGAGAAGCGAATGGATGGATGGATTTTCTCATAAGATCCGCTGTCATTTTATACGTGACATCGCTGCTTTATCTCAGAATTATATACATGATTACAGATGACCAGCTCAATTTAATTATTTTTCAAGCAAAAATGTCATACAGTCTGGGGTTTGTTTTGTTGTTTGTCTTGCCCTTTGCTCATATCTTCAGCTTTCAGACAATCTAAAGAGATCACCAGGAGACGGGTGATTGTGGAGGACATCAGTCATTATTTTCTGGCGCTTTATCGACTAAACTATTGACCAAAATAACAATCAGATAGAAAGGATAAAGACATCGAGTAACAACCATCAGGTTCACCTCCAATACCAGGATACAGCGGGTAAATGTGGCAGCCGCCAGTGTGGATTCCCTGAAATAGAGGTATATGTTTCTGGCTCAGCTGTCAACCTCCAGTATCATCCTATACAGCACATTTCCAAGCAAGGGCTCCTTTCGCTCCCCTCTTCGTTCTCCCAGCTCACATTTACTTTGCACTACGATGCTGATAAAAATAGACCCTTTCCCCCCAGGTGCAGTAGCAGGGACGCAGGCGATAACAACACCCCTTCTGCAGAGTCGGCACAAGCCCGCTGGGAGAAAGCAGGCCACCCATAGAAAGAGCCATCTGGAGCTACGTTTTTATCCCTCACACAAGCTATTGTTCCCATGTAGCGCCACACCAACCGGCATATTTGCATTAAATTAAATCTTTGAAGTGCTCCCCGACTACAAACAGGTGTCTTCTCTTTTTCGTCTTTGAAAGCGCGGCCGCCTGATGAGATTCTGGAGCAAAGTGGAAAAAAGTCTAACTGGGGGACCGGGCGAGGGAGGGGCAGAAGGTGTGAAAGGTGAGACGGCGAGATAGGGCGGAGGAGGGAGAGATAGAAGAGGACGTGGAGGCGGAGGAGGAGGGGAGAAAAGGGATTAATGGGAAAAGAGCAAGACAAATGGGGGGGGGGGGGGGGGGGGTGACGAAATGGAGGAGTGTGATTATAGGACTGAGACAGAAATACTCTGCACAAAAAGAGCAAGAAGCACAAAAAACCCACTAATGGGATAATCAGAAGAAAAGAGGAGGAAAGAGGTGAGAGCAGCTACTGGTCAGGCCAGGAGTGAATCAAAAAGCTATTCCAGCGTCTTCCTGTCTCTGTAGGAACGATGTGTTCAGAAGGTCTCCCACTATTCTCAAGCAGTCAACAATGAGCCCCATCAAACCAAAAATAAAAGCACAGGGGCACATACTGCAAGACGTGTGGAAACAGAGGTCACAGTGAGACATGCCTGAGACCACACAAGACAAAAAACCACACATGACAACAAAGACACATGTAACAGATGTCATGTGTTCAAAACCAGGAGAGCTACTGCGTGAAGGACCAGAAAGATCATGTGACTGGTACGATTTCTGCTTCTTCCCTCAAATTCACAACTTGTTTTTGATACTATTTATAAGCGCAATTTATTTAGCAACAACCATTTAGTGTATTTATGTTGTTCCTCTCTTTAATGTAGCTCTCACTGTCACAGGCACATTTCTAATTTTATCTCATAACATCAACATCAGCATCAATTTACTCTTCACTCTCAAATCAGAGATGCACATTAAGTCGTCCAGGGACCAGAATCAGTCGATTTCCACTGTTTAGTCAAGACCGGTGACAGCTGGTCATCTGATTATGAACTGTGGCGTTTCATGCATGTGCACAAGCACACGTAAAGCCAATCTCTAATATTACCGTGGAAACATTTTACTATGAGTAACGACTGAAAAACTGGCCAAACTAAACCACAGCATGAAAATGTTTGTACCAACAAACCCAGTCAGACACTTAAATCATTTTCACCCAGCAAAACACGGACATTTTAAAGAAGCTAACAAAGGAAAAGTGGCTAAAGCTATCCAGAGCTCCAAACCAGCCGCCTCAGTGTGAGCCTCGGTATAAGCAAAGTGGGTAAAAGCAGGGTTAATATCCTCTGCAGGCCAGTTGAGTTCTTCCACACCAAACTCGTTCAGCCATGTCTTTATGGACCTTGTGTGCAGTCATGCTGGAACAGGAAGGGGTCATTCCCACACTGTTCCCACAAAGCTGGGAGCATGAAATTGTCCAAAATGTCGTGCTATGCTGAAGCAGGGAAAGTTTCTTTTATTGGAATTAAGGGGGCAAGCCCAACTCCTGAAAAACAACCCCACACCATATTCCCACTCCACCACAACTGTACACTTGGCACAATGCAGTCAGACAAGTAATCCTGGCAGCCGCCAATCTTGATTCATCGCTCCAAAATGTCTCTATTGATCTACAGTTTGTGCTTTTTTAAGGGAGCGAAATCCTGTAATTTACTACAGTTAATAACTTCTTTAATTAATAAATTAATATTCAGCATAGAAGAAAAGTTTATTTTTGTTTGTCACTTAAAGTATTTAGAAAGAAAACTGGAATCAGACAAAAACTCTCAGCATCTCACACTTAGAAGGAAAGAAAGAGTCTTAATCTAGACAACAATCCCTTCGGTTCTCCAAAAGCATCCATCCATCTTCATCCGCTTTATCCGAGGCCGGGTCGCGGGGGCAGCAGCCTAAGCAGAGAGGCCCAGACCTCCCTCTCCCCAGCCACCTCCTCCAGCTTATCCGGGGGAACACCAAGGCGTTCCCAGGCAAGCCGAGAGATATAATCTCTCCAGCGTGTCCTGGGTCTGCCCCGGACATGCCCGGAACACCTCACCCAGGAGGCGCCCAGGAGGCATCCTTGTCAGATGCCCGAACCACCTCAGCTGGCTCCTTTCGATGTGGAGCAGCAGCGGCTCTACTCTGAGCCCCTCCCGGATGGCCGAACTTCTCACCCTATCTCTAAGGGAGAGGCCAGAGGCTAATTTCTGCCGCTTGTATCCGCGATCTCGTTCTTTCGGTCACTACCCACAGCTCGTGGCCATAGGTGAGGGTAGGGACGTAGATCGACCGGTAAATTGAGAGCTTCGCTTTTACACTCAGCTCCCTCTTCACCACGACAGACCGGTGCAGCGTCCGCATTACTGACGCATCCCCTCAAAACTCACACATAGCTTGTAGTCGTTGTCACAAAGGTCAGTGCTCAATTTAAACAGAGTTTAAACAGGGATTGTGTTCACTTTGCACAAATTTCCTAACTCATTAGACGGTGTGTTCGATTAGTAAAACTTCTGTAACCACAAAATGCTTTCAGTAATGGACGTGGTCTAGCTTTCCTGCTGAGTTTGTTGTCTGGATAAAATTGTATCTGACGTAGAAGAAAACGCCACCCAAAATCATCCGACGCGTTAAATGAAAAAAAGGAAAAAAATATTGAGCATGGCGCTAATTCAGACAGACAGTGAAGTCAAGCTCAGCTATAATACTGGCGGACCAGCTGAACACAACGCCAACTCACATCAGCCGATACACTTCTATACGTCCAACTGGCAAAGTTCTCCCACACCTCACACAGAGTGTGCAAATCGAGCTGCCTGCTCTGCTCTGTGACTGATTCTTGCAGCTTAAGATGAATAATTCTCATAACAGGTAAACAGAAATCTCACCTGTGCTTCCTTTCCCCTCGACTCATCCACTTGTAGTTTATTATTTATTCATAGTTTTTTCCTTGCATTTACTTTTATTCGCATTGAGTTTATAAAGCTTTTTATTTCATTTAAACAGGACGTTTTACTCGTTCTTCCATTGAAAAAATGTTTAAGAGTAGGGATGGGTACCGGTATAATGGCACCGGTTCTGACATAAACGGTAGTAACCAGACCGAAAAGCAGCGCACATTTCGGTGCTTTATTTTTCCTGAGCTGTGATACACTTTGAATTCTAGCCAATCGTTTTACGTTTCCGAGGATAGTGGGCGGGCCCAGGTACGTACGTTCTTTTAGAGCAGAGCTACAGATTAAAAATGCCCAAGGCGAAGCGGTCAAAGTCTGGCTGTACTTCACAGCAAAAGATGCAAACTCAGCAGCTGCAACAAGTGCTTTAAGGTGATACTGTGATACTGTCAAAGGAGGTAACACCTCGAATCTGATGAAACACCTGGCGACGCATAGCGGTTTTTTTAAAAGCCGAGAAATGCGCCGTATTTGATAGCTTGCTGCGAGACCTCACACCGTGCGCATCTACTGCGGGTGTGGTGCCTGTTATCGGACCCGGAGTTAGCAACATCCCCCAAGAACCTGAAGAGGAGAGTCCTGGCCCCTAGCCCTGCCAGTGTAGCAGAAATGATGAGGATGATGATGCAGCAGCAGCCGTTCTTCTCTGCGTGAGTAGCTTCATGTTGTTCGTGTAATTTACGTTGAGTAGGCTAACCACGTTATTACATTAATGCATGTAAAGTGAACTAGCAAACATCATCATAGCTACATGCGGCTGTCTTCTTGTTTGATGGCAGATACTCCCTTCACCCTGGCCAAAAAGGCCAAAATGACCGAAGAAAAAGTGGAAAACAGCTAAACATGAGAGGTTTTTGGACAAAGTTTGTGTTTTTTCCATTGATTAAGCTGCTTCCAGCCAAGAGTGATACCATATATGCCCTATAGCTGCAGAAAAGGCTAACATTGTTATCTTTTTACAAAAAAACAGCTGAACATGAGAGGTTTTGTGTTCTCCATTCTTTAAGCACCGGTTTGAGCACCGTTTAAGCACCAAGTACCGGTTTCGCACCGGTATTGGATAAAACCTAAACGATACCCATCCCTATTTAAGAGTCAATTACAATAAAGTTTTTGTTAAAAAAAAAAACTTCTGTTTTCATTTTTAGGTATTATGTGTATTGTTAACAATAGTAACTGAGTGATATGTATGTCTTACTCATTCATGGTCAGTCATCTGAGGAAGATGAGTCTGTTTTAGTGGGACAAACTTTTTTCGCACCTTGTTCAATGATGAAGATGTCACAGGGACAGCAGGAAGGGTTGCTATGACATCACCGCAACATAAGTTACAATGGTGTGACTGCAGCCATTCACCGACTCTCTGTAAACGGTACTCGTGGCCATTGGTCAGTGGTCATGACAAATATTGTGTTAATGATCATGAAACTGACCTCGTGGCAGTCGGTGGTGGACGTTCTGCTCATTTAGCAAACGCACTGACCTCACCTGTCACCTGGATGAGTGACGAAACATTTCTCCCACTGAAAACGCTTCGTCCAGATGAACAGGGATGAGTTATGTGTACATATAATTTGTCCTGTGTGTCTTTTGCCCCGTCTTCCTCCCCTCAACCCCAACCAGTCATGGCTGATGGCTGCCCTCCCTGAACCTGGTTCTGCTGAAGGGTTCTTCCTGTTAAAAGGGCGTTTTTCCTTCCTACTGTCACCAAGTACCTGCTCGTAACAGGTTATATTATTGTTTTCTCTCTAATATTGTACCTAACAACATAAAGCCCATTGAGGTGACTGTTGTTGTGGTTTATATTCATAAAACTGAATGTAAAATTTAATTTAATTGAATACAGCAGTGTTACAGGTGACCCTTCTTCACTCACGCACATGCACAGATACACAAACCTGCTGCAGAGAGCACATCAACCAAAGAATAAATAAACTTAATTAACTACAGTTGATATAATCTTTTGCATATTGCTCTGTTATCAGACAAATACAAGCCGTAACAAGCTGCGAGTCTAACAAACAGACTGGGAAACAAGATCAAAGATAAACCCACATGCTAGAATCTATCCCCGAGGCGAAACTGCTCATCTTCACAGCTTTGTAAAGCGCAAATCGCTTCCAATACTCTTCCACCTAAGTCACTGCTTCTTAAGTGCACATGCTGACCACTTAGGGCTACCACTTTAAAAGCGCAGATCAATATCCAGCAGCTCACGTCAAGTAAACGAAACAGGGAGGGAACATCGATGCTGGAAAGATTTTCTGCACCAGGAGATTTTTTTGTCGCTGATGTCTCTGTTAGTACCAGGAAACAGGTTTTTGTGATTATGAACACATTTAACACAACTCTGGGAAACACGGCAACCAATACGGCACCAAGCAGCTATAAAGACGAATATCTGGATAACGTCCAGGATCAGCCTAGTGTTTGCCACACTTTGATGACTATGTGTGCTACATTCTGGGATTTAGGGCACAACACACCCACCACAGAACTCCAGTGGGCCCGCTAGTGACATTATTAGAACAGCATTGTAGGTCGGTCTGCGAGAAGCTCTTTGGGTAAACACTTTCCCCTCCAGAGATAAAAAGCCCAGACGATAGGTGCTAATCATCTTTAAAAATTCACACAGGAGGTGTGGTGTTGTCATCGCTGTCATTAGTGAGGGACCTGACAGGAATTCTAACATGGTTTAATAAGCCTAACACTCTCATTTAAGTGCTAGGTTTGAGGATTCGGGTCATCTTTATTGCTAAAGTATGTTGAAATGCTGCTTATCACAACAGCAAAAATACCACCAGCTGCCAGTGCGACTACTCAGCCTCGTAGCAGATGCACCTATGGTATGAACCTGAAAATCCCACGTCACTTTGTTCTCGACTTATCGTGTTCTTAAAGTTTGGCATTGACGTCGCCCACCCAATTAAACTGGTGCAAAAGGACAAAAAGGAAAGGCATGTACATGTATGTCAGGCACAACTGACAGTGACTGAGCACATCTATAAACTGTTGGGTGGCCTAAATGGTATTCATATTACAAAAGCATAGAAGCAGAAAATCAAAGGGGCTTTGTTGCTCAACAGAGCATCTCACTTGATTCATGCTCGAAATCAAAGCATCTCTCCTACCAGTCAAACTGGCATGTGCTTTATATCTTTCAGTCTGCTGTATTGAAGCACTGGGTATAATTAAGAGCAGAAAAACACACAAGAAGCACCTGAGTGGGAGGGCTGTGCAGGTGGCTGTGCTGAGGTGTGTTTATGTTTTTTTTTGGGAACAAAATCTTCGGCTTAAATAAAGTATTTTCCTCATTCTATCCTTGTAGGAGTCCCTCTCTCACCGGATAACACGTCAACCCTCCGTGAGCGGCTGTCACACGGTCCAGTAAGCATGAAAGTTAAATCATAGACCATTGTTTGTCTCTGTCACCGGAGCTCAAATCAACGCAACACGTTGAAAACTCTGAAGCTGTCATCGTGTTAAAAAAAAAAAAAAAAAATCCAGTGTGGAAAAATTTATTGTGCGTGACTCAGTTTCACAAAACCCCTGCGAGTTATGCATGCTCGACTTCTGCTGAAGGAACTCATGCAAGAGGTTTTTTATCCACGCATACGACTGAATGCTACAGCTAAAGTTGAAAAAATGGCCTTCGGTAACATTTTACTAAAAGATAACCTTAAAATTTACCTGTTCTGGAAAGTGTTGAGCCCAGCAGGGACACACTGGACCCTCCACTGTCCATTCTGGTCTGGGTAAAGGACAAACTTAATGGGCGTCTCCACGTGGAGATCCTTCTCTAAGGCAAACAAATGCTCCTTCCAAGGACATCCACCCTGGGAAAAAAGGAGTACCTCTCCACTGGGATCTATCTGGAAACAAGAATAGAGCAGGTGTAACACATGTGACTAATGTGCAAAAACCAAGGACAGACACAAAAGCCTGTGTCTGTGGAAAGCGTCACTGTATAAGAAAAGCAGCAGCATTTTAAACTCATTTTCACAGTAACTTGTGCTTCTTTTATAAGTGATAAATGTCTCCTTCAACTAAACAACAACAGTCCTGATACTCTCATCGTTTTTGATAACATTTACAGTTTTCAAAACAAGACAGAAAATGCTCAGAATCAGAATTTAATAAAAAGCAATTAAAGAAATTAAATTAGATCTAAGAAACTTTTTTATTCACAGATTTTTATTAAAAATACTCAAACATGAAATTCTGCAGTGAGTTTCTCATCTTGGGCTAACAGATCAGGTGTCCTGCATCTGCTTTTTCTTTTTTGTCTGGTCTGTGTTTAGATATTTTTTGCTGTTAAGCTTCATTTGTTTCCATATGAACCTCAAAGTCATATTTATTTAGTTTATTTAAACCACAGTCGGTGTGTCAGGGAAAACAAGAGTCCCCACTAGGGCTGCTCGATTATGGCAAAAATGATAATCACGATTATTTTCACTGAAATTGAGATCTCGATTATTTGACAATATTTATTTAACAATAACAATGTATTGAATAATGACATTAAAGATTGTCAAAAATAATATAAAATAGTGTGCAAATACTGATAACAGTGCAAATGTTTGCAATATAAAAAATAAATGAAAAATGTAAACATCTATGTTTAGTGAACTTTGCAGTGTTGCTCTGTGGTGCAGCTACGACACTGTAGCAAAGTTTACACACTGTGTCTACTTGATCCACGTCTGACTCCGCGAACCCATAATGTTTCCACACCACTGAAGTTTTTTTTACCTCTCTTTTCAACCAACGGCAGTCACTCTCCTCTCCAAATAACTTCTGCTTAGCTTTCCGAGCTTCCCTCGGGTCCTCTTAATCAGCCCCCGGGCCTCGGACCGGTACGTGAGTCGTTTGGTACCAGGCCGCCAGAGTTGAGGCTCAGATGTGAAATGTATAGTTTTCTGGGTTTTTTATCGGTTTTCAGCGTTATTTTGTTAGCGTTTTTATCATTTATCTTTTCACGTGTGTTATGAATAAATTTTCTTTTTTTCGGTACCGGTACTAGTTTTATTTTGTTGTATTTATCCGCGACACCTTAAAAGCCGGTCCGTGAAAATAATGTCGGGCATAAACCGGTCCGTGGCGCAAAAAAGGTTGGAGACCGCTGCTCTTAATTGTTGTGACACGTGTTCGAAATGCAGAGAGGTGCGCTCGATTTGCCACACGGAGCAGCGCGAGAGTAAAGCACGAGGGAGGGGCTAATCATCGGCTCAGTCATTTTTAATGATCGTTGATCGTAATCGAGATTAAAATTCGATTAATTGAGCAGCCCTAGTCCCCACATCGGTTTTAATGGCCAGCGGCTTAAACAAAAACCATCATAACTCACAGCCAATTTAGCCAAGTATGAAATGGCTGGGATAAAAATTAGAACCTCAAAGTTCGAGGCCACGGTTCTCAGTCGGAAAAGGGCGGAGTGCCCATTCCAGGTCAGGGATGGGCTGCTGCCCCGAGTTGATGAGTGAGGAGAGAGAGCAGGAGATCGACAGATGGATTGATGTGGTGTGAGCAGTAAATGCAAAGCTGATCTACATTCCCACCCTAGCCTATGGTTACGAGCTCTGGGTGGTGACTGAAAAAAGATGAGATTGTGAATATAAGCAGTGGAAATGAGCTTTCTCCATATGGTGGTGGGCTCAGCCTTAGAGACAGGGTGATTTGGGTCATTAGGGTGGCAAGTAGAGCTGCTACTCCTCCACATTAAAGGATGCCTCCTGAATGTCTCCCAGGTGAGGTGTTCCAGGAAAGTCTGGAGGAGGCCCCAGGGCAGACCAGGGAGAGATTACATCTCTCGGATGGCTTGTTAACACCTCAGTGTCCTCCTGGAAGAGCAGGAGGAGGTGGACTCCCTCCGTGAACCAGATAACCATGAGAGTAATAAGAGGCCCACCGCTGCTGGTGCAAACAAATAAAGAAAATAAACAGAATCAAACAGAATGGGCAGTTTCGTACCTGATGCCTCTTCTTAACAGCTTCCTCCACGACCTCACGAGCTGGCAGCCAGGAGGACTTGTAGAAATCCAGACGGTCCAGGAACTCCTCCCCAACCATCTTCAGCGCCTTCTTGAAACCCTCCTAAGGATAAAATAGTGAGAATAAAGACATGTTGGTTTTTTTGACAGCTGGCTAGACTTAAAACACTGATGTCACTTTAACAGAGGAAGAACTGTAGACTCAGCTGAACGCAGTATTCTTTTGATCATTTAGCTTCTTTCATCACTACTACAGCATCAGTTTGACATCAACTACTTTATGTGAGACTGTGTACCAGACAAAATGGGGGTGATAAAGTCTTGTCTTACTACCTCCCTGCTGGTCTCTGCAGCCCAAACCACAGCCCGATTTCACCCTCGCATAGTTTCACGAGCAGAAGCACAAGAGGAGCATGTGAAAGAAAGCACGGCACAGATATCTCACACACAAACTCATGCACACGCGCGGTATGTCATGCACAATCTGTATGCATCTGTTTGAGGGGGCTGCATTGGACCTGAGCATTAACAGTCATGGCTGGAGGAGATGAAAATCCATCAGGTTTTTCAATTATCAGCAGCAGCCAGTGCAGAGAGTTCAACAGGTCACTCTACCATTAAGTTGTCTACCAAACATTTTCCAGTTCAAATCTTTCTCAGTTTCCCATTTCACAGATATGGCTTCGCCTGCAGTGTTTGGAGGACATGAATTATAATCATGTGAAGTGGAACGTGAAAAAAAAGAAGAAACAAGCAGGTAACTTAAGGGAAAAAATGTTGGCATAGTCAACATATATGCATATCTAGGCTGTGGGTGAGTGTGCAGGAAACGCTGATGAGAGACAGAAAATTCACACCGAGCCTCTGTTGGTCCTGCACAGCTCTCACAATGACCTCTGAGCACTGGTTGCACCATACTGCACCTGTTTGCCCTCTTAGACTATTTTGTAGTTTTGCTTCACCACAGGTTGCTCACTGTGTGTGATGATTAAATTTATCCTTTTTTTAGGGCTGCACGATTTTGCATAAAATGAGAATCACGATTTTTTTTTGCTTAGAATTGAGATCACGATTCTCTCACGATTTTCTTTTCCAGTATAAATATTTATTGCACTTATTAACTGCACATCAACTTCGTAACAGTTGAGACTGAACATGAAAACAATAAATAAACATAAAAACAACAAATGTCTCACGTTTTGTCGTTGCCGCAAAATGTTGTACTGCTTGAAATTGCGTCTCCACCGTTGCTCGACACTGCGTGTATAGAGCAGGTAGTGCAACAATAGAAAAATAGTTGCGGGACGGCACTGTGTAGCGTTTGTCTAGGGTGTTGATCGTTTTCCTAAATCCCTCGTTTTGCACAGTGTTGATGGAGCCATATCTTTGGTCAGGTGATAAGTGATAGCCTCCGTAATTTCTTTGTGCCTGCGGAAGTTCGACGGGTATAGGGAAGCGCTGTATAAGGTTCCCGTTATTGATGTTTGGGTGGTTTCTCGTCATCCCTGACGTGCTCTCCGTTGTTTTTTCCCTGCTAATTTTAGCAGCTAGCTTCTGTATCACGTGGTATAAGGCTCCGCCCTTGTCATTTGTTGAGCAGGAAGAGTGAGCGCTTGTTTTCATGCAGATTACGTCCCGGATCAAAATGCGGTACAGTCGTCGTCTTTTTTTTTTTTTTTTTTTTAAATTGTTGTTATTTGGAAATGAGATCGCACATAAGTATGAATCGAGATCGCGATTTTCTAACGATTAATCGTGCAGCCCTACTTTTTTTTATACTGGGGCACTACTGTGGAACAGCTGTCTGTTAAAATCGCAATTAATCCATGTTGCAAAGTATGCATGTTACATTTTATTGTTGTATGTTTGCATTTGGATAATTATTTAGATTTTTTAAGTTCTCTTTTTTCTAGTTTGTACTAATTATCTTTGCTTAAATTTTCTAATATTATGTATCTGAGATGCTGCTGCAAATCAGTAGGCTGAGATAACTAATCGTC
Organism: Neolamprologus brichardi; assembly: GCF_056152115.1. Taxonomy (NCBI): domain Eukaryota; kingdom Metazoa; phylum Chordata; class Actinopteri; order Cichliformes; family Cichlidae; genus Neolamprologus; species Neolamprologus brichardi. Next base: position 31,265,957 of record NC_142108.1, on the reverse strand, counting down.
AATTATAAAATAAACTACCATTTTTTGATTAATAGTAAAACATTTGCAAATTTTCATGGAAAAAAATACTCCATGCTCGGGTTTCTCCAATATGAAAATCGTCTGTTTTTTTTACTTCTTGCATTTTATTGATTAAAAGGTTAAAACTCTACAGATTAACTGAGGTCACAAACAGGTGTGTATTAAGTGTGCCAGTACATGCCAACGCTGCAGTATCGTCATTGCCCTATTCGTATTGTGGGCTGTGATGCTTTTTGCAATGGGGTCATTTTACCCCCATTGCTAGGCGGTTGCTAGGCGACATGATGACATTATAATATATCACATATAATTAAGCTTTTGTGTCAATAAATGATAGGATGCTTTCATAGGGTCTTGTCGGTGTAAAAAAGGCAAAAAAACAGGTCATTTCAGCACGTTGCTAGGTGATTGCTAGGCAACCTGATGCCATCATAATATATGATGTATAACTGAAGTTTTGTGGATATAAATTAGATGTTATTGTAGGGTGTTGTAAGTGCACGGAGGTTAAAAACAGGTCATTTTAGCAAACTTCTAGGTAGCTGATGGGCACTGTGATGGCATTGTAAAGCATCATGCATAATTTACCTATTGGGGATATAAATGAGACTGAAATTAAAATGATAGGCAGGCATTATAAGGTGTTTTAGGTGCATAAAAGCTACTTTCTGTTCCTTCTTTATTCACAAGGGTTCAGCACAGTGGGCAGCGAGTTTTGATTTGTATTTTTTATCACTTCTTTTAACCAGAATCCCTTCCTGAAGCAGTGTTTAAGGGATTTGCGTCAACTTGAAGAAGTGAATGTGATTGAACCGGTGATCTTTTTCACATTAGGCAAAACTGTAAAACCACAATGGACCCACAATAATGCTTTATAGGTGGATAAATGCTAAAACTGGTACATTTTATGAAAAAAAAATGGGAAAGGGATTTAGGGTCTACAGTGGATGAAGATACGTCGAATAATGGATTATACATTAGGGAAGCCAGAATACAAAATGTTTAATAGATATTATTATACTCCTTCAAGGCTGTATAAAATAGGTGCTGGTAGAGATGACCCATGTTGGAAATTCCAACAAGCTAAAGATACTTTGATAAACCCCCTGGGAATGTCTTAAATAATCAGGCCCCATCTTATCTTAATGACCTTGTAGTACCATATCACCCTATTAGAGCACTTTGCTCTCGCTCTGCAGGCCTACTTGTTGTTCCTAGAGTATTTAAAAGTAGAATGGGAGGCAGAGCCTTCAGTTTTCAGGCCCCTCTTCTGTGGAACCAGCTTCCAGTTTGGATTTGGGAGACAGACACTATCTCTACTTTTAAGATTAGGCTTCAAACTTTCCTTTTTGCTAAAGCATATAGTTAGGGCTGGACCAGGTGACCCTGAATCCTCCCTTAGTTATGCTGCAATAGACGTAGGCTGCATTGAGTTTTTCCTTTCCAGTCACCTTTCTCACTCACTATGTGTTAACAGACCTCTCTGAATCATATCTGTTATTAATCTCTGTCTCTCTTCCACAGCATGTCTTTTATCCTGTCTTCCTTCTCTCACCCCAACCAATCACAGCAGATGGCCCCGCCCCTCCCTGAGCCTGGTTCTGCCGGAGGTTTCTTCCTGTTAAAAGGGAGTTTTTCCTTCCCACTGTCGCCAAAGTGCTGCTCATAGGGGGTCATATGATTGTTGGGTTTTTCTCTGTATCTATGAAGCGCCTTGAGGCGACTTTTGTTGTGATTTGGCGCTATATAAATAAAATTAAATTGAATTGAATTGAATGCCAGCTGGTTTTTCCAGTTTAGAACAGTGCATTGAATTATATGCAGGCATGGATACCTTGTAACTTGCCCAGATCACCTAAATTATGTCTACTAGGAGACAAAGGAGAGGTGCCACAGTTAAACAAACATCAGTTTAGAGTGTTAAGCGCTGCATTGGTGTCATTTTGGAATATTTGAAGGACTCCCATACTCCAACGCTTAAAATGTGGAAAGAAAGAATGATTGGGAATGTTGCTGGTGAAAAGATGTTGGGAAGGTTACATCATGCGACTGAAGCTTGAACAATTTTTCCACCCACATGTCTGCCTGACTTGGAAATTCCAGATTAATGCAACAGACGTTAAAACCTCTTCGTTTTTTTGTTTTTGTTATTTTTTGTTGTATTTTTGTGTTTGTTAGAAAATGCAAAATTTAATAATTATTAGAACTTTTTTTAAAAAAGGGATAATTTTATCACGTTGCTAGGTAGCTGCTAGGCAACATCGTAATGCCTGATGTAGCTAAGAACCTTCAAGGACCTGAGATGTACCTGTGTGCCAATTTTGGTCGCTCATCTGATGGTCTGAGCGGAGATCAGGGACAAAGACACAGACAGAGAGATATTTTGTGTATTATAAAAGAGAACTGTTCTGAGGACATTAAAGAAGAGAAAGATGCTGACTTGCCACAGTTATACAGTCTTATATTAGCTCATTTTACTGCATGAGGCTGAGAAACTGTGAGCTTTGCTGTGGAAATCCAGGCAACGATAAACAAATAATAACTATAATTAATCCCATATAAGAGATGCGAAGTCACACATGTCAAAAGCCACCTTCTGTCCTGGTATAGAGTACAGCTGCACTCACATGTACTCACCTCAGTATCCTGATCTGTGCTGTTCCAGCGTGGATTCAGGTGTGAGACACGTGCGCTCAGCGTGGTGGAGATGCTGTACCGGGCCTCCCCATCACACTGTGAGATGCCGTTGTCAACAGCATCCACCTCCTCCACAAAGTTCTCATACAGCTGTAAGCACATGATAGAGGCACGTGGCGGCAGAGGTTGTCAATCTGTTATGGCATCAGAATCAGCTGTTTCATATTTATTCCAAGCATAAAATCAGCGTAGTAAAAAAAGAGAGCTTTTTCAAGAAGAATGCATGGAAAGGAATTAAACCCACAGGATATGTGTAGTTACAGAAATATTAAACCTAAATGAAATAGGAAAAAAGCTGCTACTTCACAAATCTCCAAAAATACTGTACGAGCAGATAAACTGGAACAGCTATATTTAATGATAAAAATTCAACTTCACTGGAAGGTCATTTATGCAAGAGCTGACATTTTACAAGTGACTTATCAGTGGAGCTAAGCTCCGAGGCAAAACTCGATGTTTAGTTTGTTGGAACTGGCTAAGGACATGACATGCAGCATCCTAAAATACGCAGAGCCCGAGCCATGAGCAAAAGGATTACTCAGGGCTTTAAACAAACTGACACATCAAAAGAAAAATGATATTATGAGTTAATCGTGCTAATATTTATAGTGACCCAAGATTTGGCTGGCTTAATGTGCCCGACCATTAAAGCACAATGGATGCCAAGGCCTCCTGCTGGCACAGCTGTCTAAAATGCAAGAAACTGAACTCTGTTTAAATCTGGCTAAAAGACTTTGTCGTGTCCTGTCGTGTCCTTTTATATCTGTTCACACTCTACTGCCAACTGTGGGATGAAGGCAAATCCCAAAAAGTGTCCTAGTTTGTGCTTTTAAATCTACAGTTGTGGTCAGAGGTTTCATGGGTATAAATGTGATGGTAATTTGGAGAATTTGATCATTTCTGTGAACTGTTCTTTTTCCACTGTGGAATGATTGTACTACAAATACACACAGGGTCAAATATATAAATACACTTCCACTAATATCTGGTTAAATGTAGGGATGGGTACTGTTCTGACATAAACAGTAGTAACCAGACCGAAAAGCAGCGCACATTTCGGTGCTTTTTTTTTCCTGAGATGTCATACACTTTAGATTCTAGCCAATCATTTTACGTTTCCGAGGATAGTAGGCGGGTCCAGGTACGTACGTTCTTTTAGAGCAGAGCTACAGATTAAAAATGACCAAGGCGAAGCGGTCAAATTCTGGCTGTACTTCACAGCAAAATATGCAAACTCAGCAGCCTGCAGCAAGTGCTTTAAGCTGATACTGTGATACTGTCAAAGGAGGTAACACCTCGAATCTGATGAAACACCTGGCGACGCATAGCGTTTTGTTAAAAGCCGAGAAATGTGCCGTATTTGATAGCTTGCTGCGAGACCTCACACCGAGCACATCTACTGCGGGTGTGGTGCCTGTTATCAGACCCGGAGTTAGCAACATCCCCCAAAAACCCGAAGAGGAGAGTCCTGGCCCCTAGCCCTGCCAGTGTAGCAGAAATGATGACGGATGATGATGCAGCAGCAGCCGTTCTTCTCTGCGTGAGTAGATTAATGTTGTTTGTGTGTAAGCTAACCACATTATTAAATGAATGCAAGTAAGGTGAAGGTCTTCTTGTTTGATGGCAGATACTCCCTTCACCCTGGCCAAAAAGGCTAAAATAACCAAAGAAAAAGTGGAAAACAGTTAAACATGAGAGGTTTTTGGACAAAGTTTGTGTTCTCCATTCTTTAAGCACCAGTTCGAGCACCGGTTCGAGCACCGGCACCGTTTCAAAAGTACCGGTTTGGTACTGGTATCGGATAAAACCTAAACGATACCCATCCCTAGTTAAATGTCCCTTAACAAGTTGCACTTTTTTGCACTTTTGGCAGCCATGAACAAGCTTCTGGTAAATTTCTGGCTGGATATTTGACCACGCGTCGTGGCAGAATCAGTAGATTTTATATAAACTGTCTGGTTTCCTGGCACGAACCCAGCGTAGTCTGCCAACTGTCAAGAGGCTCGAGTTCAGGTTAGCCTGCTTTAGCCTTTCCAAAACCACAGTACTCAACTGTATCCAAGTTTTAACTTTTTGGCTGTTGAGTTGAGGTGATGCTGAAGAATTTCAAGTTATTCCTTATTGATGTTTCTATCCACGTTGTGTAATGTACCAAAACCTCTGGCAACAAACAACCCAGAGCATGATGCTACCGCCACCATGCTTGATAGATGGCTCAGTGTTCTCAGGTTTTTCAAGCCTAACCTTTACACCTCCATGCATTCCTTTTGTCATCGTTGCCTGATAGCTCAATCTTTGTCTTGTCTGACCATAAAACTTGAGAAGGCATCTGGCTCGTCCATGTAGGAAGCCACAAATTTCAGTCGAGTTTGAAGGTCTGTGTTGGAGCAGGGTTTCTTTCCTTCCATCTTGTAAAATGCACTTCACAGTGACACTGGTGTTCCAGTAGTTTCCAGATCATGCCAGACTTGAGCTTTGGTGGTTCCTGGGTTACTTCTGAACATCCTAACCAATTTCCATTTATTTAAGGCTGATGGATTGGATCTTTTTCCAGACCTCGGCAAAGTGGTGACATATCCAAATAACTTGGATGCAGTTGAACTGACGATCTTGTTAGAAATGGTTCCAAAGAGGCTTTCCCAAATCTATTATTCTACTTCTTAGAGCCTCAGTGAGTTCCTTGAACTTTCCCCTTATTCCGAGTATTAGTGAAACCAATGAGTGCTGTCAAACAAATCATTGTTATGCTGACATAGAGAAACTACCAGTTGTAGCCAATCACTAATTTAAAAGCCTTTGGCACTGTCTTTTAACTTGACACTGTAGAACCATCAGCACCCCCCTATTAAAATATTTCAGTCAGTTTATGCATATATCTGAGCTTGTGTGGATTGCAGAAAATCCAAAAATAAACTCAAAACACTGGCATATGTAAGTGTAGAAATGGATGATCTGGCCAAATAGTCAAATGATAACATTCGGTAACATTTTGATAACATTTTCTAAATCACAATTCTCTTATGACTTAGCTTAGAGCAGATGATCTCTTTGATTCGAGGCTAAAGGGTTCATTCACAAGCATATCCATCCTGTTTCCACTCTGACCTTACTGCTAAAGATATTATCATAAATGGTGAATTGTGTCTCAGTGTCCCAACACTACAGATCGTTTCACACGATTCTGTCTTTAGCAGTGTTGGTCAAGTTACTTGAAAAAAGTAATCAGTAACTAATTACTGATTACTTCCCCCAAAAAGTAATCCCGTTACTTTACTGATTACTTATTTTCAAAAGTAATTAATTACTTAGTTACTTAGTTACTTTTTAAAAACACGATTTACAACCTGAATAGGTGATAAAGTGATAGATCTTTCAGCCCAATTCTACTTTTTCTGCATAATCCATCATACAAAATGTAATCAAATGGAAAAGTCTCTTTTTAAAACTTGTTTTATTAGTTTTAATCTTTTAACTTTATGCATCAAGCAAACATTAAATTATCTGCAACATTCTCTGACTGGAAGAAATTAGTTTAATATTTAAACCTATTTTCTGCACATTCCAGCACATAAAATAAAATATTTTTTGTGTTTACACTCAGTCTTTCAAATAGATGCAAGTAAAACACAGCAGAAAATAAATAAAGTCAAAGACTAGCGGTCCTGTTGCTCTATTTTCACCTGTAAAGCAGGAGTGGGGCACGCGGAGGTTTACCCTGGTGCAGGTGTGCTGCGGTCAGTGGAAGGATCCGCAAGTTTCTCTGTGAGTTTCCCATCACGTCGTAGCTACTCGGTGCTTGCTCGGAAGTTTAGGGGTTTTTTTCGCTGTAAAAAGAAGTTTTCTTCCCACGCACAGCGGACACTAATGTTTTTGTCACTTTTTATGGAATCAAACTCAAAGTAAGGTCAGTACTTCCACGCTTTAAACGCTGCACGCTCATACTCTCTCCTGCACTCGATATATGATCCATTTTTGATCTGCACACAGCTGTTGTCACGAACGTCGCACTTGCTTACGTCACTGTCATGAGACATTCTCGCAAAAAAAATCACGGTTTTAGTAACGCAGTAACACAGCGTTCCTACGGGAAAGTAACGGTAATCTAATTACCGTTTTTGCAATAGTAATCCCTTACTTTACTCGTTACATGAACAAAGTAATCGGATTACAGTAACGCATTACAAGTAACGCGTTACTGCCCATCTCTGGTCTTTAGTTTTCAAAATAACCGACAGAAGATGAAGATCGCATCCAACCCTATTGTTTACGTAGAACAGGACAGTTTGGAAGGATTTCAGGATGCAATCTGCACAATTCTTCTGAAAAGCAAAATACACGCCAAATTAGGATGCTGCGTCCCTTATTTTCTATTATAATTTTGTAATTGACAAGCTTGCCCACTTAATAGATTTTTGTAATCTCCCTCTTCCAGCTTTATTGTGCAATTAACAATGTTTAGGTTCCACTCAACAGCTGAGAAAATGTTTTTTTTTGGCGCAAGTGGACCAGTGGAAAACACCTTTTCAATGGAGTGTTTATTTTGTGAATAAACATACAATCAGTAGAAATCCACTGCCTGCTATTAATCTGTCATCTTTTTCCTCTCACCTTGTCATAGAGCACTTCCAGCTGCCTGTCGTCCTCCTTCAGCTGCGCGAGCTGCGACAGCACTCGACGGCCAAAGTGCAGGTAGACCAGGCCGGCGGAGCTGAGCTTGGTCAGCCATGGCTTCTCTGGACAGAGGCTGTTGAAGGTGTCTGAAAAAGTCCTGAACAACAGGAAGGAAATGTGTTTATTAGTCTTTGCCTTTTAACACTTTACCATATATACTGTGTAGCAAGAGAAGAATGGATTATTTATTTAAAAAAAAAAAAAACTTGTGATATTCATATTTCACTCTAAAGGCCAATCGCTAGACTTTTTTTCTGCTCATAACAAATAATTTATATTTTTTTCTCCTCTTCAGCAAAATGCTACATCTAGCCATGTGCTTGAAATTATCAATAATAACTGGTTTGTAAGTGTGAGCTCACATAACCACTGGAGGTCTCTCAGACACGTGCTGAGATGGGTGGGCTCCAGCACAGAGTCACTGCTGGTCATTTAATTCAGGCTTAATTAGGATGCTCGGGCAGCAGCACAGCGGAAAACCGACCAGCAAATGAATGAGTGACACACAGGGAAGTAGGGGGTAATCACAGCCATTAAAGGGCTAATTGGCCGTGCAGAGGCATTTCTATGCTGATGATCATAAGATGGAAGTGAACGAGAGAGAGGAAAATGAAGAACGGCTAAAAGAAAAAGCACTTATGAAGAAAAAGTCATCAAACTGTTTGTGTGAAGTCGAGATCAAGCGACATCTCGCTGCATTAAAATGGGACAGTTCAGCTGAGCGCTGGTGATATTTAGGCATAAATTAAGTTTTATTTAAACATAATTAACATATAATGGGCTTCACATACTGCACCAGCTGCACCACTTAATGTTGCTGGTGTCTCTCTGTGTCATTAGAGGAAATTTACTTATTCAGAATTATGCAGATGAATCTGTCACTGATACCTCCAGGAGCTGGACTACAAACCGACTCCAAAGCAGCCTCGATGCCTCATTACAACCATGTTTAACCCCAAATGTGAATGTTGTCTACAAAACACTGATTACACATTAACTCAAAATACTTTTAGATTAACTTAACTCAGACCTTATTAGTGAATTTCTCTTTTTCTTTAGTGACTTAAATTACTGTAGAAACTTGGAGATGTTTTGATAAAGATTCAAAATGTCTCCAGGTTTTGCCTCCTGTGGTGGACAGAGATGGGCAGTAATCGTAATCCGATTACTTTTTTCAAGTAACGAGTAAAGTAAGGGATTACTATTGCAAAAACGGTAATTAGATTACCGTTACTTTCCCGTAGGAACGCTGCGTTACTGCGTTACTAAAACCGGGATTTTTTTGCGAGAATGTCTCATGACAGTGACGTAAGCGAGTGCGACGTTCGTGACAACAGCTGTGTGCAGATCAACAATGGATCATATATCGAGTGCAGAGAGAGTATGAGTGTGCAGCGTTTAAAGCGTGGAAGTACTGACCTTACTTTGAGTTTGATTCCATAAAAAGTGACAAAAACATTAGTGTCCGTTGTGCGTGGGAAGAAAACTTCTTTTTACAGCGAAAAAAAATCCCTAAACTTCCGAGCAAGCACCGAGTAGCTATGACGTAATGGGAAATTCACAGAGAAACTCGCGGATTCTTCCACTGACCGCCGCGGCACACCTGCACCAGAGTAAACCTCCGCCTAACCCTACTCCTGCTTTACAGGTGAAAATAGAGCAACAGGACCGCTAGTCTGTGACTTTATTTATTTTCTGCTGTGTTTTACTTGCATCTATTTGAAAGACTGAGTGTAAACACAAAAAATATTTTATTTTATGTGCTGGAATGTGCAGAAAATAGGTTTAAATATTAAACTAATTTCTTCCAGTCAGTGAATGTTGCATATAATTAAATTTTTGCTTGATGTATAAAGTTAAAAGATTAAAACTAATAAAACAAGTTTTAAAAAGAGATTTTTCCATTTGATTACATTTTGTATGATGGATTATGTAGAAAAAGTAGAATTGGGCTGAAAGATCTATCACTTTATCACCTATTCAGGTTGTAAATCGTGTTGTTAAAAAGTAACTAAGTAACTAAGTAATTAATTACTTTTGAAAATAAGTAATTAGTAAAGTAACGGGATTGCTTTTTTGGGGGAGTAATCAGTAATTAGTTACTGATTACTTTTTTCAAGTAACTTGACTAACACTGGTGGTGGACATTTTGAACAAAAACGGTCATTCAGATCATCTCAAAGTGGAAGGGGCACCTAAATGATGTGTTTTTGTATTTGGTCAGTGTCAGAAACTCTGATTTTGACTCGAAAGACAAAGACTTGCAGTTCACAATGTCATCTAATGCATCTAATTCTGTCGCTTCCAACAAAATTGCTTAATCAGGACTTAATACACACAACCTAATGAGAATAAAAATTTCCTCAGACAAACAGGATTAAAAGTGCCTCATTATATTTTCTCTCACTAACCCAAAAGAAACAGAAACATCTTTCATATTCAGATATGTAATATGTTGAATAATCAGACAATTGTTATCTAAGTACTTTGATTTATTCTTCATGTTAGAGTTGTCTTTTTTACTAACTGCTCAGCTCATTTTTGTGACACACACCTTATCTGTGCAACACTTGCAGCACCTCACCCTGCTTTTTTTAACCAGCCTCTCCAGGAAGAAAACACATTAAAGAGATTTGTTTTCATTTTACTCTGATGCGATTATTTTCCATATATTCCTGATAATAACAACAGAACCAGAACGTCAGTGGCGTAGCGGCTCATCCGGCTTATCATCCATCTACATTCACAGGTTACTGTAATGTGTGAAGTACACAAGGAAAGTGGAGAGTTTTCTTGTCACTGGTTGGCTGTATTCAGTGTTGGGGGGTAACGGAATACATGTACCGCCGTTACGTATTTAAAATACAAAATATGAGTAACTGTATTCCGTTACAGTTACCGTTTAAAAAGGTGGTATTTAGAATACAGTTACTTTGTTGAAATAAATGGATTACACGGCGGTACTTCCCTGTTTTATATTGTGGTGGGTCAGGACTGTTTGGGTTTTGTTTGACAGCTACGTTCTGTTGTTCCAGGCGGCAGCGTTACGGTTGCCATGGTTACAGGGTGACGCTCTCTCTGCGTGTTTCCTGGGTGAGAGAGCACCTGTTGTTGTTGTGCTAAGCTAATAGGCAGAATGCTACAGGTATAGCTCTAAAGAATGTAGCATCATAGGCAGTGTAGTCCGTGCTGCAGGGAGAATGGACTGCCATACCCGTTATGTGTCTGTGAGCGAGGGAGGGAGAAAAAGGAAAAGTATGAGCTGTCATCGAGCAAAAACGGGAGCTGGAAGCATGTAAATATAATAATAACCACTGCAGCCAAGAAGAGAGCCTGACGAGCCCAGTTGTAAGTAAGCTATTAAGACTCGACTGTACACCGTGTTCGTGTTTTCCTCCAAAAACAATAAGTTCAGTTGGAGCAGCCTTTCAACGCCTCTCTCTGTCTCTCGCAAGCAAAGTTGACCCAGACAACAAAGTAAAGCTAGTTTTCGGCTACGAGCCCGACACAGAACCCACCGTATTAGCCAGAGGTCCCTTTACTACGGTTCGGAGCCGCGGACCTTCAGTAACAGTAATAAATCACAGCAATAGTACATTCATGTAGTTGTAAACAGCATGATAATATATTAAGTAATCCAAAGTATTCAGAATACGTTACTCTCATTGAGTAACGTAACGGAATACGTTACAGAATACATTTTGGGGGCATGTATTCTGTATTCTGTAATGGAATACATTTTAAAAGTAACCTTCCCAACACTGGCTGTATTGTACAAAATAATGAGAATTAATGGAGCAGCGATTCTTGTGAACATGGAAAAATGTCCATAAAATGCCGGATATTACCTCGACTTTACAGCTTGTACAAGGATGAATTCTGACCAATGCTACAGCAGGAGCAGTGACGCTCTTGAATTGTGGAAATACAGCTGACAGAAAGACTTGCAGAGCTGTTTGGTGTTGGTGTGGTTTGATTTGTCCACTTCGTTTCAAACCTGCTGGATGCTCCCTTTGTTTAAGTTATCCATGTCATTAAACACCAAGATGTACTTATTTTTCAGATTGTTTCTGTGCATAACTAGAATTCACAAACACATGAAAATACAGCAAGAAATGTAGTGACTCAGCTCAAACACTGTTTAAAAAGAATACTATTACTTGGTAATTTCCCAGTTTCCTGTGCGGTATAATAAATGATGGAAAATGAGGGCTGGGAAGAGAGATAATGTCTAAGAGCAAATTTTGCCCGTTCGTGGGCTTTTTTGAAAGGCAGATAGTAAACAAGGAAATGCATTTTCATTTATAGCCAACTGTAAACAAATAATAGAACAGACTCTCAGAGAGCTTCAGATACTAAATGATCTATGGGGCATTGCTGATTACACTTTTCCCATCGAATGAGTTCAGCAAGAGTTCTTAAGTGAACTCACTGTATTGCAGTAACTGTGATTTAATTTAAAAAATATTGTACTTTTGAGAGGCAAGCACCAATGACTCCATACATTTGCACCATTATTGTCCATAAATTCATTCATTTTCTTCCATTTATTGAGTTCAGGGTCACTGTTGGACTGCAGCTTATTCCAACTCACATAGAGCAACGGCAATGTTTTTATACATTAGTATGTACAGAGCACAGCCTGAACAGGCTGCCAATCTATTGTAGAATTACAATAAAGGGCTTTTCTATTATTCTAGAAAGGCTCAGCTTGCTGGTGGATTTGAAACTAAGACCTTCTTGCTGTGAGGTGACAGTGCTAACCACCGTGCCACCACCATTACTGATATTCATATTTAGACCCAAATGCAGACATTATCACAGTAGATCAATCTCAAATATTAAATAACTGATCAACATTTGGTCACGTTATAATGCAGTGGTCCCCAACCCCCCGGGGTTTTCAGGGTTTCCCCGGGCCTTTTCCCGTGTTGTAATTGAAAGAAATATTTCTGCGTTACGACAGCAACCAGAGAGCGTTAAGGGCAGAGAGGAGGATGTTACTTTCAATGTTGTTGGCGCATTTCAGGAGGATGCTGCTAATAAAGTTACACAATTACATTGTGAATTTGCGTTTATCACTATATTTACAAACTACCAAATTTTGTCTCGGTCGTATCGTTTTATTTTGTTGTATTTAGCCGCGACCAGTGTTGGTCAAGTTACTTGAAAAAAGTAATCAGTAACTAATTACCGATTACTTCCCCCAAAAAGTAATCCCGTTACTTTACTGATTACTTATTTTCAAAAGTAATTAATTACTTAGTTACTTTTTAAAAACACGATTTACAACCTGAATAGGTGATAAAGCGATAGATCTTTCAGTCCAATTCTACTTTTTCTGCATACTCCATCATACAAAATGTAATCAAATGGAAAAGTCTCTTTTTAAAACTTGTTTTATTAGTTGTAACCTTTTAACTTTATGCATCAAGCAAAAATTATATGTAAATTATATGCAACATTCTCTGACTGGAAGAAATTTGTTTAACATTTAAACTTATTTTCTGCACATTCCAGCACATAATATTAATATATATATATATATATATATATATATATATATATTTGTGTTTACACTCAGTCTTTCAAATAGATGCAAGTAAAACACAGCAGAAAATAAATAAAGTCAAAGACTAGCGGTCCTTTTGCTCTATTTTCACCTGTAAAGCAGGAGTGGGGTAGGCGGAGGTTTATCCTGGTGCAGGTGTGCAGCGGTCAGTGGAAGAATCCGCGAGTTTCTCTGTGAATTTCCCATTACGTGGTAGTGCACTCCCGGTGCTTGCTTGGAAGTTTAGGGTTTTTTTCGCTGTAAAAAGAAGTTTTCTTCCCACGCACAACGGACACTAATGTTTTTGTCACTTTTTATGGAATCAAACTCAAAGTAAGGTCAGTACTTCCACGCTTTAAACGCTGCACGCTCATACTCTCTCTGCACTTGATATATGATCCATTGTTGATCTGCACACAGCTGTTGTCACAAACGTCGCACTCGCTTACGTCACTGTCATGAGACATTCTCGCAAAAAAATCACGGTTTTAGTAACGCAGTAACGCAGCGTTCCTACGGGAAAGTAACGGTAATCTAATTACCGTTTTTGCAATAGTAATCCCTTACTTTACTCGTTACCTGGAAAAAGTAATCAGATTACAGTAACGCATTACAAGTAACGCGTTACTGCCCATCTCTGGCCGCGACACATTAAAGTCCAGTCCGTGAAAATATTGTCTGACATTAAATCGGTCCGTGGTGCAAAAAAGGCTGGGGACCGCTGTTATAATGCACTGAAGATATGCAATAAATACATGAGAGAAGGAAAGCTGCAGTATCCAAAAATCATTTTTCCTACATTGTTAAAGGTCCGAATTCAGTGAGAGTAGCAGTCAAATCTGCAAAAAAGGTTTCCATGGTCTGCAAAATGCAGAGCATGTTTGTCACCGCTGAAAAATATGTTTACTCACCTATAATTCTTTGTTAAGTCAAAGCAGTGAGTGAGCCGAGCATAAGCAACTAATCTTAATAATTTAACTGGGTATATATTTTTTAGCCTTCAAATTTTTAAAATGTATTTTTAAACATTTTCTAATTAGTAGTCATTTGATATTTGTAAATATATTTATATATATAACCACAGGTCCTTTAATGACTTGCGCTCTTGTAACTGCATGCTATTTTATTTGACAGAATGTGTCTGTGATTCATTGGTGCTGCTGTCAGCTCAATCTGTACGCTGTCACTGTTTTTAAAGAAGTGAAATTGAAACGAGGACTACAGTTGTTCTCGCCAGCTCCTTCTCTAACTTCCTGTCGCACCCAGCCCACTTCCATTCATCTGTGCCATCACAACCATCTTGCCCCCCATCCGGGCATGTGAGTGACAGCCACAGCCTCCTGTGGCCCCGACGGCACTGCTGCAGCCTCTGCGCCTCGTGAACCGACAGCAGGGGGGCGTTCAATTCAAGGAGCGCTAATTATCACTAACCGCCTGCGAGGAAGAGAGCCCTGGCGTATCTTTATCGCCGTGGTCATAAAAGCTATGGCTGATTATCATCAGGACATTAAGCTGACAAGACACCTGGAATAGGCTGATTACTCGACGTGATGAGACGTCGACTGAATGCAATCATCAGGAAGAAATTCTACACAAAACACGGAGCCTGTTACCTTATGATTCATGCAATCAGGGTGCTTCAAAGATGTCAGAGCAGAAGCCACCCAGAAATGTAGTTTCTCATCATTAGAGCTCAGATAATGAAAGGAAATCCCAAAGGCTGTACGATGACGATGTTCAAGTGGGAAAAATCCAGGCGTAATAATTCCGATAAATTATTTTGGCTTGCCGAAGACGGTGCGCCTCAGCGCTTGGAAGTGACTGGAGATTGGTGCGTGAGCTGCTTTAAAGATTACGCTTCCTTCCATTGGTACATGCGTATATTAGAGTCTGACCAATATAGGATTGTTAAGTCTGATACCAATATTTGGTCATTTCAAAATCCAACTAGAAAAATTTGCATTTCCTGCGAAAATGCTGTGTGGATGCCTTAACGCTGAAGATGTCTGCTGAAAAAAGCTGAAAAAGTTGAAAGTTGAAAAAAACGTTGCCCTGAGCAGGTTTTGAACCTGGCCCTTCTGGTCTCATGGCAGCTACTCATCTCACTGAGCCAAACTCATCCGCCCAAAGAAGAGGTGGAGAGACTGACAATTCTGCTGAAATGAGCAGAAGCTGCTGAGAATTGTGCTGAAAAGAGGTGAAAAGGCTGAAAACTTTGCAGAAAAAAGGTGAATCAGAAGAATTTCTGCTGAAAAGAGGTAAAGAAGTAGAAAGTTGCGCTGAAAAGAGATGAATCAGCAGAATTTCTGCTCAAAAGAGTTTTTTCTGAAAACAGCTGAGATTTGTGCTGAAAACAGGTGAAAAGGCTGAAAATTTTGCAGAAGAGGTGAATAACCAGAATTTGGGCTGAAAAGAGTTAAAAAAGTTTAACTGTTAACTGAAAGAAATGTTGCCATAAGCAGGATTTGAACCCGGGCCTCCCAGTCTGAGAACGGATGCACATCTCACTGAGCTAAAACACAGGTGAACCCGGCAAGGAAAATCAGTGATGAGATGGCAGAAATGGGCAAAAAATATTGCAAAAAAAATTCAATATCTCAAAAAGTATAGAAGTTATGAGAACCAAAAGTCATAGCCGGCATTAGCAGAAAGAGCAGAATTTTTTTAAAGTTTGAATGGCGAAAATTGGATAAAAACTGTGGGAGTAGTTAAGTGCCAAAAAGTGTACGGAAGCAACTAGAATATAGTGGAATAAAGAATAAAGAGAAACAGGAACTCAAAAGGGCATCCACACAATAATCTGATATGTCAGCTGTTTCTATCTAAACAAAGTGGCTGACAGGGAAATAGAGAGTTCCCTCTGTTGGACAAACTATGTAACAGCAACACTCATAACATGGCTGAGTGGTGTTTCTCCTGTATCTTCTTTATCTTTTAAAACTTTCTTTTATTGATCCCTAAAACTACCAATACAGACAGAAAACACGAATAGCTCAAAATGCAACACCATGTTTTTTACAGCACTTGGAACAAAGAAAGATTTTAATCTTAAACTTGAAGTGCAATTTTTCAGCTGGCATAAAATTAATCTGTGATATGATCCAACAGTGAAGATTAATCTCTCCCCCAGTCTTAGTTCAGAGCACATAATATTTTAGAAATCTACAGCTATAAATTTCTCTCTTTTCAGCAGCTTACTGCCAGAACTGCACCTCTGATGGTGGTCATAGCGGTGCCTCTTTGGGTCAAACTCTCCTCCAACGTCCACAACAATGTCGCACTCCGCCAGCTGTGCAGGGTCCCTGGTGCGAATGATTTCTCCATCCTGTGCAGCAAACAAAAAGAAATATATGTCAAACTAAATTAATAATAATTATTATTTTATTATTTGTTTACTTGTATAACACTTATCAACAGCAACACTCAAAGTGCTTTCCAGAAACACAGGATAAAAGAACAAACTAGCATGAAATTAAAACAGCAAACCCTCGATTAGTCTTAATCGATGTGGGAACAGTTAACACGTTTCTGCCTGAGCATCTGAGGCTGCTCGGTGTTTGGTACGGGAACAGCAGTTTTAGTATATATTCTGGGCCCAAGTCATGAAGGGCTTTTAAAGTAATGACTATAATTTGAAAATCAGTTCTAGAAGTAATGGCCCGCCAATGTAGAGTCATTAAGACTGACGTAATATGTTCAGTGTTCTTGGTTCTTCTAAGAAGTCTGGCTGCTGAATTTTTCACCATCTGAAGTTGATTTAATGCTTTCTGATTGAAACCTGTTAAAAGACCATTACAACAATCTCACCGGAGGGAAAAGAGAAAAAAAAACACGTGAAAAATTAGACCATAGAAGCCCAGCCCTGTGTTTGGAGGTCCAACCTTTAAGCTTTGACTGTATAAAGTATACGTCAATTCAAATATGTAATCAAAATGTTTCTGCTAAAGTACGCATAAATCACAGACATGTAGAGGTAATCAAATATGGTATTTTTGTTACTAATATAAATTATAAAAATTACAAATATAAACAACAGAGTGCCACAAAACAACGGTACAGCTACAACAGGTTATAACCTGGGTTTGATCACAGGTTTTATTAGGGCAGTGCAGCAAATCTCTGATCAATATTATTTTATCACCCATATTAAGTATTTAGAGACAAAATGTGCTATTAGGTTGAGATTAACTTAATTAAAAACTCCCTCAAATGCTCTGCAAACCTGGCTACACACACAAAAAAAATATTTTTAGTTTATTCAGACCATAACACTGAAATGTGTGACATATTCACCGTATTACGGCTCATGCTGTAATAGTTTTTGCTATCCGTTTACACACAGCGCCCCCTTTTGGTGATTTTTCGCATTACACTGGATCCATCAACAGAAGACAAGATTAAGTGTTTTTTCCTAAAATGCAGATGTGGCTTTATTCTTACTGTGAGGACTTCCTGGGAGGATTTAAATTCTACCAAGCCAGTAACGATGAGCACAGTGATTACATTAAAAAAAAATTAAAAGCACAGCGTGGAGTTAGCAATAACCCCAAACATGTTTCTATCAATCGGCAGCGTGCTGCACCCACCGAGTACTCGGGTAACTGCTGGAGGAAGAAACAAGCCAGAACCTCGTCGCAGTGGAAGGTCCCGTTGTGGGTTCCGATCTTTGTAACGGTCATGTTTTCGGTGCAGAGTCTCTTCGGCTCACTTGACATGTAGCGCGTTTCTCCGTTAGCAAAGTGCACGGGCGAACTAAAGCAGCTAACCCGCGAAAATACCCTTCGTGACACACCTGCCGCTTCACTGGTTACCAGAAAATATCTGTTTTTTGTTAATTTAAGCGCCAAAGAAAAAACACGCACGACCCACATCCAAAGAGTAATCCACGAGACGCGCCAGTGGCGGACAGGTTTGACAGCCGGACCGGATGTGCTGCTCCTGTTTAGCGCACTAAAAATGCCGGGTAACATTTTTGTTGTTGTCACCATTGTTATCGTTGTGTTGTTTGCCTTTATGGGCTTAAATAACTCACGCAGACAGTGATAAACAACACTGGTGACAACAACACGGGTAATTGTTGCGATTACATTATCTCAGAAGCTCGTTTGCAGGAGAATGCTTTTATGCTAGCTCAACTTGTGTACAGCAGAGGACGCTGCAGAGTTAAAAAAGCAGGACTTGGACACTGTATTGTGCACAAATAGTTAATTATGTACTACTGTACATGATTTATTTTATTTAAAAAGTATATTCTACAATTACATAATAATAAAAAATAATAATGTTAAATTTACAAGGATTCGCTGTTTCGTATTCTCATACAAAATAGATATTTGTCAATGAGAGAGGCAAGAAAAGATACAAGGAGGTGAAGTGAAGGTGGAATAGTTTAAATGCCTGGGGTCAACTATCAAAAGCAGGGGACAGTGCACAAGAGAGGTGAAGCAGAGAGTGCAGCCAGGGTGGAGAGGGTGTAGGTTAGAGTCAGGGGTGATTTGTGAGAGAAGGATGGTAGCAAGATTCAAAGGAAACGTTTACAAGATTGTAATGACACGTGCTGTGATGTATGGATAGAGAAGGTGGCAGTGACAAAATGACAGGAGGCAGAGATGAAGACTTTCAGGCCTATAGTGTGAGGTAGTGCAATAAATAAATAAAAATAGTCTCATATCTATTTTTATGTATAGCACTATATGATATATACAGCAGTGATGAAAATTTAAATAAATAAATAGAGTTAAAGAAAAATGTAAAAGAAATGAGACAGATTGTGCAAAAGAGTCGGGAAATGGCATTAGAAAATAATAACGTGCACACTTTAAATCTAAGAAACAGAAGCAGGAAGGTAAAATACAGAAATGTGATGGGGCTCCAGTTGAGCAGCTTGGACACAAAGTTACAGAGGCAAGGCTGAGATTGTTTGGACATGTACAGAAGAGGGCTAGTGCACACTGTTCAGTGGATCCTGAAGATGGAGATGTAGGCAGGAGGAAAACAGGTTTAAATAAAAAGCAACACAGACACTGCGACAGGCTGTGCACTTTTTGTGCGTGAAGACGTTGTATCTCTCATTCAAGAGGAATCTTCAGTTCTACAACTGATTGAGACTCCAGGTATTTAACACCTAGCTGGTTTATCCCATAGGATCTCTTCCAGGTTGACGCATCCACTACGTATTAAATACTCGGGACTCTCCATCAGTTATTTTTAAACTAAAAAAAAACCTCTTGGATGAGGTGAAAGTCCATTTTGTCTTATTTTCACCTATTCACAGCTTTGTGCATTTTTAATGCAATCTGAGGTCTTGGTGGTTACAAACCTTTTTGTTTTTTTTTCCCTTTCACAGTTATTTAGGCCACTGTTCCCGCTGGGATGACACAAGAAAAGGTTTTCTACCCTTTGCCCCAGTCTCTGCTTCACCACACTTCGCCACGCTTTCGTTAGAGTAGATAAAGTCATCTTTGGAGATTGATGGCTTCGTGTTTGTCCTGACAGGCAGTGTCAGCTCCTGGGTGTGTGTCTTTCTAAATTACATCCAATCACTGTCAACTTTCCATCTCAAGGATAATGTCAACAAAAAAGATGCACGTGACAACAAAAGAGTCTCAGCACAGTTAAAAAGTTAGTGCATTAGAAATGTGCATATGAATAAATACATATGAATATAAATGCAAATAAACATTTTCCTGGTCAGCTTTGTTCTGCACCGTTTTACACCTTGATGGGCAAAAACTGTAATGTTGCTCCTTTTTAAATGAAATCTGCAATACAGTGACAGGTTTTTAATATGAATGGACACGTGCATGAATAATATTGAAACCTTGAGTTATTGCCTTGGACTGTTTCCTGCCGTGCTGGAATTGGGATGGGATAATTAGTGAGGGTCAGGATCAGCGCTCACCCCCAACTCTCGTTCTCGCGGTATTACCTTCAAGGTTTATTGACAAGGTAATTAGCCAGATGGGACCCCAGTAGTAGCAGCAGGGCTGAACGGAGGTAGCACGGTTTCAGGGCTTTCCCGTGTGAAAAACTGCTGCACTTTCCTGCTTTGCAAACCGATCTACCAGCGGAAACCAAACAGCAAGCCTGCAAAAGGTAGGCTTTTGTATTAGCGTTATGAATGCACAGCCTGCTTCCTGCAGAGCCTCATTCATTCTTCCGATGTCGGTAATATATTCTTCCTGTCCAGTTTTAACGATCGCACGCAAATGTCTCACTGGCATCAATTCATACTGCAGCTGCTTAGCAATGCAGATGTTCCCTTAATATCGGGACAAAGAGTCATGAAGCCTGACACATTTAAAACGGTAAATACAGTCAGAGAATATTTGCTGCGATGTTAGTCTGACGTAGAACCACCAGGTGGCGCTGTGTCTCGGTCATTTAACCAAGTTGCTTCGTCGTCTGTATCACCAGTTCAGCGGGCACATTGGCAAGTCTTTATTTCAGCCTAATGAAATCGATAAACATTGACTTGGAGTGGGGGAGTCCACAGAGAGGCCGGTGTAGGGTTTCTCCTGTAAAGGGACTTAAGAAGTCGACGCCCACACTCCATCATTCTATGTATTTCCTCTGAAGCCCCGATGTTATTCGTCAAAATACACAACTTGTATTTTATGGAAGACTACGAGGGATTTTTTAAGTGTCCCGGAGAAACTGAGCTCTACTCGGAGAGATTTAAAGGATATGAGACAAACAGAAAACAAAGAAAAACAAACGTCGTCCTCACCTCCAAATCATTAAACTGCCATACTGTTAATAGAACTCAAGCCCTCACAATTGCATATATAATACTATTTTATATGCTGTTAAACTGCTTAGTATAAAATGCCAATAAGAAAAAATGGACACGCTTCTGTCAATGGCTTTCCTCTGCATATGTGGACATCACCAGCAATAAAGCACTGGGACACACAGGAACCTGCTCAGTAGTGGATTTATATTTATTTGTATACGTATTTTTATACGTACATAACATCACATATATAGCTGGATATAAAGCCAAACCTCACAAAAGAAGAAATGAATTTAAAAACACCTTTCCCATAACAGGAACAAAATATCCTAGATGATACAGTCTGTCGGATTCAATAGAAAGATCAAATATACATCTAGTCCATGAATACCTTAAAAAACATTATATGGAACAATGTACGTCAGTTTACGAGAGGTTCTTGGAACCCATCCACTACCAGTGTTGGGGAGTATCGGAATACATGTACCGCCGTTACGTATTTAAAATACAAAATATGAGTAACTGTATTCCGTTACAGTTACCGTTTAGAATACAGTTACTTTGTTGAAATAAATGGATTACACGGCGGTACTTCCCTGTTTCATATTGTCGCGGGTCAGGACTGTTTGGGTTTTGTTTGACAGCTACGTTCTGTTGTTCCAGGCGGCAGCGTTACGGTTGCCATGGTTACAGGGTGACTCTCTCTCTGCGTGTTTCCTGGGTGAGAGAGGCCTTTTTGTTGTTGTTGTGCTAAGCTAATAGGCAGAATGCTACAGGTATAGCTCTAAAGAATGTAGCATCATGGGCAGTGTAGTCCGTGCTGCAGGGAGAATGGACTGCCATACCCGTTATGTGTCTGTGAGCGAGGGAGGGAGAAAAAGGAAAAGTACGAGCTGTCATCGAGCAAAAACGGGAGCTGGAAGCATGTAAATATAATAATAACCACTGCAGCCAAGAAGAGAGCCTGACGAGCCCAGTTGTAAGTAAGCTATTAAGACTCGACTGTACACCGTGTTCATGTTTTCCTCCAAAAACAATAAGTTCTGTTGGAGCAGCCTTTCAACGCCTCTCTCTGTCTCTGCTAGCAAAGTTGACCCAGACAACAAAGTAAAGCTAGTTTTCGGCTACGAGCCGACACAGAACCCACCATATTAGCCAGAGGTCCCTTTACTACGGTTCGGAGCCGCGGACCTTCAGTAGCAGTAATAAATCACAGCAATAGTACATTCATGTAGTTGTAAACAGCATGATAATATATTAAGTAATCCAAAGTATTCAGAATACGTTACTCTCATTGAGTAACGTAACGGAATACGTTACAGAATACATTTTGGGGCATGTATTCTGTATTCTGTAATGGAATACATTTTAAAAGTAACCTTCCCAACACTGTCCACTACATATAATAATCGTAAAAAAACAGGACGACAACAATTCCTCATTTAATCCTCCAGGATACACTGTTATATGGGCTTCCCTTTGATTTCCCTTCCCTGTCAACAACTCTTTTCAACAGCCCAACCACCATTCCCCGTAACCACTGACCCTCCAGCTAACTGAAAATGTCTGGCTGTAGGGGACCTCTCATCATTTTTTCTAATGTAATTCATGTGTTCAGAAATGTTAGCTATCAACTCCTTCTTATTGTTCATAACAAAATTCAGAAGGGAGCTTTATTAAATATACTATATGTGTGGTACTAAAAGTGAATGAATGAAAGAACGTGGTTAATGTAAGAAGTTATGCCTATCAGTCTGTTTTGAAAGTGGGAAAAAAAACAGTCCGATCCTTTATGTTCTCATTTCAGGGAAAAGCACAGTGATCACAAGGTTAAATGAGTGTATTTCTGGGATCAGAAAAATGTATAGAAATAACTTTTTGGCATTTACTATCCTATGCCAAGGAGACATTCAGCTGTTTCAGTTTAAATGGGAAAATAAAACGTCCAATTGTCTGTCCATCCATAGTCATAGGGCAAAAGGCAGGGTAAACCCTGGGATCACAAGGCTAAACATTTGCAATGAATTTAGTTATTTTGTTGTGTTTTTGTTTTGTTTTTGCCTGTGAACATTTAAGCATCGTCTTATTTCTGTCCATGCTGCCAGGTCTACTGAGTGTATTTGTTGCATTATTGCTTTTGGATTTTGTAGCCTCTAAACAGTACCACGGACAGCTCACTCCTGACCTAACTCCATCATAGTTTTATGGGACTCCTTTTTTCAGTTAAATTAGTGATTCTTAATACAGCTAATGTGTGAGTTGGTCAAGTAGGTAATTACCATAACCCATGTACCCGTGTATTTGGTGACTGCTGCATTATCATGCTGAAAAATGGAAAAACTTTCCATCTGAAGAAGAGTTTTACAGGTCTGCCACTTCTTTATTGTCCTATTCAGGCTCCTCAAATTTTCCTCAAATTTTTTGAGAACGCACTGCACCTCGTGATGTGATACACCAGGTTTTCTGTCACATCACATAAGAGTGCTTTGGGAATCACCTTGTTGTTGCAAAAATATGATTTCATGCTTGTCAAATGGCAAAGGGTGGAGTGCCCACTCTGGGTCGGGGATGAGTTCCTGCCCCAAGTGGAGGAGTTCAAGTATCTCGGGGTCTTGTTCGCGAGTGATGGGAGAAGGGAGCCGGAGATCGACAGACGGATTGGTGCTGCGGCCGCAGTTGCACCGGTCCGATGTGGTGAAGAGGGAGCTGGGTGTAAAAACGAGGATCTCAATTTACCAGTAGATCTACGTCCCTACCCTCACCTATGGCCACGAGCTGTGGGTAGTGACCGAAAGAACGAGATCGCAGATACAAGCGGCAGAAATGAGCTTCCTCCGAAGGGTGGCTGGCCTCTCCCTTAGAGATAGGGTGAGAAGTTCAGCCATCCAGGAGGGACTCAGAGTAGAGCCGCTGCTGCTCCACATCGAAAGAGCCAGCTGAGGTGGTTCGGGCATCTGATAAGGATGCCTCCTGGGTGAGGTGTTCTGGGCATGTCCCACCGGGAGGAGGCCCCGGGGCAGACCCAGGACACGCTGGAGAGATTGTATCTCTCGGCTGGCCTGGGAACGCCTTGGTGTTCCCCCGGATAAGCCATAGGAGGTGACTGGGGAGAGGGAGGTCTGGGCTTCTCTGCTTAAGCTGCTGCCCCCGCGACCCGGCCCCAGATAAAGCGGAAGAAGATGGATGGATGCCTGTCAAATGTGTAATCTTTCTATAGTGTCATAAATTCGACTAAAGAAAGGGGAACAAATTGTGTCTTTGTTACAGGCTGCTAGTAACCGAGTGCCTAATAATACAATTTAAAATTGGTTCTTTGCTAAGTTTTCTGTTATGTGCAGATAAAACAGTGGTTCATCTTACGTGCATTTTTATGCTTTAGTGATTTGTATTATGGGATTTAACAAACAAGCAAGCAAAAACATGAAAATGGTCAAGGACAAGGACTGGATTGAAAATGAGTGAAAAAGCAGCCAATGTCCATCCAAAGAAAAACTTTGAAAAGCGTCAGAAAGGCTGAAAAACTATTGATCAAGATCGCTTTCAAAAAATACAAACAAGTGTGGTGCAAAATGCAAAATATAAGAGAAAGTATACAAAAATATAAAGAAAGACTTTTTCATAGTGCTGTACTTTGTAGCAAAATTAATATTAATGGATTAAAAAATACTTTTGCAAGAACTCCTTTTTTGGCAAAATGTAATGGGTTCAAAAGTTATTCTTTCAGAATGGCAAGAACACGCAGAAGATGAGTTATTTTGTTATATTATAGTTATTATGTTTCTAACGTAAAACACACAATCGAGAAGAAACAGTAACTAGTGAGGACACACAGTTAAAGCAGATGTGTTGTTTTTTTTTTTCATTGTTACCAATGCCAAAATCACAGCGACTCTCTGAAAGGAAATTTTAAATCAAAAAGAGAAAATCCAGTTTCTTGACTTGTGCATGGGGCACAGCTGCCTCTACCTGTTCCCAGAAAAGAAATGAGTCATGGTCACAAAAAACTCAAATAAACAAGATTAAGATTTTTTTTTTCTTACCCAGCCTCGTTATACTGCTGACCACCCAGCTTTACTGTTCCCCATTGGCTTGTCTCAAACCATGAGTTACAGTTGTGGGTGGTGACCCAGAAAACGTCACAGTGCCTGTGATCTGCTGCTTCCAGCTTTACATGCTGCATTGATGGGAAATGAACCTGCTTTGGCTTTCCTTAAAAGGAAGACTAAAGCGGCTTTCAATCAAAGGACCATTATTTGCTATTGGACAAGTGGACGTCACATCCAGCGGTGCTACAGCACTGCAGTGGCTGATGTGATCGGTAGAAAATCTGATGTTTTGCTTGGGTTGTTAAAAAGTGAACATAAGAGAAAAGGGGTGTGGTGAAAACATTTATATAACGTATACGTTATGCTTTAAACTACACATCTCATTACCGACTAAAGCTGTGGATTAAAGTTAATCCAAACAACCTAATGTTGATTGTATTCAAGATTAAAAACACAATATTAAATTATTCATATTTAATATTTTAATATTAATTTATTAGTGTATAAATTCAGATTCATATGTATGTTAGGATTCAGGTTGTGCACTGAGAAAATATGTATCTGTTTAATATTGCTCCTTATGTGTCATTGTCCAGCATCCTAAGAGACAAAGTTCATTAACATAAGCTTCATATAATGAGATACAAACTAACTCCCCTGCAGCCAAAAAGAGAGGAGAAAAAAACCACCTCAAAAATAAAACAGCATAAAATCATCAACATAATTATTAACAGTCCCCCTTTAACAGCTGGTGAGCTGCTAAACTCCCAAGGGTATTTGGGAAGTGTAGTTAATCCAATGATAATCTTGAGCATGGTTTACACATATTATCGCTTTAATTGCTACGTGTGCTGTGCAATTATACCGTCAACAATTACATGGCTATAGTTTACTTGCCTGTCTGAGCAGTTAGTTCCCCGTAATAGATGCCCTTTATCAACACATGCAAGTAGAGCCAACAAAACGTATACTAATGGATTTTCCAGCACATAATGAAATAATTATATGCTCAGAAATAGCGAGATAACGCTGATCCATTATATAAATTAGCAAAGGATGTCGGGATAAAACAGGAGATGCTAAGATAAGAAGATACTGACAATTGAAGGTGACGATGGCTAACGAAGGTGTGTGTATGCGTGCATACACGTGTGTCCATCCATTAGAATGCAGAGTGCGTTCTCCAGTGTGAGTCACCCTCCCATCCACCCACCCACCTCACACCACCAGCAGCAGCATCTAACTGCAGTCACCACCCAGAATTACGCCTCTGACTTCACACTGGCCAACTGAGGATTCTGTTTCTACGGCAACATGCTCCAGATTCCTCCCCCTCTCATCTCCAGCAGCCCTCCCTCCAATCTTTTAACCCCCCCTACCCCACCCTTCCCAGCACAGACCATGTGACTTTCAGGAAGGCTTCTCCAACCTCCCCTTTATTGTTATTAACCCTCTCCTGACTGGACCGCTGCCAGAGGCTCTCAGCAGCATGCTGGCTGGCTGCCTTCTCGCTTCGCAGAGGTTTCAAAGGGAAATCAGACACATCTCTAATCTCCCTCGGAGATCAAAGCATCGCTTGATCTAAATGTTGGATTAGCATATTTTAAAACACAACTGAATGAATCACTATGTTTCCTTAGTTGTGCAAGACACCCCCTAAACCTATTTACAATAGTGGTCTCTGAATTTAAAGAATCTGTACTGTATATTTACATGACTGTTAATAATGACCATGGATAACTTGGCTATCTATGTGAAAGGGTGTGTTTGTGACAGATCCTTCTATGCTGTTCTTTGTCGTGTCCAAATTCATTGGCTGCATCCTCCTGAGGACCCGGCCTTCGCGGTCTACGTGGGCCGTGTCCTCAGAAGGTCGGGTAGGCCGGAAGTAAACGGCCGTGAAATGTGACGGTCTAGCCTTCTGATTAGCGTCACCGCTGTCTCGGTGGAGTTTAATAAACTCGGCCGTCTGCTCCTTGCTATCTAAAATATAGCAGGACACTGGAGTAAACTCTCGACCGTCTCACACTTCTGTTTAATCAGTTTTCTGTTTGACGTGACCACCCGGGGGATTAATAAAGTTTTATTTTATCTAATCTAATAACTTTAATCTCAGCCAAACCGATTTACTCACGAACAAATAAAACACTGAAAAAAACCCAACAATAACATTTTTAGGTTGTCTAAGTGACTTATATATTACGTTTAACCCGAGTAGCGAAAGTCCGCGGTGATCTGAAAATGATGTGCCGGGAGTTGTGCCGTTCTTGGCGGCTCCAGTGACCCTTGACTCCCGGCTTGCTATCGAGCTGGTGGGTAGCAGACGTCTCCGAAAACGTCGAAGCACTTTTGCAAATATGCGATATCTTGATAAACTGAGCAGATATTTGATGTTTACACAGCTACTTTCTCGCCTGAAAATATGTTTATTTTGTGACCCAGAAAGATTAATATGAGTCATTTTAAAACTTAGTAGCGGCCGCCATTGTTGGAAACTGGAGTTTGGCTGGGCCGCGCTATGAATTCTGGGATATGATAGGCCACGAAGGACACACCCGACCCATCCTTCAAATTCGGGGAAAAGGAGGACGCATTTGTCGGCTGCATTCGGAGGAGTCTACGAATTTGGACAGCCTTCGGCGTGTCGCTGTGACGTAATCAGTCTACAAATGCGGCCTCAGGAGGATGCAGCCCATGAATTTGGACACGACCCTTGTTTTCAAACCCACTGTACGCCATCTGACCAGCATCAAACAGCAATGTAACACCTAACTAGTGAGCATAGTCATGCATGAAGCTGCTAAATGGCCAGGGATTTCACACAGAGTTGGTGGAGACCAACGACGGAGCTAAAAGGCAGCGAATAGCAGACTGGGATGAATCCAGTGACCGCGTGACTCTAACATTAACATCAGTGATGCTCTGTTGCAACAAGTGCAGGTTTTTTTTGTTTGTTTTGGGGTTGGGGGTTTCCAAGTCAAAATGTTCAACTTTTAGCGTAGATGGAATTGGAGTTCGAGAGCTAGCTAAGATTTAAAGAGGAGTCGGAGAGTAATAAGATTATAAAGATACCTGAGCTGCTGCTTCAGTAAGAACCTACCTTAAATGGTTGCTGAATATTTTTATGTCGTATTGTAAGTATAGCTATTGTCTTGAGCCACCCCTCATTTTTTTATATTTTGCTAGGAAAAGTTGCAGCAATTTATTGAAACGTGCAAACATAAATGCGAATACGGTATTTAAGTCAAAAACATAGTCTGCACAATTCTAATAAGCTGAAGAGTGAATATTTGGTATGAGCACTGTTATTCTTTAACACGCCCTGAACTCTCTTATGAAGCTTCCTGGAGGACATTCAAAACTCTTCTTGGGATGTTTCTGCCTTTTGTTTCACTTCTTTGTCAAGATGATTCTACACTTTCAATAACGTCGAGGTCGGGACTCTGGGGAGGCCAGTCCATGACCGATAGTGTTACATTGTGTTTTTCTGTCCAGGTGTGCTTTGCATATGCATTGGCAGGGTGTTTGGAATCATTGTCATTGCTGTAAAATGTAACTGTTGTCAATAAGATGCATTGCAGGTGATATTGCATTGTGGATAAAAATCTAATGTTACGTTTCTGTGTTCATAATTTGATCTCCCCAACACCACTGACTAAAATGAAGCCCAAACCATGAGTGTCTCCACTGTGTTTTACAGATGACTGTAGACGCTCACAGCTGGAAGTCTCACCTGACCTCCTTCCTTCTTATTTTCAATCCAGTTCTTGTGTAATTTGGCCTGTTGCTCAAGAAAAAACATAAAGAAACTAGTGGTGGCTCAAGACGTATGCACAGTATTGTAGATGATAGTTAGGAAGATTCTTTTTTAATGACACAGCAGCATTTAGTTGTTGTAAAGCTTGCGTACACTGGAAGCAATTCTCTCCACTTATCGTTTTGAAGCGTAGGCTGGTTATTTGCAGACATTCCAGGCTCCAGTTGCCTAGGTAACCCCCTAATGTATTTACTACCAAGTCATATGTCAGTCATTGGTATCCAGCACTATCCAGAAAAATGGATCTTAGGTCCCGCCCACTTGGCTTCATCGGCGGTAATTTTGCCCTCAGTCACAAAATAACCACCGGTGATGGTAGTACAGCGACGTAGCAAGTGAAAGACCGTGAATCACTTCCAGTGTGGATGCAGCCTGATGGTTATACATATATATGTATAACAATATAAATCCCAACGGTTCCATAGTGCTCCTGCCATTTTCACTTGTATTCAAATATGTTTAAGTCATTATAGTGGTCATGTTTTCATGTCTTTGGTAAAACAGGACATGTCACACTGTGTGACAGCAGATCCCTTTCCTCAGAAATAAGCATTGTAAAACCTCAAAAATAAACTTTACCTGTCTCTGAAAGGTCAAAGGATTAATAATTAATTTATTAATACGACAGTGGCTATTTGGATGATCTGATATCGTCATGTTGGTGTTGTTCCCAGATCATCATGAAAATGTTGTTCCAGGTTCAACATTGCAAGTGACCAATCACATTATTGTGACGTTATTCTTTTGCGCACCAACCCATTCGTGCATTTATGAAATTCCAATGTTGCAAGGACAATATCAATTCTGCTTAGCGTTTATTAAAGGGTCAGGGTTAGGGTCAGGGTTAGGGGCCGTTGATCGGCGGACAAAGGCGGTTTCTCGCAGCTTAAGTACAGTTTTTTGTTTTACGCCGGTTTTTCCCGAAGTCGCAAAAGTATGACATCACAACATTCTGATTGGTCACTTGCAATGTTGATCCTGGAACAACCTTTAGTATGATGATCTGGGAACAACACCAACACGGGGATATCAGATCGTGCGTGGCTATTTAGACACTCCAAGTATACCTGCAGTTTAAAATTAAGTATAGTATGGGGAAATTTGTGATTTGGGCCAAAAATGACTGTTGTGAGAGCTTGAAATATGAACAGTATATAAAGATTAAATATGTCAAATTTCGTGAAAAGGGATCTGTCACAATGTTAAACCTGAAGGAAATCACCTGAATCACCAACTTAGCTTAACTTCATCGAGCCTTACGACTAATTTCAGATTTGTTTTGGTTCATTCTGGTAATTCTCACAGTATCGTTCAGCAGACAGTGAATTTTCAGTAAGACTGGTGACAAATAGAAAACAGTCACAGCTGGTGAAACGTCTTGTGGCATGTAGGAAAAAGATTTTCCCTCATCAGTTAGAAGAGATCAAAAATGTACAATAAGACATTAATGGTGTTCATTGTTTACTGGATGTGTAAACAACTGCTTGCTTGTCACACATTAGTTTCCACTGGTGTTTTTTTGCACAATTGTGGGTGAGTTTCATAAAAGGTGTCAAACACACATCCTTTAGAGTTTTGAAATGGAAAGAGGAGCCACGGCATCCGGCAGTGATCTCACCTGAATATTGCCTCATTGGCACAACTGTCTCCTCAGCATCCCATTAGGAGACACGTTGGGTTGTATGTGTGTGTGTTTGTGTGCACGTGTCTGAGCACGCGCATGTGTGAATGGATGGACTTCATGAATGAAAGCTGGGTTTTTTTTGTTTTGTTTTTTTCCCGAGCTGCAGACAGGAGGTGAGATCATCTTGTTGGGATGGAGACTCCCCCCACCCACTTGCAACACTCTCCCATCGCACATCAATACTGGTTGGTGCCAATCTTAATGAATCCCATCGACATACAATATGGATAAAGCAAACAGTACTGACAACTAATTAATGAAAGTGCTGTCCAATATCAGCCTCCCCCAACAAACGGGAAGAAGTCACTCCGCAGTGCACATTGGCACAGGTGCACAAAAATGCAGACACACACACCTTTCTTCAGTCATTAGAAAACTCCAAAAATGTCTGCCGCTCTGCTGTTGGCTTCCAGTCAACACGATGATGAAGCACAGTGTGAAAATCATCTTTGCTTCTTATGTTCACCTTCACTTATGTTATGAGTGAGCTTTAATGATGAGCCACCTATTCAGCTACGTGTGAGTGAAAGTGACAATGAGTAACACAAGGGCCTCTCGATGAGGATCCATAAATAGCCTTTCAAGTAAGCCAGAAGCAACCCTCCCCCCTCATTCTCTAGTCTACATCCCGCCACACACACACACACACGTATACCCTACCACCTTCCTCCTAACCGGACTTGGACAATCTGTGTCCACTTGGCACGAGGCCTCAAAAAACATACTGTATATTCAGCAGCAGAGCCGTGCATGCGCACATGCACACACATGACATTCCTCTTGACATTCTTCACTGCAGGAGTCTGTTAATTCCCTCCTACAGATTATGATACATGTTGCCAAACAATGCTGCATTTTTACATCAGCTTTTTGGATGGACGCCACAGTACCTCTGTAGTCCAACTGCTCTTTAGAAGCTTGATTTTCATTTTAATATATATATATATATATATGCATAAAGTAGGGATGCAATGATACCAATTTTTTCAAACCGATACGATACCGATACTTGGATCTGAGTACTTGCCGATACAGAGTACAAAAAACGATACTTCTACCACACACACACACACACACACACACATACAATTAATTGGAAGACAGGTTTTATTATATTCCCTGCCGATAAAAAATAAAATCTTAATAAAAATGACAACAAAAAAATTTCAAGTGAAAAATAAGCACTTCTGTTAAATTATTGCAGAGTCTCCACATTGTAATTTTACAAAATATCACTGAACTATTGTCTCGAGCTTTCAGAATAATAAATAAACACTTCTGTTTGGAATAAAATAAATACAAATTAGGTTTGCGAATAAAATAAACTTTTAAATTATTGCAGAGTTTCCATATTGTAAACAAACAAACAAAATAATTATTATTAAATAAATAATAAAATACAAAAAATTATAAAATAAATAATAAATAAAATAATAATTGGCCCCCTAGTGGCCAATCTAAAAACTACAACAGAAATGACAAGCCACCCTCTGATTAATGAAATAAGTTGGTATCGGTTCATGGTATCGGGTAACTTTTACGAGTATGAGTACACACACATTTTACAGTATCGGCCCCGATACCAGTATCGGTGCATCCCTAGCAGAAAGAGTTTAAGTGTAATTTGCCAGGCAATCTGAATTCCAAATCTATTGTGTAATTGTTTTAAAAGTAAATGGGATCCCCATCGAGTATCGTTCTTAAAAGCTGTCGCTGTGCAGGCTGGCGGCTTGTATCTAAAACACGCGATACCCTTCAGCGTTCCTTCTGTTCTCGTTTCTGGTGGAGTTACCACAACAGGAGCTGAAGCTGCGTTGGTGGACATCAGAGGCAGCAGCGTTAATCCTTAGAGGCCTGAGCATCACTGACGAGGGGCCTTCCTGCAACTACAAGCTCCACTGAATAAATCATGAAGAAAGTTTTAACGAAAAAGATTGAAATAGAGGGAAAAAACAGAGTGTGCTTCTCTATTCAGACCGCCTTAAGACACAGTGAGAAGAGGATTGTAGATGGGGATGGCATAAAATAGCGAGACTGATTAAAACTACTGGGTTTTCCTTGCAAAGCCCAGTTTCTTCTTCATGTGATATTAAAACCCAAATGAAACATTCATAAACTGCTTTTTGGCAAGGGTGTTTTGAATGTTCATTTGGGAGAGTAAGCTATGAGATAATGCTCCTTCACATTTGAAAATGATAAGCATTAAAAATTACTATCAAAATAAAGTAATTAAATATTTAGAAGTACTGAAAAGGATAATTTAGTCTCTCACAGAGTCTGACTGTGTTCTTTATTAAATTGTTAATAGGCCCAGTATTAGTTTGCTATTGCTCTCGGTCCCCTTTGATGGACAGAATTATAAAAGAACTCTTGTTTTCAGTCTGCTTCTTTATTACAAATCTTATTTCAAGCTTTAAAAAAACAAAAATATGTCTTATTTTCACTTGGCGAGGATTCGGGTAGACACAGAATGACTCAAAGATGAATAAATGAAAACAGAAGCAATCAGTTTCTCCTTGCTCAGATTTCACGAGGGGCATCAAACTGAGCCGACACAGTGATCTTTTTTCATCGTGACTTCATACAGCATTCATTAGTAGGAGGAGAAAGTGGAGAATACTCGTGTTTGTGAGTGGTTTTCAGGTCTCTCCGTGGATTGTCTACGCGCTAGCTAGGATTTCCCTACTGTGTACAAGCGGCACAATGAGGTCATCGTTATGGATTTAAGCCCAGCACGGGCTTAATCTGGGAGATAAGGGCTGGATTTGGATTTACCACTCAAAAGGGTCATGTAGCTACAACCATTTACACTCTCAGTAAAGACAAAGCTCAGCCACGGCATCCTCAGCTGTTTCATGGCCCTTTATGCTTTTTAGCTGGAGGTTCTCCACTGTTTACACTCATTTCTTAGCCTCTCAGTTAACGGGATCCTGTTCATGTAGCAGCATTTCTCTAAAGTTGTAATGTTGTTGTTCAGTGTCAATATTCCCATGAAATGGCTTGACAAAATCCTGAAACATCCTGGAAAAAAATGGATTGAATATGGTTAAAATGTTGCAAGTGTTACTTCTTTATTTTTGTTACTGTTAAAAACAAAAAGTCTGAAAATCCGATCTGATTGCAAGTTTAAAGGAGACTGTTTTTGTGAAATAATATAAAAAGTTTGTCCTCATCAGAGTTTCTCCTTTTTGTACTTTTAATAGTCTCGTTTTGTTTAAAATGTATATGTTGCTTCCTGGATCTTGTTTGTATGATATTTGGGGTGTTGGAGAACCATGTGTGCTCTGTACCAAGGCCTTGAAAATACCTTGAATAATAACTTTATTTAAGGTGAAGGCAGTTATCTGCTGGTGGCGTGGTTCCTCAAACAGAGCTGAGCTTTGTGTTAGAAAAAATGACAGTTGTTTAAATTAGTTTGATATTTTATTTCATTCAGGTTAATTATGGTCGCTTAGGGAAACAAATGACGCTGGGGGACAGTCCCATTTAGCTTCTGCATGTGCGGTCCTGTCTCACAGAAATGGGTCAGGAGAGATTGGAGATGATGATGATAATATATTTAAAAAAAAACAAACAAAAAAAGCGTCTTTCCTTCGTGTCCCTTTTGTGGCAGACGGAGTCTGCAGATTATCCATCAATTACTCTGCGCTCTGTACAGAGGGCGTTAATAGGTTTTGAGGGGATTTAAATGTTGTCCAGTCAAATGCTGCATGCTTTGAGAATGACATCATTTTGGTCACCTCACACACCGGCTGACCCTCCTCCCTGCTCTAAGAGCAGCCTCACTCGAGCCCGTGTACCTGCGGTTGTCCCGTGTCTCACCGGACTGCACTCGTCACTCCAGATTTCTCCTCTGATAGGAGGGCATCAGCGCTCCCTCCCTCCCACACAGCCTCGCTTCGCTCTCTCCATCGCTCGTGTTTACTACAGCCTGGGAGAGATGGTCGTATAAATTGCCTGGGAGTGCGCATATCGCAGCATCCTCAGAGGGGAATTGAAAAGGGGGAGGAGGTGTAGGATCAAGAAAACAACCCAAACAAGGAAAAATATCTGCGTTTTCTAGCGTTTGAAATTAACGCAGGAGAAAAACAGACCTCCACAGAGAGCTGCGATTGGAAACCCGCACTGGATGTAGAGGAGAGAAGGCTGAGCGCGGATGCTCAATACACGGACAGAGAAAATCAGAAAGGACCAATAAATTCTAGAGAGGAATAATCTTTTGCAGTCATCAGCGATGGACTCCAGTTATCGGCATTGAGGTAGGAATCGTCAAATTAGCTTCTTCCAGGCGAGCTGTTAGGCAGGTAGGCATGAGGAGAAGCGGGTGGTCTTTGCATAAATAACACGTTACTTCTTTTTATTTTCCCCAATTTAAAGTGCCATCGTGCGTTTGAGTGTAACTTCAGTGCTGTCAGTGATGCTCCACTGGCGCACCGGGTCGTAACCGCAGGAGGTGCCAAGAGAGGCAATGATGCGCCTCCGATACATCCACAATGCGCTGGCCTGTAACAGACCGTAGCTGCTCCTGCGGCTCCCGCAGCTGACACCTCGAAATAAAGAAAGTGAGAAACGGAGCAGGACTATTAGGAGGCAGGATCAGTCGGATGTGACTGATGTGTACACCAGATGTGTCTTAGTGGTTGGGTTTCTCTTAGCGCATAACATAATAATGAGGGTGGTTTTTCCAGACTTGGGGGTTTGCTGTTAGTTTCTTGGATAATGAAATCTCCAGGCTGACTCTGCCTCGTTTCAGAGTCTCTGATTAATCTGAGGACAGGGAATTATGGATGTTTATATGCATCTTGGGTAAGTCGGCTAATAGCTCATTCATCAGACATCAGCACTTTACTTCTAGTGGGAGTGTCACAGTGGGATGGTTGATGTAGCCTAATGGTAATTCACTCAATTTGCCTCAAATTGACCTCCAAATTGACTGATGTAGAAATGCATGAAGTGCATCTCATAATGACTGAAATGGAAATTGATGAGCTCCAAGTTTGGGATTTTAACAAAAGTACCCTGTTTTCTTATTGTCCCATCTACTCCAAAACTGTGCTCTGTATTGCTGTGACTGTTCCTCATATTCTGCTGGTTCTTTATCAAGAACTTGAACTTGAACATGATGATGATAGTACCACGAACATTTTGACTTGTGTTCTTGTTTTACCGAGCATGTAAATCCTTTTGTTGCTTGTCCATCATAGGAGTGGCTCACTTTAAGAGGCTCTGGTGAGAAATAATGCATTTTTCTTCTCCATTGAGTGTGCAGATGCTGCTGCCCTGCAGAACCCTGCAGAATTTGCTCATTATTTTGTAATCTTATCCATTTTAATGTCACTCGAGTAAGATGTGAATAAACAGCTCTCTCACCATTAGGACTACAGAGCAGTGAGTTAATCCTGCCAAACTAAAAGCAATGCAACGCTAAGCATGTAATATTCTGTAACAGTGTCAGTTTATTCTAAGAACGGGGGTTTGGTCTCTTTATTTTCTGTGCCCTCCACTGAAGGCTTAGCTATTATGCTGCAGACAGGAAGTTCTTTTATCTCATAACCATTTTTCACATTTTAGTGTTTTATATCTACCGACCCAGTCGATGTCAGTCTCCCGACTACAGGGTACATGTGGACTGACACCTGTCACCTTCACTTGTACTAGCCAAATTATGAGAGAGCTTGTTTTCTGTGTTTGTAAGAAATGCAGAAAACGATTATTGTCTGTGGATTTTTGTATCTATATGTTTATCTTTTATTCTGATCTTGAACTCCATCTTTTCCTTTGGTCTGTTGTATCTGTGGGGGAAGTCAAAACCTTTAAAATGCAGTTTGGTGATATTGATGAGAGGCTCAGGAAGATGTGCTTTGTCTGCCTATCAGACTTAGACTACAGACTTGCACATATGACGTCATAATAGCCGAAGCTTCTTCTTTTTTCTTTTACTTAAAATGGAGCTAAAGATGACTACGCTCTCCTGCAAAATCAGCCTCTACTGACAACTTTCAGAAAGAGTTCATTTAATCTTGATTTCACTCATATTATTTAATTTAAATTCCCTTCTTTCCCTCTTTTCCAGTTTTCTTCAGTCCTTCTGATGACCACAGTCACTCATGGCCCTCATGCATGAACCTCGCGCCCCATCGCCCTCTCTTTCCGGCTTCAACACACCGCTCTCCGATCCTCCGTCTTTTCGCCGCCTCGATGCCGAAACACCCTGCACGCCAGAAATGGACTTGACCCCAACCCAGTGCGTTCTTCGCAACGTCCTCTCCATAGACACCGGAGGTGCCGTGGAACCCGGGGGTGGAGGAAGAGAGGGGCACACCACCGGACACAACCAGACACCCTGCGAGGAACAACAGGAGCACTTTGCCAACAGTGTCCTGAAACTCCATGAACACGATGGCGGCCCTGGAAGGACGGAGGGAGAGGGACAGGATATGGACAGCAGTGCGGTCAGGAGCCAGGCGAATGACGCCAGGTTACAGTGCCAGTCTACAGGAGGGGGAGGAGGGTTTTTGGAGGGGTTGTTTGGGTGTCTGCGGCCTGTCTGGACAATGATCGGCAAAGCCTACTCCACGGAGCACAAGCATGACCTGGACGGTGAGTCGAACCATCAGATTTATTTCAGTGGAAATGAGTGAACACACTTTTGCTTTTGCAATAAAAAAACACAACCCCTAGCTCTCAATTAAATTTAATGATAAGCTTTGATATGCTAATTAAATGATCTTATCCCCCAGTTTAATTACATTAAACAGACAGTAGGTAAATGACTCCCGCAAAGGCCGCGTTGTAAACAAACCCCTTCCTGACACGAACGAGCTGCAGCCAGCGCGGGAGACTCTATCAGAGCTGTAAAGGGCTTATTTTCCCCTGATATTTCCCCCCCCATCCTTTTTCCTGCTCGTGCCCACCACCCACTACCACCCCCACGGTGAAACTAGCTCCCTGTGACGCTGTGTTGTTTATGTGTGCAGCCACTACAATAGCGCAGGGCTCCCCTGAGACCCCTCTGCCAAATCTGCCTCATGAATTATGCATGGCCATGCTCTGACCCGGCGCCTCTCATCTCTATTAACACGAACCTGACACACGCATGAGGATGAACGCGTGCGCACATAAACACGTCCACAAATAGAAACATTTCATATCTGCCGCTGACATAAACGCGTAAAGTCGTATAAGGTGCCGAAAACAAAAGTTGATGAAATAAATAGAGCATCAGACATCAGGCGCCAAGGTGGCAGCTTTACACTTCTCCTCATCTTTATTGCCTTCTGATGTTTTATCATCCATTTGACTTCCACGTATCCCCTCTCCTCCCCTCCTTTTTCCATCCCTCATTGTCTCCCTTCCTCTCCTTTTCATCCCGTGCTGTTATCACTCCCAGCCCATCTGCACCTCGCTGCTCCCCGCCTCTCTGCGCCATCACAGGGAGTCTCACACACACCAATAAGAGCAAAACGGATATTATAAAAGTGAAATAAATGGGCCTTTTGTAACCAAAACCCCGGCCACTATATAACAACACCGACTCTTTTTTCAGTATTGACTGGACCTAACAATATATATCTGTAAAAAGCTGCTCCTCTATTGATTCTGAAGGACTGAAAGTATCTGGTAATGTGATAAATTGTCCCTCTTTTTTTGTTTCAAATGAAACAAAGACACACGGAGATTCTGGTTTATCAGATGTGGCTTCATGTCTTTATTGAGGAAAATTTGAGGGGCTCATTAGAGACTGAGCCCACAATCAATCACCGGCATTAATCATTCATTTCATCCTTATTAATATGATGAATGTGTCTGGAGCTTCTTTCCCCGGGTTAAAAACAGCAGCAGGGTAGGCTGTCTATCTTCTCTCTATTAACAGTCTGTCTTCAGCCACATGGACCCCTGCTGACCGGTGGGGAATCCCCCTCCCATCTTTTCTCTTTGCACACACACACACACATGGAGTGCTATCCAACCACCTCCCGTTCACCATACATCCACATTAAGACTCTGAAATTCCCTCCCTCTTCCAGCCCCCTCCCGAGCGCTGGACCCCTGTTTTGCGTCAGCCCCACAATGGCACTAAGGAGGATTTAAGAGGCTGAGGGAGAATTAACCGCAGGAGATTAGAGCTTTATGTCTGTCTGCCTGCACACCCCAGTCTTAGGTTAAGGTGAGGTTCAACAGCAGAACAAGATATCAACTGGGGAATCCGTTTTGAGGTTTTACTCTAACGGGTTTAGCCTTTCGTTGCAGCACGCCAGCGACTGTAATGATGCTGGATGTTTCAGGTGTTAGAAGGTTTGGGTTTATACTCAATCTTTTTGGTGTTTTATGTCCAGTGTTGGGAAGGTTGCTTTTAAAATGTATTCCATTACAGATTACAGAATACATGCCCCAAAATGTATTCTGTAACGTATTCCGTTACGTTACTCAATGAGAGTAACGTATTCTGAATACTTTGGATTACTTAATATATTATCATGCTGTTTACAACTACATGAATGTACTATTGCTGTGATTTATTACTGTTACTGAAGGTCCGCGGCTCCGAACCGTAGTAAAGGGACCTCTGACTGATACGGTGGGTTCTGTGTCGGCTCGTAGCCGAAAACTAGCTTTACTTTGTTGTCTGGGTCAACTTTGCTAGCAGAGACAGAGAGAGGCGTTGAAAGGCTGCTCCAACAGAACTTATTGTTTCAGAAGAAAACACGAACACGGTGTACAGTCGAGTCTTAATAGCTTACTTACAACTGGGCTCGTCAGGCGCTCTTCTTGGCTGCAGTGGTTATTATTATATTTACATGCTTCCAGCTCCCGTTTTTGCTCTATGACAGCTCGTACTTTTCCTTTTTCTCCCTCCCTCGCTCACAGACACATAACGTGTATGGCAGTCCATTCTCCCTGCAGCACGGACTACACTGCCTATGATGCTACATTCTTTAGAGCTATACCTGTAGCATTCTGCCTATTAGCTTAGCACAACAACAACAACAGGCGCTCTCTCACCCAGGAAACACACAGAGAGAGAGCGTTGCCCTGTAACCATGGCAACCGTAATGCTGCCGCCTGGAACTACAGAACGTAGCTGTCAAACAAAACCCAAACAGTCCTGACCCGCGACAATATGAAACAGGGAAGTACCGCCGTGTAATCCATTTATTTCAACAAAGTAACTGTATTCTAAATACCACCTTTTTAAACGGTAACTGTAACGGAATACAGTTACTCATATTTTGTATTTTAAATACGTAACGGCGGTACATGTATTCCGTTACTCCCCAACACTGGCTGTACTTACACACAGCAGTGTACACACCGATGTTTAGCAAATGTCATGTTTATCATATATAATCGCTTAGTAAGGATGCTAAAAACACACAAACCAGACAAAAAGTGGGGGGATCCCCAGAGTTACGAGGATGTGTCACCTTGAAAACTTGTAGCAATGTCTCAGCGACCCACTTTGAACCACAAAGAGAAGTTGTCAGGGAATCATTAAGGTCCCTATTACTCATTCATTAGAGAGAATACATATCAGTTTAAAAGCTGCTGAGATTTTAAAGTATATTAGACAAACGACACAAGAGGCCTAATCTGTGTCACATCAAATGTCTTTTCAACATCACCAAACAAAGACCTGCAGCTACTTTTGCAGCAGAGTTTCATCATTCAGCATGACAAAACATGTCAGTAGACATTAGTGAAACCATTCCTTTCTTCTATATGCGCTTTTGTTTTTCTGGCTTCAGAGGAGTGGGAAGTCCCATTCGAGGAGATATCGGACCTGCAGTGGGTGGGCAGCGGAGCCCAGGGCGCCGTCTTCCTCGGTAGATTGCACGGGCAGGAAGTGGCTGTGAAGAAAGTGCGGAACATCAAAGAGACGGACATCAAGCACCTGCGGAAGCTCAAACATCCCAACATCATCACCTTCAGGTAAGCCGATGTGATCACTTGGCTTAGGTGGAAATAGAGGCTATCAATAATGGTTTCAGTCATTTTGAATAGGAAGAATGTTCTTTGATGGAATAAGATGAACATTTGGGCACTTAAGCTTTCATTTGTCTACATTTGTAAAGGCAAACAATGCAAATTCATACATAACCTTTCTTTACTCTGTCAGAGGTATCTGTACCCAGGCGCCTTGTTATTGTATCATCATGGAGTACTGCGCCCAGGGACAGCTGTACGAGGTGCTGAGAGCAGGGAGGAAGATCACGCCATCCCTGCTCATGGACTGGGCCATGGGCATCGCTGGAGGCATGAACTATCTTCACCTCCACAAAATCATCCACAGAGACCTCAAATCACCCAAGTGAGCTTTTTCTTTTTTTTATATATACATCTAAGTTTATTTTTTTTTTGTTTGTTTATAGTTTTGTGATTCGAATTTAAGGAACAGATGCCAAGAAAACAGGTCACGGAAGAGTTGTATTTAAAGTTAGACCCAGTGTAAGTAATTCATAGCCAGGAATTGATCGGCTGGCAGATGAGATGCAAGCATGACACCGTTTAATTTTTTTAATTTCCGTTTTAGTGCATTATAGAAACAGTGGAAGGGTGAAGAAGCACTGAAAGAGATGCAGTGGCTTCTAGATTAAAAGAAAAATAACAGAAGTGGGTCTTTCTCCATTCTGTTCGTTTTAAATAACCCACAAATGTTAACGCTTTACCCTTTGAAAACCTACTAGGAGAGGTTTTTGTCATATTTCAGACTTCTTATAAATCAAAACACTGGGTTTGCATCAAAATGGTAATCAAATATATAGCGCTTTACTAGTCCTTAAGGACCCCAAAGCGCTTTACACGTCCAGTCACACACACATTCACACACTGGTGATGGCAGCTACATTGTAGCCACAGCCACCCTGGGGCGCACTGACAGAGGCGAGGCTGCCGGACACTGGCGCCACCGGGCCCTCTGACCAACACCAGTAGGCAGCGGGTGAAGTGTCTCGCCCAAGGACACAACGACCGAGACTGTCCAAGCCGGGGCTCGAACCGGCAACCTTCCGATTACAAGGCGAACTCCCAACTCTTAAGCCACGATCGCCCCAAATTTGGATTTGCA
Organism: Neolamprologus brichardi; assembly: GCF_056152115.1. NCBI lineage: Eukaryota > Metazoa > Chordata > Actinopteri > Cichliformes > Cichlidae > Neolamprologus > Neolamprologus brichardi. The sequence continues at coordinate 31,224,670 of NC_142108.1, read as the reverse complement.
TCAAAAGTTAGTGAGGGTGGTCTCTGCCTTGCAGCTACCCTTGGAAAAGCCCGGAAACTATTCTAATGGTTGTTAAACTGCGTCTTTATTGCTGTATAAGAGTACAAGGAGCTGGTCACATGTTGTCTTTGTGGGGGGAAAAGTTCAGATTTGTGACGCTTACTTCCAAAACCACGGTTTCAGAACCACTGCTTTAGTTAATTGCAATTAACAGTATAATTTGTGAGGAAATTAATTAAAGTGAACGTCCCCAAATGCCTCACCACTGGTCAGGGTTTGACAAACCATGAAGTGCTAATGTGTTTTATTACTGACTGTTTAAACCTGATGGATGGGATGTTTCATTCCAGCATACTGATCACCTATGACGACGCAGTGAAGATCTCCGACTTTGGCACGTCTAAGGAGCTCAATGACAAGAGCACTAAGATGTCCTTTGCTGGCACTGTAGCCTGGATGGCCCCCGAGGTCATACGTAATGAACCGGTCTCGGAGAAGGTGGATATTTGGTGAGTGTCATAACTTGAAATTTTACCATAAGAGTTTTCTTATCTGTCACCAAATCAACACAGAATCTCATTAGTTGCCGTCTACTACGGTGCAGAGTGAAGGATCCTGTTCCCAGCCAATCTATTCAGCATTACAATATCTCATTACATGAAATTCTATAGGGTCTCTGCTATTTCTGATGGGTTGCCCTCTTATAAGCACTCATTTTTTTCCCCCTCCACATTCTCTGCCTCTCTTTTTCTCCGATACTGTATTCCTCCATCAGTCTTCCTCGGTGTCCTGAAAGAAACGCTAGCTAATTTAATAATTGATTTGCCAGATGCTGCAGTGCTCAGGAGAGGCTGGAATAACCTTCCGAGCCTATGGATGCTTTGGCCCAGAGCCAGCAGTGCATTAGCAGAGAAGTGAAAATAGGATTAAAAAGCTTTTGATGTAGAAGCAAAGCAAAACACGGGTGTGTGCTGCACAGTTTTGTTTAAATATATGTAAATCGCTTAGCAGTACTGTTTCTGACAGAAAGAGTGCCAGAGGAGGAGAGACTGTTGTTAAGTATTTACATGTGTTGTGCATATTTGATTTAGTTATGACATACATTTCCTGAATGTCTTTAACGTTGTTCACAAGTCGAGAGAAAATTTTATTAAATTTCTAAGCCAAGGGGAAAATAAATGCAGTGCCTTGGGATCATCAGTACATATTCTCCTTTAATATAAAAAATTGTGAACATGGAGATGGAAGGACTCATTTTGAAACGCAGCATCATAAACCAACCTAACCTTATGTTAAGGTGCTGTTGGCACCTTGGATATTGTACACGGTCTCCATCGCAACCCAGAGAATCACCAGCAACAGACGTTCCTTAGCTACCGTCCCCACGGGTGCGCTCTCTTCTTCTTCTAATGCTAAACTGAAACAGTGAAGTGTAATGGAATAAGTGTTATTATGGCTCTTATCGGCTGTATGTCTTGAATCAAAATGATTAGCGAACATTGTTTCTTCCAGAATTAATTAAAATATCCCATAAAACATTAGAAAAATTAGAGCTGGTTCACCTGATCCACAACTTACTACATAATCCTTATTTATAAGCCAGAGTTGAAATGATAATGTTGAGGACTGCCACTTTTAATGACATCATAGATGACATAGGAGCAGAAAAAAAATCAATACTCTTTGTCATTTCATCAGAAACGTTTCTCCAGATGTCTTGAATGTCATTCAAAGCTCTTCTTTCTGCCTTTTTCTGCCTTTCTATGCTGTATTTTTTATTTATAACAGAACCTTTCAATAAATCTCTTTCAATAAATTCCCATTTCCTTCCTCCTGCTGCTTGCTAGATATTTTATCTTTCATGGCCAGTTCTCTTCAAACCTTACAGACGATTGTGTGAGAAAATCCAGTAGATCTGCAGCTTCTGAAATCTATGAGTACTTCCCTAAATGCACCGAGTTTCTTCCATGTGATTGGCTGGTTAGATATTCAGTATATAAGGGGAATTATAGGTTCGCTTTAAGTTTAAGTCATCCAAGACTCCCTATAAGGCACTGGAGCTTTTGCATGTGGTATCCATAAGAAACAGCTGCTGGAATATCTCAGAAAGCAAGATTTCCTTCTCCCAGGAAGTTAAAAGTGTGACATTTCTGTGAGGCTGCCTTTTATCTGCCAACTTCACATCTTTATCCAAATGTCTGGAGGAAAAAAAAACATGGCTCGTATCTCTGCAGGTCATTCGGTGTTGTGCTGTGGGAGATGTTAACAGGAGAGGTGCCGTACAAGGATGTGGACTCCTCCGCTATCATCTGGGGAGTGGGCAACAACAGTCTGCAGCTGCCCGTGCCTGACAGCTGTCCAGAGAGCTTCAAACTGCTGCTGAGGCAATGCTGGTGAGCAGACGTGAAGGGAGACGAAATTGGAGGGAAGAAAAAAGATAAAATAGTTGAGAGGAAAGATGCTTTAAGAAGGTGGAAAGAATAAATGTCACACACAGAGGGGGACGCTAATAAAGCCATGATTTAAACTGTTCACAGGAACTGCAAGCCCAGAAATAGACCTTCGTTTCGACAGATTCTCCTGCATCTGGACATTGCCTCAGCGGATATATTATCAACCCCACAAGAAACTTACTTTAAGTCTCAGGTAAGCTTCTGTATCTACTCTGGTCGAAAGAATCCACGCTTCGTACTGATGTCCACAATTCTTTTATTCCTCTCACAATCATGGACTAGAAACTAGAAACAAGTAAAATAATATCAATAGCACATATGATATTCATCTCAGCCACTTATTTCGTTTCACAAAGTGCACAAGTATTAAACAAATAACAGCATAATGATTTTTACAGTGTACGCCTTGTAAAACCAGCAGTAGAAAAGTTGTACATTCCGAAAAGTCCGCCGTGTTACCGTTCTGTCTTGTCTCTCCCGCGCACAACTTCCGGTTACCGCGACTCACCGGAAGTGACTATTTCACAATAATATTTTAACAGAAACATTTCTTATAAGAAAGATGTATCACTGGATTCATAGACTATCTTTTCCTACAGCAAATGTACACAAGCATGAGTAGCAAATAAAGAAAACAAATAGAAAACAATATAACGATCTCAGACGCGCTTCTGGAGTTGTCATGGCAACCCACACAAACATTTCAGCGTCAGCTACAGCTTCTTTTGCCCTTTTATAGTTTCATTATTCTCGTCAGACAATCTGACCTGAATGGAAGATGCTCACATGCTTTCTTAAGTTTCTTTTTAGCTTCTCTCTCTTCTCTCTCAATGCACTCACAGGCAGTGTTGGGGAGTAACGGAATACATGTACCGCCGTTACGTATTTAAAATACAAAATATGAGTAACTGTATTCCGTTACAGTTACCGTTTAAAAAGGTGGTATTTAGAATACAGTTACTTTGTTGAAATAAATGGATTACACGGCGGTACTTCCCTGTTTCATATTGTGGCGGGTCAGGACTGTTTGGGTTTTGTTTGACAGCTATGTTCTGTTGTTCCAGCGTTACAGTTGCCATGGTTACAGGGTGACGCTCTCTCTCTGCGTGTTTCCTGGGTGAGAGAGCGCCTGTTGTTGTTGTGCTAAGCTAATAGGCGGAATGCTACAGGTATAGCTCTAAAGAATGTAGCATCATAGGCAGTGTAGTCCGTGCTGCAGGGAGAATGGACTGCCATACCCGTTATGTGTCTGTGAGCGATGGAGGGAGAAAAAGGAAAAGTACGAGCTGTCATCGAGCAAAAACGGGAGCTGGAAGCATGTAAATATAATAATAACCACTGCAGCCAAGAAGAGTGCCTGACGAGCCCAGTTGTAAGTAAGCTATTAAGACTCGACTGTACACCGTGTTCGTGTTTTCCTCCAAAAACAATAAGTTCCGTTGGAGCAGCCTTTCAACGCCTCTCTCTGTCTCTCGCTAGCAAAGTTGACCCAGACAACAAAGTAAAGCTAGTTTTCGGCTACAAGCCCAACACAGAACCCACCGTATTAGCCAGAGGTCCCTTTACTATGGTTCGGAGCCGCGGACCTTCAGTAACAGTAATAAATCACAGCAATAGTACATTCATGTAGTTGTAAACAGCATGATAATATATTAAGTAATCCAAAGTATTCAGAATACGTTACTCTCATTGAGTAACGTAACGGAATACGTTACAGAATACATTTTGGGGCATGTATTCTGTATTCTGTAATGGAATACATTTTAAAAGTAACCTTCCCAACACTGCTCACAGGTGTATTGTTATAAGATTGACCCAAGGAAATATGAACCAGACCACAGAGACGGGCCTTTTTGTTAAGCATTATTTTTCAGAGCCAGTTTACACAACGTTGGGGTCACCCAGTAAAATTCAGACCTTGTAGCTTATTTTTAAAACAAATAAATATTGGGAATATGAGCTCTGTATGTCTGTTCGAACATTAGCCAGCATCGCTAACAGTCATTTGTGCCATTTGTTCCCATTGTGCTGCGTAACTACAGCCAGAGCAGGCAGCTGCACACATGGGAGCACTAATAACACCTGTCCTCTCATTCACAACATATTATTGCGAGTTCCTCAGTCTCTGACCGTAAATCAGGACTCGCATGTAACGGGGAATAAAGAAAACATTTTACTGTCTTCTTCAGTAGCACCGGGTGTCTGCCTCTGAGTGCGCGTGGAGACGCAAGCATATGACAAACATATTGGAAACTGGATGAAGGAGAATCACAGATGTATAATTGTGTGGAAGATATGTTGTTGCTCAGCCATGCGGATCCATTTATAACTCAAGCATGTATAATTATGAGACACGCTTGTGCACACAGACTCACAAAATAAATAAGATTTTCTGTCCCTATTTAGAGTAATCCACTGCTTCTCCCTCTGGTTATATCTCATGGTGCAAAACATAAACCTCTTTCATTTTCTCCACTTATCCTTGATCCTTTATTTCTCCCCGTCCCCCTTCCCCCCCACTGCAGCCCTCTGCAGTTTCTCCCCTCTCTGCCCCATAATGGATTTTTCTTGTGACGTTAGAAAGAAGTATTTGCTGCTGGAGTGTATTGATTGGTTTAATGGTAGGGAGCTGAGAGCAAAGAGAGAGGAGAAAGAGGGGGACTGGAGACAGGAGACTGCAGAGAGTCCATTAGCTTAATAAGAAGAGCATCCTTTATGCACAGATATACACACACATGCACGTGCATGTACACACACACTCATAAATCTGACTTCTCTTGTCCCTTGATATGACAGGTATCAGATAACAGCTGTCATGCTGCACTGTGTACAAAAAAAAGTGTGTACTGCATTTTTTGTGGGGGGTTTGGGGGGTTTTTGCCTTTCATGTCAATTCTTGTTCAGTTTTGCTCCATGAGTGCTGATTATCATCTGACAGCCTAATGGATTTTGTCTCAGTATATACACGAGTCGCTGTGCAGATTATGAGTGTTTTTTGTAGAAGATCAAGGTTGGGTTTACTCATAGCATTGAAATCATTAAGCTCATTTTCATGACTCATAAACTTGAGTCATATAAATTCTCTCCGTGGCAAACAGGAACTGTTTCATCTTCCAAGTGTGCGAATCGAATAAATGCAAGAGTTTAAAAAAAACAGAAAGAAAGAAATGTGAACGTGCAATGAAGCATGTTTGATCACCACACTGTTCTACTACAGGCTACTGACCTCTGATCTACACTGGTGACTATAATAAAGGTGGCTCTGGGTTTTTGAATGTCTGTACATGCATGTATATTTTAAATTTAATAGCAAGTGCAACATTTTACCGGGTTGACAAGGACGTTATAAACTGTTCACTTGCACTTGTACCCGTTCTGATGGATATGTGGCGTTTTGTGTGTTCTGCCAGGCGGAGTGGAGAGATGAGGTGAGACATCATTTTGAGAAGATTAAGTCCGAGGGCACCTGTCTTCACCGGCTGGACGAGGAGCTGATAAAACGGCGCAGGGAAGAACTGAGGTAAGATATCCCTCAGTAAGATTGATATTATCGTCTGTATTAGTTTATATTTGGCAGTGTAGCTCTGGGCTTCAACTTCACCGTTTTTCGCGTAAACACATGGAAAGCTGGAGACAGACAGAGCAGTAGAAACTGAACAGAGTGAACTTTACTGACTGCAGATATGCCTTTAATTCAGAAACAACAAGAAAAGCAAGAGCTGGGGTGTTTCGACTTTCATCCGTAAATAAAGCCGCGGCCGGCTGAGTTGGTTGCGTCCCTGTGACGCGCCTCCAATAATCCATAATGAGTCGTACTTGTACTTTGCGCATTTATTTTAAGAACAAAACAAAAACAAACGTTTGCGCTTTCAATCAATTTACAAATAGCGCATGGATTAACTGGTGTGCCAAAAAACTGACGGTCAACACAAAAGTTTGCCCACAAACCACTCACCCAACAACACCTGCTGCGAACACCGAGATCAGGTAAATAGACTGTGACCACACCCACATGCCATCACCTGAGACGCAGGTAAAGCTATACACCTGTGCCACCATAACAAAAAGGCAAAACATAAACATTGACTTTGGCTCTTACATGGGGTTCAGGTGGGTTGTAAAGTGGCTTGCAGAGGCTTAACAAGTGAGACTACACCCTCTATGATATTTGCCAACTGAATGTGGAGATGGGTATTAGCTGATTTCAGTGGCTGAACTAATGCTAGAGTGGATTTATGTGAACATCACAGCCTGTATTAAAGTGGAAGTGACATTGAAAGCAGCAAAGGTTGATTAATGGAAAACAGAATGTAAATGCAAAATGTAGAGTAAATAATCAGAGTTTCTATATACTAGGTGTAGTAGGTAAATATCAGTATTGCCTATTTATGCACGATCTGATATCCTCGTGTTGGTGTTGTTCTCAGATCATCATACTAAAGGTTGTTCCAGGATCAACATTGCAAGTGACCAATCAGAATGTTGTGATGTCATACTTTTGCGACTTCGGGAAAAACCGGCGTAAAACAAAAAACTGTACTTAAGCTGCAAGAAACCGCCTTTGTCCACCGATCAACGGACCCTAACCCTAACCCTTTAATAAAGGCTAAGCAGAATTGATATTGTCCTTGCAACATTGGAATTTCATAAATGCACGAATGGGTTGGTGCGCAAAAGAATAACGTCACAATAATGTGATTGGTCACTTGCAATGTTGAACCTGGAACAACATTTTCATGATGATCTGGGAACAACACCAACACGACGATATCAGATCATCCGCCTATTTATAGCCTTTCCCTACTTTCTTCCCCTCGCAGACATGCACTGGACATCCGAGAACACTACGAGAGGAAGCTGGAGAGAGCCAATAACCTCTACATGGAACTGAATGCTATCATGCTGCAGCTGGAGATCAAAGAGAAGGAGCTGCTTAAGTATGAAGACAAACTGCATTGTTCTTAAATGTTTCTTTTTGCAGACTACAGGCTGTATCAGAAAAAATCTGATACACAAAAGGCCATCTTTTTTTAAAGTAGAGGGCACAGACTGAATATAAAGTAATTATATATAAAGAAATTGATGGCTTCACTTATTAAAATACCCTAAAAGCTTTTTAATACATCAGCATCGGTGAAGTAATGAAATAAAAGATGGAAAAGTGAATCTGAAATGTGACATAAGTGGCCATTACATATATGGTCATACGAGGCTATTGCGTGTCGTAGGCTGCTCTCTTATGCTCAGTGACATCCATTAAACGGGTATTGACTTTGTGTTTAAACATTAGGAGGGAGCAGTCACTGGACAAGAAGTACCCAGGCTGCTTCAAGCACCACAGTACCAGACAGTCAGCCTCCTCCAATTCCATGGAGAAGCTCATGAAGAAACGTAATGTACCTCAGAAACTGCCCTCGCACAGCAAGAGGTGAGGCGACAAGGACGATGTCTTGTCCTGTAGTTTATGTAGCAATAATTTGCTAATAACATTCATCTGTGTTTGTCCTTTCCAGGCCAGATTTACTAAAGTCAGAGGTCATCCTCCCTAAGCTGGACTCGTCCATGACCCAGGTCACAATCCCCAACAAGGGCTCTACCTCCCCCGGCCGCTCACGCCGAGGAAAACCTCGCTACAGAAAGGCTGGAAAAGGCAGCAGTGGCGACCTGGCTCAGCTGAAAGCCACTCTGTCCTCGTCTTTAGCGATGATCAATGCAACCTCGTCTGTTCCCAGCAAGCACCGTCTAGACCCCAGCGCAGCCCTCAGGGGCTTACAGCATGACCTTCTACTCAAAAAGATGTCCTCCTCCAGCCCCGATCTTATTTCTACCACTCTGGAGGTCGAGGGCCGGAGGAAAGGCCAGGTGAGATCAGGGCTGGACAGAGCGGGCAGTCAGAGCGCCTCAGCTGGGCTGGAAGAGAGCAGAAGGACCGATGGGCCAGAGCGGGGTAATGACGTGGGTGTAGGCGGGGATGACTTGGCAGGAACGCCTCCACGCAGCGATACACCGAGCGAAGACGCGGCATCTATTCCTTTTTCCAGTAGCCCTGACTCCCCTTGTGGCAGAGGAGCAGCGGCGGGCAGGGCGTCCGCACTCGGGAACACTCGTGTCACCCAGGAAGGTGAGGAGAAGGAGGAAGGGACGGTGATTACACGCTCGCCCAGAAGTCAACGGCTTACGCCTTCAGCACTGCTCTACAGGGCAGCAGTCACACGCAGTCAGGTGAGGATTTAATACAGCTTGTATGTCAACATATTTCTGTCTGAAGCTCGGAGCCATAAATCTCAGCCTAAACAGCATAGACGTACACCAGGGCTCTTTAATCTATTCAGAATTATAATTATAGGAGTTCACCTTTCGCGGTCTCGCTGTTTCGCCGATTTTTTTTTTTTTGGTGCAATTTTGCATGCTTTTTTTTTTTTTTTTTTTTTACAGCGCATTGTATTCTGCATCCTGATTGGCTGTAGACCACTGTCAATCTCGTGCCATGCCTCCTTGTCAAATTTACATAAATCGTATATTGCTAGCAGTGTGACTCTGAAGTGCTGCACTGCATGTTTGTAAGTTTTCTTCCCAACGAACACAACAATCTCAACAAAAGTGTTTAAACAAGAGAGAAAAATGTGAAAATGTTTATGCCTGTTTGAGAAAAGTGTATAAAGTGTGTCGTGAGGGGTTTTACAGCCTTAAAACATCTAGCATTGTAAAAATATAAAGTTGGCTACTTCGCGGATTTCACTTATCGCGGATTATTTTAAGAACGTAACTCCCACGATAAACATGGGACCACTGTATAGTATTTTCTGATTTACTGAGTGATGAAAAGTGATGCGTTTAAATACCGAAAACTTGAATTTATGTACATGAACACTACATCGGGAAAAAACTTGAGGTTTCCCATTAATATCTGTTGGTTTAAATTTCTAAATTTTTAAATCTCCCCTTACTTTGCTCAAAATACAATCACCAGACACTTTATTAGGTACATCTTTCTAGTCTTGGATTAGGTTTCTTTGTCTTTTGCAATACATTCAATAATGTGTTGTAAACACTAATCAGAGATTTGGTTCATATTGACATGATAGCATCACAATTACTGCAGGTTTATCAGTTGCACATCCCAAATCCCCCCTTTCATCACCTATTAGATTGAGATCTGGTGACTGTGGAGCCCATTTAAGTACAGTAAAACTCATTGTTATGTCCAAAAAAACAGTTTGAGATGATTTGAGCTTTGTGACATGGTGCGTGAGCTTGCCATCAGAGGATGTGGTCATGATCAGGAACAATACTCGGGTATGCTGTGGGTTTGAAACGATGTTCAGTTGGTACAAGGGGTCCAATATGTGCCCAGAAAATATCTCCCACCCCATCCTGCTTTTGCTTGATCAGTAAAGATGGGATGAATCCAAGTTTTCATGTTGTTTACACTAAATTCATTTTTGGTGAATGTGTGCAAATTACAGCCTCAGCTTCCTGATCTCAGTGGACAGGAGTTAGCACGTGGTGTGGTCTTCTGCTTCCAGGATTGATGTGGTGTGCATTCAGAGATGCTCTTCTGCATGGCTTGGTTGTAACAAGTGGATATTTGAGATACTGTTGCCTTCCTATCAGGTTGAAGCAGACAGATGGTTGTGCAGGAAAATTGCTGTAAATCAGCAGTTTCTGAAATACTTAGATCAGCCCGTGTGGCACCAACAACCATGTCACTTAAGTCACATGATGCTGTTTGAACTTCGGCAAGTCATCTGGACAGGCCCGAATGCCCTGAGCTGCTGCCATGGGATTGGCTGATTAGATATATTCATTAATGAGCGCAACGTCCTTCTTTCCATTAGGTGCAACTCATTTAGATAAACACAAAAATCTCAAACCTTAGCAAAAAGTAAAAAATTGGAAAATGCTTTTTCTCCACAGAGACGTGGACTGTCATCAGAGGAGGAGGAAGGAGAAGTGGACAGTGAAGTGGAGTTGCCGAGGAGACGGTACTTAGTGCATTTTCATACCGCTGCTTGTTGTGTATCAATATCTGTATACTTGCAGATTTTCATTAAAATGCGTATTCTCATATTGCGTACCCTTCCAGGCGGCCTGTGAGCATCACCAAATGCCAGTCCCTGTCGACCTTTAGCTCGGAGAACCTGTCGGTTTCGGACGGTGAGGAGGGCAACACTACTGACCACTCCCACAGCGGTACGCCCGACGTGGTCAGCACCAACACAGACGAGCGACTGGACGACAAGAGCGACGACCTGCTGTCTCAGGGCTCGGAGATTCCCGCTGACCCGTCTGACCCGACTCAGCTGGGCTCCGACGGTCTGTCTGAAAAAGAAGCCATTCTGCAACAAGTCAAGACGCAGCTCGCCTCAAATGACCCCAATTATGAGGTAAGGCAGAAAGAGTGAAGTGTGGTATAGAGGTCTGATATCTGACATCTTTTCTTTCTATAATCTGTTCATTTTCTGACTCCTGATTTTCCTCCGAACCAGGGCCTGTATGATGACTCCGACTGTGACAGTGCAGAACTGGACCATTCGTGCACTGCAGACCCCAGTCAACCTCCAACCAACTGGTGAAAACCGGACACCTCTAACCCACTGCACCACCTGCAGCCTGGCCTCTCAATACCTCCTTCACTCTTAGAACCTCTGAGTCATTATCAGGGACATCGCAGAGAGGCGGGAAATTGAGCAATGTGTTCTTAACCACATATCCTGGTTAAGGAAACAAAAAAAAAAAAAAAAGGAAAGTCGCATTTCCTTTGGAGATGAATGCAGCACGGCGATGTGAAAGTGAATCGGGGCACTAACCGAGCTGACGGCACCTTTTGTTCTCTGAAATCACATCAAATGACACCTCAGCGACACAAGCTTCGATCAAAGAGGCGACGTCTGCACCGTCTGTTGTCATATTGTTTTCGTGTCCATCATAATTCATGTCCGTTTTTTTATTTTTATCTTAATGAAAATGATCATGAAACTATTTAAATGTCACCGTCGCTGGAGACGACCAGTGTCGCTCCTTTTACTTATAATTTATGAAATCTAATTTAAGACTTTTTGTCTTTAAAAAACAACGTATGCACTGTTTAATTTATTAGAAAGAAAACAATGTTTACATCTTTTTGTGTCGTTTACATTATTTATAAATCGTGTCATAGATTACGTTTCCATTTTCTACTTCTGGTTTTAATATCGGTGTAAATATGGGATGTAAAATGAACAAATTTTTAAAATGTGAGATTGTATAATTTAAGGTGCTGATGTTTCTAATTAGGTGGAACTATTTTATTTGAAGCTCTCGGTAGTAGAATGTACTGTAGCTGCTGTTCGTGTCCGAGCATCCGAACAGGAAGAGGAGGAACAAACATGTGAACAAGGAAAAAGCAATATGTCTGCTCTGGTCTCACAGCCGGGTTCTTTTAGGACAGATGAGCTTTTTAAAAAAAATACTTATCGCACGTGTTTACTGTATTTAAAAATGCAAGGTCATTTTAAAACATATTCCCCCGTTTATAGCGTTGAGAAAAAGCATGCGAGTGAAATAGTAGGGACACCTTACTGAAGTCAAACGCCGTCTCTGTGTCTTGGCTCCAACATGAGAACATCTGCAGAGATTTCTACCCTCCAGTGCCGAGTAACTGAAGGCACAAGAAACGCCAATACAGATCCTACAGCCTGGTAATTTTAGACGCCGAAAATCATTTATGCAAAAACCCGTTTGTGTCCAGTAACTGATTCATCTCAACATCATTTATCTCTTTAAATGTGAACATTTTGGACCCAGACGTTGCCATTTTCACGCCTACTTAATTTGGCCTCGCCGGCTGAAAACTTCGCCATCCACTGGTTATTTTTCACTCTTGTAAGGGCTGCGTCATAAACTGTGACACCTAAAACCCTTGTTTGTGTTTGTTCTCCTTGGCAAATGTCCCTAATGTGCGCCTGAATCTGACCGTACAACAGCACATCACGTTACTCCACGAATCCACGACTGATCAGGTCACACTCTATAAGCTAAAACTACAAAAAGGCAGCTTATTTTGTTCATCAAAGAAAGAAAGAGACAGGTTATCTTTTGCAGTTTATATTTGTAGAAAGATTTTACAGATTGTGGCCCCCCAAGGTTTGAAGCTAGAAATCCTCCTGCAGGATTAAAATGTTGCCAAAAAGCAAGACTACTGCCCTCTATTGTCCAATCGTGGAGGTACTCATGATGCTCACCGAAAGCAACCCTGTTAAATGTTGGCTTTTTATACTGCATTATCGTAACTATATTTAAAAAAAGAAACAAAATGAAATGCCGTTAAAAATAAATTCAAACTTGTAAACCAAACGTGTGGTTTCACTCTCCTTTCACACGGTGACAAAACTCGCGAGAGGGTTTGTGGTTTAAGCATTTCACATCTTTATTTCTGTATTCTTTTTAAACAACGTGGCACCCAGGTCTACAGTCTCAAAGGAAAAGAAAAATAAACGTGCACAAAAGTTTTTCCTTTCCTGCAAATAAAAAATAAATTCTTGAGCAGAGCAAAGAGCAGGAAACTAGTGTTAACTCACAACCCTTTCTACTTCCAGAGCATCAGTGATTTCACTTCTTAGCCTCATTACATTTAACAGATCAGTGTCCAGGAGTTCACCCCCCCCCCTCCCACCACCCTACTTTGGTAGTTAAGAAAAAAAATATTTCCTCCATTTAAAACAAATATTTCAACTTTTAGTATATAATCAGTCTTTACAAAAAAAAGCGAGGGGAACCCTCTGCTTTCGATCCCTAAAGCCGACCCCAAATCCCCAAAAAACAAAACAAAACCTCCCATCCCAGCAAAATATCAACACATGATCTCAGGACAGTAGCGGGAAGGTTTAGGAATGACATGTAAAGGGATAAACGTGACATGCGTACACACTTTTAAATTATCTGGATAAATTCATCTGAGTGTTAGAACATTTACTAAATAACCAAATATAATTTGTGACGGTGCATGTACAGCTACGTGTTCTCGTCAGTGACACAAGTGCAATCCATGTTACGAGCACTTCAATTGAAACGGTGACAAAGGGGGAGGATGCTGTGTATATTTGAAGCAAGTAAGTACAAGTATTAAATGGACAAACTGACAGGTGGCTCTCAGAGAGGGGAGGAGAAAAAAAAAAAAAAAGGAGTGGGGCGTATATAAACAGAATAAAACAGTCACTCTATTCTTATTTTTGATACTTTTTTATTTTTCCTTTTTTGTCTTTTCCTTTTTAAAGAAAAAAAAAAGCTGACTGTACAGAACTAAATCTATGTCTATTCAGAGTTTTTCCAACTCATGTCTCTGTGATGGCAAAGAAAGAAATGGAAAGAGCGAGATATCCATCAAGAAAAGAAAAAACGCCTAAACAACAAATCATTAAAACCTCTGACTGGACTCCAAAAAGGGAATTTAAAACCTAATCATTTGCTTCGTATGACTAAAACCAAAACAACGAAAATAAATAACGAACTCAGCGGATCAAATCAGTGGCGGTTGACATAATTTTTTTTGCTTTTGTTATTTTTTTTAAATGAGGAAGAGGCAGTATAATATATAAACTCTTAACTTGGATAGTTGCATTGACTGCTTAATCATAGCCGATGATATAAAAGTGAGATTTAGTGCAGATGCAGTGTCTTATCAGTTGGCTGCCAGTCCAGTGGCCTCAGAGGAAAGCCTGGAGAAACAGACAGAGACACCCAGAGAGCAGGGAGGGAGAGAGTAAGGCATGCAATCAGACAGACAAGATAAACAACAATATCATTATGTACATTTATATATATTACTATGATAAAATCTGGATTCGTTTAGCAGGAAAATTATGATTAAACGTAGAAAAACAAAAATTCGATGTTCAGTTTGAGCTCCTGCTGCCAGTGAGAGGGTCTCTTAACCAACAGCTGATCAAACTTACTGGTTTGCAAATGGAGCCGCGTTAAAGAACTGGTCAAGAGTTGGATGAGATGATTCACTCTGGTGCCACTTGATACGGCCCTTGTAGGTTAAATGAAACTCTGCACAGCACAAAAACTGCAACCGAGAGGAAACCGCAAGCCCGACTCTCTGCAACCGCCACATCGCAGTGAAGAATATATGAAGGGCACTATCTGAAAACCCAGATGCCCTCATAACCCACGTTTCACAAGCCAAACAAACTCTGCGCAGGCTGTGGATGCATGCAAATAGTCTCTATGAAGAGATAAAGGAGGACTGCTTTTCCTAAAATGTAATGTAAACAGCCAATTCAACTTCAGGTCAACTCCAGGCCTTAACAGCTGGTGTCCTGCAGGTCAAAATGTCAAATGATTAGTTGATTACCAGGCATTTGGAGAACTTAAAGAAATATTGAGGAGGAAATTTAGCCATTTAAATCAGCTGTGATGGATCAAGGACGCATCTAAAACCTGCAGGACACCGGCCCTCGAGGCCTGGAGTCGAAAATGCATCTGCATTTGTAAACAATTCCAGGCACAGAACTGGAAATGCTGAACCGGATAACTTATCTGCTATCTGGCCCATGCGGCTACAGCGGAAGCCCTGAATAATTTGCGGCTGCCCCCGAAGACCGAGTCTGCAGACCAGCCAACGAGATCAAAGACTGCCTAATGCCTTATTGTTCTAAAACCCGAAGCGACTCGTTTACAGCTCTGTGTGACAAAGGAAAGCAGTGACGCTTCACGTTATGAAGCTAAAGTCTTCTTTCGGATGCAATCGATCATCTGCCTCCATCTTACCCTATCCCTGGGATCCTCACCGCCTCTGCATGTCATCCTTCACTACATCCATGAATCCTCGTTGGAGTCTCCCTCTTTTGATGGCAGCTCCATCTTCAACATCTCCAAACCATACATCGCTGCAGGCCTCACTGCCACCTTCTAACCCTTCGCTTTCACGCTTGCTGCTATTCTTTCGTCACTCATCTCCACCCCGCCTGCTCTCTCTTCTTCACCTCCCTCGTCTGTTGCTTTGGATGGACGACCCCGGGTATTTAAACTCATCTACCTTCACTACACGTCTTCATGACTGCACAGTGCTCACCTCGTCTGCAAATATCACAGCTATGAAACTAATATTTACATATTAGTGAATTCCCTTTCTTAAAAACCAGTTTATGTAGAGTCGGGCTTGTCATTTCTACCATAAGATAAAATAGCCTAAGGAACTCTTGGCTACAGAGTTTGCTTCATACAAGATTAATGAGAGGGCTAGAGGTCTTCTCATCCAACTCTTTGCAAGAAGGTGACCAGATATTCCCTAAAAGATCAAATTATTCCTTTCATGATTTGCTAAATCAGCCGCTTTAAGCTAAAGATGGACGTTTTTGTATTTGTACCAACATGACAAAAGGATGATTTGGTGGCTTTGATACCTGAGGGTACTTTGAATTAATTTCTTCTTACATAAGCAAAAATAATAATAATAATAAAGTCATCAAGATGCAATCCATTACAACAGCTAACAACAGTCACTTAAAATTCACTACAAGAAAACTTCTCATAAATACAATGTGACATCTTAAAGAGAGCCGCTACCTGAGCAGAGCTTACACAAAGAGAGAAATGCTTCAGTTAATCAGTGAAATAATTCCCTGTCCATGCTAAGTTCAAAGTTGTTCAAAAATATAATGCACTCAACATGTCGTTTCTTTAGCAGACGAGTGAAGTCAAGCTACAGATTATCTATCTTTAGAAATATGGCGTCGTCGACCATCTTTCGGGCTTTGTAACAATGGGCTGTTCGGTAGTAAGCGTGGCATGGCACAGCCAGATACAAAAGCAAGTGCAGGTACGGACAATAAGGAGCATTGTCGGTACTTCAGTAGTAGATGACTTATGTTTCCTCGGTTAGTAAGGGGAGAGCCTTCGCCTTTTAGACTTGGAGCCCAGCTCTGAGGCAATTTTGGGCTCGGTGGGAATTGGGTGGGCGGGGTTACTGGCCCCGCTGACAACATGGAGGGCCAGGAGAGGGAGGGGCTTGAGACTGAGGAGACTCGACACACAGGCGGGAGAGCTGGGGAGCAGGGAATCGGTGGAGGAGGTAGAGGAGGAGGAAGAGGAGGAGGGAGGAGGCGGCCCTGGAGCCAACAAGGACAGAGGGATGGAGGCTGTGGGGGGCACCACACAGGAGGAAGAGGAGGAGGAGGAAGAAGAGAAGGAGGAGGTAGCAGCAGAGGAGGTGGTGGTGGTAGTAGTAGTAGTGGTGGTAGTAGTAGTAGTAGTAGAGGTGGAGGGAGGGCACAGGCTGGTCTGTTCAGGGTTCAAGGAGGAGGAGGGAGGAGGTTTAGAGGACTCTACACTGTAGAAAGAGAGACAAGGAGAGAGGGACAACACAGTCGGGATGGGTCACAGGGCAGGCTGGTGAGCAATGGGTGGGGGGGTAGGGGCAGGAGGAGGGATGGGGGTAGGGTGTAGGGGGAAAATCACTCAGGGATGTGACCAAAACACGAGACAGAAAGCATCAGTTACAAATCAGCAAGGAAAAATAAACAACATATCTAGTGATGGGTCAGTGTGGGAGGACAGACACAAGAGCAGACTGACAGAGAGCTAGCAAACGCCACAGTGATGGTTAGCAGGAGTTAAAAGAAAAGCCAGTAATCACTACAATCAATCATCTGCACATAAAAACAAAGACTAAGGGTGGATGCAGTCGAGCTATCTGTGCGACAAAGTAAATAAAGCTTTTCAGTTCATGGATTACTGCAGCTGTGCGGCATTAGTGGAGTGAAACGTGCTGAAAGATTACATTTAAACAGAAAATAATCTTTCAGGCACGCCCATCTAGCCCCTGCGATTTCAAGTAAACCACCCCGGTGCAGACAAATAAGTCGACTTATACTGAAACTAAGCCCATGACTGAATCGATTACCCATCTGGAGTTAAAAGTTCTTTTCTTTATTATCTCACCTGGCGTTGATGAGGTACTCCGCCAGACTAATGCTGGCGGGCGAGCCCGTGATGGTAACCTGGCGGTCGGTCGATCCGTCCACTGGATTTGCAATCTTGATCTGGGCACCTGACATTTGCCTGATCTCGTTGATCTTGGCTCCCTGGCGGCCGATGATGCACCCAATAAGCTGGTGGAGGAAAAAGAAAAAGTAAAGAGAGAGATAAAGATGACTGATCGCTGCGATTATGCGTATGTGCGTCTAAGCAGGGCCTGCTCACTCGTAAACAGTAGGGGTGGGGAAAAATCGATACTGTGTAGTATGGTGATATTTTGTTTGCTAATAATGTATCGATACAGGGACAGCAGAAATCGATATTTTGTTACAAAAAAGGTTTTTGTGCTCTGACTTCAGAGCATGTTGATCCTTTTTCTGAGCAAGAATCCTGACATTCCTTCACTGTCCAAATGTGTTTAACTTTTTTTATGGCAGCAATAAACATGACAGTTTACTTATTTTAATTTAAGACACGTTTTATTTTAATTAAGTTTAAAACTTTTTTATTTAATGCAAAATTATATTTTGTTTTAATTTACTTTCAAATTCTTCAGTTGCTGAAGGGGCTGCATAGTTTTCATAAACTGCATAGTTCAGAATAGCTATAATTGTACCAGATGGTTGTTCAGTTAAGTTGGACTAGACTGTAATACAAACCGTTCAGTTTGTCAACAATAAAACTGAAATGAGAGAAAGACTGAGTGTGAGACTTTGATATTAGATCAAATGAATATTGATAAAGTTTACCTTTATGTACAGAATCTGAATATCGCAAAATATTTTAAAAAATTGCAATAATATCGTATCGTGCGTTAAGTATTGTGATAATATCGTATCGTGGGATGTATGGTGATTCCCACCTCTAGTAAACAGCATGACTAACAAGAAAATCCTCCACAGATGAAGCACTGTGCCCCACTAATTCTGTGGGATTTAAATCTGTAATAAATGCGTGATTTAAATCAATGCAGGGGTAGCAAAAGATACAGAGTCATGTGAAAATAGTTTTCAAAGTACTCTTTGCAGTCCTGTGAGGGGGGAAAAAAAACCCCAGTACAACCGATGACTCAGTAGCTCACAGAACCACTTTTAGCAGCAGTAACCTGGATCGCGCTCTTTATGACTTCATCTGTGCCTTTTGGCCTGCTCTTTTTTTACAACCTGGCTTCAGTTAATCAAAGTTTATGCCAATTCCTAAGTTTCTTAAGGTGCTGCCACAACAGGTTGATCAACTCTGAGCCACTGCACACCAATTCTTTTCTTTTTCAGCCGTTCTTCTTATAGATTTACTGGCCAAGCTTTATCCGTCAGACAGACGGCCTCAACATTTGACTCTAGAATACTTCGGTATTCACACGAGTTCATGGTAGACTCATGCTTGACGCTTTGATTATCAGCTACTGGCTGCTCCTCAGCCTCTTAATTCCCATGGAAGCTGTCAGGGTGTTTTCACAGGAAAGCATAGAGTCCTGTGATATTCTCCTTGTTCACATGACTAAAATTCCTAATTCTTAAACTTTGTGTCCAGGTGGTCAGGTGGTTTCTGGTACATCTAAGGTTACGTCCACACGTACACGGGTATTTTTGAAAACGGAGATTTTCCGTTTCCGTTTTAAAAAATAATCCCGTCCACACGTAAAGGCAGAAATGAAGGAAAACGCTGCTAGGAACATGCCAAAGCAACAGGTGGCGCTATATTCCTAACCGTGCAGAAATGTTGGCCAATCAGAAGTCTAGAAGCCTCGGTGGGAAAAGTAAACAAAGCTGGGGCATAGAAGCAGAACCGAGTCGTATGTGTGGAGGGACAGTAACTGTGTGTGTATATGTAAGCATTTAAACACTGCAGAGAGAACAATTAACAGTAACAGTATTGTAGAAATTCATTTCACCAAAACAATAACGTGGCGCACAGTGTGACGTCAAATAAATGCGCACACCTTTGACGCTGCGTTTTCTCCGTTTTTCTCGTCCACACGTAAATGCAAAAACTGAGTTTTCAAAAATCTCATTTTTCAGTGACCAAAAACGCTGTTTACGTGTGGACGAAAGGTGCAAACACATAGAAAAATCTGCGTTTTCAAAAATACCCGGGTACGTGTGGACGTAGTATAACATGAAATGCAGATTTCTAACCCACAGCAAGTGGGTGTCACATGCAAACCCTGCCCGAACTACCCAGGCAACGCCATCAGCCCTAACAACAGTAAAAATGAGCCTGAGCAGGATCATTAACTGCATTTGAGAAATGAAAAATAATAATAAAAATTTAAAGATAATGTGTGAAAAAGTCTTTCTAGTCTTCAGACACAACCAATGATGCTTCCACTGACCAACATGCAGTGTTATTTTTAAGTGTTTGGGATGAAATTCACTTCCTGAAGGACTTACATCATTTGGAATGGTCATCTCATGGGAACTGGTTTGAGCAGAAGCGTCCATCCCTGACAAAGAAAACATGAAAGTGCTTTAAACGAACCATAAAGAGAAGGTACTTAAGATACATGAGGTATAAAGCAGGTAAAATTGTAATTATGATCATTTTTAAGTCACCAAAATCAATTTGAAATGAACTGATTAGCTAATTATACAATGTTACTGACACAGAACTCACACTGACTCAAGATCGAAACGATTTGTTAAAAAAGGCAAAAAATTAAGATGTTTGATTAGAAAATAACAAAAGACCACACGGGGCTTTCCACACGTCAGCTGCTTCTCTGCAAACATGTGAGAAATGCCCTCAGTGTGTCATCACAGCCACCAGCAGCTGTCATTACATCTAGTTTAGCAGTACAGGATGTGCGAACGTGTGTTTTGTCACGTTCTGCGTTTGGTCTGTAAACCTGGGAATTTTAAAGACCGAGCAGTTAAAATGTTGCATTCAAAGCCCGTGGGCGTTGCTGCGCTGCATACCAGTGAATCCCTGGTTGCTCGGTGCGATGGGGAACGGGCTCTGCTGCATAGCCAGCTGGTGAAGCTTGGTGAGCTGTGGAGAGATAGCAGCAGAGGAAGACTGTGAGAGTGAGAGAGAAGGCAGGGAGAGAGACGGAGGAAATGGAAAACACAGGAAGAGGAGGGGGGGGGGGAAACAGAACGAGAATCACAATCAGTATAGACAGATACACAAAGATTACAAGGAGATTTCACACAAATCGCTTAATTTTGTGATGCGAGGACCTCTAATCCTTCATAAGTTTACTACATAGCTCACTGGTGTCTGACGATGTGAATTATGGCTTGTCTATGTAGGGTACCGCATAGGTATTCCTCCAAAGAGCAGGCTGCGTCTCTTGGTAAAGCTTTCTCGCAGTCTTCAGGGTCAGGACAAAGTCACACTACACAAGGGAGGAAGTTCCCAACATGCAGGTGATTTCCTAACCAGCAACAGTACACACCTGAGCATAAACTGACAATCTTAGCATGACTCTGTACCAGGGATGATCTGATATCGTCGTGTTGGTGTTGTTCCCAGATCATCATGAAAAAAATGAAAAAAAGTGACCAATCACATTATTGTGACGTTATTCTTTTGTGCACCAACCCATTCGTGCATTTATGAAATTCCAATGTTGCAAGGACAATATCAATTCTGCTTAGCGTTTATTAAAGGGTCAGGGTTAGGGTCCGTTGATCGGCGGACAAAGGCGGTTTCTCGCAGCTTAAGTACAGTTTTTTGTTTTACGCCGGTTTTTCCCGAAGTCGCAAAAGTATGACATCACAACATTCTGATTGGTCACTTGCAATGTTGATCCTGGAACAACCTTTAGTATGATGATCTGGGAACAACACCAACACGAGGATATCAGATCGTGCCTGTACCAGCAGCACCACTACAGCTGTACAGGAACGTCTAAGGAAGCGATTATGTGCGTATGAGCCAAAACTGCCAGAGTGAGCAATGACTAACTCATTATAATTATAATAATAAAAATAATCAAGCATAATTAAACTGTATAACTGTTACAAGTCTTTATTTTGTCTCTGGCTGGTACCTCCCTGTGCTGATGCCAATAGTCAGTGGCAGGTATGACTAATTATACACAGTCTATCACATCCAATGCTCCTGATGGAACTCATTAAAAAAGAGAGAGAAAGATTAATTGAATCAAGCGACAAGTGGCCATTGTATAAAGTAATTATGAAGGGGGAGGAAGGAGAGAACAGCACGTTTATCTAGGACAGATTAATGAAGCAGACATGTGAAACAAGACAGCACAAAAGGGAAAAGACAGAAAAGTGAGCAGCAGGAACAGTTTACAATTCATGGAACAGTGGAGAGTCTGGACCAACAAACAAACGTCTGTCTAAAGAACTAATCACCAGTGAATGTATGAACTACATAGAATAACACTAACAGTAGTATGTCAGCGTAAGGTAAAATAAAACAGGGGCAGGTTCAGCTACAATTACAGGCTGTAAAATGTGGTGGGGGTGGGCAGCTGTACATGTTGTAATTATGGGTGGGTGGGGTCATATAAATATATCTACTGCACTTACATCTGGCTGTGGAATTGCGTGCTGTCCTTGTACGGCATATGCCTGAAACAAATGAAAACAAAGCTTTCATAGGCCTCACATCTGATTTTGTCGGGCAGCTCATTTCTCCAGCAACAACACTCTCGGTAAACAAATCTCTCTCAAAACACATCAAAGCCTCGTTTGCGGCCTGAAAAGCCAACAGAACCTTTCATCGTCTAGCGTCGCCAAACCCAATCTGGGAACTTGTCACAGAGTCTGCTGTGGGAAAGAGCCAATTTTCTGAGCCTTCTGCTAAATGCAATCCTCCTTTTTCAGTCCACGCAGACTGTTCCTGCTCACAGCTGAATGTGAAACAAATCATGAACATTCATTTCCACATATCCATGTAGAGATGGAACTAAATATAACTACTGCAGTCGCACTTTGACGACAGGAAGGTTAATTAGCTCGTCGATATCTCTTCCCCATCATAAAGTCACAGTTACTAACAACACGTATGTGTGTTGTTTAGGCATGTTACATATTATGGTAGGACAATTATGACCCAGTACTACTCAGCCAGCAGGTTTTGGGAATGAGTACAGAATAAATATTAGGAGAAAGAAGAAAGTAGGCTTTGCAACCTAACAGGTCGATAAGTAAACCTAGAAGATTTAATGTGTTCTGTTTCAAGATCTTCATCATCAAACAAGAGCTAAAAACCAAGGAAAATGCTATAAAATCGCTTGCATTAAGTCAAGGAAAGCCAAAGGGATAATATTAAAATAAGTATCAAAGTGATCAAAATAGATTCCTTGTCCAAAGTCTCCACATTTCTAAGAAAAAAAGAAATATTTAGAGGCGTTACAGGAGAATTACAGAAAATCAAAGGAGAGATTTTGTTTTATCAAAAGAAATAAAAAAAGGTGTTTAGAAGGATAAAAAGAGCTTTAATGTTAGGCCAACAAGCACCAGAAAGCATTTTGGTTCAGACTAGGGGTGGGCGATATAAACGATATAAATTTGGCCAACGATAGAGATTTTGACTATACCGCTCTATCGCGATAGCGCATGTTGATGATGTCATCAAGCTGCACCTGTTTTGGTCGAAAGCATCGCAGCGGCTAAAACCATTATCATCTGCAAATTATGGCAGGCGACAGTCATAGCAAAGAGATGAAGCACTTTTGAAATATGGGGAAAACCAAAAACTGCGCTTCCTCCACTTCCGTAACATTGATTCATTAATGTTGAATTCTCTCGCAGCTGCTCTATTCCCATGTTGTTGCAGTATATTAATAACTAACCTGGTATTGTGGATGAATAATCTCAGTTGTTCTCCTGACTGAAGTTTGGCCCGTGTATACCATCCTGCTATGCGATTGCATTTGTCCCTAAAAACATTTTTTAACAGATTTCTGCTCAAATCGGTTCGAGGTCAGTAAGCACAACCAGAATTCATACATAAGGCACACTCTCGATTTTTGAGAAAATTAAAGGATTTTAAGTGTGCCTTATAGTGCGGAAAATACGTTATACAGAAGAAAAGAATATATCGTGATATATATCGTTACCGCACGTGCTTCAAATTATATCGCGTTATGAATTTTAGGCCATATCGCCCAGCCCTAGTTCAGACCAACATTAGTAGGAAATAGGCCACCTCACTTCTGAAACCTGATGCTCAAAACAATGAAAAGCTCCATGGAAATGGGAGGAAATTCAAGGCTCTGAAACAAAAATCTTTTATTCTAGGTCTACTGTGTATGGCTTTAAAAAAAAATTTAAAATTAGCACAGATATCGTTGTCTAACCTGAAGCCATCCGAGCTGCTCTTTTACCTGCTTTCATGATCTTTCCCCTTTCATCATCTTCTTCTGACTCAAGTATCCTTTCATCACAAATCAGGTTTTCCAAGTATGTAACAAAATCCATAGTCCAATATCTCACACACACACAAAAAAACCCCGAACTCTGGCATCTACTGATTCCTCCAAAGTATCGCATGTACCTGTCCGCCTGCAAAGATGACGGGTGATCCTGAAGGCTTGGGTCTGTAGGGGATAGTGACCCCCTTAGGGGGAGACTGTACAAAAGACAAAGGATCTGTTAATACACTGATATCCATTTTATCATGTTTTACATCTGTTTATATAATCATTAATACAGATTAAACACAGCTGCAGTGTAACAGTATCTGTGTTTTTATATATACAATAATATCAGCTCAAACCATAAACTCTTATCTGAGCCGCTGAAAAGCCGAGAGATCGTATATCTGAAACGACTACGAACAGCCACTTCATCTGCTTCACTGCTTACCTCAAGCATGACCACACAGATCTGCTTGACACACTCAATTATCGACTGGGGAGTGCCAGCAATGGTGATGGCACGCTCCGTGGAGTTGGGGAGCATGTCTCCAGCCACTTGTACCTGAGCACCGGTTGACTGAAATACACAAATGAAAGAAAGTGAGATGCAGAGACAAGTGTTGCCTTAGAACCTAAAGCAGAAAGGTGACAGTTGGCTGAGGTTGAAGAGAATACAGTTTTTGTAGTGCACACCTCTCGAATTTCTTTGATCTTGCATCCACCTTTTCCGATAAGCGAGCCACACTGGCTGGCAGGCACCACAATGCGTAGGGTGACCGGGGGCTTGCTGGTAGCTGTGCTGTTCGTCATCGAGCTGCTGATATCCTGATCAACAAAAAACAAAACATTTGGGTTCATTCACATTCTGACCGGACTAGTCGTCGCTTTTTTCCTCTCTGAGGTCAGGAAAAAATGGAATCTACCTCTTCCAACTTTTCAATGATCATGGAGAATGCTTTAAATATGGCAGTGGTTGGACCTGCCAATGTAATGATCCTCTCAGGACAATTGCCCTCTGAGATGTTGATGCGAGCTCCGCTCTACAAAGAAAAGTAAAGAATAAAATGAGTGATCTGGAGCCTTTTGTAGCCTGTTAGTAAGTATAACTTGACATATTACTGTTTGCTACTATATACAACAAAGGAAACCTCACCTCTTCTCTCATCTTCTTCACAGATTCACCTTTCTATTTGGAGACAATAAAGACAAATTTAGTATAACTTAAACAGATGTTCGATGACTGAAATTGAAAACTGTTCATTTAAACAGCATCTTACCTTCCCGATAATGCTTCCAACTTCCTAAAAAAGGGAAAGATCACATGTTATTAGCTTGAATTTGCCTTTTATTACCAAAGTTTCAAAGCTCCCAAGACACGGTTTGCTTAGCTTATCAGGGAATTAAAAATAAATAAATTTAGAGACACAAAAAGTTATTACTTTCATTCCTTTATTAAATCCTCAGTTGTCACAGTCATTAAATAACAATAGATTTTTCATTAATCTCCTGCTGATCATTAAAGCTCCTTCATCTAATCGTCTTTAGAACATTTGGCCTGATCCATCATGAACATCCACATTTGTATGTCCGGTTTGTCTCCACATACTCAACAAATGAGATCCAGGAGGCAAACTAGCACACAGCATCTGTGGGTTTCTTACACTTCTCCAGGCTGCTGTAAGATGCTACAAGTTAAGGAGCCGACTGCGAGTCGGCCCCATGCAGAGCACAGGCGCAGCTTTGCAGACCATCATCTACATGTTGTAGGCGTTTACTGTCACCAGGTGGCAGTGTTAAAAATATGTGGAACAACCAGCCTGCGGGCTATTCTTGTGTCTGCTGTCGTTGGGTTTTTTCAGCCTGCAGGAGAAGACCCAAGTCAGAACATAACACGTTCAACCTACGCATATCATCACAACCATCCCGCTACATGCTGCTGGTTCTTCAAGGACTGCAAGCAAGCATGCCTGCATAGGCATATCCATAATCCTTCACTTTGCCAAGCCAAATACCAATGCAAACACACACACAAATGGTGTAGCATAAAGTTTTTGGAGAATCTTTTTGTCTTCCTTGTTGACATGACATACCAACATTTTAAACCACCATTTAAAACAAACAGGCTACTCTGGGACCCAAGAGATGCCACGTGTGGCTTTTGCACTGTCATAAAGCCAGATGGATTAGTGAAATTAGCATATTCTGTTTACCGATTTTAGATTTTACTACATTGGACAGTGATGTCATGAATATATTTGTTTAATATCATTTCAGCAAACACTTAAATAAGAGATTTTAAAGGTAGAAACTAAAGCTGAGTCATAAGTGAAAACACTTATTTTGGTATACGGGATTGTAACACTGAGGCAATATCCCTAGTCATCCTACTAATGTCCCTGCCTTCAGTATATCTCAGGGAGAGGCTTCATTTTAATAAATAAAACGTCATACACTATCAAATGCAGACACAGGCTGTCAATGGATGACCTCACCTTGCCATGCATGAGCAGCCTAATGGTAAGGGTGACATTGAGCCCGCCTTCAATCACACCGGAGTCCATGACTGCAACTGCAGGTCAGTACAGAACTGAAGTCTTTGGTCACTGAGATGGATCTAAGGAACACAGAAAAACATGCACACATTAAACTAGAAATATGATGTAGAAAGACTGAGCCGCCATTCATTAAATGAGACAAATATAATCTAAAATACTGTTCCAAGATGCTGGTAAATAAGCACACCAAGTATTTCGCTATTGAATGTTACATTTCAAAATGTGTTTAAAAGGCCCGTAGATCCCATTCACCCATCTTACTAAGCAATTATCTTACTAATTATACCAACTCAAAACATTAAATTTTGAAATTGAAATTTCACACATCTGTTGGCTGAATGAATACGGCCTGATAAAACAGTAAAACAGACATTTAAAAAAGACTAATTCCACTTGACTTTAGAGGATTCGAAAAAATAGTCCACAATAAATTTGGGAGATAGCATATGCTAACCTTAATGCTTATGAATACTGATGCGTACTAAGATGAATCAGACAAATATGGCCAAGGACTTTTACTAGGTTCTCCAGGGTAGGTGAATTTACTTCCAACTATCTGAATGCTGCTTATGGGACTCTAAACAGGCGCTGGAAAGACATCGATGTTAACTAAAACACATATAGCTTATACGCTAACGATGCCTTAATCATTAGCTATGCAAGTTTATCAACAAACATGCGGACACGCTCGTCACGAACCGGACCTAAATTTTATAAAACACGCACACAACAATTTTCCGTGTAAAAAACAAGACATTTACTGGCACACTTTGGCCGTGTTGTTTTAGTTAAACTCAAACCATTTAACTATTAAAAACTAGTTGTGAACCTGTTAGCCACTTAGCATTGTGGTCGAGCTGGAAAAATGAATGGAGCATGCGTGCGTTACTTAGCTAGCTAGTTAGCTAGCTTAATTCGTCAACGTTACAAACAGCTGGCTAGTTATCGGTGGTTTTCATAGCGAGGTAGATTGGTCCAGTTTAAATCAAGTCCAGGCGATAAAGATGACAAAACATGCCCATAAAGGAGACATTAAAATAAAACTTCCCCCTTGGCTAGCCAAGCTACTGAGCTCAGTCAGCACGGAGACTGCGTGCTCATCATCACGCGGCCTGTTAGCACGCAGAGCGAACCGCGGCTAACTGCTGGGCGCGATTTCTTTCCGCGACTTCTGATCATAACAACAAATATAAAAAGAGCAAAGAGCGAAATCAAACTCACCTGACTCGTGCGCTGATAGGTGATCGGGGGGAGGGTTGGGGTTGTAAGGGTAGAAGGGGAGAGGTTCGGGAGGGTAGAAACCCGGGGGAGAGTTTAGAAAGGACTCGGGGAAGAGGGAAGAGTGATG
Source organism: Neolamprologus brichardi (assembly GCF_056152115.1). Classification (NCBI taxonomy): domain Eukaryota; kingdom Metazoa; phylum Chordata; class Actinopteri; order Cichliformes; family Cichlidae; genus Neolamprologus; species Neolamprologus brichardi. The sequence goes on along the minus strand of NC_142108.1, from coordinate 31,197,019 downwards.
TGAGATCGAGCTCCACTCCTTTACACAAAGACAACAAAATTGTGACCTCTGAACTTTTCCCTTTCACCCATCACAAACCCCGACTCCTCCCCGAGTCTGACCTATTTTTTTCGTAAAGCACGCCCCAATAAAATGTGGGACAGTTTGCAACAACATGGCAGGTTATATGAAAGGACATAATTTAAAAAAAAAAACGAGTTATGCAATACAGTGCATTGCTAAATTAGTTTTGAAAACGAAAAGCAAGTTGATGGGAATAACAGACTGTCTACGCGTTTTATCTGTTTATATAAATTAACAGAAAAAGTTTTAAGATATCTTTCAGATTTCTTGCAGTTTCTAATATATTCCGATTTTATAGCTGAATAAAATACTTTTTAAGGAGCCGCTAGAGGGCGTAATATTCCTTCCTCTCCTCTTCTTCGGCTGCTCCCTTTAGGGGTCGCTACAGAAGATCTTCTGCTTCCATCTCTCTCTATCCCTAGTATCCTCCACTGCATGTCCTCCTTGACTGCATCTATCAATCTTCTGTATGAGCTTCCCTCTGCATGGCAACTCCATATTCAGTCTCCTTTATTCAATATATCCACTCTTCCTCCTCTGCACCATGTCAGCCTTGCCTCTCTGACTTTTTCCCTAAACTGCTTAAACTCAGCTGTCCCTCCGATACACTCATCTAATCCTGTCCCATTTGGTTAACTCCCAGTGAAAACCTTCAGAGCATCTTCAACTCTGCCTCCTCTCTACCAAACACCATAGCAGGAAACCTTTCTATTTGCCCTTGCTGTCATCCTTCTGGGACAAATCATCCCTGATTGGTCTCCACCCACTCCACCCTCCCTACACTCTCTTCTTCACTCTGGATGGTTGACACCAGGTATTTAAATTCTTGTATTTTCTCTATTAAACCTGTCTCCGTAGTGAGCATGACATTTATTACAATTTCTTTTTTTTTTTTTTAAATCTTGATTTTTCTGAGCAATGTCAAACACACCATAGACTTTTTTTTATGTAACTCCATTTATTAATACAATTTATTTAACTTTAAAATGAACAATATTAACAAGCAACAGTTTTTTTCTGCAGCCATGCACAGTAGTGATCATAAAATAAAATTAAAAAACAAAAAACAATTATAGACAGTATACCTTTACTTAATTAACTATATTTTCTATATCCCTTTTAACTTAATTACATTAAGAAAATCATCTGCACAGTGCTGCAGTCTCTTTTTCAGTTATCTACATGTTTGTCATTGTAATATTAGAGAATAGTAACAGTAGATAAATTGCAACATTTCACCTAAAAACCACAAACCAAAGTAAAATTCAACGTGAGGTGGAATCCCAGTGCCGATTAAAGTTGTGACAGTAACACACACACAAAAAGAGCTGCTGTATGCATTTCTAGTGTCATACATTTATACTGAACATGTGAGATTTGCTGCGACTCAGCAAAAATCTGCAAAAGGCTATAAGAACTGCTTTAATGCATTGACAGTTAACTGTTAGTAGTTAATAGTTGCGCTGTGCTGTTGTTACACAGCTTTTTTGCGAAAGCCATGCTTCAAACCAGTCGCCTCAGTCTGAGTCGCTGCTGCTGCTGCTGCTGGAGGACTGAAGACAGAAACAGGAAATTATACGTCTGTTAATCGTTTTAAAACAGTTAAAATATAGATTTTAAATTATAAACAATGCCTGATCTGCTTAAGCCATCTTCAACAGTGAACAAAGAAACACACGGTTTTAAAAGTCACCACCAACTGTTTGCTCTTTTCACTCAAAACTTAAAAATTAAACCATAAACCATAAATTTAAACCCCTTCTCACCTTGCCATGTTTGTAGTGCTTATGTTTGTGTGCCTTTTTCATCTTCTTGTGCATCTTTTTGTTTGCTTTGTGCCCAACTAGCCCCATTCCCATTCCTGCAACTCCCCCGGCTAAGGCTCCAGACATGGGATTTAGCCCCCCATGATGATAACCTTTGTGTTTGCCGCCTTTTGGGGAGTGTGGATATGGACCTGGGTGAACACCTGCAGGAGGAACAACTGGATATCCACCTGGAGCCATAGGATATGGGTGAAGTCCAGGAGCTCCATAAGGCATCGCTCCTGGTGCATAGTGTGGTCCCATGGCTGGATTCATAGGAGCTGGGAACTGGCCAGCAGCGTATGGAGGTGGAGGCTGGGGGAATGCTCCTGGAGGAGGTGCAGCAGGATAAGCAGGATTGTAGCCAGGAGCAAAGGCAGGATTTGGTGGGCCGACTGGAGGAGGAGGACCTGATACAAGTAAAAGCACACATCCATCTTGCACACTGTATGCTTCAAACTCCTAAGCTATTAAGCAGTTATAGACACACATAAAACATCATAATTAAATGGTAATCATGTTTGATGTCCTACCTTGATTTGGCCACATGGTTTATATATACACTGACCTAACAGAAAAAAGAGGAAAGACAAAGGAAATGCAGTTTAAAAATATTGGATTAAATTAAAATAACACTGTAAATATATCACTCAGTATATCTTGATTGAATTCGTGATTCTACCCAAATTAAACAAACAGCAGTTAACTTCAGTGGCTTCTTCATTTTTCCAGATCAAAACCAGATAGTCACTTTACAAAGACAGAACAAAGGGGAAAGCAGTCGGTGTTTACACTCAACAACAATGAGAAATATCTGGTGGGGTTTTTTTTGGTTGGTTGTTGACAAAGAGACATCAGAGCCAGAGGCAGTTACTCACCTGATCACCTCTAGCTGTCACGGTTTCTCATTTCACAATTTGTGTTTGGTGTACACACGGATGCACAAAGTAAGCCGTTTAATGCGAACACCTAAATAAAACTAAACCAAAGTAAACCCCTTCAATTGATCCTCTCTTTATGAAGGTCTTGATATCTGTCGTCTGTTTGTTTGTTTTTAAGTGTTTACCGTGGAAACGGTTACATTTTGTAGCACTTGTCAGTACAGAACAAGGCTAATCGCTGCTATAAACCTCAATACAACAAACAAAGGCTTAAATGCCACATGTATACTCTTACAGAAGATGACCTGACAAAACGTGAAGTCATAATTGCTCAACAGCTTGTATATCCGCAACACTTTCTCCATGTTTCTCCACACAGCAAGTTCAGCACACTCAGTCAGTCGTTATTGGGAGTTTTAGCTGTTTGTCCCAAACGTGTCACTTATAATAACTACATCAAAACCTAAAGATGTCACAGGTTTTACCTTTGGAACTTACCTCGATGAAGTTTCAGGAATTCCGAAAGAGCAGTTTCGTGTTTGTCTTCCGCATCCAGCTCCCGGAAGGCTTAAAGAAGCACATCAGGAAGCCACGCCCTTTGGGAGGAACACTGCGCACTTTGTTTACGCAATGGCCCAGCACACATGGGAACATGGCTAAAACAGAAAACAATCTGAGTGATCTTTTTTTAATGGGTGGAGTCGGGAGTTAAGGTGTGTGTCGTGACACACACACGCCTGACTTGACACTATTGTTATTTTCACCTGTGACTCATGCCAACACATAAAACCCATGACATCACGGATCAGCACTAGGAAATTGTTCAACAATACACAGATTTCAAAAGGGTTAATACAACCTGTTTACAGCAGACACGATGGCAGCAGTGAATTACATGGTTTAGTTTTAATGTCCAGGAACTGAGTTTTTTATGTTTGTTGTCACCAATGACATCAACACAGACTCTGTGCAATTCATAAAAGTTAAAAAAGTTAAAAAGCTATATAACTGACGCTACATTAAATTAATCCATAAATAATGTGATTAGTTATTTGCTATAATCAGTGTGATATTTCAAAATATGATACTTCAAAAGGCCTTTTGCGCATTGGTATGACCTGGGTTGTGTCACTGGAATACCTGAGGAAATATTCACACCTATTACATACATCCAGTTTTTCCAGTATGAGGAGGATCTCTTGACAATGAGTACAGGTTCATAATGTAAAGCCACCTGCAGATGGAGACATTTGAGCATAACTGTAAATGTAAAATTTTACCTTTTTTTTAGTTATGCTGTACATAAATAAAGCTATCACAGAGGTGGCCACAGAGTCAGCTGATCATTCATTACTCAACCCAAGTGAGATGAGCTTCAGGGCATGATGGCTGGATATTCTCCTTCAGGATGAAGGAAGATAAACGTCCTTCCACACCTTTCATGGCCTCCATGGATCTCTTACTGGTGTTTCACTGCTAATCAGCCACAAAATGCAGTTTGGAGAATGTAGGAAAAGAAAAATATCTAGTCTAACTGCATCAAAATAATTTTAGCTACTATTTTTGTTATCACAAACAGCAGCAAGCGGGATGAAGCTCTTCGTTTCTGGGGTCGGTTTCCTCAAACTGTAGTTTTCCTGGCTCAAACGTCCTGTTTTTGTTAACATATAATAAAGAAAAAAAGCTTAATTTTAGAGAAAAAAGGTCATATAATAACGTCAGCAAATTCGTGCTAATTTAACCCTCAAAATCACAATAATCTATTTTATTTTCGGGCAGCTTTGAACTCAGCGGGCAATTAAAACGAGTAATTGAAGGTGTGTTAGCAGGTGTGCGGGCGGGAGCCTAGCTAAAACTCACAGGCTAGCAGGGTGCTAGCCACAGTCCAGGTTAGGCACACACACAAGAGGCGACAAAGAGGCCAATAAAGTAGCATTTGGTTACCCGTTTGTTCAGATAAACGTATCCTACACAGGTTTTGAGGCTAATTTTTGTGATTTTTCTCTCTTTAGGGCACGGTTTTAAGGATGAATTCGCTAACAACGGAGCTAGCTAATGTTTTTTTGGAGGACTCTGAAAATGATGTGACATTTTACGGCTTTTCCGACACTGAACTGAAAGATGAGGTAGGATTTTGTTTGGTTTTAGACCTTTAAGGTTCATATATCCATACTGGGGTGACCAGAAAGCCAAGTACTAACTTGGAGTGGTTGTTTATGTGGGACACATTAGGCTGAGCGGTGGCTTAAATTGCTTATATACTACATTTAAAAAGAAAGAAAAAAGCACAAACTCTACAAGCTAATGTGTTTTATTTGAAGACGATTTTTACCACTTCTTCTGAGCATCAATTGATACTAACCTCCTTTTTATGATCTAATAAATCTGTATTCTTTTTCTTTTATAATGATTCTTAAAGATGTAATCATGTGTGGGTTTTCTCTGGCAATGGTCTGGTCTGGTCTGTATTTGTATAGCGCTTTACACTATATACGCAATCATCCACCCATTCACACACTGGTGATGACAGCTACACTGGCGCCAACGGGCCCTCTGACCACCACCAGTAGGCAACGGGTGAAGTGTCTCGCCCAAGGACACAACGACCGAGACTGTCCAAGCCGGGGCTCGAACCGGCAACCTTCCGATTACAAGACGAACGCCCAACTCTTGAGCCACTATCGTCCCAATAATTATAATTGGCATGTATTTTGGTTGTTTCATCATAAAGTGTTGCCAAATCCAGTAATTTTACTCTGCATTCATTCAGACAGACTACTTCTGTAAAGGGATTTGGCAAAAAGATCTGTTATTCTGTGTTGATATTCAACAGAATTGCAGTTTTGGAGATGAAGATGAAGCTCAGCCTGACATTTTCCCCAAGGAGGAGGAAACTACATCTAAAGCATCTGCTACTTCTACAGTTAAGCCCTTCAGGCTGAGGGTGGCTCTGCGCTCAGCTCCCTCTACCCAGCAGTCCACCGATGATGAGGATGCAGAGGCGGAGGAGAGGACGACACACAAGAAAGGAGTGAAAAGGACAGGACAGCGCAATAGGACAAAGAAGGAGAGACACGTGAAATTCGAGGATGGCGAGGCAGCAGCAGCTCGGCCTGCTTCGACTGAGGACCATCGTTCTGATTCAGCAGATGATGCGACGGACACTTTCCTGGCCAGGAGAGAGCAGAACATTAAAGCCAACAAAGCCATGGTAAGTCAGACACGGCACCACATACAGAGTTTAAAATGTGACAAACTGATGTGAAAACAAACAAATTTGGTCTCAGTGAATAGTACAATAATACTTTCAAGTGCTGACCTTCTACAGTGACTCCTGTTGCTCATCTTTAACAGTTGGCCCAGCTGATGGCAGACCTGCAGAAAATGCCAGGAGGTGCAGGGCTGCTGAAGAAACAAGCAGGCAAACAGAAGGCAAAAGACAGAAGCTCTGTGAGTGTCGTGGAAAATGTTGGACTTTTCAGCAGATCTCTGAATTTTTGAATTTCTTTATGGATCATATCTCTCCTGCAGCATCCGCCGCGATCTGCTGTGACTGGAGGGGAGTCCAGGAGAAACCCAGAGCGGGCATCTCGCAGGCTGACAAGGTCCATGTCGGGAACGGAGGATCCTTTGGCCGCTGAGGAGGCAGAAGTGGAGCTCAGCTTGGAAGAGGAGCTGCTGGAGGTCAGTTCTGTCACTTATCAGCAGCCAGTTAAAGTCCACAAGGGCTTTGGAGCATTTGTTCAATATAGTGCAGTAAAGTACATATTTACATGTGATTTATTTATTGGTTTAGCTTTGAAATAGATGGCAGTCAAGAAAGTCTAATAAACATTAGTGTTCTGAACTGTCCGTATGCTTTCCTCAACCAACACTATACAAACATTTAGAGAACCAGAGTGATAAGGAGTGTGGCAGTGAGTGAAAGCCATCATTTTATTCTGCTCTATTCTCTAATCTGTTTCTTGTCAGTATCCATGTAAAACTTGAAGCTAAGTGGATTATTCTTCTCATCATCTGTTTCAGATACGCCAAGCTCCACGGCGTCGTGGCGTCCCACGAGGTAATCGAAGCAAACCTCACATTATTCGTCTGGTAGAAGAAATCACAGAAGATGATCTCGAGTTGGTCGCAGACAACATGACCGAGAAAGTCTACAACAGTGTCACAGTGAGTTCACTGCTGCTATTATTTGAACCCCGTTAGCACTCGGTGCTACCAGGTGATCAGGATACATGGTTGGATGATGACTTCTGAGATAAACACTCTTTTTTAAAAAAAATTCTGTACACATTGCCTTCACATGGTAATAAACCTATTCTTTAGGCTTTCGTGGCAAGCTTGTCTGTGTCCTAAGGTCAAGAGAACATCTGACAGTTATATTTAAACCCCTTTTTATGAGTGTACATTTGTGACCTCCACCTTCTTGTTGGTGCTCATAAGTAGGATTCATGATGGTGCTGTTGCCTTTATCTTTGGCTTTGTAAAGTGAAGTATTTTCTATATGCAGCTTGTGTTTTTGTACATAGCCTGAAAGAGATGACGCTTTCTGTAGGTCAAGTGTTGACTGAAAAGGTAAAGGAGCGACAGAGCGACAAAACCATGCCATTCCCTTTAAACTGAATTTAGGCTTCTGCTCTGTAGAGGCTACAACGAAGCCTGCACAAGCATCCAACACTGTTCCCATGTTTATGCCTGTGCAGCTGTGTTTCCATGACGTGCAGTTACATTTGTAGAGAGGTGCACAGCAGGTGATGGCGCAGGTTACACAGAAGGGTTTGAGGTTACGGTTCACCTAAGGTGTTGATTTACCAGAGGCAGATAAATCGACTTTAGCCTGGTGGCATAAGGTAACCTAGCTTGGTATGCTTTTTTTATTTCCTTTTTTCCTTCTTCTCCACCTAATAATGATAACACTGCAGACTGCATAAACACCCAAGAACTGAGGGTTGTTCTATGAAGCGAGATTAACGGCTTAGTCATCTTTTTTAGTTTTATGTACCATGAAAGTGTACTTGGTTAAATCACCAGGGTTGGGAGCAGATTATGTTCATTAAAGAATCTTAATCACTATTGTATCACATCATCAGATTAGGGCTGCCACGATTAGTCGACTAGTCACGAGCAAGACGCAGGAATAAGTAGTAGGATTTAAGAGTGTAATAACGGACTGAAACAGAAGATGGCAGCACTGCATGTACAAGGATACCAGCTGCTGTTAAACCCCGAAGAAGAAGGAGCTATGTCCCAGAATTCATAGCGCGGCCTAGCGCAGTTGTCAACTAGCGGCAGCTAGTTAGTTTTAATATTACTCTTATTATTCTTTCTGGGTCACAAAATAAACGTTTAACATGTTTTCAGGCGAGAATGTAGCTTTGTAAACCTCAAATATCTGCTCAGTTTATCAAGACACCACATATTTTCAAAAGCGCTCCAACGTTTTCGGAGACGTCTGTTACCCACTAGCTCGATAGCTAGCCGGGGCCAAGGCTAACTAGAGCCGTGAGAGCACCGGACTCCCGGCAGATCGTTTTCAAACCCACCGCTGTCTTTCGCTACTCAGGTTAAATATGTAATATAAGTCACTTAGATAACTTCAAAATGTTATTGTTTGGGTTTTTTTTTTTAGTATTTTATTTGTTTCTGAGTAAATCGGTTTGGCTGAGATTAAAGTTATAGTTTTTACACAGCTGAATAAATGTTAAGCAGACAGCTGATTATCAGAAGTGTGAGATGCTCGAGAATATGCTCCGGTGTCCTGTTATATTTTAGATAGCAAGGAGTTTATTAAACTTCACCGAAACAATCTGCAGATTTCATTAAAATTTAACAAACTATCATCTTGTCTTTATTTTTAGTTAGCACATACCTTAAACACTTAAAGCTGTAAGCTAATGATAGTTATATAAGAGCAGATGCATGCTGGTGCAATAAGCTGTACGTTTTACGTCCAATGGATGATGATCTGATTAGTCGACTAATCGCAAAAATAATCGGTGACTAGTCAACTATCAAAATAATCGTTTATGGCAGCCCTACATCAGATAATGTGTCTGGAATAAGCAACACTTGTAGGAATCGTTTTGTGAAGAAGAGTCATGTGACCTGTGAAATGAACTTTTTATCTGAGTGTGCACAGAACCTGAAGCAGAGAGACAACCGATAAAGATAAACCACCGTCCTGAGCTCAGGCTGGTGTTTTTAGGGGTTTTTCGAGCCAGACACCTGGCTGTGCTGAATGTTGTTCATAATAAATCCGTATGATCAGAAAGCAAGTCTTCCTCCACATGTAGATCAGCAGTTTAATCAAAAATGCATTTACACAATCTAAAATTTGGAGAATGTTGAGGCTGGTTAGGGAATGTTGTGAAGCTACCTTTTATCATTAGTTTTATGTATTTTATATATTTTCAGGGTTCCACGTGTCATCAGTGCCGCCAGAAAACTGTTGACACAAAGACGTGCTGTCGCAGCGAGGACTGCCGTGGGATTCAGGGTCAGTTCTGCGGGCCGTGCCTGAGGAACCGATATGGAGAAGATGTCAAAAAAGCGCTGCTGGATCCGGTCAGACTGATGATACCCCAGCACTGAACTGTGCAAAAGCAAAAAACTGTTCATCTTATACACACACTTAATTATTAAAGTTTTGTATAGAGATATTACGACACGGGTCATGTATAAAATTATAACAAAAATGAAACTGTAGAAACATTGACCTCCCATCATACCCGTAGATTCGGGTTTTAAAACCTTCATTTTCTCTCCAGGACTGGAAATGCCCTCCCTGTCGAGGCATTTGCAACTGCAGCTTCTGTCGTCAGCGTGAGGGCCGCTGCCCAACCGGCATCCTCTTCCCTCTGGCTCAATATCACGGCTTCTCTGACGTCCACTCCTACCTCACCAGGTGACTTTGCAAGACTGTATTTTATATATAAACGGTGTTCCTTTTTTACCCAGATGGTTTGGGAAGTAGTGCCACATTCAGTCAAGGGATTTTATGATGGCCTTAATAAGTCCTATCAAAGCCTTTTTCCCCTACTGCTAGTCCAACTTAATGAGTGACCTAAAACTTCTCTTTACAGCCTCCGCAACAAACTCAAGACCGAGGTCGATGATGTAGAGATGTAATTTTAACACTAGAGGGAGCCAGTGTTCAAAGGTTTTATTGTGCAATGTTTTACTTTCTCTGAAAATAAAGTTTGGCATTTTAACGTTTTTGACATTTCATTCTTCAACTTATTTGGACAAAAAAGGGAAAATAATTTGCCTCAAGCTGGACCTTTTCCAGTTACAACTTCAGCATATGAGGAAATGCGAGGAAAGCAGCTGATCTTGATGGTGTAGCCGGTAGAGTGCTTAAAGCATGTGCAGACCAACTAGCAGAGGTTTTCACCATCTTCAACCTCTCACTACTACAGCCTGTAGTACCATCGTGCTTTAAGTCAGCTATCGTTCCAGTACCCAAGAAGAACACGATGAGCTGCTTAAATGACTATCTATAATATATCCCTGCCCACAATTGCCAAATGGTTTGAGAAACTTAGCATGTCACACATTAAGGCTGTTATTCCTGCAGACCTCGACCCATAATACGACAGAGGATGTCATAATAACAGCTCTTCACACAACCCTCACACATCTGGACAGTAGTAACACTTATGTGGGAATGCTGTTTGTGGACTTCAGCTCCACCTTCAGTACAGTTCAACCTAGCAAACTGGTTTAAAAAAAAAACTAAGCAACTTAGGACTCAGTGACTAACTGTGCACCTGGATATTGGACTTCCTGAGCAACAGACCCCAGAACACAGAGAGCACACCACCTCCATCTGCATTCTGAATGTAGGCGTTCCACGGGGGGGTGTCCTCAGTCCCCTCTTATACTCACTTTTAACCATGACTGTTCTTCAATTCACACCAATAACACCATTATAAAATTTGCTGATGACATGACCATTATAGGACTGACCAAGTACAATGATGATTCAGCCTACAGAGATGAGGTTCAGCATCTGAAGCGATGGTGTGACAACCTACATGTGATCACAGCCAATACTAAGGAGGTGGTAATCGACTTCAGGAGGACAAAGCGATCTGACCACTCCACCCTCTACATTGATGGAGAGGAGGTAGAACGCTTTAAGTTCCTCGGGGTCCATATCTCGGCCGGCCATACCTGGTCCACAAACATTTCCCACCAGGTAGGAAAACCACAACAAAGGCTATATGTTCTTAGGAAGTTGTATCAGGCCCAATTACCACAAAAACTGCTAATCAACTTCTACCGCTCCACCATTGAGAGCCTTCTGACCTACTGCTGTACACTCTGGTGTAACTGCTGTGCTGTGGAGGACAAGAGAAAACTGCAGCGGGTGGTGAGAGCAGTAGAGCAGGCAATTGGCACTTCACTAACTCCCCTCAGAGACATTGGCTGTATCCCAATTCAGGGTCTGCAGCCTTAAAGTCCGCAGCCTCAACGATCCTCAAGGGCCGCGTACTTAAAGACCGCTAAGGCCGGAAGTGCGAGGCTTGTGAAATGGGACGGTCTAGCCTCCGTTGTGCTGCCCAGGTTGCCTAGCAACCATGATACTAACAGCTGGAAACATTTCGTACAGCTTTGTTTGACAGAAATGAAGGAGACAATCTTTTGTTCGTTTGTTTGTTTCTACATGAGCTTTGATCATTCTCTGATTAAGCTCAGCTATTGAACGGCGTATATTTTAAAGTAAAGGCTTTAAAACCAAGTTAGTACAAACGTCACTAATGTCACATAACTTTGCCGACATGTGGCCAACAGTAATGTTTTAATGTTCTTCGTTATTAAACATTTGCACATAAATAAGTAACATAATATTCAGTACTTAAAGTTTACTCTTCGGGCGCCCCTCATCCGCCGTTTTTTTTCCGGCAAAATTATCCACACCCACCGCCGCGCTATGCATTCTGGGATATGTTGGGCCACGAAGTCTACACCACCACGTCCTTAAAATTCGGGGAAATGAATGAAGGATGCATTTGAGGGCCGCATTTCGAGCAGCCTTCGAATTGGGACAGCCTTCGTCGCGTCGCTGTGACGTAATCGGCCTTAAAATGCGGCCTTTAACATTTATGGACATTTCCACTGTATTTATTAACCAAAATTATTATTATTATAGCAACCAACATTCCTACCTTGAGTCCTACCTGTTACTCAATGTGCACTACCACTGATCACATTGAACCTCATATTGCACACCTACCTGCTCCTTTATAGGGGATCATTTAACTTGTACATATCTGTGTAGATACTTGCACTATTACATACATTCCCTGTGTAGGCACCTCATAAACATTAAATCTATTCTTTGTTTTGTTTTTTTCTTCTATTCTATTTACATAAAAATGCTTTGTGATGACAGATATCGAAGCATGATGGCTCAAGTGTGCTGGGGTTGCTCTCAGTGCTCGATAACTCTGTATCCTTACACTGCACTGATTAGTGCTTTTGGCTCTGATGTCATGTGCACGTGCTGTGGATCGACCGGTGATCCATGGACAGGAAGTCTGGACTGGCTCTCCGTTTAAAAGGTCAAAGTTTCTGAGTTTTACTTTAACAGGCAGTGCAGAAACTGGTTTAAGCCGGTGGTGAGCAGACTTGTCCGGCTCTAACAGAAGAAACACTGCATGAGTAGTGTTGCAGATCAAGTGCAATTCATCAGCCACACCCGTTAACTGTGCAGGACTCCTCTGATGATCCTCTAGGCAGAATGAATAGATTCAGAAATATACTGCAGGAATTAGTTTCTGAACCATTGGAAAATGCGGTCGTTTTTCACAAGTTTTAACCTTTACTGTTAAAATTTTAACTTTTGAATGCTTATTTTATTTAAGCAATTTAGCAAGAGCATCAGATAATAATATCATAATTAAATCACCTAAATTTGATCTTAACCTCACTAATCTACTCTTGGTTGATGCTGATTTCTGATATCGGTCTTGAGATGAAAGGTAGAGTAAAAAAGAAGTGCGTCACGGTCACACCTGCAGTCCTCTCCGGGTCTCGCCTGATGAAGTTCAAATGGGGAAGTAGTGACTCGGTACAAAGTCCCCCAAATTCTTTCAGACAGCCAACACAGCAAAAATGAGCTAAGACAAAGCCAAAAACTGCAACTCTTTCACAGTGTTTAGGCAGTTAATCTTCTCGTGCTCCTATTTTTGACTGAACTCCAAAATCTTCAGAGGAATAACCCTCCCCCAAAAAAACCTTTTTCTTTTACTCATTTTCTCACATGCATGACTTGTTTACTTTGTGAGACACATCTATCGACACACATACTTACAGCTACGCCCCCTCCTGTCTGCTAGCTGTGCATTCTCCTACACAGGGGGAGAGATATTTTAGTGCTACAAATGAAAACACTGCAAGCAGCAAGTAAGGACATTCTGTACGATGTCAGCACAACTAATTTACACAGACATGAAAAAGTTTTTTCACTCTACGTTTTTCTATTTTAATCATCTATGGCTCTAAGAAAAGAACAAATATGTAAATATTAATAACACTGACCCCGTTTTCATTACTGGACTTTATTAGAATGACACTAATAAAATTAGTAAAATGTGTAAAAGGTTGGTTCAAACCTTTGTGTACAGCAAAGATCAGAGATTCGGGAACACTGCAGTAAAATGTATTTTGGCTGAATTGTGACGTGGATCATTTATTTGCATTTGTTCAAAGAAAAAGTCCCACGTAATTTCTAACATCCAGTTCTTAATTGTTGAACGAGACAACTCGTTTCTTCTCACTGTACTGAGAACAGTCTTTAACCTCCTAGGACCTGCGTCCACATATGTGGACATCACATTTTGGGTTATTTAGACCAAAACACTGAATTTTGCTCTACAAGGGCCTGATATCCACTTATGAGGACATTATATTGCTATTGTTCTATCACAATTTTAAATGAATATCCTCATATGTGGCTCTTAATTTTATTAAAAACAAAAATTAGATAAAAACAAAATCTGGTAATTCTTTGTTTTTACATTCATCGGGCCCCAATGTGACCAAATATCAAAGAGAAATTAAAAATGCATGCCGTGGAAGAGTTCGGGTCTTAGGAGGTTAAACCAAATGTGCAACAAAGTAGTCAGAAGCAGCTTGATTTTCAGTTTCTCACTTTACATCACACAAAAGCCACAGTGGAAAAAAAACAACAACCACATATCAGCAGTACAAAATCCTTCTTGTAATAAAATAAAGGAAAATGGATTGAAATGACATGACAATTAATATTTTTTAAATAACACGTAGAAAAGATTTCTCTTTGTAAACAGACCAAAGGTATGACTTAATAAGGAATGCTATTTACGATTCCATTTGGTTATTTAGAATTATTCTGACATAATAAAATAGAGAAATTTTAACCTGCGTCTATGATATGCTGGAAGAAAAGCAGTGCCAAAAGACGACAACGTGCATCTCAAACCTATTGTAAAAGCAGTTTGTAGTGTTGCATATTTAAGATATAGTATATTAAAATATATTAAGATCTTGGTGTAATTTTTGATCCCCTCTTTTCCACAAAAAAGTCCAGCACAGCCGTTCACATTGAAATTACATTAGTGACGTTAAGACTCTCAAATGAAGTAAGACTCCGTGCATCTTATTACAGTAGCTAATCATGCACTTACCAAGTCACAGACTGTGACACTGACTGTTGCTAATTTTTTCTTCCACACACTTTTGTTAAGAAATCATGTGAAGAAGAAAATCTTCACACACACAAAATAGAAAATATGTTGTTCTGCTCTAGAAAATCTGTCACATTTGATTGTTTATTTAACTCAACATGGAAGCTATGTTTTTACCCAAACAGATGACTCGTGACTGCAAAGCAGTATAAAAAATTATTTCCCATTTATGATTGGAAAAGTGAACTCAAGCCATTTCAGTTCACAGGCTCCAGCCACATTTCACTCCATCCACACTTCTGCCCTGCCGGCTCTCTGCCATCTGGCTGTGATAGACCCGTGAGTCCACAGTGGATGGGCTAATGGTCGGAGAACCCTGGCATGGGAAAGGGCCTGGCAAAAGCTTCAACACGGTGGCGCAGATCTGCGAGGCGAGCCACCGTTTCTGGGTCCTGAAGAAGGAAGTTCTTGAAGTCCTGGAGCTTTCCTGCAAACAACAACAGAAAAGAGAAATGCTCAGATGTTTATTCTTAGCTTCCTCTGTTTCACTACCACTGGGCATTTTGTCTTCTCTCATGCAGCAATTTTAAAGAGCGTGCACTATATTTGACTTTATAAATTCACTAATGCTATTACAGTTAATAATGAACAGTTTCAAACTGTGCTTTGGAAAAAAGAATTTAAACATGTTTTAGGCATCCACTGAGCTACAGATTAATCTGCCCCCCTCCTCACAGCAGGCTCACCTGTCTTTTTCTTGACATCCAAGGCAATCTTGAAACCCTCATCCATGAACTCGACAACTTGCACAAAGTCAGCTTCTTTGAACTGTCTCGAGGTCAGGGCTGGAGCACCTGACAGAGAAGAACACATCACTTAGCTTGAAATACACTTCCCATTGTTCTTTTCCAGTTTAGGTCTTTTAATTCCTGTTCTTGTGTTTTCCCCCTAATTTTGCTTTATAGTCTTTAAAAAAAAAAATAGCATAGAGTGGGAGCTTCTTAAAAGGTCAGTAAATAACCTATACAGGTTTGAGATGTGTCAAAACTACAACCGATCACCTCATCAGATCAAGAAATTTCATTGCACTGTTGTGTCTGTATCGTTCTGTTCTGTCTGGTGTTGCACCGTTTTTGCACATTATGTAGTCCTGTGATGATTGTCTGTTATATGCAGTGTTGGGGAGTAACGGAATACATGTACCGCCGTTACGTATTTAACATACAAAATATGAGTAACTGTATTCCGTTACAGTTACCGTTTAAAAAGGTGGTATTTAGAATACAGTTACTTTGTTGAAATAAATGGATTACACGGCGGTACTTCCCTGTTTCATATTGTCGCGGGTCAGGACTGTTTGGGTTTTGTTTGACAGCTACGTTCTGTTGTTCCAGGCGGCAGCGTTACGGTTGCCATGGTTACAGGGTGACGCTCTCTCTCTGCGTGTTTCCTGGGTGAGAGAGGCCTTTTTGTTGTTGTTGTGCTAAGCTAATAGGCAGAATCCTACAGGTATAGCTCTAAAGAATGTAGCATCATGGGCAGTGTAGTCCGTGCTGCAGGGAGAATGGACTGCCATACACGTTATGTGTCTGTGAGCGAGGGAGGGAGAAAAAGGAAAAGTACGAGCTGTCATCGAGCAAAAACAGGAGCTGGAAGCATGTAAATATAATAATAACCACTGCAGCCAAGAAGAGAGCCTGACGAGCCCAGTTGTAAGTAAGCTATTAAGACTCGACTGTACACCGTGTTCGTGTTTTCCTCCGAAAACAATAAGTTCCGTTGGAGCAGCCTTTCAGCGCCTCTCTCTGTCTCTCGCAAGCAAAGTTGACCCAGACAACAAAGTAAAGCTAGTTTTCGGCTATGAGCCGACACAGAACCCACTGTATTAGCCAGAGGTCCCTTTACTAGGTTCGGAGCCGCGGACCTTCAGTAACAGTAATAAATCACAGCAATAGTACATTCATGTAGTTGTAAACAGCATGATAATATATTAAGTAATCCAAAGTATTCAGAATACGTTACTCTCATTGAGTAACGTAACGGAATACGTTACAGAATACATTTTGGGGCATGTATTCTGTAATCTGTAATGGAATACATTTTAAAAGTAACCTTCCCAACACTGGTTATATGTCACATGTAGCACCATGGCCTTGGAGGAACGTTGTCTCGTTTCACTGTGTACTGTACCACTGCACATGGTTGGAATGACAATAAAGCCACTTGACTTGAGATGGGGGAGATTTAAATTAAGATTTCAAATGAATATACAGGGAAGCACGTGGTTTCTAATCCTTAATAAGTATGACCACCTCCTGGTGTGTGTCCAGCAAACACAGTGTGATGTGAAGCCGTTTCTCACCAAGTCTGAGGCCACCAGGCGTCAGGGCGCTCTTGTCTCCGGGGCAGGTATTCTTATTGGCGGTGATTGACGCAAGCTCGAGCACCCTCTCCGCTCGAGCACCATCAATACCCTTAGGTCGCAGGTCCACGAGGACCAGGTGGTTGTCGGTCCCACCTGGAACATCCAGTTTTCAATAAATAGGAGGAAAATAAGTCACCCGTACATTACACGAGATTAAGGGAAAAAATATGCTAGGAATGTGTTTTACTGGTACGATCTTCCACTCTTACTAGTTATTTGGCTAAAAATATTTACTAAGGGATTAAAGAAAGGTGTATGTACACACTGCAGAGTGAGCAGAGTATATCAACTGAAGGCTATACATCAAAACAAACCAAAAAAAACATTTTTGGATTTGTGCTTTTTTTGCTGTGTAATTTGCATTTTGTTACAGGACATTTTATATGAATTTTCAGTGTTAAATGCTCCGTGCTGAGTAAAGAAGTGCACACTAGATTACCTGATACCAGAGTGTAGCCTTTGCTGAGAAGAGCTGCAGCCATAGCCTTGGCATTCTTTAGCACCTGGTCAATATACTCCTTAAACAGGGGAGACTGTGCCTGGACACACAGAACCAAAAGTGTACAGTTAGTTAGCGTTTACATTTGGCTCTGTAATACCCTACTCCAGGGGTAGACAACTCCAGGCCTGATGGCCGATGTCCTGCAGGTTTTAGATATGAGTCAACACACCTGAATGAAATGATTAGTTCATTACCAGGCCTCTGGAGAACTTCAGGACATGTTGAGGAGGAAATTTGGCCATTTGAATCAGCTGTGTTGGATCAAGGACACATCTAAAACCTGCAGGACACCGGCCCTCGAGGCCTGAGTTGTCTACCCCTGCACTATTCCCTTTATTGACTGAAGTTTATACAAAATGTTCTTAAGCTCCTCAGCTTTAAGTCTTGAAAACAAAACACCAACAGATCCAAGTTTGCAGTTCAGTATTTGTGTGTTGTGCAGACCTGTCTGAGTGCCACTGCTACACCAGCAATGGCATGGTTGTGAGGTCCACCCTGCAGGGAGGGGAAGACGGAAAAGTTGACCCTGTCCTCGAGGTCGTACATGATTTCCTTTCCCTTTTTGTCAACTGAGCGAACACCCTTCCGATAGAAGATGAGACCAGCCCTGGACAGAACAGAATCTTTTACTGATGAAGCAACTTTACAATTTTTACTCAGCAATTTGATTTTTGTCCCCACCCGTGTCTCTTACAGTTTGACCTTACCTTGCTCCACGGAGGGACTTGTGCGTGGTGGAGGTGACCAGGTCAGCATGTTCGAAGGGCGAGGGGATGGCTTTGGCTGCCACCAGGCCACTAATATGAGCCATGTCAGCAAGCAGGTAGGCATTGACGTTGGTACACAGCTGGAAGAAAAAGAGGCAGGATGAGGGAACAGTTATAAAATTAAGACCAACATGTATACACATGTGGCAGGAAAGTTCCATTGTTCCTGTGGTTTACAAAAGCGTTTAATTAGCCCTAAAAGGTGGGTGAAAATACATTCTCTTTTCCATCTGCATTAGATTCAGATGGTTTTTGGCCCTTCTTATACATTTGTCCTCTATTTTAAGGCGACAGAGGACCAAGCTGTCACCTCAAAAAAGCTGATTAAGTTTTAAATACAAACACAAAGCTGATCCATCCTTTTGATACAGGATAACAAGAAGAAGAAAAGTGAAGCACACAACAGAACAGAAAAAGACAGGTGAGCTGTGAATGCAGAGAGTTCTCCGTGCACCTTCTTGATGCAGGCATAGTCAATGAGCCGGGCATAGGCACTGGTGCCAGCGATGATGAGCTTGGGCCGGAACAGCTTGGCCGTCATCTCCATCTGGTCGTAGTCTATAAGTCCTGTTGCAATCTGCAGTAAAGAAGGCAGATAGAGGAAATGGCCTCGGCCGGTCAATGATTACGTTTCAGAAAATACATTTTGCAAGGACAGCACTGAACCGTTATAAACATCTTACTGTAACATACTGAAAACTTGACTTTCTTAGTATTTGCTGGCTTATTGACTTTTGGAAGACTTCTCACACTGACATTGATAAGACATAAAAAATACATCAGTATAACCCAGTGTTTGTACTCTACCAAAAAAAAGCTAATCATTCTACACTGGTATAAACGGGTGTCAGTAGATAGGGCTGTGCGATATGACCAAAATCTCATATCCCGATATAAGAATTCTATCGTCCGATAATGATATAAATCACAAAAATGTAACATTTTCTGTAAATTCTGTGAATCTCGGGCAGCTCGACTTGCGGGAAGTGTTTCCAGCTGCGCGTCATGTAGCTGGAGTCGAGTGTTTTAACCGATGCATGAAACGATACATTTTTAGACATAAGTTGTAACGGCCGCCGTTTTCTTTGTGAGTATTTATTACACGGCGTGCTGCGGGGAAAAGCCTGTTCTAACGTTTGAGTCTAAGGTTTATTTTTTAGCACCTGGCGGCTCTTTTTGCTTCTCATCCGTAAATAATCTGCTCTTTCACGTGATTCAGTTTATTTTGAAAAGTCTCAGCAGGATCTTGAGCTTTATTGTGAAAGGTTTATGTGGAACATAAACAAGCGGACACGTGATGGTTTTACCGTGGTTGTTGCTAACCACAACACATAAAAACAGGCGCTTGTCCATCCATAGTGTGGTTATATAAAATATAAGAGAAAAAGAGAACTTTAAGAAATTAATATAGCCACTACAGTGACCAACAAAACAATGAAAAAATATTGCCATAAACAGTTTATTTTGCGACACCACGAAACAAACGATAGCGTAAAATGAAACGATAGACGTTTTTATATCGTCAGCCGATATATATCGTTATATCGAACAGCCCTATCAGTAGATATCAGTAGAAAGCTTTTCTACTTACATTTAGCTTGTAAGGCATTGACTCAAAGTAGATTGAGGTTGCAGAGATTCTTTTCACATCAGACATGTAGCCGTGAGTCAGACTGGAGTAAAAAAAACAAAACAAACAATATATACATAAAGAATAAAACAGAAAAATCTGATTTATGAATTAAAAAAAAGTGTGTGGGGGGAATACAGCAAAAATACAGCAACAGTGAATACTAACTGTCCACCATCAGGCAGGTCCAGGCCCATGATACGATCGTGGGGATTGAGTACAGCGGTGTAACTGGCAAAGTTGGCAGGAGAGCCAGAGTACGGTTGGACGTTGACACCCCACAGAGCTGGATCCAGGTCAAAGGCCTCCAGAGCTCGCTTCTGACAGAGCAGCTCAATTTGGTCAACCACTTCTGCTCCACCATAATACCTGAGGGTGGAGATGGAAACATGAACTACTGTGAAGAACCTGCTAATTTCAGCTTTTTGTTAGAATTTAAACCTACAGTGATTAATTGTTTGGCCACAACGCACAATAGTTACTTTTAGGCCAATGTGGCGAACTGTTGTTTATGTGCATTCCCAGCAAACACAGAAATATCATTCAAATCTGATAGATGGAAATCCAGCGTTCAGTCTTATGTGTGTTTTTGTTACAGTCAGCTCCCGATGAAAACTGCAACAACAATCGCCAGCTACTTGCTGTCTATTTGTCTGTTGCTTGAGATTGAGCAGGTAGAACATATTGGGGGGAAAAAAATCAACACTATGACAGGTGTACATTATGGTAAAATATTTCCTCCATAGCGTAGACTCATCGGTATAAGCAAAGCCTTTAAGTACAGCACTAATTCTACACTATCATTTGCAGTCATTACTTACCTGAAGGAAATAACAGAAAATTCATTAACTGAAAATAATATCAACCATGTTAATAAACAGAGGTGTAGCTGAATAAAAACCTACCTTTTTCCTGGGTAGCCTTCTGAGTATTTGTTGTTAAGACAGGAGCCGAGAGCTTCCAGAGCAGCGCGGCTGCAGAAATTCTGCAATGAAAACACACACATGCGAACACTCAGGTTAATGGCACGAGTGGACAGATGGGACAACGACAGCAAATTAAAGTCTGTGATGTGATGGCGGGAAATTCTCCCCTGATTAAAAGCAATCAGTGTAATACTGTCTCTCTGTGTTAGCCCTATGACAGACTGGCAGAGCTCTGTCCAGGCTGTCTCTCACATCCTACGGTAGCTCAGATTGGCTCCGCCTCTCCACAAGTCTGAACTGAACAAGAGGAAGAAAATGGATGGGTGGATATTATTATATTAATATCTGCAAAAAAAGGTTTTTGTTTAGTTTTTTTTTTTCATCAAATGATCCATTTTTTCTTCACCTCCCATGGAAGTATAGCTCAGATTATTTTGGTTTGTTTTTCCTGGGAGTTTCTATTCATGGGTCAATGTGTGTTATTAAAACTACAAGACCCAGATTTACCTGCAAACATGCTCATCCAGTTCTGACATTCCTACACAGACTTTCATACATTTCCTCCTACATGTACTCACTTGACAAGTTAACACTGTGTCTGAGCTGCCAGGGTGTCCTTGTGCCCCTCTGTACACCCAAACCAAACAGCACCAAACAGAAGAAGTTGCTGCGCTCAGACTTAATTGGATTCCATCTTTTTCAGGCCTAACTGAAATAGTGAAAGCTTTACCAAATTCAGAGGTCCAAAACAGCCCTAAATATGACAGATTTGGTTGTCTAAAATAAAAATAAAAATATGTGTGGCTACTGCAGGCACAATGTGAGCTCCAATTTAAACAAAAATGCTGATAAAGTAATCTACTCTGCACAGAAACTTGATAAAACTGTTGTCAGTGGATGATATGAACAGCACCTCCCTTCTCACTGGTAGAACAAAAGATAAAAGCAGGGCCGATTCAAATAAACTGCTTGGTGTGAAATGAAAAACGTTACTATTCAAAAGAACAGACAAGGTTTTATCTTCTGTTTCTTCTTCGCCACAGTAGTTGCAGCCCTGGCTGTGTAACATGTCTCTCTTATATATCGTCACACTTGTCAGTAACAGGATCTGACATAAAATGAACATGTAGCTGAATTCTGCCTCTCTGAGTGGTGGTCGTGGTGTGTTGTTATGCTAATGCTTCACCTGGAAGCTAACAGCTTTCTACTGCATCCGTCTGTCACGCCAACTGCTGTGCATATATTGTGTGTACACACGTGGAAAACTGTACGTCTTCTCATCGGAGGAATGTCTGTCTGAGCTGTACTGAGATGTGACTTGCAGAGTGAGCTGGTGAGGAGGCAGAATGAAGATATCAGCTTTATCTCACACTAGAGTGGTCAGGCTTTGTGTTGAGAGGGGGCTGACATACTCCACTGAACTGTGGCGAAGAAGGAACAGCAGAAGATAAAACCTCGTCTGCTCTTCTGAATAGTAAAATGTTTCGTTTCACACCATCCAGCCTTGGAATGAAAACAAAGAGCTGCCCGAATCTTTCTGATAACTGAGCTACAACATGCAGAGTTTCTTATAAGTGTTTATACTATTAAAGAAGTTGAGTTTGAATGACTTCCAGCCTACTGTGGGCAGTTTCTCAGTGAGTGAATAATGAATTAACAGGAAGCTTGATATGAATTTATTCCTAACAAAACCATTTCTGCATTAAGGTGTGTGCCGACTTATTCTGACTTTCAATATGTTTATATTCATGTTAATCCACTTATTGTGCAGCCTATTCCATCCCCACTAGGGCAGGGCAATATGGCCAAAAATATTTATCACAATATATTTTTGAAAATTTGCAATAACGATATAACTGACGATCTAATTGACGCGAGACAAAATACTTTACTAAAAATACTAAAAGTTTATTAGTGCAAAAAACCCCATCAATGTATTTTCGCTTAAATAAGCAGCTGTTTTTTTTATGTGCATTAAAGTTATATAAAAATTTGCAGTGCAAATGCAAATTCTTGCTGACAGTTTAGCCAAAAGTAATTTCCAGTGGAAATTGGATGGCATATCCTCAGCATAACCATGTATAATATCCACAGAACTTAAAGAGGTTATACACATACGGTAATATTATGTTGAAGCACAGTACGTATCACTCCACGAGGCTCCTGACTACGGTAGCCGCAGTGCTCCGACAATCAAGCGGTGCGGCTTCGTAGCTTGGCAAAGTCGTACTAAAACATTTTTGACAGATTTTTGAGTGCCGTGTACGACATAAAATCAGTTCCGTAATAACGACGGCCCGCTAGCATGCTCTACCAAAAATTGTGCTCTGGTGTGTATCTGACGGACAAACACCAAACCAGTTCCACACCACTGAAGTTGCACCATTTTTACAAACCAGTTGTGCTTCATCCGTTTCATTTAACGATCCGCTTTCTCCCTTCTCATTCTCCGTCGCCGCCATGCTTTTTCCACCATGTGTGTATGAAAACAAAGGCACTGTGCATGCACGTTTTACTCATATTCTATCTCGATGTTTCCTTTTCTTATCGTTGCCTAACGTTATACCGGTATTACCGTGAACGGTATGATATGGCCCAGCCCTAATCCCCACTATAATTTGTTAACTAAATATACACTAAAAGCAAAAAAAAAAAAAAAGGCTTATACAAAAGCACTTAAATTTACATTTCTAAGATCTAGTACCTCAGATGCAATGAGCTCCAAACCACGGCACTGCCTGTCCTTCTCCTTCTGCAGCAGATTCCACATCTCGGGGTCATCCTGAGCCAGGCTCTCCTGACCCGTCCAAGGACGATCTTCATCTGCTGCACGGGTGGCAGCGTGAGACTGGTGGGCACGTGCACTGAGACAAGCAGGGACTCGCTGGCACAGCGGCTGTGGGTGGAAGACGAGTTGGGAATATGAGGAAAGAAAATACAGAAAGGAAAAGGTTTGATTTAGAGTTTGTCAGTTTTACACAGATATCGCAGTTACAGTAGAAATGTTTTCTAAAACTGTGTCATTGCACCAAACTGGGTCATAAGGACTAACATGAGTTGCCAGAGTGTGAGAGTGTGTGTGTGTGTGTGTGTCCATCATCCTGCAGCTAACAGATGGTTTTATTGGATTTCCAGGTAAAACTTTTGTATATTTCCCACCTAATCATGTCGTTGTCTTTGTAGTCTGCTGAAAGCTTATCATCTCAAAGTTGAGAAATCAAATTAGTTTGACTTGGTAGCCACAGATCATGGTGCAGTTAAAGTCCCTGTCATCTCCTAAAGTTGCTGAATTTTCATGGACATTTGTCAGGTTTTGGTCACCACGTTGCTGCTAGCTGTCCTATTACAAAGAACATCAACTCTCTAAAGTCTTTATTTGATCATTTCATATATTTAAAGTGTCATCCTAATTTGTGCTGTGCAAAAAAGGAGACATTTGCCTCCTTTCAACTACTGCGCTTCCCTTACACTCTAATGCAGCCTGGTATAATTAGAAGCTGGCGTGTTTTCGTGATATCAATAATCAGCATGGTTGTTCAATTATGCCTCTATCAGCACTTCTATAAACTGGGACCGACTTTTACAGCCTCAGTGTACCAGAAGGAGGCATATAGAGAACAGATTCAGCACTTCCTGCTTATCTAATCTGGACTGACCATGCTTCATCGTGTGAGATGTTGCAGAATTAAGTCATTTGTGATTACTTGCGTTGCATTTTTGTTTTCAGTCTTCATGTATGTCAGGTGTGGGGAATGGCCCATCCAGCATTTCCTGATTTTTAAAGTGCTTATGATGTCATGTCTGACATCATCAGGTTAAACCAAGAGGAGGGGTTTCTTTTACCATAAGTTTGTTTTAGATACAAAGGATTTGTTGAATATTTTTATTTATATAGAGCCATCTAGTTGTATGAATGTGTTAATCAGAACAGTGGGGAGCTTTATGTAGCTTTCAGTCATTTGAGCTTTAGATTCCCCAGCTCAAGCTACTGGTACTGGCTAGACCAGTGGTCAGCAACCCCTGTATTTTATTAGTGTTAGTTTTTTTTGTTTGTTTGTTTTTAGTTTGAAATTGGAAGGTTATTGTAATCTTGAAATATTCTAATAAAATTATATTTTATTAATTTTCGTCGCTCAAAATAAGTGTCACACTTCACATCAGAAAGCCACTCTCATTCAGAATCACAAATGGAGTGATACTAAGAACCTTCCAAGACGTTCCTTTACTCCAATGTCCTGTTATATTTTAGGAAGCAAAGAGATTAATTTTAGGATTTAAATCCTCAGAAAAACTTTAAAATGCTTAAATCACAAAATAAATTTCCCTGACAGAAAGATGTCGTCGTGGACAAATCTCAACGCTATCCTCTGAAAAAGTCAAGTGTAGCAAAAAAGTACACACAGAAATATTTTTCAATTTGAAATCACATGCCCTGACCACAAGACAAACCCTGTCCTGTGAGTCCTTTAAAACTTTAATCAAGATGCACACCAAAATAATTAAATTCAACAAGAACAGCGTGAGTGCGTGTGAACCACTCAGTTCACGTCAAACACCAACAGCAGCGACTTTTAAAAGCAGCTCTGAAAACATGAGATTTAGACTCAAACTTTCTGAGAAACTACATGAAAGTTCAGGAAAATGTTGAGTCAGCTTTGTTATGCGTTCAGTATGTGATTCAGTTTTTCAGCATACCCAATCAACTTTGGGAATGTGGAAGTCTAGTACACTGTCCTCACTGTTTAATGACCCGATTTTAATTTGAATATATGATAAATTTGCACTGGAACGTTACAGAGACAATCTTTAAGAAATTAAGACAAAAACCCGAATTCTTGTTCAGCATGCCTCTGCCTCCACTCTTAAGCCCTTACAGTTTACTATTCTGCAGTTGGGTTTATTACTGCTGATTTTTATAGCGCTCATCACTGCATCTTTTGGGGGGGGGGGGGGGGGGGGAGGAAAAAAAACAAACAGCCCAACCAGATAAAATAACAACAGATGATAGCTGTATGTTGTCAATACATTATTAGGACGTTTTAAACCACGCTTGTATCCGGGGCATCCCAAACTTGTTCATATCAATGTAATTCACTGGAAGTCCGTACTAAGCTTGGAAAAATCTTTTTTCCTGTTCATTGAAAACCTTGGACTCTTGATAAAATAATTAATCATTTATAAAATGTTACTCAGCACTAAACTTTTGGTGAATTTATAATGATATTTTTAAACCATTTAGCTTCATTTTTTATCTACACCAAATATCTGGATCCTGTCTCCTTATTAATTTACATTTGTATATGGTTTCTTTTTTATCTGATCTTTTTTATCCTGATTATGTTACAGTTTAGCATGTTTAGTTTGTATCCTCTTTTTGTATTTTAAATACCAAGCTTGTGATAACATTTTTGTAAAGTATTTATGACAGCAGTAAATACTGATGAGGATAAAGAGTCAAACAGCTGCTGGTGTGACTGAAACAATGACTGTTACTTTTCAAGGTGGACAAAACACCCACGTGTGTTACATAATTACCACCGTGTAGAACATTTGGTGTTAGGTCTTGGTGGGAGCACCAAGACCTATGAGGCCCATTTAGCAGTTTGAACATTATTTGGACCAAATCCAGCTTCTTCAAGTGTTGAATATTATCATCCGTTAACCTGTGCTTGCATTATCTGCAAACTGTTATCGGGATCAGGGCTCGACTTCACTTGACTTTATTAAAGCTCCTGTCAGCATGAAAGCCACTCATTAACCAGCTAAAAATACCTGCAGCTTTTTCCCTTTTGGATAAAGTGTTGTAACACTAACAGACAAAGTTGCCAAACCTACAGTGTGCCCCTCAACCAAAACAACACCTTACAAAAGTAGGTCACCAGGGTTTATATTTATATTTATTATGACTTTCCAAACATACTGAACTAGCTTTGAATACACTGGGTTATTTTCAAAGCTTGTTGATATAAATATAATACTCCAAAATAAATTAAACAAAGTGTGGCTTTAAAAGTAATTATTGAGCATATTTTTTCATGATCAAAACCTAATTTCTTTTTTATATTTATAGCATATATTATTTAAACTCTTATTCCATTTCAAAGGCAGACACACGGTTCAACACCACTGCATGCATTCTTCCCTTCTGATCATCTATCAAGCTGTGCGGATAACACAAAACCACACATGTATGCCACGCGTCAACAACTCTAAGCATGAAAACACATCCCTGCCGCACACGCTCTCACTGAATATCATATCTTTAAATATGGTTCATGTGCCCCCTTATTAAAAATCATACACTTTTCATCCCTGTAGTTTGTTGCTGTTTTTCAACATGATGAAACTGAGCAGTCGCTGTTGCATCATCACGTGGACCCAGCTGCGTTCACCGAACTTAACCACTGGCAGCTAGCTTCCCGGTGGCGAGCAAACAAGCCTCGAGTTTCCATAAATGAAATGCATAAAGGACAGAAAGAAAACAGCTAGCGGTTTGTTGCATTCGCTAAATATAAACTTCACACTTGAGCAGCAGTAAGAAACATAACCCCACCAAGCCTGTGAATTGGTAAAGAGTAAACTCTGTCGTTAGCAAACAGCCAACCACGCAGAAATACGAGCTTAGTAACCCAACCGAAAACAACACCGGGGGCAAAACAGCGTAGAAATATATTTAACAGCACAGTTACCCGTGTGAGCTGTCTCAGAGCGAATAGCAGCATGTTTCCAGGTGTAAGACCAGACGAAGAAGCAGCACGGCAACGCACACACAGCTGGTACGGTCGAAAAGGCTGTTTGAGAGACGGTTGGTTACGCTCGTCCTACCGAAGGGGTCGATGGGAAGTGTAGGCACATTGTTTTGAGGACGACACATGAACTAGCGACGTCCCTGCAGCGCTCACTCTGCTGTTTCTTTGCTTGTACACACTCTGTCCGTTTCAGGTTAGGTTTCTCTTATTCAGCGTTACATTTTGAAAATATCAATGTCTGCTAAATATAGCGAGCGGAGCATGTGTGACTTCTTTAATGATGGCATTGAAGTCCAGCTCTTAAAGGCATAAAAACACTGCTCAAAAAATAATAATAAAGGGAACACTTAAACAACACAATGTAACTCCCAGTTAATCACACTTCTGTGAAATCAAACCTTCCACTTAGGAAGCAACACTGATTGAAAATCAGTTTCACATGCTGTTGTGCAAATGGAACAGACAACAGGTGGAAGTTATAGGCATTTAGCAAGACATCCCCGATAAAGGAGTGGTTCTGCAGGGGGTGACCACAGACCACTTCTCGGTACATTGTAGAGAGGTCATACAGGCACATGGAGGCCACACACACGGCTGAGCCTCATTTTGACTTGTTTTATGGACTTTATATCAAAGTTGGATCAGCCTGTATTGTGTTTTTTCTGTTTTCATTTTGACTCCAAATCCAGACCTCCATGGGTTGCTAAATTTGATTTCCATTGATCATTTAAAAAAAACAAACGAAAAAACCTTAATTTTGTTGGCCGCACATTCAACTATGTAAAGAACAAAGTATTTCATATAAATATTTCATTCATTCAGCTCTAGGATGTCTTATTTTTGTGTTCCCTTTATTTATTTATTTTTGAGCAGTGTATTTACATAATAATAAGATAAGCCAAACTTAGGAACTTTAACATTTAACATAACCCATGAATGTAAATAGTAGCTTGATTATATAGTAAAAGAAGAAAATGTTCCTTTAATTTTTAGTCAGTTAAAGCTCCGGGATATGGATCTGGTATAACACAGAGGGTTGTAGATCAGTTTCAGCTGCTTGGGTGTTCATGAGATTTATAACAGGTCACCAGTTGTGCAACAATGACTCAACCCCCAATACAGGAATGGTTTCACAAGTGGATGCCGCTGACATTTTCCCCTCATCTTTTCTGGCTGTTTTTTCACCAGTTTTGCTTTTAGCTTGAGTCTGTGTCACTACTGGTAGCATGAGGCAACCTGGACCGTACAGAGGTTGCTCAGGTAGCTCCTCCAGGATGAATGCATCAATCAAGCCAGCAAATCTTCTGGCCAATGACAGGCACGCATACAAACATGTGGGGTCCTTACAAACTACTGATTACTATTTTGAATTGCTGGAATGAAATGTAGGCAAAATGAAATTTTTTTTGGAGGGGGGGGGGGCTTTATATTGAGCCCTCTGTAGCTTGATAATTTTGTTTTTTTAATCAAATAATGTGGCAAACGTTCATTCCTGATACATTACCCAGGCCATATCAATACAGATATCCAGCTTTTTTTATGCAATGTATAAACTGTTTCCCTGCAATGCTAATAGGGATTTGAATTATCTCCTGTTTATATTGGAAATAACACATGCAAGGATGGCAGTGCTTTCTGAAGACAAGTAGCACATATTGTTCAGTGAAGGGATTTAATGATGGGCTTAAGTCCCATCAAAGACAGGATTTCACTGTCTAATCCAAGATAATAACTTCTCTTTGCAGTCTGCAACAAACTCAAGCCCAAGGCGGACAATGTGTAGACATGTGATTCCAACACTAGAGGGAGTCAAAGGTTTGTCGTTCAATGTTTTACTTTCTCTGTAAATTAATTTTTGTCCAGTAATTCTTGATGTCCAAGTGAAATTTAAGTCATTATTTGAAATGTTTTTTGACAAACTGTATGTGTGCGTGTTGGACTGATACAAAGAAATGAGACAAAGTATATTTATTATTTTAATCCAGCTGTTGGCATTTGCAGTAGTTGTATACAAACAATATAAAATCCCTTGTTTAAAATGAGCCAAAAAATAAGAGCACTTGTTGCCCAATTGACTTAATCTCGAGTTGCAAAGAATTTTTAAATGTTGTTTCTCAAAGCAGAAACAAAACATTTCAATAGTTAAGGGAAGCACAACTTTTCATGACAAGACTTGGTACGTTTTTCATCTTATTTGGACAAAGGGAAAATAATTCAAGGTTTGCCTCAAGCTGGACTTTTTCCAGTTACAACTTTAGCATGTGCATTATAATAGAAAAATTATTAGAAAGTTTATGGACCAAAGACTTTTTTTTTTTAAGTTTTGTTTATAAAATGAGTATGAACCTTTGGTTTTGAGCTTACATATTTACGCTGTCTGGAAATTATTACAAAATCCATCACTCTGAGCAGATATGATGAAACAATAGTTAACCCAAAGAAAGAAACTGAACTGAATGCAAGAAAAAGTGTTGAGGAAGAAGAGTACCACAGGAAGAAAATAAAATACTGGAAGATCTGGACTGTATAGAATCCATTATTCTATGACAGAAAGGCTGAGGTTTACACATTTAATCTACATATACATTTATAAATGTAGGAGTAACAATATTAAACTTGATTGTGCATGAAAGGTTTAGAAATCTGAAAGGCAATCATGAAAGATAATCCTGCTTATACTAAGAATTTCTGCAGCATTTACACAACCAAATACATATTTACATAAAAAATGCTTTTTAATGACAGATATCAAAGCATGATGGCTTAAGTGTGCTGGGGTTACTCTCAGTGCTCTGATAGCTACATCCTTACACTGCACTGATTAGTGCTTCTGGCTCTGATGTCATGTGTACATGTCCTGGTCCACCTCCTATCATTTAAATATTATTCCCGTGGCAATCAGATTGCTGTTTATGAACACATCCAGTTCTCCCAGCACTGCAATCTGAGAACTGAATATGTTCTGCTAAAGATTGTTTTCATCTCATGTGTGGTCAGTTAGCCTGAGGTGCATGTGTGAGACAGGAGCCCAGTCTGATGGGAAAGGAAGCATCTATGAGGAGGGATGGCAAAATGGCAAAGCACAGAGCTTCAGAAACAAAAAACAAACAAACAAAAACAAACAATGGGGTGGGGCTGAATTTATCCCTTTGCTAAAGAAGAGATAAGATTAAAGAGAGCATAATATAAGCTACAAATTTAACATGAAGTGTGGTGACTTATGTGTTTTATTGCAATCCCACTATCGAGTAAGACCGTTCTTTACGTGTGATAAATGTTAGTGTAATGCCATTCCCATTTTAAGGAAATCAAACGGTGATTTTTCTAGTCTAACATTTTAATCCAACTGAGCCTTCAATGCCCATGGTCTCAAATACGAGATGGAAACATATTTCTCCCTCAGTCCTCAAAATTTATAGTGTCTGTTGCATTGCATCTGTCACCACCTCTCCTGCCTGAAGCCTCTAAAAGCTTCTGCGTCTGCAGTAAGGTGCCCTTTTTAAAGCCCCAAATGTCCAAATACAATATCCACCAAGGCCACTTTACTCCACCAATTTAGAAACTATTGCCATTTATTTGGTGAAGGTCCACCTGCATCATGTTAATACCGCTGCTGGCTAATCGAGCCAAGCTCTCTGCAGATAAGGTTTCCATGGTAACGATGGTGTGCTGGTCATTTGCTGAAACCGCTCCGGTGCCGGCTTCTGTTCCTGCTGCAGGGGAGGCAGCGTCGGGTGAGACTGTGGTGGCGGCGTTGCTGCTGGTAACAGTCGGCGGTTTCTTGTTCATATGGGTCTTGACGTGCTTTGAGAGGTGGTCGCTGCGCATGAAGCGTTTGGGACATTCTGAGCACGCAAACTTTTTCTCACCTGAAGAAAGGTAAACAAAAATAAATAAATGCATGTGATAATATTGGACTTTTTGCTACACAGTCAATGATCCATTTGAGATATGGTAATGGTTGACCCACTGGAGTCGGTCTGTGTGAGCAACCATTTACACTTCTTAATAAAAAGAAGTTTAAACCAGAAACATCTCAACTTTTTCTACCTGTTACTATCTATCTGTGTTCTGGGAATCTCTGTGCTCCTGTACTGATGCTGGTAAACACTGACCCATTCAATCAAGCATGCTGGTGCTGGTGTACACTGTAAAATTACACCCCATTTAATGTGGCAAACACCTATCACTAGGGGTGGGTTTTTATAATCGATTTATCGATTAAAATCGATTCTGGCTTGGATAACGTAAAATCGATTCATTAAAATCCTGAATCGATTTTTTAATATAAATTTATTTTGCCCGAAATGCCAGAATCTCTGGTGAAATCTCACAAAATTTCAACAACCACCAAACAGCTAAGACAGTAAATGTGAGCAGGAACACGGATTTTGCACAAAGACTTAAACACACAGCGCGACCCGCAGATCAGAATCAGTGAGATGTCGCCTTTCTCACGGTCATGGCTGAAAGCAGACAGCTCGCTGATTCTGATCTGTCGGCGGGTCGGCGCTTTGCGTTCACGCCCTTTTTGCGCTGATTCTAAAGCTGTTAGTTTGATCTCTCTCCAAACAATATCTCCAAACTACGCTTCACATAAACATCGTCATGAATTCACTCTGACTTTTACTGTTTTACTTCCGCCACGATGCACAGCTCTCTCTCTCTCTCTCTGTACTTCAAGAACAGTTTCCCGTCTAAAGATCTTTTTTCTTCAATATTCGCTTGCTTGTTACGCACAAGTCTACCGTTGTTTACAGCGCTGTCGGCCGCTGTTTTTTTTCCCTTTTACATTCTTCCGAAAAGAAAACTTCATTTCTGCTGTTCAATACTGAACCAATTTAAACTTTTTAAAATTATGCAAAATGCAAAACGCTTAGCGTGTCTCTAATAAAACCGCTGTAACTTCAGAGGTAATGTTCATATGTTGATTAATGGTTTTCTTTCGTTTTTGATGTATTGCAGAATATTTTTTATAAAATCCAGGCCAGTAAAACCACCTTCATGTTTTTCTGTTTTATCTTCAGCTACTTTGACACAAAGGCCTCTGCTGTGACGCTCACACCTTTGATAAAGTCTTGCGTGTGTCAGCTTCCTTTTTATAGATACAAAAATATGTAAATGTACTGATCTGAATTATAATATTTCTGACTGTCAAAATTTCCCAGATTCAAATCAAATTGAATCAAATCGAATTAAATCGAATCGTGGATCGAATCGATTCAGGACCTTGTGAATCGGAATTGAATCGATTCTAGAAATCAGTGACGATACCCAGCCCTACCTATCACACATCAGCTTATTCGGTTTTCACACATTTTCCAACTTGTAGCACATTTTGTGAGATAGGCCACCTTGAGGCACGACTGTTACACCTGCCGTATTCTAGCATCAATGTTGGATATCTGCACTCACGTGCATCTTCAGGTAACGTCTCGAATAGTTAAAGGCTGCACTGAATTCCTCTAATCTTCACTCTTTTCGCGTTAAAGAATAAAAGTGAACTTTCCCCACAGCAGACACATTTGGGAAAACAGGGCTGTTAATAATAAAACAATGTTGGCTCAGTTCAACTCAGTCATCCCTGCAAGCCATGACAAGTGAGTCCGCACAATAACAGGGCCTGAAACTAAAATACACCAGTTAAACTTATGCAATAAAACTAAGTTAACACTTATACCTGTGTGTGTCCTCTTATGGCGCTGAAGCTCATCTGAACGGGTGAATCGTTTGCCGCAGTAAGACCAGGTACAGACAAAGGGACGCTCTCCCGTGTGCCAGCGAAGGTGGGCTCTGAGGTGGGATGTCTTGCCGTAGATCTTCCCGCAGCCAGTGATGTGACATATGTGCTGCTTCTTTTTAGTCGGATCACTGCTTGATGCAATAACCACAAATCATGAGCGTGAGAGAAATTAAAAACAAGTGATATTCAAATGGTTCTCTGTGAAAAAACAAGTTCGCTTCAACTTTTTTGTGTAGTTCAGTTTTATAGCTAACAACAACGGCTGATTGTTGAATAAATACATGTAAAAAGGAAAATAAAATTTAGGTCGTGTCCAAATTCATGGGCTGCATCCTCCTGAGGCCGCATTTGTAGACCGATTACGTCACAGCGATGATAGCTAGCCGGGAGCTCGAGGGTTACTGATGCGGCCGAGAACGGCACAACTCCCGGCACATCATTTTCAGATCACCGCGGACTTTCGCTGCTCAGGTTAAACGTAATATATAAGTCACTTAGACAACCTAAAAATGTTATTGTTGGGCTTTTTTCAGTGTTTTGTTTGTTTGCGAGTAAATCGGTTTGGCTGAGATTAAAGTTATTAGATTAGATTAGATAAAATAAAACTTTATTAATCCCCCGGGTGGGTTCCTCCTTGGTTTTTACACATCTGACTAAACGTCAAAGAAGAAAACTGATTAAACAGAAGTATGAGACAGTCGAGAATTTACTCCAGTGTCCTGTTATATTTTAGATAGCAAGGAGCAGACGGCTGAGTTTATTAAACTCCACCGAGACAGCGGTGACGCTAATCAGAAGGCTAGACCGTCCAATTTCACGGCCGTTTACTTCCGGCCTACCCGACCTTCTGAGGACCCGGCCCACGTAGACCGCGAAGGCCGGGTCCTCAGGAGGATGCAGCCCATGGATTTGGACACGACTTTAGTCAGAAAGACTACCATAACAGGGCTCTGTAACATACCGTCCTTCTCCATCCTTGCAGAAGGGGCAGGTACATGCTTCTCTACGGTTACGTCGCCCTTGAGGTGGTGGGCTTATATCCTCTTCATCCATAGCTGTATTTTCATCCAAACTTTCTCCACCCGTCTGTAACGGCTGCTCTCCTGTAGCAACGGAGAAGAAAAATGCTAAAGTCTGACGTAACATACAAAGTTTATCTAGTGTTTCATTAAACAGCTGCTGCTCTAAAAGCTTAAACCAGTTACATTTTTACATGTTAGAGATCTAAAATACAGCTCTATAATTTCTGATCCAAAAACCATAGGGTTGAAGAGCTATGCGCTTTCTTCTCATAGCTCCTTATTGGCATAAAACCAAAACAAACAGTACTAATCCAATGTTAGTATAAAAAAAGTTGTACTATCTAAAAATAAGCTACATTTTCAGTAACAATGACAACTTTAGTCCTCTGGTCTTTATCCATTATACTTAAGGAACTTTAATGACAGAGTAAAATGTAGAAAAATGAGCCATTAACTAAAACAAGTCTGAACAAAGCCTGCTGCAAATGTAACTGCTGGGAGGCATACGATTTCACAACACTGTTAACAGACTCAGCGATTCTTTACAAACAGGGGAATTTGATAACATCTAGCCCAACAAACATGCAGACATACTGGGAGGAGCTGCCAATGGCCAAACTTGGAAAAAAAGGGTAAAAAAAAAAAAGAAAAAAGAAGGGAGGGGTGCAGTTACACCCTTGCTATAACAGAGAAGTCGTGGCTGACCCACAATTGCATGTAATGGGACCAGCACGTGGAGGTACGTAGGGTCAGAGGGGGAAACAAAAGCTTTAACAGGAACACAAACATGTGAAGTGGCCTAACGAGGTCAGAAAAGCACTGAACAAGCCAGACTGGTTCAACCAGTATAATGCACTACGTAGGTAAGAGGAGAAAGACTCAATCCAAAGATACAAGATAAAGAGGGAAAGAAAAACAGAAAGTAAATCTAATCTTTCAGGCTAACCATTGTTTACTAAACCCAACTGTAAGTCACATACTTTAAAATTACCATGTACACTAAGATCTTTAACTACCAATTAAACGGAAATTCTAACTAAACACAAAAAGTTGTTTGTGTTTAGTTAGAATCTAAAATTATTTATGAAAACTAAACGGTCCAAAGAAAAAGAAAAGCATCTAATACGAATGAAAGTCAGATCAACAGGTCTTAAACACACCAACTGCTGATATAGTAACCTGCATGTTATAATAGATGAAAATATTATGCATGTATTTTAACGCTGAATATTAACAGTTAATGAAAATCAGGCCACTGGCTGACCTGCTGTGCTGGCGATGGTGATGGGCAGCTGGTGCATCTGCAGCCCGGACCCCCCGAGGCTGTTAAGATTTATGGTCTGGATCCCTGGGATCTGCACGGTGTTGACAGGTACTCCTCCGGCTGCAGCTGTTCCCTGAGTCTGGCCGAGCTGGGGAAGGGACTGCACGGGCGCCAGTGTGATCTGCGTTCCCGTCGGATTCTGGATCTGAATGGTCTGCCAGGTCACTTGGCCGTTGGGGGCGACGGTGCGCAGCAGGATAGCCCCTGTGTTTGGCATGATTTGAAGATTTTGAAGCCCTTCCTGGCTGAGTGTTGGAGTAAACACTTGACCGCCTGCGGCTGCAACAGTACCGGCCTGGATGGTTTGGAGTTGCGCTCCACCTTGGATAACCTGCTGAGGCTGGATGAGGATTTGCTGTGGCTGCCCCCTGTCTCTGTTGTCTGGCTGTATTGGGACGCCCAGAGAAGAGGCCATGTTTTGCTGAAAAGTCCCTGTCACAGCTCCATTGCTGTTCTGCTTTTGGGTAACTCCATAAGAAGAGGTCGTCTGTGTAGTGACAGTGGAAGCACTGGTCATGTAGCCGGACTCGCTGTTGGAAGACAGTGGCTGCTGCTGCATGAGTTGGTTTCCCACTGCTTCTCCTCCACCATTGGTATCCCCCCCTGCAGCACCAGCAGTGACGGGTAACAAAGTGATGTTTCCATTTAGAGACACAGGCATATTTGCCAAGAACTGGGGCTGGTTTTGTAACAAACCATTGCCTAAACTTATGTTTTGTATGGGTATGGCTCCCTGAATGAGACTGGGCATGGTTATGATGTTTCCTGCTGCAGCGGCTCGGTTACTCGTTATGATCTGTTGGCCATTGGGAGAAGACACTATCTGAAACTGCTGGCCTGGTCCTGCTGCGGCGGGCACAGCAGACTCCTGCTGAGCATGTGTAAAATGCAGCGTCTGGCCATCCACTGTCTGAAACTGTGGAATGACCTGGTACTGGATGTTAGGCATCACACCTGATATAGTGGTAAGGACCTGCTGACCCTGCATTGACGGCGCCTGAGCAACTACAAAGGGCTGTTGTTGCTGCTGCTGACCCTGAGAGCTTACAGCGGGCGACAGCACCTGCCTGTTCTTGTTGAGGTCTCCTCCTGACATCACTCCTGAGGAATCTGTGGTGACTGTGTTGGAGCCTGAGGATGCTTGAACACTGAGAGGGTTTACCTGCCAGCTGTTGGCACTGGAGGTAAAAACAGCCTGGTTTAGGTCCAGTTGTTGCTGCTGATTCTGTTGGTGCTGGTCGGCGGGGGAATCGTTCTCTCCTGGCGTGTCAATGCGACTGCATGTGGCTGCCAACAAGGCGAGTGGTGACGGCTGCTGTGAGTCCTGGAAAAAGAATAAATGAAGGAGTACTTAGAAAGTAGAAATATAAGAAATGCAATGTAGAGTTACAAAAAAATAAAGTAACAGCTGCCAAAATATCAGGATGTTCAAGTAAAGCTGGATACTTGCATGTGATTGAAAGAATACATAATAAAGTTTAGGTGAAGAAGAGAGTGCAGGCAGGGTGGAGCAGGTGGAGATGAGTGTCTGGGCTGGTTTGTGACAGAAGGATGGCAGCAAGAGTGAAGATGGTGCCACTAACTCAAAGGCAGAAGAAGGCAGAGCTGCATACACACTGGAAGTCAATTGTGTGTCGCTGCTTTAAAGCGGGCGGCTGGTCGCTTGTGGACATTCCACGCTTCTGTTGCCTAGGTAACTCTCTAACGCATTTACCATCAGGTCATTTGCCAATCAGTTGCATTCTCTACTTTCACTTGTAGTCTTGTCCGTGGATTACCTCAGGTCCCAGCCACTTCCTATTGCTTGCGGTTATTTCGCTCATAGTCACCTGAACCCGTGGAATATCATCCACTTCCTGTGGTTTCTAGTCATCCGGACACTGCGAATCACTTCTAGTATGCACGCAGCTTTCAAGTTTCATTGGGTGTGACCAGTAGGACGATCTGATATCCTCGTGTTGGTGTTGTTCCCTCGTCATCATAAATAATGTTGTTCCAGGTTCAACATTGCAAGTGACCAATCACCTTCTGCTGATGTCATCCGCGACCTCGAAAAAAAACCAAACGCCTTCCAAAAATCTACTTCACTTGCGAGAAGAGAAACCGCCTCTGTAAGGACAATATGTATAATGCTTACCATTTATTAAAGGAAAGTATCCTGAAATGCAAAGAATTCAAGTTCCTGGATTGGCGGACAGAAGCGGTTTCTCTTGTTGCAA
This sequence comes from Neolamprologus brichardi, assembly GCF_056152115.1. Taxonomy (NCBI): domain Eukaryota; kingdom Metazoa; phylum Chordata; class Actinopteri; order Cichliformes; family Cichlidae; genus Neolamprologus; species Neolamprologus brichardi. The sequence continues at coordinate 31,159,291 of NC_142108.1, read as the reverse complement.
GTGTAGTAGATTTTTTTTAAGGCTGTATTTTTACAGGCACAAAAGGGGGACGTCACAACAATGTGATTGGTCACTTGCAATGTTGAACCTGGAACAACATTTATTATATTGATGTGGGAACAACACCGACACGAGGATATCAGATCATCCGTGACGAGTAGGGATGGGTTTAGAAATAATATTGGGGGAAAGTCAGGTGGAGTGAGAGAGAACGTTAGCGAGGCGAGCCCAAGATGGTGGACATGCACAGATGAGGAAAAATTGATATATTGGAAAAGGATGCTGAAGACTGAGCTGCCAGGCAGGAGGAAAAGAGGAAGACCACAGAGAAGACTTCATGGATTTAGTGAAGGAGGACATACAGAGGGTTGGTAGAGGATGAGGATGTTAGAGATGGTGGTGGATATTTCGCTGTGGCATCCCCTAAACAAGAGGAAGTGTAGCCTGGTTTGGAAAGCCCAGTAACACAGTAAAATGTAAATATTGTCCCACTTTGAATCAGAAAATTACAAATTACAGAGTGAATTTTTAGAGTTTATTTTTTCCTTCCTTGCACATGATTCAAAGCATTTACGATACAAGATTAAATGGTTTAAAATGTCTATTAAAAATTATTTTCCAAATTAATTTTCTGATTTAAAAAAAATGCTAGTGATGTGGTAGATTAATTTAAAAATGTCAGAAATACACACTCCACTACTAACAAGAACTTCATTAATAAAATTAACCCACTTTCTTGCCCTTTCCAGGGGAGTGGGCATCAAAGAGAGTAAGGTGAGGGGGTGTGGGCAGGGGGTATGGGAGGGACCACATTTTTGTGGAGTTGCGGCGGGCTTGGCTTCCCCTCCCCCCAAACCCACCCATCTCCCTCCCACACTTTTAGTTTGCCCTATAAACTGACTCACTCCGCTAGCCACCCCCTCCAAGGCCAGCCAAATGGGCCGAGCGAAATACACACGAAGTGCAGGGGTTTAACGGGAACACCCCGTGTGGGCGACTTTTACCTGCCCATTCCCCACCCCGGTAACATGTGCTCTGGGGAGAAAATCAACAACCCTCACAGACCCCGACACAAACGAGCCATAGAAGCGATCGAACAGATGGGAAGTGCACATGAGTTCAGTCTGGCAGTATCTCCAGTGGATGTGTCCCGTAACCTACTTGTGAATTTGCGTTTCGCTTTTGACTGAAGCCTCCACCGCTCTCCACAGCGGCCATTTCACCCTGCTGCTGATCTGCGGAAGAAGAGTTTTTGTAAGAGTACATCTCCTTAAAGCACTTCACAAGAAAAAAAACATCACACATCGAAACTTACTACTGCGTGTAATAAAAAGGCCGGAACACACGGAACAGCACAGGCCACGAACACATAATAAAAAGGGTGTTTTTCGGGGCCGCTGTGGGGCGATTCAGACAAGAAGTGCAAGAAAATCTAAGCGCTCACAGGGCCAGCTACATGCTAAGCTAACGTGAACTCACAAGTAAAGTATGAGCTGAAGTGAACGAAATGTTTTCAGCCACCGCTGTAAGTACAACTAGCTGTGAGCTCACATCAGTTGCACAGAGTTAAGTGACACTGTCTGCTTACCTATTAATTCAAGTCCAAAAGTAAAGTTACAGGTGACCAGTTGGTTAATTGTTGTTAGTCGTGTATTTAAAAATTAGCGGGTTTGTAACCTTAGTTGGTCACTTTTTTAAAAAAACAACTCGGCAGTTATCGGCACACGCCACATTTACGACACGGAACACATCGAAAACAACGTACTTCCACTCTACTCCTTACTGTTCAGTTATCGGTTCGTCCACAACATGCCAGTGAGTTTAAAAAGTTCACTTACTGCTCATAATTTGAAGACGGGAGGAGTTTCGCTGCTCTTTTTTCTGCTTCACAACTTTTCACAACTTCACACTAACTTGACGCCCCCCCCCTTCTTTGAAGGAGAACGGTGAGTGCGTTCGATTTAGGAACGCGGCAGCCTGCCCACGTCGGGGAGAACACGCGGTACAGGTTTTTAACAGGCTTATCAGAGAAAGTATTGACGAGGAAGTCATTAAATGAAAGTAGCTCCCCTATACAGCTCAAGTCCAATTGCAGTTACGTTTAATTCAAACATCTATGACCTAATTATTATCCCTTTTAGTTCTTAGTACAATGTTCTTCGGTAGAAAGTATTTATCTTATATCAAAAATACAAGAATACGAGTGGAAAAATCTCCCAGTCGAAATAGGTAACCATATATTCAACAATGGGCGTTTTGTCATATTAAAATTTAACTCACCCCCTGTTCGCTGCACTATCGCACTGTTCTCGTGAATAAAAGAAGCATACCCTTTTAAGAGCTACTTTTGAGCAATCGCTTCTTTTCTCCAATGGAGAAGGGCGTTTCTGCCAACGAGTATCAGTCGGCCAATGTAATTGGGCTAGAGGCAGAAGACTGGGCGGAACCAAGCACTGTAGGTTGTACCCCTGAGTATGATTGACGTTTGGTTATCTTTTTCCGCTTAAAAGACGCCATGAGTAAACAGTTCTCGGAATATGGGCGATCGCCTTTATTCGGTCAGACACTTGAGCCTGCGTTGTCCATCTGAGACATTAAGGCTCGTGTCTTGGTTTGAAAACGGAGGTGGGGAAGGAGGAAGGCCGCATGGGTATTTAAGTCTTGCCTCCGTGGCCACTGGCCACTCCCTGGTGGCGCCCGGTGGGTCGGGAAACGGCAAGGAGGCGGGAGGAGTTGGCCAGGGTGGCGGTGAAGATTCCCCCATCACACGCACACACTGGCTATGAACCGCGCGGGGAGGAGAAAATGGCTCGCCTGTGGGAGGGCTTGTATTATTAGGATTCGTGAGGGGGCTGTCAATACGGCAGCACATGTGCCCGTGTAAACAGGAGAGAGAGGGTGGAGCCCATCCCCAGGCCAGTCCTGCAGCCACCCACCTCTGTGTGAACTCCATCACTGACACTTCTTCAATTAGACGCAGACATGAATACTTCTACCGCCACACATTGATGCATGCATGACACCACCACACTCTGAACTGATCTAGCAGCACTAACTGAAGCATTCAGGTAGTCTGGAAATAAATGCAGTGATATGACACCGTTAAAGCGAGGCTTTTCATCATATACTTTACTATGCAGACAATTATAACATCAGCTTTTTGTCCAGTATTAGCCCAGAAAGTGACGTCACTACAGCATTTCATAAAATACAGTACTGTCCTTACAACAGATAAATAAAACTACAGCCTACATGCAAAATATCTGAAAAACTTGTAAATGTGGACCCACAGTTATTTTCAGAAACCATTGCTCCTGCGTTTCAATGGCACAGTTTTTTTTTAATTAACACAGTTTCTACATTAAGTGATTTTTTGTGAATATTTAAAGGAAAATACTAGATATGCACCATAGTGGAAAATGTTAACATTTATTTAAAACATGACTTTTACAGCTTTTTACGTGTAGGTGATTATTAAAAAGTAAGAATAATCAAATAAAAAATGTTATTTATTAATCAGGTGACAAATGTTGATTAATAAATAGCCTAAATCAGGGGTGGGCAATTCATTTTAAGGTTATAATAAAATTAAATAAATACTGGGCAGAACTGAGTTCAACTCATTTGTATCTTTACCGGCTTCATTAAATGACACTTTTTTTCCCATTTTTTTGTACTTTACTGCATGGATAGTCCTGATTTCTGAATACACTAAATCCCAGGACTGCCCTCTTCTGACAAGAGACCTCTGATGTTGTGCGAGGAACCTGCAGGGTTACAGCTTCTTACAGCTCCTCTTACCACCACGATTACTGTGGACTTTTCCTCCACATCTGCTCCAGTTGTTCCTTCAGCTTCTGGTAGTTCTCTGTCTCCTCGTGCTCCTTCCCAATGTTGCTGTCTACTGGTATTACCACAGTCATCACTATGTCTGGTCGGTTGACCCGCAGCTGCTTGTTGGTCTGGAACTCCATATGCAACACAGATGTTCCTGTACACTATCCCAGCCGCTTGGTTGTATCTCTCAGGGTATGCAGTCCAAGCGTGTGTCTTGCATCCTGTTACTATGTGTTGGATAGTCTCTGGGGCGCCGTTGCACAGTCGGCAGTTTGGGTTCTGTCAGCTGTGGTAGAGTCCTGTCCTTTATGGTGCTTAGGGCCTGTTCATGTGCTGCCATGATCAGAGCCTCTGTGCTGTCCTGTAAGTCATCTTTTTCTAGCCACTGGTAGGATTTCTGATGTCAGCTCCTTCTAATATATATATGAGCATCCCTGTACAGAGGAGTGCAGTCCCAGAGTATCTAACATAATGTGCAGGACCTTCACACTCCCAGGCCTCTGGTAGAAGACCTGGGCATAATGATTAGATGAATCAGACCCGTCAGGAGGATGGGCCCTATAGTTAGAGATTGTCACTATAGTCAAATTTGTAAGGATACATCACATGTGTTAGTCAGTGCAAAAAATATGCTAAAATGTCAAACTGGCATTAAGTGGCACACTGCACTGGGATGTTGGAGTGATGGCTACAAATGGCCTCTGTACTCCCATGGCATTAGCAAGGCTACACTGTCTTAATGGTACACTAAGATAGAGCAAATCTGCTTTTTCTTTCTTTTTTTCATGTTTTTTTAAAATGAGATATTTATGATTTTCAGCGACTCATTTTTAAGTAGTTTCCCAGCTGCATTGAGAACAACTACACACCTCACAGTAAAACGACTGAAGAAAATGATTGTGGGCCACTGGACGCAAAAATAATATTTATTTGTTTTGTAAAATTCAAATATCACAGGAGAGGTGCAAAAAAAAAAAACACGCACTATTTGCCTGTCATATGATTTGCATTCAAATCACTCGTGTCGCACTATCAGCGTTGCCTCTGACATTTCCACAGACTTGTCTGTGTTTTTGTTTCTGCAGGATGTGCAGCAGCTGCATCCCACGCTGATAAAACTTTGGTATTTCAGACGAGATGCAAAGTTACTTCCTACAAAGGCTTCTCAAACCGCTTCACCGCCAAGATCCGCGCATATTCAGCCCGACTTATAACTGACTGCTTTCGAAAGGAAATACACCAGAATCGTCGAGCGGTCGTTGATAAACGGGAGCCTGCTGGATGCAGGTTTAAGTGTTTTGTAAAGATTGCAGATGAAGTTGCTCGTATTTAAGTCGCCACATACAGGAAACGAGACAAAGAACGCTTCTGATACAGAACTGAAACCTGCGCCGATGAAGGTAAGGCTGCTTTTCGGTTGTCAGCATTGATTGAGCTCTAAGGCAGCATGTAGACGCTTCGCTGTAGCTGAATGGAGAAAATCTTACTCCGTCTTATTATCGAGAACATACATCCAACATACGGCTCCTGTAAGCTGTATTATCAAGTAAGTAAATAATAATTCTTAATTATAATGGTTTCCATCTCATCGATAAATTTATCTAAACTACACTTGGTTTCCCTTACACATTAAAGTAAATTACGACTTTTAATTAATAATAACTGCTTTTACTTTGAAGGGATTTAGACTGAACTGTTAGTCAGTCATACTGAAGGCAACTAGAATCGACCTTTTTCTATTATCTGTGTTTATATGTTGTTCGCACTGCTAAATTCACTTTATGAGCATTTAACCATAACATGCCAATTTTTAATGAATATTTATCTCTATATGTTTTATATTGTGTCTGTTATCTGGTCTCCAGCTGTCCTGGAGGTACAATATTTCACCTGAACTGTTTGTCTGACTTTGATGAGCCTTAAGCAGTATAGTCTCTGAACTTAATGTCATAGCTAGATTGATTTGCGTGTAACCTCATTTTTACTGCAATATCAAGTATAATCTATGCACAGATGTCTTAGAAACACTACTGATAAGCAAGCGGCTGTTCATATCCCTATGCAAAAATGGCTCAATTTTAATGAGAAGGGAAATATCACTGAAAATCCTGAATACAATTGACTTTAGAGTAAAAAGGTGTTCATTCTCCTAAAGTAAACATTAAAGCCTAACACTGTGTTGCTGCTTCAACATTTCATCCCCGGCTCTTTTGTTGCACCTTGGCAGCTTTGACAGAGCCATGTCCCCCGGCTGTCCTGTGAACTGAAGCGATGGAGAGCTCGTCCTCCACAGTGAGGCGGCGAGCATGGATCAACAGCAGCCGTCAGCGGGTCACTTTGGAAGACCCTGAAGGGCCTCTGTGCCCGTTCCCATCTGCCTCCATAGCGGACGATGATGTGTTCTCTGATGGTAAGAGCAGATTCTGGAACGTGGGAGGGATCGTCCTCCATGGTGCATACATCAAGTGATCAGCTGAACTTGAAGATACATAAGTAGCTGGATACCCTGTTTATTGGGTAAAGAATAAATAGTGGGTTAAAAAATATATTTGTTGTGACCAATAGCAAAAATAACACGAGTACATAACAGGATATACATGACAACAAGCGGCTAACTGTCAGTTAATAATAGCACAATGCATGTGTTCCTTCAGTGGGGATCAGTCATAATCTTAAGTGCGATTTCCACAGGATGCCTTGCAGGAAAGATTGAGAACTGGCTTCTCAGTTGTGGGTAAGTCAACTTGTTTTACTGCTTGTTTTTCTTGTAAGATGATATTTTGAGCACTGAAGGACAAGTTGTCAGTCACTGGAAACTGGTTAACAAAGAGCGGCGCGTAGCAAGTGGAAACTCTCTGAAGTCAGGTGTTCCAGGAAGATGCTGCAGCAAGGCAGCCGCAGTATTGTTTTTCACCAAAGTCAACTTTGATGATGACTTATTATTGTTCCATTGGAAAAAAATAATTTTACATTGAACTTTAAAACTAAAACCAGTGCTCCGAACTGACCTTTTGCTGTCTCAGGAACACTTGTTTGCAGAAGATCAACCAGTGTTAAGTGTCACAGAAGGTACCTGTTACTGAGTATGATAAAATATGTGGCCAGGTTATCAACACATAGATGTCTTCAGGCGTAAGAATTTTTCATCACATACAAACTAAACCTCACAACTAACTTCTGCTGCTTCACTCTTTGTAATATTTCCTTATGGGAGAGAAAATGATATAGCTAGGAGGAAATAATCATTTCCCTTTTTTTTCATCAAACTGCTGCAAGGAACACAGACAGGTTAGTTCACATTACGTCAGTTATCAAGAAGGAAGTGGTCAATGAGTTTGCATAGTCTGCGTTTTCACTGAAATGGCCTGTAACACCAGAAAAGAGTACAGTAAAAGAAATAGGAGAGAATAACCAGACTAGTTTGAAGGCGTTATTACATCTACAAGAGGAAGCTGACAGATTGATTAAGAAGCAGCTCTCACAAGCTCCGGCAGTATCGTGCTGCAGATGAAGCTATCTATGCAAACTTAATCACTCGTTTGATAAAAGCATGACACTGATTGGATCTCACAGGGGGTGTGTTCATGTTTTAAATATTGGAATATTTTACAGGTCAGATGCCTGCTCAGAGAACAGCGGTCAGCTGAGTTTTGGTGAGTAGGAGCTGAAACAAACCTCATCTTTAAAATATATTGGCATGCAGTAGTACTTTTCATAATACTGCATACTGATACTTTTATCAGGGTTTCAGATTCTGATGTTATGTTATCAAAAGTTTCTGTTGTCAGTGTTCTAAGGAGCTTGAAAAGAAAAGCGTTTGGACTTCTGCAAGTTGCTTGAAGACGTTTCACCTCTCATCCGAGAAGCTTCTTCAGTTCTAAGGTCAAATGGTGGAGAGTCCCAGATTTAAACCTAGTGGGAGTATCCCCCCAAAGAGGGACAAAGGACCCCCTGATGATCCTCTACCTAATCACATGAGCCAAGGTGTGAAAACGGGTGTGGGTCACAATCAGCCAGGGCTTCAGGTGAGCTCATTGTGAAACCTGGCCCCAACCTATCATGCGAATTCCTGAGGTCAGATGGCCCAGGATGTGAGTGGGCGTTAAGGCGTCTGGGAAGGGAACTCAAAACTTGATTATAGATGGCAGACAGTTGGTGTCGTAAACGACCGCCTCTGTTCAAAGATGGTCGCTCACAGTGGACATAAATGGCTTCTTTCACTCCTCTTTCAAACCATCTGTCCTCTCTGTCCAAAATGTGAACGTTGGCATCCTCGAAAGAGTGACCTTTGTCCTTTAGATGCAGATGGACTGCTGAGTCTTGTCCCGTGGAGGTGGCTCTTCTATGTTGTGCCATGCGCTTGTGAAGTGGCTGTTTGGTCTCTCTCCAATCTCTCCACATTGGCCATCTGACCTCAGGAAATGACATGATAAGGTGGGGCCAGGTTTCACAATGAGCTCACCCGAAACCCTGGCTGATTGTGACCCACACCCGTTTTCACACCTTGGCTCATGTGATTAGGTAGAGGATCATCAGGGGGTCCTTTGTCCCTCTTTCGGGGGAAACTCCCACTGGGTTTAAATCTGGGACTCTCTACTATTTGACCTTAGAACTGAAGAAGCTTCTCGGATGAGAGGTGAAACGTCTTTAAGCAACTTAAAGAAGTCCAGACGCTTTTCTTTGCAAGCTCCTTAGACTACGATGACCTGGATGACTGAGAACCTGCACAGACATGTTGTCAGTGTTCCTAATTTGAGCTGTTTTTCATTCAAATGAATTACCGAACCTCAAGGAGTATATTATGTTTAACTAGTACATGCAACAGCATTGTTTGTTCTGTGATTTTAGCCTGATGATGCCATAATAGCTGATACAGATAAGAACCTTCAGAGGCCAAAGATAAACCTGTGTGTCAATTTTGGTTGCTCAGCTCCTAATTACGTACATGTTTGCAGGACAACAAATAGACGGATGTTTTGTGTGTCATAGTACGATAAGGAACTAAAGCTGTCAAAAGATTGTGTTGGAGTAAAAAGTAGAATTTGTTACTTCTTTGGAGATGCAGTAGAAGATTTTAAGTTTTAATTTGCACGAAAACGAAATGGTGAGGTAAAATACGAGTTTCTCATATTTGCTACATTCATAATAATGTACGTGGAGGAAGTCTACATTACATTTTTTAATTTATATTTCTCATCTAATTATTCATATCTGTGACTTTCTTGTCTTCAGAGTCTGTGCTCCAAGCCGGTAACTTTGCTGATGACCTGGGTCTTGGAGCAGATGGTAAGCATACGCTGTATATGTTCATGCATGGGCAGACAAATATACATGACTGCATGCATACTTAGGCTATGTCCACACGTACCCGGGTATTTTTGAAAACGCCGATTTTTCTATGCGTTTGCACCTTTCGTCAACACGTAAACGGCGTTTTTGGTCACTGAAAACGGAGATTTTTAAAAACTCCAGCCAGGGTGGAGATTTTTTGAAAACTCAGTTTTTGCATTTACGTGTGGACGAGAAAAACGGAGAAAACTGAGAAAACGCAGCGTCAAAGGTGTGCGCATTTTTTGACGTCACACTGTGCGCCACGTTATTGTTTCGGTGAAATGAATTTCTACAATACTGTTACTGTTAATTGTCTCTGCAGTGTTTAAATGCTTACATATACACACACAGTTACTGTCCCTCCACACATACAACTCGGTTCTGCTTCTATGCCCTAGCTTTGTTTACTATTTCCCACTGAGGCTTCTAGACTTCTGATTGGCCAACATTTCTGCACGGTTAGGAATATATCGCCACCTGTTGCTTTGGCATGTTCCTAGCAGCGTTTTCCTTCATTTCTGCCTTTATGTGTGGACGGGATTATTTTTTAAAACGAAAACGGAAAATCTCCGTTTTCAAAAATACCCGTGTACGTGTGGACGTAGCCTTAGTGTTATCCTAAAGGAATTTTAGGAATTACATAGATTTTTGCCTGGGGTTAGCTCTCTGTGTCAGCTCCCTAGTACAAAGAGTGTGCGATGTGCCACTGAGTCAGTGTGAGAATAGCAAAGGCGTGTTTCTGGATAATTCACATTGATTGACTGGAGATGTCAAAGGTCCTGCCCCTTGCTCTCTCTGCTAACTCTTACTCTAAATCAGACTGAGTGTTTGTCTTCACATCTTACGTATTCATTCCTGTTAAAGGAAAAAGGAAACTGCAGATAATGACAACCCCAGATATTTCTTGAGAATAGTTTTGCATTAATTTCCTGAAGGCGTAGCCATAACCACTACTTTTCTCATATTCATCTGAAGATTAGTCAAGCACTTAAACGAACCTTCATGTGTTCTCTGTACAAATGACGTAATACATGCTTACCCTTGTAAAAGACTAATAATAGAGCAGAATATATTACTATAGGAAACTTGACTGTGCATCCTGATGTTTTTAAATCTTTGTTTATGTTCAAATTAGACTGAACAGTTTATATGTCGGTGACACACCCAGTGTTGTGCAGTGCCACGAGGAAGTTTTTTGAGAAAGCTTGAAAGATATTTTGTTTATAACTCTTATGTTATGTCATGAATGGGCACAAAATACAACTTTACACATATACAGATTCTTATGGATCACATGGAGATCATATATGAAAAAACTGTTATATGATTGTTATTGTAGGGGTTAAGCAACAACATTAATAACCACCTAGCGGATATTCGGACTCTGGAACAATAAGCTTAGTGGATTGTAAGCAAAGGTCACAGGTTTTAAGACTTGTTGCATAGACTGAACAAGAGGTCTGAAACATTCTTCAGATATTTTGGCCCATTTTTTTTCAGCAGTTTTTCAACAGTTGCTACAGATTTGTTGGCTGTAAATCTACGATACAAATCTTCTGTTTCACTAAAACCCAAAGTTGCTATTATTGGATTGAGATGTGGAAACTGTGGAGGCTCGTCCGGCCCCAACAACCATGTTACATTCAAAGTCACGTAAATCATCCCCATTCTGCTCAGTTTGAACTTCAGCAGGTTGTTTTCACCATGTCCACATGCCTAAATTTATTGAGTTGCTTATATGCGATTGACTGATAAGAAACTTGTGTTTATACGCAGCTGAAATTGTTTACCTAACAAAATTCCTTCTAATATTAAACAGATAATTCTCACACATTTTCCACGTCTCTTACTGAAATATTGTTAAACAAAACTGAAATCACACAGTGTTCAAAGTACAAAGTTATTAAAGGTTTAAGCTGTCAAACAAAGAAAGCTCATCCTTCATTTACACAGCCATTAATTAACAGAAGTTATTAATTTGAGACAGGTTGGTGTTGTTGCTTGTTAGACATCTTGATTGTCCCTTTGCAGGAAGCATTGCATTAAATGAAGGAAGAGTAGCGCCGAAGGGGATTTTCTACATTTACTCACATCATAGAAACATATCTACAACTTTATATCCTCTGTAGCGTTTTGTCTTTCCTGATAAGTGAATTTCTTCCTTGAGCAACCCTGTGGTGTTGTGCCTGGGGAAACTGTCGAACCCAGAAGTGTTGTAATTTATTTTAACGTGCCTTCTTTGTTTCAGCTTCTGTGGTAGAAGGTGGAGATGTTAAACCTGAGCCTGGGTGAGTAGTCAGCATATAAGCATGTAGTTATGGCAGTAGCAGTAAAACAGGAAAACAACAAATATTTGGTAAAGAACTGGTAGTCATTGGCATATAGCATAGGGGATCTTTACACTATATTAAAGGCATTTCTCATTTAATTATTTACTTGTAATATACAAAGGTTGCTGTGTGACTTTATAATTTTACAAAATCAGTATTAGAGAAACGTAAATAAATGATCTAATGTTATTTATTTATAATTTTGTTTCACTGTGTGGTGACCAAGAAGCTTGACACGACAGCCGTCCATCAGACAAAAGAGCAGGCTCACCAGGTCAGTCACCAACTCTTCCACACGTCAGATAAACAGATCACGCACAAATAAAGGCTTTAACATGCAGGTTGGATGCAGTCTAACATCTGACACGTCTTATGTTCAGCACACCTCGTCAAGGACTATGTTTGCCATCGATGAACTTGGGCCACAGCGTAACTTCCAGCTGCTTCTCTGCCTCAACCTGGAAAAGTACATCAACGTGAGTCTTTTAAAGGATTTATTATTCGCCAAATTTTCAAAAATGGTTTTCAGATGACATGGTATACACCATTTCTAACATATTATTCACTATAGTGGTTGAATCTTTGACGCTTTGATGATTACATTAGCTGTAATACAACATTTTCTCTCCTTTTTCTCACACTAGTATATCAGATGTCCTCGAGTTGTGTTCAGAGGATGCAGAGGAGACTTTGTATGAGCTGGGTTTTGGCTGTGAGGAGCCACAGGTGACTGTGCGCATCCCTCCTCGTTTCTTTACCTTTCCTTCTCAGGCTCGGGGCATCAACTTCCGACTCTTCTTGGATTCACAAATAAGGCGGATAAGAGAAGAAGACCCCAGCCTCTCTCTTGCTAGTAAGACTATCTAGTTGTAGTTCTTCTGTTGGTTAGCTTGCTTTGACTTCTGTAGCTGTAATCTGTATATAATTATTTGATCTGTGATAAGGTAAATTATATCCATTTATATAAGTCTCTTGATTCCCATAGGTCGTTTCAGACAGGTTCAAGTGCTGACAGCGATGGCCAACGCTTTCTATTCCCTGTACTCCCACGTGTCCCGCACTCCTCTCCAGAAACTGTCCACACCGGAGTTCACCTTCTCTTCCCCTGTGCAGAGGATCGAACGGTTCAGAAGCAGCATTCGAAGTGAGCCACGCTCTCCAGTAGAGAGGCTGAAGGACACTGTCAATAAGATGTGTCTCTACACGGGCTCTCCCCGGGGGTCTGACTCCACCTCTCCACAGCCTTCACCCAGGAAAAGATCCAGCCTGCCAGAAGTTGTGGATATAGTGTGGAAAAACAAGAGTGGAGTTAACAAGAAGCTGGATTTGGAGGAATGTAATAGCAATAATTCAGCTATGGATGTTAACCAGATCACAGACGGTGAAAATGGGCTGGAAACTCAACAGTCAACGACGGACATGGAGATTCTCGAGGACAGAAATAAAACCTGTGAAACGGAAATGATGGATGATAATAAACAGCCAAAGGATGTTGACTCTGGTGAAAATGACTCCATGACTCAGGGTGTAAGAACATCTGTAGCATCATCATTATCAGAAGAAACTGTCATAGAAACCCACTCTGAATCATTTCCATGTCAGCCAGAGCCAGACTCATGTTTGACACAAAGTAACAAAAGGACAGCGGAACTAAAGCCTGTTGCCAAGGTTACATACGATTTAATTTGCCCCCAGATAGTTGAGAGTGTACACCGGGCGCCTTTTTGCAGTCAAAGGACACACAGTCCGGAAAGTTTGACTCCCTCAGAGAGAGAAAGCACAGATAAATCCTGTTCTGTATCACACAAATTCAGTCTACAAGCCTCCGTGACAAAGTCTAACCTGAATTCACACACAGACGATGTTGGCTCTTCAGGTGAGGCCACGCGGGGGGACGCATCTAGATCACTTCCTGTCTCGGAACCCAGCGGTAGCTACACTCATTACTGCATAACTGTGACTGGCTGGGAAGGCGATGATGTGCCATCCTCTTCTTCGAAAACATCAGATTCCAGTCATGCTTCGCATGATTTCTATGGAGAGAAAAAGTCTCCTTCTGAGAAGCAAGGACAGTTTCTGAATCCTCTGATGCATCAGAGCCTGGGCAAGCTCTCCAGTAACCTTCAGCAGGTTAATTCCTTTGAGCTGGAAGAGGTACAGTAGTTTTACTATAGGCTTCATGTTGCTTGTTATCTCAGCACTACCATTTGAAAAGAGTTTAATGATGTTTTGCTGACTTTCATTAAACGAAAGCAAACTGAGTTCATCATAAACTGATTCAGGAAACATTTTCCAAACAGGCTCAAGTCATCATAATCATACTAGAACATGATGAAAAGGGTATAAATAGATATAACAAAATGATCAAATTATTACTCAAAAGCAATCTCACCTTCAAATATTCCATATGTTCTTTCCTCTGATAATGTTTGGTATGGGCTATGAGCCATTTATGATTCATAATACGTGGGTGTTTTGTGTTGCTCACTTTAACCCAGAATATAGCCTGCATTAGGAATATGTCTTGTGCTTACATTTTTTCTCTTTCAAAAGGATTTTGATCATTGATTATTGTTTGTTATGTAAAAAAAAACAGGCCAAATAACAATATTATTTATCAGAAGTATTGAAAATCTAACCAAATGATACAAAAGAGGCTCTTATATTCGGCTTCAAACACTGTATAGTGATAGACATCTATGTTGCAATGACGTCTTCAGCTCGTGCTGTGTGTAATTGTTCATGAAATTATTTTTAAACAGTTACTAAGCAGGCATTCCCCTTGTCTTTTTAGGTGCATAGTGCAGGAGAGGAAGACTTGGGACAGTCAGAAACTCCAAGAACTACAACCTCACCATTTTCAAAAAAACATCAATACAAAGGTACCCTGTGTGCTCACATCTCATTTGAGGAACTTGACTTTTATTTTGTGAACACAGTTTATGGGAATTTGACTTGTCACAGTTTTAAAATAGCTGTTTGCAGTTAGCAGTGGTCATAAACTCGCTGACAAAAAAAAAAAAAGATGCACACAGTTATAACAGTTAAAATGTGTGAAGTCAAAGGGTGTTGCCATGTAACACTGCTCAGCTACATGTGAATAAACTTTGAGCTTACTGGAGGTCTTGTATTGAGGTCAAATGAGGAACTGAGTAATTCAGGCAAACCCAGGTATAAAAATATACACTACTCCTGTCCTGTCTTCCTTCTCTCACCCCAACCGGTCGCAGCCAGTGTTGGGGAGTAACGGAATACATGTACCGCCGTTACGTATTTAAAATACAAAATATGAGTAACTGTATTCCGTTACAGTTACCATTTAAAAAGGTGGTATTTAGAATACAGTTACTTTGTTGAAATAAATGGATTACACGGCGGTACTTCCCTGTTTCATATTGTGGCGGGTCAGGACTGTTTGGGTTTTGTTTGACAGCTACGTTCTGTTCCAGGTGGCAGCGTTACGGTTGCCATGGTTACAGGGTGACGCTCTCTCTCTGCGTGTTTCCTGGGTGAGAGAGAATTTTTTGTTGTTGTTGTGCTAAGCTAATAGGCAGAATGCTACAGGTATAGCTCTAAAGAATGTAGCATCATAGGCAGTGTAGTCCGTGCTGCAAAGTATTGTGTATTCAGAATACGTTACTCTCATTGAGTAACGTAACGGAATACGTTACAGAATACATTTTGGGGCATGTATTCTGTAATCTGTAATGGAATACATTTTAAAAGTAACCTTCCCAACACTGGTCGCAGCAGATGGCCCCGCCCCTCCCTGAGCCTGGTTCTGCTGGAGGTTTCTTCCTGTTAAAAGGGAGTTTTTCCTTCCCACTGTCGCCAAAGTGCTTGCTCATACGGGGTCATATGATTGTTGGGTTTTTCTCTGTATCTATGAAGCGCCTTGAGGCGACTTTTGTTGTGATTTGGCGCTATATAAATAAAATTGAATTGAATTGAATTAAATTACTCATGGTGGGTTGGACCCCTTTTTGTCTTGAGAACTGCCGTAATTCTTCACAGATTCAGTAAGGTGCTGAAAGCCTGCCTCAGACTTTTTGTCTATATTGAAATGACAGTACTGCGCACATCTGTGATGGGAATCTCCCATTCAAGCACATCCCAAAATGCTGTGTTGCACTGAGATCAGGTGTGTGTGGAGGTCATTTCAGTACAGCGAACTCACAGTGATTTGAGCTTTGTGACGTGGTGGTGGAAGCAGCCATCAGTAGATGGGTACGTTGGCGTTATAAAAGGATTGTCAGGAGCAAACAATGCTTAGTTCATACTAAGGGGGCCAAAGTGAAAAATAAAAATAGGTAAGTGAAGTGAAAATATCACCCACACCATTACACCACCACAGGTCTAAACCACTGATGCAAGGCAGGATCCGTGCTTTCGTGTTGTTTACATCAGAATCTGACCACACCATAGGAAGGTTCAATGCTTCAATGTCCGATGTGTTGTGTGTTCCGAGATGCTCTTCTGCAAGGCCATTCTCCTCTGACATCCACAAGGAATTTTTCACCCAGATAATTGCTGCTCACTGTTTATTGTCTCTTTTTTGCACCATTCTCTGTAAACCTTAGAAACGCAAAGAGCAGCCCATCTGGCACCAACAACCACGCCAGATATCACTTAATCTAAATCACCTTTCTTTCCCATTCTGATTCCCAGTTTGAACTTCACTAGGTCACCTTGATCATGTCTGAACATGCCTGACTTGCAGCCATGTGATTAGTCGATTAGATAAACGTGTTAATGACTGGTCGTACCTGCTAAAGTGGCTGGTGTGTGTATGTTTGAGCATGAATATGAATTCAGCATCAGATGAGAGCTTGACAGATGTGTACACAAGTAGCTCTGCAGGTGTGTTTCTGTGCCTATTTAGGTCAGTGTGCTGCTGCACTTGTGCTGCACTTCCCAGAGTTTGGAGAACATGTCTGACTGCGTTTGCTCCCTCGTATAGGTGAAGTGGTCCGCGGTGACAGCATGCAGTCGGACAGCAGCGGCTATGCGGACGAAGAAGTTAGCTCCTCATCAGACAGACACAGCAGATGACAGACCGCTCATGCAAACAGCATGTACGGCAGTGCCTGAGTTTGTGAAACTCTGCCAAGCACTTCCTATCAAAATAAAATCATCGTACTGTAAGACTTGCTCATGTCACGACTTTAGAGGTTTTTTTCAGTGAGAATATTTTTGAACAAAGTATTAAGTTTTTCCATCGTGCTCATATTTAACAAAGATTATTGTATTCTTAATAAGTAGACAGTGGAAAATCTTTTATTTAAATGGCAATCTAGTCATAATACAGGTGAAAGGCTGCATTTCAAAGATTATTCCTGTGGAGCTAACGTTTTACTTCCATTTATTGTTTTTGTATCACAGCAGAGGAGCGTCACAAGTTTAATGTCAGCATCACCATCAGTTTCATGCACCTTGAACTCAATGTCAGTGTGAATAAAACTACACAGACGTGTCCATCCTGCATTGAGCGACAGATGTTTTCTTTAGTAGTGCAAAAAATTATTTTATTAAATGACTTCACAGCATTTTACCAACTAACAGCTACAGTAAGGCAAGGTGAAGTGACACAACGGGCAGTTACAGAGAATACTCTGGAAGCCAGTCATCAGCTTTTATGTGGAAACTTATCAGTCACATCAACAGAAAAACAAGGGGATTGTTTGAATACTTTTGGAAGTCCGCATGACATGATGGCTTTGTCTGGTCTGTGATATTGAAAGCTTAACACACGAGAGTGAGTTTAATGTTGAGAAGAACAAACATTTATTATAAATCTCACTGTACCGCTTCCTTTTTCTGCCAACACATAGCTGTGTCTTTATCTCAACAGAAATGAATTTGCAAACTTAACGTAAAGTGTGAAAAAGAAAAGAAATTAGACTGTGACACATCATGAAACTACGTGAGGGCAATTCATAACGGAGTTTCCAAATTATTAATGTTATTTAGAAAACAGCCAAACATTCAGAGCACAGCGCAGCAGACAGTCAGCTTTAATTTGGGGGTTTTAAATGTGAGAGCTTCTAACAGTGTTTTGGAGGTTGCTTAGCTTTGTGTGCAAACTGTTTGGAAAGTTAAAAAAAAGGTTTGCTTACACGGCAAAAGTAGTCGTTCTGAAACATAACAGACTAATCTATGTCACTACGTAACGGACTGATGTAATGCCAGCACGGAGGCTAGTTTGACACATCATCAGTAAATGGGAAGCTGCCTTTGCTGAATCTGACAGTAAAACTATTTTACCCCTCTGAAGACCCAGTGACATGCTTTTATTTCCATGGAAACAGCAACGTGAAACATTTCATTAAATAAAACCATCTTCAACTCCCTGATTTAACACCAAAGTTACCTTAAAAAGCCCAGAAAATTAAAAACATTATCAAGACACTGGGATTTCAGATACCACTGTGTCGGTTCAACTGACCAATTAGAACATATGGGGGAGGGGTGGGGGGGTCTATTGTAAAGGCCGCACAATAATATAAGTGGACTGTGGTCTCTCACCCCAACCGGTTGCAGCAGATGGCCCCGCCCCTCCCTGAGCCTGGTTCTGCCGGAGGTTTCTTCCTGTTAAAAGGGAGTTTTTCCTTCCCACTGTCGCCAAAGTGCTGCTCATAGGGGGTCATATGATTGTTGGGTTTTTCTCTGTATCTATGAAGCGCCTTGAGGCGACTTTTGTTGTGATTTGGCGCTATATAAATAAAATTTAATTGAATTGAACTGAATTGACTGTTTCAGAGAGAGGGCGACAAAAGGTGAAGCCACAAATAATGTGTTTATTAAACATTAAATCATATAAAGCTAATCTAACCGACCCAAACAAAGAACTAGCATGTAACAGGGGGACTATTTTCATACTAAAACCAACATTTTTTAACACTTGTGTGTAAAATGCTTAATCTTCAAGATGATTGTCCTATGACAATAACTCAGCAGTCTCTTTTTCTTAATTTTTCTTCAAGTCTGGGCTCTTTTTAGATCCGTGCATGAAAACAGGGATTTAACAAAGCAGCAGTGAACGGATGACTCCACTCCATTTTCTTCAGACCCCTTTCACGCCCTGGTCGTTTCACGGCATCAGAATTTTATCTCAAGTTATTTGCAACGTTGAGTTTACCACGATAGCACCATTTATAAATTCAGATGAAAACAACTAGGGTGATATAAAAAAGTAAAAATACATAATTAGTGATAAATATTGTAAATGTCAAGTGAGGTTTTTTTTGGGGGGGGGGCAACTAAATCTTCATTGGCATCATCAATAGGACTTTTAAAAAATCTCGGGGCATAAAGAGTCTTCATTTCTAAATTTGAGGTAATTCATGTTATTTGAGTTCATCACAAAAGTGCCTCCGTCATCCAAAGTAGAAATTTATGATGGCATTTTGTAGTGGTGAGTTCAAGTCTGTGAGGGAGGGGGGGCTGACACGCTCGTCATTTCCCTCCTGCCATGATTTTGAGGTACTGCAGTGCATTGTGGGCTGCGTTGGCTCGGGCACCGTCTACGTTTGGGGCGAAGCCATGACACACGGTGATTGGCTGCGTGGAGAGCTCCACGAGACACTGACACAGGCCGCTGAGACTGCGCTCCTCTGAGAACAGAAGGAACAAAATACAAAATCATGAGTTTCATTTTTATTATAAAATAGATACTTACAGGATTACTGCTACTTTTTAAATAATAACATATGTGTGGTGCACTTCAGAATGAAAGATTTAACAGTTAACATTGTTATTAATACTGTACATCTAAGTCAATGTACCGTTATTATATACAGGCATAATAATAATATGATCAAAACTACTGTAACTAAAACATACATTAGAATATAGTAATAACTACCCTCATCTACTGCGTATTTTAAGAAAAACTAACACTTTTGTCACGATTTCATAGATCAAATAGTTTGCAGAGGATAAAATAATGACCGTGACAGGTTTTAATACTAAAAAAAAGAAAGAAAATGTGTGCTAATTACACAAATAAGTCGAGCAGAGATAACAAACAAATGCCAATAATTCGATTCATTAATGTAAATCTGCTACGTTAAACTGTTGTTTCGGTGAAGAGCTTTAAGCGCCTTGTGATTTGGCGCTATATCAATAAAGTTGAATTGAATTGAAACTGTCCACATTAAAAAAAAATGGTTCTACATAAAACCAAGATAACAAGCAGCTGCAGGCTACTTCCTCAATATCTGGTGACAGTAATAACGACCGCAACACAGCTTGCCTTTTTTTTCTGGGCACGACATCAAAATCTACCCTGTATCCTCTGCAAGTGCGTGCAGATGGTGCGAACCAGATGTGAAACAGTAAGAGGCTTTCACAACCTAACAGATCGTAAGCAGCGCAGTGAAAGCTCCACTGAATTACCATATTTAACAGATACTAACAAAAATGCAGCTCTTCCTGTCAGCAGGCGCTTTGTATACCATCCTCCTTTTAACGAGAACGCAAGAGAGAAGTGTGACAGGTGCGGTCTGTGAACTCACCAAGGTCCAGGTAGCTGACATCAAAGCGCTGCTCCAGAGACAGTTCGCTGAGCAAAGAGCAGAAGTTGGAATCAGAGGGCATGCCCAGAGGATGGCTGCGGAGTTGGAGGATCTTCTCACCGGCAGAGTTACGCAGAGAATCCCACGTGCAGCTGAAGCCTTTACTTTTACCCGACTCCGCTCTGCTGCCTATGTTCTGTGCATGCAGGAATTAATGGACATTGTCATTACGTGCAATAATCATGAGACAGAAGAGTAACAACATATGAATCAGAGGTTATGCTAAATTAATAATGCATCAGGAAATACAGAAAATTAACATTTACAAAAATATTTTGTTACTACGTAGAAGTGAGCTAAACTCTAATCCCTCTAATGATGCTTAATGAACATTTGTCAGTCAGTGTAACAGTGTTTGATTCCCACCACAGTAAATGTATCATCTTCGGCATCAGGATCATTGCTGGTCCTCATATCTACGGGGACATCGTGTATGCGTGACAACATCTTAGCTGCTGCGTTTCTCTTGGCTAGCTTCTTAGATGTACCACTTCCTGGAGAGGAAGAGGAGATTGCATCAGAAACCAAAGGATGTGCTTGATATCTCTTAAGTTTTCATGCTTTAAGAGAGTAAGTCAAGGAAAGTCACAACTTAGTTGACCAGTGTGGAAGGTGTAACAATAGATATATGATTTTGCTCAGTTTTATTAAGCTGTTTTCTATCAATAATATTTCATTAGTGAACACACTTACACACACAAAATTGTGTTTTCATGTCTTTGTGGGGACATCTAATTGACACAATGCTTTTCCTAGCAGCTTACCTTAACCATTAAAATTGAATGCCTAACCCTAACTGTAACCCTGACACTAACACCACATTTTGAGCCTCAAAAATGCCCGCAAACTCGTGGGTCAGGCGTTTTGTCCCCACAAAGATATGTAAACATGGCACACACATACACACGCGCACGCAGGCTGAGAGATTGAAACAAAGCAACGTACCGATTTCTACAAATCTCTCCACTCTGCAGGTCATGGTGAACTCTTTGCGATGTGCTGGACCAGACTCTTGAGTGACTGTGTACTCTGGCAAACGCCATCCTTTCTGCACCACCAGCTCCTGACAGAACAAAGTAAAAAGGAAACCAAAAGTTGGAAAATTTACAAGCCGCAGAAATAATGAGAGCAAAATGAAACCTTGGTAGCTGTCTGCGTTTACCTGCAGAGCCCCTACAGGGTTGCATTCAGACTGCTGTGAAGTGCCTGTGGTCTTCATCTCTGATTGGGCACTACACAGAGGTTGAGAAAAAAAAAAAGGAAACAATGAAACCACAGCGCTCTATCTTACTCTTGTTAAGTGTTGAAATGCTCTTCATAACATTCAGGCCGGCCTGCTTATTAGATGTTTAAAGCAGACTAAGCTGGATGGATAAACATTTTTAAATAATTTTAACTGTAATGAGGTTGTTTTATAAGAAAATAAATAAAAATTAAACTGACCCATCTGCATCAGTAGACACATCAACCCCAATAAACCCGTCTACTCCAATACCAACTCCGGCAGGACCTCCGAGGCCTCCCTTTAGCATCTTCAGAGCAGCCTCAGCTGCTTTGTGCTTGGCTGCCTTCTTGCTGGGCCCCTGGCCGGTGCAGCTGATCTCTCCGACGGAGACGCGGAACGTGAAGTTGGGCTGGTGGGCCTGTCCCTCGGCCTTCAGCAGGTCATACACTGGGGTCTTGCCTATCCGCGTTCCATACTCCTGCAGCAGACTGATGGGCGTCTTTCCGGGATTCACAGCCAGCATTTGCTCAATACTACATAAGAGAAAAACCTCGCATGAGACAAAACTCTCCAGAAACACCTTTTCATGCAAACAAGAAAAATAATTGTATATAGGGTTTAATATACTGTGTGTAACTTCACAGTTTTACTTTATTTCTTATTTATTTTCATTTTCATATCTATATTTATTTTATTTTTTAATCACTAGTTTTTTATTCACTCAAAAATTAAAACAAAAACTATTCAAAGAGAGTAAAAATCTCACTAAATATTACGGGGAACTATATTTTTGATACTTTTTCTATATATTTTGAATTCTCTGTCTTCAAATGTAAAACAAAACACTGGTTCAAACAGAACTTGGACACATTAGAGTTACAGAAACAATTACAGTTACATATATCTATGCTTATATTCACCAATTAAATGAGATTTTAATTTCCCCGAAAGTCGACAGAAATATCAAATAATGTTGACAGAAGAGTTGAATAAAAAATGAAGTAAAAAGAAGAAAAATGCAATGATTTCAAAGTCTGATCTGTGTAAAAATATATGGCTGCAAAAATGATCATAAAACATCTGTGCAAAGTTGTGCTTCATTCTCACTGGAGAAACCAAACAGCCACTTCATAAATGCACGGCACAACACAGAAGAGCCACCTCGACAAGACAAGACTCAGCTGTACATCTGCATCTAAAGGTCAAAGGTCACTCTTTCAAGGATGTCAATATTCACATTTTGGACAAAATAAATGAAAGAAGCCATTTATTTCCACTGTGAAGCACCATTTTTGAACTCTCTGCTACCTATAGTGTAGTTTTGCGATCTCTTCCCATGTAACTCACATAATAGGGTGAAGCAATGTCTCACAATGGGTTCACCCGAAACCTCTGCTGATAATGACCAGCACCCTGTTTCACATCTTGGCCCATGTGATGAGGCACATGATCAACAGTTGCTTACAATCTAGGACTTTCCAGCATTTGGTTTTAGAACTGAGGTAGCTTCTCAGATGAGAGGTAAAACATCTTCAAGAAACTCAAAGAAGTCCAGTCCCTTTTCTTTCCAAGGTCCTTAGATTAAGATGACCTGGACGACTGAGAAGCTACACAGACATTTCTTTCTCAAGCCTTCAAGTGCAAACTGTCCACAGTAATGTGCTTTAATAATGAATAATTCAGTGTTACAACTAGATAAGCTCTATGGAGCTCAGGTCCTCAAACATGGAGAGACTTAGACCAAACAAACAAAACAAAACTTTCTTTAGAGGAGATTTCCTGTTTAATGCACGTGCTGTAGATCAATACAGCCATCGCTGATCTAATTATTCATTAATAGTCACTTTCTATGGGAAAGGGGAAGCTTACAAAAGTTTTCAGTGTGAGTGTAGCCACTTTATTATCGGAGAGTCTGAACACAGTGTGGAAAAGGAGTAAAACATAACGGATGTGACCAAAGTCTGCAGAAGCCCCGATGCCGTCATTCTGGCGTCACAGTTTTGCAACATGTAGCTGTCAGGAAACAAAATGCTAGCAGCTCGTGTTTACAACTCTGTTTCTGAAACCCTACTAAAAGCCAGCCTTCTCGTCTTGTTTGTTACTGGAGGAGGAGTGCGGTGGTCTGACCGGGGGAGCTGTTAGCTTAGCTTTACCTGGAGCACCCGGAGTTTCTCTTCCAGCTGTCCGATGCTGTCTCGTCGTTCATTCCCTATTTCACGCAGACAGAGCCGGTCGGTTTCGGATGGCAGATCCCCCCCACCAAAACAGACACTTGCTTTCATCAGACGCTGTTTATTGTTCCCCCTTACAGATGATGAGGCGACGGCATAAAGCGAAGCCCCCCCGTCACTGCCGCCCCGACAGACTACGGAGTCCTCTGGCGCGATGATATGACGTCATGGGCTCGCTGCGAAACCTCTGTTTTGGTACGTTTAACGTTGAGATTTCACGAAACATGTCTTTCTATGGATGGTACAGACAGAAGTATACAACAGGCGTCAATCCAAGTATTTATGCACGTTAGAGAGGTAAAAGATTCAGACATTCGTCTTTCGGCTGTTCCCTGTAGGGGGCGCTAAACACACCATCTGCTGTAGCATCGTCTTCTGTCACACCACCCTACTACATGTCCTTTTTCGCTGCATCTATGAATCTTCTCAGTGGTCTTCATCTGCAGTGGAGCCGTCATCTCCAAACCGTGAACATGGTCCGCATTTTTTGGTAAATGATCGCTTTCATCATCTCATCTTCCACCTCAGGCCACTGAGGATTTAAAAACAGACTGATAAGAAAATAGAGAATTTCTGCATCACGTTGAATTACATTTGTTAAGTTATTTGTTTAGCCTGTAAATAAAAAATGGCCTTACAGTTGATTTTTTTACAGTAATTTCTACAGTTGTATATGTTTTGCATGAGTTTTATTGGGAATGGTGTGGTGTTCCTAAATGTAACCAGAAGAGGGCGACAGTTAGCTATAGATTTCCCCTGCTGACAGCCCTCCCTGTCGGGTCCCTGGGATGTCCAGCACCTGTCATATCCACTACAGACCAACGTGGCAACACGAGAAATTCCTTTCGTGTAGTGGACTGACCACCATAAAGCAGAAATCAGATATGCCCCAAAGTGTTTATTCTGAAAACATCCAGAGTTAAACCTCTCCATGGAATAAAAAAGGTTATAAACTTTCAAAAGAAACGTTTTCAGCACTTTTAATTTATTTTAAACAATTACAATGAAAAATAATTTACCCAAGTAAATGTTTTTACAGTGATATTACAGTCAGGCAGCTCTTTTAATTTGGGATCTTTTCCCCTGCTTGGTTTGGAAAGATGTGTCTTCATAAATAGCCAAAGGAACCGTGCAGACCCCAGAAATCATCTGAACCCACAACGTCAGAGTCTCCTTTCCAAATTATGTAGCAGCGCTTTGGTAAAATATTTCATTTTATTAGCATTTTCCACCTTTCCATGAATTATCTTTAATTCCGGGGATCAACAATTAATCCCATGATGGTGCGCTTGCAAAGCCCTGCTGGCCACGGTCGAACCGAAACTCTGAAAACTTCGTCCACTGGCATCAGCGTGTCAGTGTGGATAAGCCCGCTTTGCCAAACGCAAGACAAAGCGAACTGGCCATGACAATGAGTAGAGCTGCCTCCCATTTGAACTCCTAAACCTACAATCCGAGCAGCGTGATTTATCACTGACCTGAGTATCTGTGACCGGAGCGCACCCCTCCTCCTCATTACTCATACTTTCAGCGTTAATTTGTCATATTCTCCGAGACTTTATTTATCAGCTAAAGGCTCCAATTTATTGACCTATAATGTGATAATGTGAGCGTTTTTATTGAGCTTGTGGTTAAATCTTTGACTGAATGAGATCAGCGATGAATGCCATCTCTTAGCAGTTACAGTATACTTCATCCAAATTGTATGCGCACATCCACAAACACACTTTCCTTTTCCCTGCCTTGGCCTGGTGCATTAGTATGTGTGGTTCTTTGCTTGCCAAAATCATCAGTAGATATCTTGAAGCCTCGAGCTGCTCTTTTTCCCTCCTTCCACAATATGATGTGTTTCCTTTTTTGTGTGTGTTTTGATCCTTCTCTTGCGGCCAGGCTGCGCTGTGGTGAGGCGCGGGTTCGAGTGGCGCTCCTGTGTTATTTTTGGCAGCAGCAGTGGTTGGTGGCTGTTGAGGAGAGAGGAGACAGAAGGGGGATAGCATGAAGACCAAAACCAAGGCTGTTTAAGGGATTTCTGTCTGAAGGAATTGCTTTGTAATGATCGCACACTCATTATGGATGTGCGTGCGTGCATACATTCACTCGCGCACGCAGATAAAAAAGCTGGCATGCGCATTTGTTCATTTAACACTTCTCAAACACCTCATATACATGCTCCCATTCTCGGACCACACACTCAGTGGCTAAATTGCCCAACCTGTGATTTCTTTTTTCTTTTTCACTGAATCTACACGACCCTCTTGCTGTCATTTGAATATATCAGCACAGTCACACATTCGGCTTTGGTTCGATTTCTGTGTTTCTGTCACACTGGGAGTATCTTTCGCTGTGAATGTTCTCTCTTTCTCTGATGGAACCAGACTGAGACTGACATGCTCAGGCAACACGCAGTGTCAGACATCCACGCTCCTCCCTCCGCGCTTCTGAAAACACCATTTGAAAAAGATTTTCTCCGACTCCGCTCTTGGCCACAGATCAAGAGAACGTTATTACTCGACTTTATTTATTTATATATTGTGGTGGTAATGTGTGTGGATGTATGCGCGCTTGTACGTATGTGTGAGTGAGTGATATGTAATTGTGTATGTATGTGTGTTAACCCGCAAAGATATTTCAATTTCTTCAGAATATTAAATAAACATGCAGCAGCAGCAGCAGCTTCAGTGAAGCGCTGCCTGCCAGTGGGTTTTGGGTTGGATGGGTGGCGGTGGTGGTGGTGGTGAAGGGGGAGAGGGGGTTTGTGGCCGTGGCTCTGGGGGGGTGAGGCAGCTCATGGTCAGGGCCCCCGCCGGACACACTGGCGCCTCGCGCTGGAGGACTTCTGAACCACCACACTCCTCCACCAAACCCTGCCAACCCTGGCTCCCAGCTCCCACTTCCAACCCAAATCGCTCCGTTCTCCTTCTGCGTTTCGACTCTCTGTCTCTCTCCCTCTTCTCCCTCCTTCCTCCCTGACTGTTTTTTCCTTCTTCAGTTTCCTCATTCTGTTGATTCGCATCCAGATTCATTTACTATTCGACTCCGCTCTTTTTCTCACTTACTGCTGTTCTTTCAGTGGCGGTTCTCCCCGACTCTGTTTTCTCTACCTTTCCTCCTGAGAGCTGTGGGTTTTTACACCTCCGCCACCCCTTCTCTGCACTGTCTCTCTTAAATCCCTTCACTTTAAATGTTCCAAGGAAGTATTTAGTGGCTTGACTAAAAAAAAGTAAACAAGTATGGTTTGGGCTCCGTGTCAGTCAGAATACAGTCAAGATAGTAAGCATTTTTAAAAGGAAAGAACACTTTAATGGTGCTCTAGATATTTGTAACGGTATTAGGTTATAATGGGCCATCAATTTTCTGAGTGGTTTTCCAACCAGCTCCAAGAGATATAGGCCTGCTTGTCTTGAAAGAAAGAAACTTTCCATCATGGCAAAAATGGGGTAAACCGTGCTTCGCTGTATATGTTCTCATGATAGATTCTGTTAAAGCTGTGATTTGCACGCGAAGACAGTCAGGATTGGGCGTACGTGATTATTGACAAACAGCCAACGTGTGCGCCTCATTCAAAGCCTGAGCAAATGTGTGCGCGTGTTTTTTTTCTTCTTCAAAGAATCTCAACTGCACCTATTACTGCGCATATTTGACTTATGGATGCCAAACATCCTAAGTTGAGCAGATATGTCTTTACGTGTCACACGTGCAATTTTCTTAACCTAATTTTCCCCTGGAAGCAATTTGTCATCCGGAGGCCATTAAATGGGAAGCATATTATCTTTTTAAAGGGGCACAGAGTCACCCACAACCCTCCCACAGTTCCTATAAACAAAATGGCCTCATTTAGTGGTGCATTTGGTGCGTTGGGCAGTGAGGGAGCACTTCTTTTTAAACTTTAAAGGAACTTCACAGACTATGGGGGAAAAAAAAGCTTTAATATTGTAAGATTAGCATTGGAAATAAGAGAAGCGTTACAAGTTTGATGGTGTGAGGCGCACGGCTTACTTGATTCATTAACACCAAGGCCGGTGTTGTGCCAAAAAGTGATTGCCTGCCAAAAACTGATTTCCAATGTTTCCGTGTATTTTTTATGTGTAATATCTTTATGTAAGTTGGTAAATAGACTTCGGTGAACAGCGTTTACAAAGGGATTATATATAGAATTAAAAAAGTATCTGTTTTTTCAAGTATCTTTACAGCTCTGTGTTATTGTACTTACATTATAACCAATCCGGTCCTTTATCCTCGTTTAAAATATTTTTACAGAACTATTGTCATATTTGCTGCCATTTCTGCTGTCCTCTTGGCCAGCTTACTCTGACAAAATACATTTTTAATGTTAATGAGATTTTTTTAACTGCATAAATAAAGGTTCTATAAAAGTCGCTGCCAAAAACTGATTGCGGCTTCTACCTTGTTACACGAATGTTGTTTGTGGCTCAATATAACTTTATGTCATCCATGAGGGATGCATTTAACATATGTTTCACATATTATAGCCCAACAAGTTACTTATAGCAGTTTAAATACGAGCAATCAGTTTTTGGCAAATACCGGAAATCAGTTTTTGGCAGACAATCACTTTTTGGCACAACACCGGCCAAACCCCGATCGCCAGTGTAACGGTGAGTGTAGCACAGCGAGGAGATTTAGGAAGTAATGCAGCAGGATTGGGATTGAGTGGAATTTGCTGCACAAATAAAACAAAATCCACAAAGATGTTTAATCACTTAGAGACATCTTTTGCGCTTTGAACTTTTTCATAGTGCAGTTTCCGCTTCAGCCACGTAAAGCATCGCTAAAAAAGATAAAACAAATCATCAGCAAAGCATGCTTGACCTTTTTACCTCTTGCCCTCTGTTACCTGTAATGTCTTTCTCCTTTACCTTTGTTTCGTTCAGCCTGACCTCTTTTGCTCTTCGGGTCGTGCTATGGTTCACTCAGGTCACTTTACTTTTCCACTTTGCCACTAAAGCCTTATCTTGTTTTTACTTGCGGCCTGGCTGTTGAGCCTCCGGGCACGCTGACATTCTTTCCCATTTCAGCCCACTGTTCGCCACAGAGACCCAGGCACACCTGCAGACACCTGCGCTTTTGTCCTGCCTCTCACAAACCCCCGCCCGTCCATGCAGGCAGGTAGAGGTAGGGGTGCTTGTGCCTGTGGCTATATCAGAACACAGCCCATTGTTTTACTTGACTAATCAGTTAGGACCGGATAATAGCAGGAAAAGAGGTTAATTAGCATTTTGTTCAACACATGACGATGAGGGCTTTCATTCTAATGAACTGGAATCTGATCCCCTCCCCGGAGTAATTCATTAAGCTTGAGTTTGCGTAACGACGCTTAACAAAACATCGGGCGAGGAAATATTCTAAAATTGCTTCTTTGTTTTTGTTAGATCGGAAATTAGTTGCACGATGGCTTAAGCAGGTGTGTCTAGGATCCTCTGGAATAACCTTTTTAGTCTTATTAAGTCTGCTTTTGATTTTGTAAATGGAGCAAATGGGCACTTGTGGGCAAACCATATGGAACAGATTGTCCCAGCTTCTGCTTTTTGCCTCTATGTGTCACTGCATGTATATTTTCTTTTTACGCCGTTACTTGAAGAAACACTTAATGTTTCCTGGCTTTCTAAATAAAAGAAGTAAAAATAAAGTTAAGGCTACAGTATACCACCACCACTGCAAAGGCAGTGTATTTTAAAAAGGCAGAAAATACCAGTAGTAGCAGAGGTTTTAAAAGCCACTGACCGTCTTCTTAACCCCCCCACCCTCTCCTCTCTCGCTGGCCTGACACACCCTACCCATACCTCATTCCCCATGTTTGCCTTTTATGTTGTGGACTCGACCGTGTGCCCACTTCAGACCACCATAAACATGTCAGCCCCTGATGACAGAGTCGCCCCGGGACGTTTTATATAAATTGACCTCAACTACAGCTCATTAGAAGCCCTAAATTGGAACCATGCAGCCTGGGAAGTGTAAATGTTACAATAGTAGAGTCAGTAGATTCAGGGGGGTTCAAACAGCAGGTCTCCTCTTCACTTCTGTCATGAAAGTCTTTACTTTTATGAAGCCAGTGTTTTGTTTCCTGTTGTAGTTTAATGTATTGTAAGTGTTTACGAATTGAGATTTTCCATGAAACTTGACCATATCTCTAAATTTGTCATGTGTGCTTGCCTGCCTTGTTGGAAATATGCTTAATTATGATAAAGATTAGCTCCTTAAATCGTTGTTGTCCGGCTCTGCTACTGGTGCACATATCTGGGGCCTCATTTGGTCTATCCTGAGGCTATCTCTCTTTTAAAACACAGCGGGAAATCCGCCCTCCTGAAGTATTTTTATTAGTCTGTAAAAGCCTGAGTAACCTGACGAGAAAGTGGTGAGAAGGACAAACAAGTGCCACTTGTTGTGACTTTAACTCTTCCTCAAACCCAGGAAAAGTGGCAGAGAAAAAGAGAGGCGTTTTAAAAGATGCTTGGTGATCGGCTTGGCCTCTTCTCAGCGTCTGTTTCTCCACATCGTGTCTTTCGTCCCGCATCCTTCCTTAATTGGGGTTCTTTGTTTGACCGCCTCCCTGGATAAACAATACAACCACAGCTCCCCTGTCCTAATCCCCTCCTCTCCTCTCTCCTGACTCTCCTGGAGCATCGCTCTCAGTAATTACCCCTCTCGAGCTGGAGAGTGGAGTAATTGTCTTGAGTGTAACTACAGTGGATCTCTGAAAGGGGGTCATTGTGTGGAGTTAAGACTCCAATTCAGTGAACAGCTTTGTTTGTGCTGCAAAAGATAATGAAAGTATTTGGTTAGCCAGGCTGGGGTGGAAATACAGTAAGATATGAAAAGAATGATGTGAAGTGAGGCGAGAGAAGGGGATAAAGTGTGATAAAATGATAAAGTAAAGGCTCAAGGAGAAATTGCTTCTCATTATTTCCGTCTTCACGTTAAAGCTTCGTCTCTGAAGGATTTTGTGTAGGAACAACACAAAAAAATTCTCTTTCAAAATTTTTTTTTACTCTTAAAAGCACCAAAATTGTCATTATTCCACACCATAAACCTTACAACATGTGTACCATGCTTCATCGCTATTTACAGTATCTTTTACACTCATTTCACAACAAGTCAGCAAACACTTCAGTTCTGCCTAAATAACAAAATTAATAACCAAAAAAAAATTAAGCTTTTACTTTACGTTCTTTGTTGTTGTAACCAAAGCGTTCTAGACATCATTTCTTGTGGAAAGTTATACAAAACATAGAAAATGCATACAAAAATAACATACCTATATACATATCTATATACTGTTGTCAATATATAGTATGCACAAACAAGGAAGAAAGCCCTTATTGATCATTATTTTGCCAGGTATGGAAGACTTCACAATTAAACGATTATATAAGAATTAGTTTACACGCACATTTAACTTCAAGGTTTATAAATAAAACTTTTAAAACAACCCCCAAACTCGTCCTTATAGCTAATAAATAAGAAAAAAACAGTCTTAATTTAATGTATTTCATTTTCTTTTTGGCCGGCTTCAACCATCTTGCATTCTTTTTTTTTTCTTCAGGTATTTCCTGCAGGTGCAAGATAATCTTTCATGTGTATAATTTAAGACATAAATTAGATTATTAAAGTAAATATGAAATTAAATTAGACATGGTAAGAAGCAAACAGCAAACAAAGGTGAAATGCAATACCGTGTACAACAGAGTGTCTTTGGCAACAAGAAGCTGTAAGTGTAGACTGTCCATTGATTGTTTCAAGAATAATGAATAAGTATCAAAGTACAGCTGTAAATCAGATTTTTCTCTAGGCATGCGATGCTTCATTCGACTCCATCATCCTGACCATAAGTCTCGTTTTAAAACGACTTTCCTTTTGCGGCTTCAGAGCTCTTTTCCTTCTGCTTTTGCAGATTAAATTTCCCCAGTGGTTTGTCTCATTTGAAAGGCAGAAAATGTGTGTAGGCTACAAAATTTGTGCACGAGCATGTTTACTTGTATGTGTTTCCGAGCAGACGTACTTTTGTGTATCCCCCTGCGTGCATGCATTATGGATGTTTGCACATTTGCTAATAGTTATTCCTGTGCACATGTGCATATTGTGTTCATTTATGTCTCGGTTGCTCATATTTGTGCATGTGTGTCTGCATACATTTGAGGATCGCTATATGTTTGCAGGCTTGGCCATATTTATGCTTGTGTGTGTGGTCCAGAAGTGATTTCTACCTTTATCAGTCCTGTATCATATCAAGTCTTTTCAAACACTGTCTCCTTTGTATGTCTTGAAATAAAATACAGTTTTGTGTTTGTAAGGTGAGTTTTTTTCCTATTTAAAAAAAAAAGAAGAAGAAAAGAAAACACCTCTAAAATTTCAAGACTTCATCAAGTCAGATCTCCAACAATCCACTGCTGTTCTCCACCCCGTTAGGCGTGCCAGTCTTCTCATCTCCGTTGGTGATTTGGTCAGCGACAGGATTGGTAGGTACAGCGCTGGAGTTGAGCTCTGTGGTCTCTTCGCTCCGAGAATCTGCGTCTCCCTCCACAGCTACAGCTTTGCCCTGCATTGCAGAATCTGCGTGGGTCTTCTGATGCTTCGAGAGGTGGTCGCTGCGCGTGAAACGCTTGTTGCACAGTAGACAGGTGAACTTCTTCTCCCGCGTGTGGGTGCGCACATGCCTCTCCAGTTCATCGGAGCGGGTGAAACGTTTCCCGCAGAACAGCCAGTTGCAAACAAAGGGCCGTTCGCCGGTGTGCCAGCGCAGGTGGGCTTTCAGGTGGGAGGCCTTGCCGTAGACTTTCCCACAGCCCGGGATGTGGCAGCTGTGCATTGGTTTCTTCCTCAGGGATGCAGCAGAGGCTCCCAGCCTCTCCAGCTCCTGGCAGTTGGGGCAGTCGCATGAAGACCGGGTGGGTGTAGCCCCTCCGCTGTAGCCCCCTGATCCCCTAGCAGGCTTTAGGCCCATGGGATTCTCAATTAGCCCTGCACTTGGCACAGGTTTGGGCTTGTACATGTCCTGGGGCAGCATGTGCTGGGAAGGTTGGAGGAGATGTGAGGAGGAGCCCAGTCCCACGGAGGGGTAAGGAGCTGGGTTAAGTGGTGTAAAATCGGTGCTGTAACTGGGCAGCTGTGGGCTAAGGGATGCCTGTGGTGCCACAGGCTGCAGGGAGGCCTGCAGACCTCCATCTGCTTGGGGCTGGGTTGCTGACAGCCAGTTGGAGTTGGGATGGACATCCCACCAGGAAGATGTAGCATTAGCTGGAGCAGCAGTTATGCCAGGGTGGATACCAGCCTTATACCACGAGCCGTAGGGGTGTGTCATATCCAGCGAAGTATACACACTGGTGAGACAATCGGCTGTAGCGTGGGCCTTGGACACTAAAAGAGACGGGTCCTGTGAGACCGAAGTCTGGAAGGAGTGAGAGAAAGGGTTATATTCTGTAGTGTAGCCTCCGGCTGAAGGAGGGGGACTTCCAGTGGGTGTAAGCAGCCCGCCACCTCCTCCTCCTCCCGCTGAAGTGAAGGAGCCAGTGTAGGAGTCTGCCAGGCCACTGCTGTCTGTGGTGCGCCCGTTCTTGGCTGTCTGAAGGTCAGAGGTCATGTTGTAGGGCTTCTTTACTGGAGAGGTGCTGCCAGTCTTACCGGGTGTAGCTGAATCCCTGACAGGGCTGGTGCTGCCAAACTTGTTGCAGGTAGCTGTTAACATAGCCAGAGGACTGGAGCCATAGCGTGCGTCTTCCTGGGGAGGAGGAGACACGGGAGAAAATGAGACTTTCTGCAGGAAACGGCTGCTTGCTGCTGCCGCTTCTGTCAGTGTCAACTCTAATAAAAAACGTATGCGTGACCGCCACCGCTGGCTTTTCCTCCTCTCTCTGTTTTCTAAGTGGTCACGGCAATTTTAAGCAGTGGATGTTTGTGTTTGTAAAGTTTCAGCTGTGCTCAGCAAAGGAACTCCCTGACTTTTAGTTTTGCTCAAACTGCTTTCGACCAGCTTAAATTAATTTAACATTTATGTTTGCTTGAAAAATACAAAAATCCACCTGAATTTACAGTTCTCCTCATACAGACGATTTAAATATGTACCAGGTCATCTAACTGCCATCATGGCAACGAGCTATTGTTCTCGGTCGTGATCTTATTATCTACAAAGCAAAAAATGTGCCACTTTTGAACTGAACCGATTACATATTTGACTCAAACATGTCACAAGAATTTCATTTGATACATGTTAGGTTCCCACGTGGCAAGTACCTAACGCTACAGCAGAACACTTCAGAGACTTTCTGCTGGATGCACAGTTTACACATGGATATAACTAATAAAACATCACCCTTATATTCCTGTATTTCTGTTTAAACTGTGCGCTGAGGTGTCAACTATCAATCCAGCTGTGACACATCTGTAACTACAGCATGTAACTTTTAATATTCGTGGTTAAAATATATAAATATATAAATCTGACTCACTCTCAGTTCATTCCTTTCTCTCATAACAAACTCTGGTTGAACTCCCTTCTTCATGCAGATTTTCCTCTGTTTTGTAAGTATTAAAAAGTCGTGACATCCTTTAAGATGAACTAGCCTGCTGCCCCTACAGGACCTGTTATCTTCATGTCTTGCACCCCTGACAGTTCCCAGATAATGAGCAATCACATCTTAAGGAAACGCCAAATTTGTGCAAATATAGGCTCGGTGTGAATAGAAATATTTCAAGGCACTTTCAGCAGCTTAGCCTTTAGTATATTTAAATCTCTTTTATCACTCTTATTTTTCTCTCTCTCACTATGTATAATAACCTATGAGACGACCTGAAACTACTGAAAGTTTCTTCCTTAATAACTGCACGACTTTCTTATTAATATTCCACCATCAAAAGTTTGTATTAAGAAGAAGGAGAAAAATGAAAAGCTACTTACAATTACATTCCCTACCTCCAGAATAGATGCGGCCATCCCTGAGAAACAAAATCCTTAGGAAGCTGAGGGGAGTGGGAGCAGCGCAGCTCAGAGTCCCGGGACAGTTTGGAAGAAGTTGGGCTCTAACGCGGGGAAGTGTTTTGAGGCACTCGGGTCCCGCCCCCTAATTACAGGCTCTGGGCTCTTTGAAGACTCGCTAAGAAGCAATAAAAACCCAGAGCCGAGGGAAAATGGACGGAGATTGGTGGCTAAAATCAGGACATCCCACCTCCCCAAACGAGAGTGTCGAATCTTTTTTTTCAATATAAATGCATGAATGGGTTAGTCATCAATCACAGTGTGGACATTATTTCAATTTCACTGGCATTATTTTTTCCACTGGGATTAGTCCAGTGGAGTCTGAAGGAAACGACTACATTTGACATCCCCTCAGAGAATTATCTGGATGGACTCGTCTATGGAGACGCTCACGCACGCCCTCAGTTATAAGTTGGCTGCGTTTGACGCTAAACTGCAAAACTGCAAATAAAAAGTGCGAAACGACTGAAGCTTTTTCGTCTGCTTCTTCTCCGAGAGAGCAAAATAACAAAAGAACGTGTAGCCTCTGCCACATAAATTTAAAAAGAAGAAAAAAAACCCGAGTTGACCGAGTCTGTGGTTTCTATCAGAGATTTTATTATTCTGGTTTCAACCCTCTCTCTGTTTCCAATATTCTTAAACGCATTTAACTGCCTTTTCAGACATTAACTGTGATGGTTAAAGAGGTTAAACTACAGAGGCATGCGAAGAAGAAAAGGATCCAGTCATTAAATAAAATAAAGAAAAGATTATCACATCAAATAAAATGAATTAAAACGCTTAGTTTAAAAAAAAAAAAGACCAAAAAGAAGAAGACTGTTTCCTTAAAGTGGGAAACAGGGGAAGAAATGAAAGATTAAGATTAGTTGAAAATCCAGAAATATGTAAGAAATATGTCTTGCTTAAAAAAAATGTTGCAAAGTATTTAAAATATTATGTTAACAGAAGAAAACTGTTAGTTAAAAATGGGCTGTTGGATACATTTTTCAAGTGGTTTTAAGTTTGCCAGCTTAAAACAAGTTTGCTTTTAAACTGACTGGAGGACTTTGCATGTTAGACTCCATTTAGATTCACAAAACATAAACTATAAATTACTATTTGTTAAGAGGTTAATTCTATTGGTTTCCATTATATCCAAATTATTATATTATCACAAACCTCTCAGACTCAGCTCTTCAGCTGATTCTTTTCATGGCATAAAAATATAAAGATAAAAATTCATACACATTATGTAAATGTGTTAAATTAAGGAAAATTTAGCATAAATTAAAAACTGTACAAACTTGTACATTTATGGATCATAACATGAACCCAAGAGTGAATGAAGGTCTTTTACAGATTATTATTATAAAAACATTAAATAGAGTGGAATCTGTGGGTAAGCAGGCCTAAAAGAAGGTTAAAGTAATGATATTTGCGGTGTTTACAGTACAATAACTGTGTTATAAATGGGGAATAAATATACATGTCAGTAGTAGTTTAGTTTTGATTTAATTTAAATTGTTTCTACTGAGGCTTCCCTACACGACAGGCCGTGTTCGTTTGACAGATTCTGTTCACTGGTTGAAAAAGTCAAAAACTCAACTCTGAGTCTCGAATAAGACAGAATCTCAGCGCCGTTTTGTGGGCGTCTCGTTTTCTGAAGGAGAGCACAGAAGATTAAAATTGTTGTCAAAAATAAACATATAATTTCTGTCCTTATTTTCTCCTCAATTACAGGGCATGGTCAGAGCTGGGCTTGTCGTTCTGGAGAGTCTGGCCCTCACATGAACACAGCGGCTATATTTGGCAGTCTGCTCTCCAACTGACCTTCATCGCTTTATTTTCTTATTCCAGAAGGAGTGTGAGTGGAAGAACAAAGGCCACAACATGCGATAGTTCACACTGTCACACACTCCTACAATACTGTGTTCGCAGTCATATAAACTTACAGAGCCCACTATGAACTGAGGCAAAATGATGAAATATCTATCTATCTATCTATCCATCTATCTATCTATCTATCTATCCATCCATCCATCTATCTATCTATCTATCTATCTATCTATCTATCTATCTATCTATCTATCCATCTATCTATCTATCTATCTATCTATCTAAATCCTCAAATGTGTTCTACGTGGCGGTCTTTTGACACTTTCAGGGGTATTTCTCTCCCCTCTCATTTGACACATGGTCTCTTACTGGTGTAAGTCTTTAAGTGAAGTGTTCCTTTTCTTCTCACTCTTCATTAATACTTTATGTCTTACACTTAAGTGAAATGATAGGGGACGTAAAAAAAGCTCTTATACTCCTGTAAAGTGGTCTGCCATGGGCTGTTTTTCCTCATTTTTTATGAGACTTGTAGTAATCTGAAACTTTGGCGTGCTCCCATTTACAGTTCTCTTCAAAAGACAACAAGTGAGATCTATAATTAGAGAATGCGTTGAGCTCTTAACAGGCTCTTCAAAAAGCTTTCTCTGCCCTATTTGCTATTTTCTACGTTGTGTGGCTTTGG
The DNA here is from genome assembly GCF_056152115.1 of Neolamprologus brichardi. Taxonomy (NCBI): domain Eukaryota; kingdom Metazoa; phylum Chordata; class Actinopteri; order Cichliformes; family Cichlidae; genus Neolamprologus; species Neolamprologus brichardi. The sequence continues at coordinate 31,122,277 of NC_142108.1, read as the reverse complement.
ATTTTTGCGTATAGCCGCTGTGAGCCCAATGAACCTTTGGGTGTTGGGTGGGCATAGTTTTGTTGCTCAGGGCTGATTATAAGTTTCATTATGTTACTGTACATGTGACAACTATCACGTTTCATAGCTAGCTCATCAACCCACGTCTGTTTGAATGAATTAAGTGGTGTGTGATTGCCTTCTTAATAAAATCATTTTTATTTAGCCTCATTTTTACCACCTGCAAGTTTAATCAGCCTCATTTTTCTGCACATTAAATAAATAGATTCCTTTACTGCTTCATAGAGCTGTTTAAACTTGGCTACACTTTACTCTATATTACTGAGATTTTATGCAAACATGGAAGTCTTGTGCGTTTCTGTTGCACAGACGCAGCACTGACATCATCTTCTTCTTTGATTTGATTGCTGCTGGCAGGTAGATACATTTTTGTTATTTGCCATTAAGTTCCAAAGATACTTAGAAAGTGTATCTTCCACTGGTAGTTCTGAAGAAAGTGTTCTGGGTCTGCACCAAAACTGTAATTTCCTAACTCTCTATGTCTTCACCAAGTTTGATGAATATATTTTCTGTTGCCTAATCTTCTTACATGACTGAAGGAATGCAATGAAACTGCATCCAACACAGACGGTCTCTGCCATGTTCACCAGTGGACAGTTCTTCTGTGGGAGCTGTTACACGTAGGCGAAGAATCTGCTGGTTTTTCAGCTTAATGGTGGGTTGAAATGATGGCAGTGACAATCTGGTGCTTTAAAAAAAAAAAATCATGTTTCATACTCCGTACGTGACAACAATCAGAAGGTTTTACTAATTAAATGAAACACGATATTTAAAAAGGCTCCTGTATGGTTTTCTGTTCATGTAACATTGTGAATATTAATGCTATTAATGCAATTTGAGAATCTACCCCATAAGGTTGAACGTCCAGATGGACAGAATCAACCTTTTGGGATTTACTTGCCTACATGATTGAGCGATGGGAGAGTGCCTATGTGTGGTGTGTTCAGGGCACCAACAAGGTTTACTTCAAACACTTTTGTAGAAAATGCCAAAAGGAATACAACCCATACCGTGTCGAGGACATCACGTGTCATACTTGCAACAAAGCACGCTGTTCCTGTGCAGTAACACAACGACACGTCGATCCCAAACGACCCCAGTGGCAATCATAGGCACATGATTGAGCATACATCAAGATAATTTGAGAAATTCGTTTTATTATTGTATAATTATATGTTTATATGTTAAAAATGTAAAATGAAAATGATTAAAAATGATAAAAAGATTTCAGTCCTGATATCAAAATCCAGTTCTTCCACATTCTACCATACGTGCTCCTCGCCTTTTGGAGTATTTTCTAATTTAAAAAGAAAATCGTGAAAAAATGCGTACACAGTGCAGATATTAATGCGAATAGGTCCGGATGTAGGCAACTCTGGAGCAGCTTATTTTATGTACTTGTGTCTTGGAAGTGGTAAATTTTAAGTTTATAATCTGGATGATTTTAAAGAAAATATATATTTTGGTACCTGGTACAAAGTACCTCGGATATTATAGTCTTTTAAGTAAGTTCATACAGGAGGAATCTTTCCTGAAGTGGTAGTAAAGAGTAGGACAGATGATTTGTTGTGGTGTTTAATACAAACGAAGCTCAAGACTGCCTAAAACATAGCAGCAGAACTTTCTAGATGTTAGGTCATGTCTACATATACTAGGGATTTTTTCATAGGTCTTTCTAACTTTCTGTTTTCTACATTGGTTTTAAATTGGCCTCTTGGTATCATTAGACCATTACAGCAACCAAGTAAGTGTGTATAATGGTGGATCAATGGAATATCTCGCCGTAATGCATTTCCCTTGAAAATTCCCTTTTGGGCTGCAACCCTCAGAAAATTAACAATGTTAATAATACTGCGACAGAGGGGGAAAATTGAAATGATTAGATGTGTTTTACTTTGGTGCTGATGGAAATGTGGTGAGAGGGAATCAGGGTCAGGGATAGACTTGCCTTGCAGCATGACTCCGTGCTATTTTTCCAGGCTGTGTGGTCAAAGTTTCAGAGAGCTTGTCAACGGAAAATGGGAAAGCGAGAGAAGTGGGGGAGAAGAGAGAAAGAGGGAGATGTATAGACAGCGAGACTGGGAGGAAGAGAGACGGGGCAGCGCAGCGGCGACTATCGCGTTCATTTGTAGTGCTGTTGATGCTGCTGATTGTGGCCTCCGATGTTAGTCACTTACGCCTTCGTTGAGTCCGACATGAAAAGGAACAACATGCTTTTAATAAAATGACCTGCCAGGCTCGAGCGGTCTGTCTCTGCTTTGGGGCACGTTGGTGGTTTTGAGTAATTTAACCGCCAACAGACTACATTTCAACCAGTGGACAGAACATATTCAGACACGAGACATGGTGGTAGTCACATACAGCAGGGACGACGATGTACCAGTGACCATGTCTCTATACAACGAAAAGAAGCAAAATGTTTCACGAGTGTTGTACCTGAATAGCTAAAAAGTTTGTTCCCATTTTGTGCCTCTGTGACCACACATGTCCAAAATAATCCCACATGGGGAGACATTACATTTCTCCCTCTATGAAAAACCTTTACTGTTAGCAGAACGACACACTTATTATCCCACTTTGGAATCATGAATGTTGTGCAACATGCTGAATATGTTGTTGCTGTTCAGCGTATTACATGCTACTATCAGCTCTGGAAAATACAAAAGTTCATCTATTCCCAAACAAATCCCAGTCCGCCGCCTTCTTGCTGTATACAAGCCGACATCTGGCCTGTAATCTCCCCGTCTGTCGAGGAGACCTGTGGCCACCTAATGACCCCAACAGGCGTCATGCATGCAATTGCCCAAGATGGTGCAATGACAGCAATGACAGTCTCTTTCAATATCTCTTTATACATACTTTGTGAAATGAGAGGGACTTTTAAGCTACTGTGCTTTTGACTGGACAATGCGCATTGTCTAGTGAGCAATGTGTGGCAGCATTAGAGTATATGTTTGATTAGGTTACTGTAAGTTCAGTCCACACTTGGATTTTCATAAAAACAGATTTGATAGTAAAAGTAAATAAAGCGATGGAACAACACTTGTCTGGGTGATAATGTGCAGAACTACATAATCCTCAGGCTGAGTGAGAACTCTGATTTTACGCATGATTTCACTTTAACATGAAGAAAAGAAAAGATTATTCGTAGCCTCCCTGCTACAATTGACTTATGTATTATTTCTATTGATAAATCAGTTCAATTCAGGTTTGAACAAAAGAATATTGTGTATTTTTGTGCATTTTGTGCATCTTTAGGATATTACCTGGTTTAAAATGCTGCCACATCATCAAACAAATCTAACTTTAAGATTTTTGCCTTTATATTCCATGTGATTCGTGACTAAAGCGCTGGCTTCGATTCTTCCCGAACGATTAAAAATGTAATTTAACGTCTTACTGTGTTAAAAGTATGACATTTAACAACCAGCGTGGAGACTGAACCAGATTATTCATCACAGTGAGCAAAATAAGATGCATGAGAGAACAATCACCACATCAATAATCATTCTAGTAAATTAAGCCAAGTGTGGTTGAACCCAGGGGGGCAGGAATAACTCTGACTTATCTGTGTCGTTACTGTGATCTCGGTAATAGATTTTTATCCTTTTTGCTATCACGTGTTAACATTTATAGATTTTTTTGGATAATACTTTCATGTCAGAAGTTACTGATTTACACCCACCAGGGCAGCAGACCACCTTACCCTCTCCTATATCGCTGGTTTATACATATTTAGTGCCCCCAGACCCTGACAGCAGCTGGTGCTGAGGTTTGGGTGGGAGCTCATTACTTCTTGGTGGAGCCCTGCCAAAAAGAAGGAAGGGATTTTTAAAGGGAGTAAATTGAGGTTTTCTTTTTTGGGTTTCTTTATTTTGTACGGGCAAATCCGACTCCATGCGTCGTGTGATCTGTTCCATGTGTCGTGTGTGTGCCACCAGCAGGCAGCCCTGGTCCTCTAACACTGGAAATAACTTCCGCTCGCCTTCGTTTAACGAACTACCCTCCTGGGTGTACTTGGTGAACTGAAACAGACACATTTTTACTCTTTGTTTGGTGAAGTCTTTTCATTTAAGGATAATTTTTTATCTGAATTTTAATAGCAAAAGTTGACATTTTCTTCGGCCTCCAAATTTCCCTAGAAATAGTTTGTTGTCTAATTATGTCTGTTGGCAGCAGCGCATAAAAGTTAAATACTTAACATCTGGCTAGTATGATATGATAATATATACCTTTACAGGTTTTCCTTAAGAATCTTGACAAATGCAGGCCTGCACACTCAATTACATTTTTAGATATATAGCACCAAAGCACACTGTGAGCACTTGTAGTCTAACTATGATTGTTTCTGTCTGTACAGCGTTTCTTTTTTCTCCCTTGTGAGATCCACTTCAGCTCTGTGGTCTGCCACTCACAAGACAAAGCCTCCATCTCTCTTACTCCTTCGCTCCTAACAGAGGATCGTTCAAAGCTTTACATTTGATGTCTTAGTGCCATAACGATGTGGTTTGGAGGACTGCAATTATCATTTATTTATGAGAGACATATTGCGCTGCAGGAGAGGGATAATATCTTCAAGTGGGTCAAAAGAGAGCATTTGTCTGTATGGGTGACCAAGAGTATCAGATGTCCCTAACTTTTGAGTGATTGTGTGAAACAGAAGTGAAGTGTTCCTGACTTGTGTTTCCTTTTTTTTTCCCAAGGGGAGACTGATGTGGGGACTTCCTGATGAAACTTATCAATCAGGGAGACTGGGATGAAGATAAGGAAGGGGCTTTAAAGGGGTTTTGAGCCCATCAAAACTATAGCTTGATATTCCAAAGTCCCGGAGTTTAATCTGGAGTGAGCTAAAACCGAAAAAAGCTGTAAGTAATCAGAGAAATGGTGAGAGCAGCGGGCAGGGCTTACAATACAGAAATAGAATGACATAGGTAGGTAAAATAAGCAGGTCGCACCTAAAGGGGACTGACTTACTTATAACCTAAAACCCCTGAAATCAAAACAAAAAGGCCAAGCCGCACCATATGTGTGCAAGAGGAAGCTCTAGTCTCTCCTTTAGACCACCCAATGCTTCACCCACACACTCTTCTGAAAAACACTGAGACTGTGCATGACTGTATAAACCAAACTTAACATATTTCACAACATCTTGGAACTAACTTTAATATTTTCAGTTCATCTATTTTCTATGATTGGAAGAAACGCCAAACCACACAAGTAAAACAGACGGATTAAGGTATTGGCATGTGGGCTTTTATTGCTTCTGAATGAAAAGTGCCCTGTTAGTGAACAAAAGCTTGGGCAAAACTTTAATCAGGAGGCTGATGGGAATTTTTTGTCAATTTCATCTCGAAAATAAACAACATCTCCACTCTGACTGAGCGCAAGTGCAGAAATCCTCGCAAAGCCCGTGGAGCTTTGACTGAAAATAAAGAAGAAACCTTCCTTCCCCCCACTTGCCTGAAGCCACAGCATGTGGTCTACTCTGTTGCTGCTCTAAAAATGGCAGGCGGGCGGCCTCGGGAGAAGCCCAGAACAGCCTCCACCGTAATGGCCGTGTGGGTGTGGCCCCTAGTAGATGGCTTTTGAGGGGGCCCCTCCCGGACGCCCGCACCCCTTGCCAGCGCCCAAGGGCTCCAGGCTGCCTGACCAGAGACACCGCGATGCGGCCCACGCTGAACCCAGGCCGAGCCGGGCTAGAGTGGGCTGGGCTAGGCCAGGGCCAGGACAGGCTCCACAGCTGCTTTAAGGCAAGTTCCTGCACTCCTGCCCTCTGCTGGGGTCAGAGGGAAACAATGTGACCAAAAATATGCGAGTCCATCGCAGCCATGCAGGTCAAAGCAACATTTTAGAGAACAGAGATAAACACGGGAAGCGCCTTTTTTAAATGAAATTGATCCACGTGCCAATTTTTCACAAAGATTTGCAACAAAGTGCTCGTAATCTATTTCAGCTCGTGCCCTCTGTGTGTTTTTACAGTTATTTAAATTTTCTATTTCATTGTGATTATTTGTAGTTTTTATTATTTTGGTTGTACAGTGCTTTGTGAAGATAAGTCTGTAAAAAGCACTATAAATAAACTTTCCTTGCTAACTTACACGAACACTATATTTAAGAGAGGTATTGAACTCTTTGTCAGACCGCATGTGCCTGCCACCAATAGCGCCGAGTCACTTTGAAGGTTAAACTACCCAAAAGTACATAAATAAGCTCAAACATGGCTTCAGCAGTTCAAAGAGGCTTACACGTGAATACATTGGCAATACTAATCTAGTAGCCTATATATATAATAATAAAACAACATTTAGGAGTTTTTAAACAAACAAACATGATCTGCTTTGACTATACAACACGTAAACACAAAGATGTTTCCAGCTCTCATGCAAAACACAGACAGATTGTGCAGTCAATAGTAGGTCCCTGGCACAGGCTGACGCCAAAAAATGAGAGAAAGAAATGAGCTGGTATGCTATGTGCTACCATTTCCACTGTTTTAATGTGGTGAAGAAAGGGCTTTAATCCTTAAAAGGATCTTTGGCAGGTCAAACAAACAGTACAATTCCACATATGCATCCTGGCCTGTCATTGAAAGAAACACACAGCAACAACACTGGCGAATCGCATCCATCAGTTTTCACATTTAAAGCCCTGTAATAGGATAGGAACAAAAAAATTAAAGGAAGAAATCCCCCCAAATGAACTGCTAAATTAAGCTCTGGGACGCCATGTAGTGTTGCTAACCTTAGCAGGCTACTGTATGGTCAGTGTTGGGAAGGTTACTTTTAAAATGTATTCCATTACAGAATACAGAATACATGCCCCAAAATGTATTCTGTAACGTATTCCGTTACGTTACTCAATGAGAGTAACGTATTCTGAATACTTTGGATTACTTAATATATTATCATGCTGTTTACAACTGCATGAATGTACTATTGCTGTGATTTATTACTGTTACTGAAGGTCCGCGGCTCCGAACCGTAGTAAAGGGACCTCTGGCTAATACGGTGGGTTCTGTGTCGGCTCGTAGCGAAAACTAGCTTTACTTTGTTGTCTGGGTCAACTAGCGAGAGACAGAGAGAGGCGTTGAAAGGCTGCTCCAACGGAACTTATTGTTTTTGGAGGAAAACACGAACACGGTGTACAGTCGAGTCTTAATAGCTTACTTACAACTGGGCTCGTCAGGCTCTCTTCTTGGCTGCAGTGGTTATTATTATATTTACATGCTTCCAGCTCCCGTTTTTGCTCATGACAGCTCGTACTTTTCCTTTTTCTCCCTCCCTCGCTCACAGACACATAACGTGTATGGCAGTCCATTCTCCCTGCAGCACGGACTACACTGCCCATGATGCTACATTCTTTAGAGCTATACCTGTAGCATTCTGCCTATTAGCTTAGCACAACAACAACAACAGGCGCTCTCTCACCCAGGAAACACGCAGAGAGAGAGAGCGTCACCCTGTAACCATGGCAACCGTAACGCTGCCGCCTGGAACAACAGAACGTAGCTGTCAAACAAAACCCAAACAGTCCTGACCCGCCACAATATGAAACAGGGAAGTACCGCAGTGTAATCCATTTATTTCAACAAAGTAACTGTATTCTAAATACCACCTTTTTAAACGGTAACTGTAACGGAATACAGTTACTCATATTTTGTATTTTAAATACGTAACGGCGGTACATGTATTCCGTTACTCCCCAACACTGTGTATGGTTGAGTAGAACTAATGAAAGCCTCTCAGCTGATGATCATGTTACCCTCTGGCGGATGACACACCTAGCATCCATGACATATCATTACACAGGTTAAGCTTTGCTTGTAATGCTGCAAATCTGACAGCCTGAACAGTGATGCTGAGTGATAGTGTGAAGCCAGCCACTCAGCCTCTGGTTTGAATCAGTGGAATGGGATTGAAGGGGCTCACTCTCGGTAGGTTGGCTTTTATTGCTTCTCCCCTTTGGTTTTAAACAGATCTGCCTGTTTGTGGAAGTGTGGCTGGCGGTCGGCTCCTCAGCTGGCAAGGCAGCGGCGTTTAATTGCTCTTTGTTGTGGCGGGTTGGGGGAGAAGGAGGCCCTGTGGTTGTCACAGCACAATGGTGCTTGAGCCTGCCAGCACACTCACACATGCACAGGCACACACATGCACCTACACATTTACACAACATGCCGCGCATATTTTAATGGCACGCATGTGCATGTTTTCAAAGGAGGACATTTTTGTTAAAATTGCCTTTTCCTGATAGATAAATGTCTAGGTGCTCAATGCTTCCTTTAAAATAGCAGCTGTACAATAGGAAACTGTTTATTGGCATAACAATGCTGGTTTATAATGGATTAACTGAGTGTCAGAGGAAATAAAGGCGCATTACAGGGAATTACGGGGGGAATAAACAGAAGCAGCATGGTTTGTGTATTTGTGCTGTTCTATGGAGGGGCAAGCATATAATTATCACATTTGCAGGGAAGAGCTGCTGAATAATGGGTCAGAGTGGGTGCAGCGGGGCAGCGTATCCTCCTTTATTCAGCCCCTCCCTGTGTGTGTGTGAGCTTGTGTGATAAAAAGAAACCAGAAGCAGAAACTGTGTGATGAACTAGTGTTTGATTAGTCAAGAACAATTACATGTTTCTCTAAACCACATCGCGTCCTGATTCCGATACACGCTACCTAAAAACGCAGCTCGACCTTCTTTTGTTTCATCTTTGCCATCTCATGTGACTCGTCCCCACCAAAAATGTCCTCGCCTTGTTTACTCTTTCTGCAGCCCCTGCACGTGTGTTTATCCAAATCTAAAGTATTCTTTTTTTCTGCTCCTCCGTCACGGTGGCTTTTGTGCTCAACTGTGGTGAGTCTTGTGTATTTCTGTGTAATTTACTCCTACAATTGGAGGAACGATGTGCTCCTCTGCTGCGCTCGGCCCCCCTCCCCTCCTCTTCCCTCCCAGTGAGGTTCTTTCCATTGATGCACTTACTGTAAAGTGTTCCCTCTGCCTCCGTCGCTGACCACATCAACTTGGCCAATCACTGATGACTCATTATACACACATAAACAGAACGAAGCACAAACAGTCATCACAGAGTTACTGCATACGTTTACACATGCAGCACAGCAGTGTCTCTCAGCCCCTTCTGTCTCGCTTTTTGTCTCCCCCCCCTCTCTTTTTCTCTCTCTTTATTTCTCCCCCAGTGTTTCTCTCTTTACCGTGAACACTGTAGCTCGTATGGATGCACACAGAGTGAGCAGAATGCTGCGCCGCTGCAATTTTTGGAAATGAAAATGGAAACTGGCACCAATTAGGAAAACCAATAAAGTAACCTCAATTCTATACGTCTGCCAAGTGGTAGAGGGGATTCAGCGAGAGAATATAGCATTACATCCAGCCTTTAGGTTATCATCCAGATAACATCGTCCAGTTTTTTAAACAGGGATGCAATTGCATCCATGCCCACCCATCTGGTCTACAGAAGCTGGGCATCATATAAAGATAGATCTGGTATCGCTTGGGATTAACTTGCTGATTTAATGTCTTATTATCTAACATATTTTCTCTCTATAAGACAAACAGATTCCACCAGCATCAAAGCATTTTATTAAGTAAGTCTGTGTTTATATGCACTTGAAGCACAACCAGCAGTTGAGCAGTAAGGGCAACATGTTGTGATTTAGGCAAACACTAATTGCATCCCTCATGGCTGCCGTGGTAAATTGATTCCTGCAGAACAATATGTACGAGAGAGGAGAAGGAAGGCTGGAGATTGGTCTGTAAGTTTAATCCTGCCTCTGGTAGACACGCAGCAATGGGGTAATGACTCTGAAGCCCTCTGGTGCTGATGTGGTGTTGAGAGAGCAAACAGGAGAAAGGAAAGAGCGAGAGACCTGAGCTCCAGGAGAACCACTAAATGCTGCCACATTCATGCAGAGCAGTGACGCCATGCCACACGCCAGTCAGGAACATTGCCATATATAAACATGCCCACATACACACACACACAGCTCAGCCATTTTTCATTACAAGTGCACACAAACACACACATAAAGTATGAAGACCCAATGACAGCCAGAAACAGGCAAAGAAAGCTCAATTAGTGTATACAAGTACAAAAATAAAACAACTCTTGGCACACAAAAAATACACAATGAGAAAAAAACAAGTCTAATAAAATCTGACAAGACATTTACAACTCAAGATCCACTTAGCAGCTTTGCGAATGTGTTGCACCGTTGCTGGTTCCATGACATAGACTGTATATAAAAGATGGTCATAACTTCCAGATTTAAAACGCAACCATGTTTGAGAATGAGATTTAAAAATGGGACTGTACTAACCAATGGGAGACATCGTAGTGTCTAAATCTTTTATAGTTTGTGTGCCATACTTTGATTGCATTAAGTGTGTGAACACTGACTGCCGCCTACATGAAGACTCCATTAACCCTTTAAAGCCGGTAAATACAAAAGCGGCTTTATAAACGGTGCCCGCTCCGTTTTGCCTAACTTTTTAAAATCCTGGTAGCTCTGCAACCACGGAAGCTAGCGCAATAATTTTTTTTGCATATGAAACCGGAGGAGTTGTACTTACATCTTATGCCATCAGCTTGTCCTTGGTTACAGTTTCCTTCCACATATAGCTTTGCAAAAACTGCATAAAAAGCACTTGCAGCAACAAAAACACAATATTCCAGAAACACGCTTTGCCGATCCGATCAGCTGTTCATAATACTTCCTACGTCCATCAGCTCGAACTATCGCATGTCCGCCATGACCTGCCCGAAACCAGAAGTGACGTCGTTTTGTGGAAATGTAGTTTTTTACCATCAGGGCCTCATGAGCCTATACTGGTGTTTTTAAAAGTTATGTTTGACTTTATGACTTTCTGTGTCGTTTCTGGGATGCTTAGGACTCATATTGCACTGCTGGAAATAGTTTATTTTGATGCATATGCTGTTTTTTTTGTAAATTTGCACTATAATATTTATTTTCGTTTTTCCTGCAGTATATAAAAATTGGTGCATTTCAAAAATAAAACTATGAAGACACTCAAAATAAATTTCCTGTGGTGGGAAACTATTTTGTGCAACTTTTTTGTATTTACAGTTTTGAGGGATAAACCTCTTAAATTTCTCTAACTAGAAATATATGTTAAAAAAACCAAAACGATTTTCAAATTTTTGGTAGTTTATTGCACTTTTTTGCAATTTATGTAATTACTATGCACTTAATGCAGACATATTATTAAAATCTGGGCTATATTGGTTGTATTGATGTATATCAATTTGAAATGCTCCCAAAAATGGCACTACAGCATGTAAAAATATAATATAAGCTCTGGCGGACTTGGTTCTATGGTAGGTCTTAAAGGGTTAAGTAACTGAATGTTACTTAACCTACTAAAGTGTACTCTTATTGGTCAAAAACTTAAGTGTGAACCGTACCGTATAGCCTTCAAAAAACGTTAACTTTCAGCAGCTAGCATTACACACACAAATGTTGGTAATGTCAGTTTTGCTATGTGCACATCAGCAGATGAACCCTTGTCAGACACGTTTGTCAAGGTCAAGAATTGATTTTCATGTAATATAAAAGAAAATTCTAAAGATGATGTCATTATTGCGTCGTTTACATTTTAATAGAATAGTTTCGGTAAAAACTGAGCAAACTTCAAGCGTAGAGATGTGAGCATCAGCTGAACCATCAGGAAAAAGCCAGTAAGTGTCTTCTTCTAAAAGTTAAGAATGAATTTTCATGCTAAAAAATGCAACATTTTTGCTTCGTTTGTTTACTGATGCCGTTCTGCATTGATGAAAACTTGCATATAACTCAAGGACGCACACACAGACACACAAACATTTCTGTGGATAAGTCACAGTGACTTGTGAGCATAAATCCACAGAAATGTTGTCCCGAGCGATGCAAATGAATGCACGGTCACAAGCGACTGTTTGTTTTCTTTTCATGCCTCTTCCCTCGCTATGATGAATGTATCCAGTCAAATATTTTTGTATTATGCACACAATTTTATTCTGAACAGTAGTTTGTTACAGAGACCATTTCTCTGTGGCTTTTTTCTTCTCCCCTGGGTTGTCATTCCTCCTCTGTTCATCCTGTTCTATACCATCTACTGTTTCCTGTCTCTTTTCCTGTCCTCTTTCCCTCCCTCCGTTCTCTCTCGCCATCCCTACCACCCCCTCTGTCTCCCTCTCACAGTCTCTCTGGCCTCTCTGTCTCCCTCTCCCTCTCAGTTGGACTCATGTGGGACTGATTGAGCTTGAGGATCCAGCCCTCATCAAAGGCGGAGTGTGGTTGAATGCGAGCAAGCCACTGAGGCTCCAATCTCGCACTGGTTAATGAGCCCCCCCCCTTCTCCCTCTTTCTTCCTCCTCCTCCTCCTCTTCCTCACTCCCCAGCCACGGCACCCCTCCAGCCTCCCCCCGTTCCTTCTCTTTTTCCTCCGCCTAGCCACTTCACATATCACTTTTCTCAGTCATCTACTTTGCTGCTTGCTCTTATTGCTCCTTCAGCCCATTTGTTGCTCTTACGGCTTCCTCTCTATTCTGTCATTCATCTGTATTTCAGCGTTTCAGCATCCTCGTCTCCCTCTCTGCCTCGTTCCCCAGTCCCTCCACTCTCCGTCAGCCACAGTCCCTCTTCAGGCGCAGCTCCAAACCGAGGCTGGCGTCTGTCTCTCTGTGTCCGACTCCCCTCCTCCTCCTTTTCCCCTTCCTCCTTTTCTAACTACCACTTCTACCATCACTGCACCAATGATACATACGCTGCCTCGCTGTCTTGCTGCGGACCCAGTCTTTAATCACCGCAAGCACTCGAGCACATCCCGGCCACACTGTTGCAAGTGCACATATGCTACGTGAATGCAAATGCAAAAGCTAAACACAGGTGGGCAACTTGCAAGCTGCCGCATTTTTTCATAAGCGCTTGTAAACACATGCACACATTGGCATAGTTTTACTTAAGGATACATGAATAATTTATCATTTCCTCTGTTTAAAAGTAGAGAAGCAAGAAAAGTACCACAATAATTTGCATCAATGTAGCAACATTTGATCTGATTCCAGATGGTAACTGGAATCAGTGGTTGATGATTAAAATTCAGCAGCTTCAGCTCTAAACAATAAACTTTAAAGAAAACAGCAGTCAGCTCCTACAAAATGTCTTTTAACTGAATAATATTCAGAATCAACATAAAAAGTGAGATAAATTCATGCATGATTGACCTTTTTGTCCAAAATTGTATTCAGTAACAGATTGGATGTAGTATTTTTTATTTTATTTTACAAATTATTGATAGATAAAATATTTTGTGGTGAAAAATATTCTATATCTGTAGAATAAAGAAGCTTTGCACCCACTGCAAGAGGCTGTGGTTCGACAATGATTATTAAGGTAAGATTAACACGTTTTGCAAATAATAGTTTAGATTGGGACTATTCATTTATTCTATTCAAACCTTTGTGCTTTATTTTCATGCATATATTGATCAGGTAAGAAACCTAATCTTTCTTGCAGGGATCTGAATTTTTCTCAGAGTTATCTTTTTCTGCCTGTGTAGTACTGCACATGAGCAGATTAAGGCGTTAAAGATGGCTTAATCTTTTCATTTTAAAATTTCTTATTTTAATTCAAAATTCAAGCTGGCAGTTAGAAATAACCACAGAACTTGTTGTTTTACTATATATTTATACTTTTGTGTTAATCTCAAAGTTACATATTTTTCTGATGTAAGTGACCTTGAACAACACAAAGAAGAACAAACAGTTTACCCGCTCTTGTTTAGGATTTTTATAACTTGTTGAGCTTTAGACCAGGATCCCTATAATTATGCTCAGATTTAGTGGCTTCAGTTTGTTTATTAGATATGAAAAATGAAAGTTTTTTTTGTTAGATAATGATGTTGCGGATAAAGTACATTACTGTTTGTGGTCTAATTTAAAACATGAGGTAATGTTGTTGCAATGCCGACGTTACAGACAAGCAGGATAAGACATTTAAATCTTGGGATGATGTTAAAATACCAAAGTGAACTGGTTACGTTTTGCCGAGAAATCTCAATTTGCAAACTATCTTGGCCGTCAAAGATGTGTTTAGCACATTGTGCGTCTGAAATAATGAGTCACAATCAAACTCAATCAGACTGTAATGTGTCATTTTCGCGGTTGGGTGCATTCAGATGATTGTTGTAGAGAAATACCTTTGACTCACCGCTCTTTTGGTTGATTTTGTATAACAAAGCCACGCGATCCAGATGCGTTTTTGCACATTAGAAACGCCGAGACCTTGAGTTTGCAATTTGACCAGCTCATCAAATTAATTAAGTAAAGCTGAAGAATCCAGTGGTGTTGGTTTTTTTATCTCAGCTGGCTGAAAATGAGAACGCAGAGAGGGAAAACATCACAGATGTTCTGTAATGTGAAAGAGTTTCATTATAGCAGAGAGCGACAGTCTCAGAGCTGTTACATGTGTAACCTCAGGGTTATAAAACAGTTTCGGGTGTTTTCTAATGATAGCGGGAAGGTGAGAATTGGGCAGAATTCAGAAGCAACATTTTTTTTAAATATTTATTTGGTTTCGGCTTCTTTTGTCATAACCTAAACACAACTTACTTATACACAATGCAAAAACCACACGCGTACTAAAACAGCCATCTGCAGTTGTTTAGCCTTTGCTAGCTGCCATCTTTGTTTCATAGAAAACTACTAGTCACTGCTCATGTATCATCACCTTCGCACTCAGCCTCACACCATTTTTGGCCCATCTCCTGTCTTTGTTGTGTGTGGTTGTCTGGATGAGGCAGAGGGGGGAAGACCAGCAGTCAGACCACAGCACATGTTTTCAATTCCCCCTTTGCAGACCTCCCCTCTCCTCTTTTGGCCGACTCTTGGCCTTCCATCTCTCCTCTCCTCTCCACCCGTGAGTCTTGCTTTCCGTCCAGGTCCCTCTAATTGCCCATTAGACTTTTTGTTTGTCTATCTGCAGGCCTGCCTGTCTGTGGCGTGGCATCCAGCTAAAACTATCCTCCAGTCCATGCCAATTACACCATGGGAGACCACTTCTAACATTTTATACTACATCGCTGCCAACTAGGTCTTCTTTCTACACTCACACACACACACACAGAATACATCGTGCAATTTTTCATTAAATGTTTCAGGAATAAATGAAGCTCTGGTGGTCAATGAACACTGAAGCTCCTCCTCAAATCCTTTTTGGGTTTAGATGTTAAATACGTAGCTGAACATAAAACTGTAAAAACACAGCTCATGAGGGTAGAACCTGACATCTGGTTTTTCCCTCATGGAGTCTTTCATATATGCCATAAACAGTATATGTTCTCAAAGGGTTTTTTTTTTTTCCTTTTTACATCTCTTTTAAGAGACATTTGAAAAACTGTCACGTCGTCTGTTTCCAAGGAAAACTGACTGATCAGCTTCACACTTTTCCAGTCCAAGACAGTGACCCAAAGAAGTCAAATGATGCGGTCAAATGCTTAACTAAACACTGTTGTTGCATTCTGTAATAAAGAGAGGAAACCTAGGAAACCAAAGGCCCTCTGAGGGAAAGTTATTAATATCCTGTCAGTGGTAAATTAACTGTACTTGTACATGTTTTTGCCCTCTTTCTTTGTTTGGTCTAGCAGTGGTCCTTCCAACACCGCTGCGTACTGACTGTGTTCTCAGTATAGTGTAGCCTGAAACAGCATGGTGATAAAACTGCTGACAAGGATGAAGACGTTTTGGAGCATATACAGTATATATATATATATATTTATATACTTCATGTGCACATCTGCTTAGCTTATGGAAGAATGACCTATACAGTAGGTGGATGTGTTTGTGTATCTGTATGTGAGAGAAATAAACTAAGGAAGCGATTAAACCGTGTCAAACTCTAAACTATATGGTTGACTTGAGGAATGGTTAAAGGATGTAAATGTGGGGAAAAAAAACACAAACATTGAGTAACAGAAACTTTTACTGTCTAGCTCATTTCTAGCAGGGTCGACAAAAGTCAACTAACTATCTATGGACACGGCACGAAGCAATGCCACACACAGCGAAAGGATTCTCTCTACAGTCACGGTGAGGTCTGTGCGATGACAGGGGTGTAGTGACTGTAGCACAAAGTAATTAGAGACAGTCTCCACTAGGTCACAGTTTAGTCTATAGTGGCCTTAAAAGAGACAGAGTGGGAGTGAGTGCACAAAGACAAAGGTGAGAAGAAGGAGGAGTATGGCGAGCAGAAAGAAGATGTAATAACCCCGAAGCAAACTTACGCTCTGTTGTGGAAAAAGAATTTATGTTTTAATAAAGCTCCAATTTATGTCAGTGTATTTAACAATAATGGAAGATACGGTTGTTTCAAATGTGAAAACTATGATGAGCCTACAAGGATACTGTTGCATTAGTTCATCGTGGTTTTTAGAGCCACCAGTTCACTCATGTGAACCTAATTTCCAAGAGCGACTAATGGCTAACCCCCAAAAACTGTGTACACACTTCCTGTTCGCTATCAAAAACTAACAGGGGAGAGACTTTTCATTCAGAGATGTTAAAATAAGTAAAATAGTGTGACTATTGTGCTTCTATCTGTCAGGTGACAGACATCTCAAAATGAAAGTTATATAGGTACTGATACATCGAATGTTTTTTGTCTGGTTCTGCTGCTGAACGTTCAAAGTTTTACTCAAACATGCCAAAAAGAAAATAAATGCGTCTGTTTATAATACAAATGAATAGAACTGGATTATTCTTAATGTTGCTCTACTTTGTAAGTAACATTTTTTTCATCTTACAGATGTCTGAAGTGAGGATTTTTTTTATTATTCAGTTCAGTTCAATTTTATTTATACAGCACCAAATCAATTCAATTCAATTCAATTTTATTTATATAGCGCCAAATCACAACAAAAGTCGCCTCAAGGCGCTTCATAGATGCAGAGAAAAACCCAACAATCATATGACCCCCTATGAGCAGCACTTTGGCGACAGTGGGAAGGAAAAACTCCCTTTTAACAGGAAGAAACCTCCAACAGAACCAGGCTCAGGGAGGGGCGGGGCCATCTGCTGTGATTGGTTGGGGTGAGAGAATCACAACAGTCACTTCAAGGCACTTTACACTGTAAGATAAAGACCCTCCAATAATAGCGAGGAAATTATGATTATGATTTCAACAAATTGGTAAGTACAATATATTTTAAATGTTTTTTACGTTTTTAAAATATCAGCATGTAAAGTTATTAGTAACTGTCAAACAAGACAGTACAAGCACCTGAAAGCAAACAGCACAGAATGAATGTATGTAGTCGCTATCCACCACCGTCCAGCAGCATAAAGCTGATACTTGGCGTGTGATAAACATTAGCAGTCAGTTTGGTTATGAAAATGAATTTTAACAATGATAGAAATCAAACTTCAGGATTTTAGGATTCGCCTGTCAAAAATAATACACTCGCATACGTTCAGCAAACACAGTGCACATCAGTGCAGCTCTAAGAGGTTTATTTTGCTAGAGGTGACTCACACTACATCACCCTCTAACTGTCCAGATTGGTTAAAACTGCAGTACATTGGAAGGCATAAGACTGAGGAAGTTTACTCTGCATGAGTGCCATCCCTCAGAGCTGGTGTAGGCTCCTGCTGAAGTCTGCACATCCTGCTAGCCGCCTTGTTAACCTAGAATACCCTAATGCTTTCCCCTCTCTTGCTGCTGAGCCACACCGTAAAGTCATCCATGTTTCCATATAGTGAGGAAAGGAAGTAATGAGTGATCATGCCATAAATGCTCTTCTGCGGATAAGCTATCTGATTGGCTTTGTCTGCTCATGAACCTTCTGCTCTTGGCTGTAGCATTTCTCAAGAGTCCACTTCAACTGTGGACAAACAGTAACTGTAGTAATAGTAATAATAACTCATTACACTCATTTATTGTCGTTCTTTGAGGGAAATAGAAGGAAGAGGCAGAGAATGTGGGAAAGTAGGACCGCTGCTTTTGCAGGCCACAGAAATGTTTCTGGGTTTAATGGCTGTTTTACATCATTGTCAGCTTGTAAAATGTTTTCTGGCTAAAGCCTCATTTATGGAAGATTCACGTTTTGGAGCAAACAAGAATTGTCAGATATCAGGTACAAGAATTATTATTACACATTAAACAGTATTAACTGTCTAATAGTAACACTGAAAAATAGCCTCTGTCAATCTGTTAATTAATAATATGTATATTTAAAAATAAAACATTTCTTTTACCTCTTATTTGCCGTGTGATCCATACACACGATCTGGATGTTTGAAGGCCTATATGTTAACTCAGTGTCACCATCTTGTGGTTGCATAAAACTGCTCAACAGCATAAATGTGAGCAACTTTGCGGTGTCACAATGAATATCATGGATTTGCACATGCACTATAGAATCCTTATTTGCACACAAAATGCACAAACATAATCCTGTGCAAGTAGCTGAGGGTGAAGGGGAAGAGCATCATTTTACAGTTAACTGTCAGGTTCTGGTAGGCATGAAAAGTAGCAGAGAAATCATAAAATATGCAATCGTAAAATAATAAAATGTTATTTTGACAGATGGATTAGTGTCCCCTCTTTGTAAATCCAGCCAGTTTAAAAGGACCTTTCTTTTGTTGTAGGATACAAGATTTTTACTGAGACTTCTACAATTTTCAATTCAGTTTTTTCAAAGACTTTGATGGATGCATCCGCCCAACTACAAATTTCTTTCCTTTGATTTTCAACTGGATTAAGATCAGGGCTCATGGCGGGCCATTTCATTCTTGGATGCTTGTCGATGTATGATCAGGGTCTTTATCCACTCGGAGGAGTCATGACCTGTAACTAAGACTTTCATTCATCTGTCCAAGGAAAAAGCATTTTGCCTCGAGTTTATGAAAACTCCATCTGTCTTTGTGCCCAACCCGTGGTCATTTTTTGTGTTGCTTCTATGCCCAGTTAGTCTGGTCATGGTCTGAACTTCTTAAACGTCCTAATGATATAAGCCATGATGGCAAATGGTACAAGACCCTTTCCAAGTATCGTCGGCTTGGAAAGGTTCTTGTACCATTTGCCTAAGATAATTCTTTTCTTTCTTCTTCTCTCCTCAGACATCTCTCTTCATTTCCTTCTCTGTTTGATGTGATGCACTCATCGATATTAAAGAGCACAAAGTGTTCCCTTCCTTTTAAATCTGGTGAATGCCTGAGAGTGAAGCTACCCTGATACTGAAAACCGAAAACAAAGGTTAGCTTGAAATATTGTAATCTACCATTTATCAACGGTTCTAATGGGCATCAATAATGTTGTTCAAGCCACTTTAGGATCCTTTTTTTTAGACTCTTTCACAGAATGTTTTATTCTGCTGCAAAACAAATGTATTTGCTACAAGCATTGATGCCATTCTTAAAATAACACCCTATGCTGGTGTCACATGCAGGTATCATATGTCTACAGCTATTGACATAGGGAAGAGTTGCCTAGTAATCCATACTGCAGGAATCATATACTAAACTGCTTTAAATGCATTCTGTGTAGGTGGTTATACATTTATTTAAATAACAAGCTTATAGAGCACTGCACACACCATGTTTAGCCTCTCGAAACAGAAACGTACCAGCAATCCTTCCAATAAAGATGCCTGATTGTTTTTGAATATTTCACATGTGCATTAGTGCACATCTTCAGATGTAAAACAAGTCCAAATGATGCATAAAAATGTACATGAAAAAATAAAAGGCTGCTGTACGCTACACACCTTTTCATAAAGTTAATAAAATTCTCTAGCACTTATGATTATTCTGTAATATTTATGCATGGCAACCTTAAAAATAAATGCAAAAACTGGAACAGTGCAGTCTGATGGGCATGCTTTAAATAATTTAGATGGATTAGGTCTAACATAGTTACCGTGCAGAAACACGTGAAAATAGCTGATCTTTGTATTGATAGTGGTAAAAATGCAGTGTTGATAATGAACTGAATGAACAGTGCACAAATATTTTGGAACAAACATGTTAATATGGAGACAGTGAACAATATGTCTAATAGAAAATTATAAATACTGCTCAACCGCTCCACTAATTAACAACTAAACCTTTAAGATGCACTGGGTAATAACCGAGGCTTATCCAGCTTTAATTACCCTGTTGGAAATAACAACTAAATAAAGAAGACAGGAGTCTGTTTTAATTTCTGTGTTTTCTGCTTAGCGTCTGACTGTTTTCTGTATTTGCAGCTTTCATTCTGAATGTTTTGTTTCACAAAACAAAAAACATTCAGAATAAAATCTTTCTGTTTTGTCATATCAGTAAAAATGTAAAGACGTTTTCTTGTTTTCTACAGTCATTGGTTTACACCTATTGTTTCTTGTGACTTCCTGTTTATAACGAACACTTTTTTAATTCTTAATAGCCGCACTTCTCTAGTCTGTAAGGCATTATTGACCCACCTGAACTTTCCAGCAGTCGGACTGTTAGTTTTCATCTGGCGCCACCTTGTGGTAGCGCCTAGTCTCACCGCCTTTGTTATCATTGGTTCAAAATGTCACCGTCACCTTCTTGACCAATGACACCAGCTCGCCTCTGTTCCATGCAGGCTCCTCCCCCTTTGTTACAAACACAGACACTCACACACACCAGCCTCCCCCCTCCCCACCCGTGATGCCAGCCACTCCGCGCCTGGACTGGTCTGCATGTTTTTGAGGCGGTATAATCTGAAAGCGGCCGACATATTATGGAGCAGACGGCTTGTTGATGGAGATGTGGCGGTGCACGAAGGAAAGGTAATCACGTTTTGCATATTTATATATGCACTAATATCCTTCGGGCTTGTTCTTAGGTGACGGCGGTGACTCTCCCCTGTGCATGTGTCTGCGTATGTGTGTGTGTGTAATCAGTGTATCGCTACATTGTTATACATTCCCATTTGTTTTTCATCCCTCTCGCAAATACTGCGATCACAGCTGGTCTCGGCGGCGGTGATGAATTATGATCGGCGTTAAACGAGCAGAGGAACACGGAGAGGGAATTCTGACTCTACGTAATCCATCTGGACATCAGGGGGGGAGATGAGGACCATGATGGCTTCGATGAAAGCGGCGTTTTTCTTGTTTCTGCACTGGGGTGAGTTCATCCGTACCTCTCTGACCATCTGTCACATGGTGGTACATTTGCATGATCGAATACACTGTTTATTTGCATATTCTTTACAGCAGGTGGCTTAATTTTCATGATTTGGTTCACCATGTTCTTGTTAGCTTGCCTTATCTTTGAAACATTCCTAAGCGCTGGAAATCCTTTTTTTCCTCATACCTGAAGTTCAAATGCAGAAAAAAACATACCAGGAAAGTCTACTATCAGACAAAAGTCTTAGGGTGTGCGGGTGTGGCTTCCAGGAAGTCCTTAGGAAAGGTTGAGTTGAGTAGGAGATGGAAATAATGGCTATATAATAATATTTTACGGTATATACTCCATAGTAATGCTCAGTAGTTGCTGGAGATTTGTGCAACTGCGAGTTTCTATGGTTTCAGTCCTTCCTGTGGACATACCACTGTTCCTTGTGAAATTTAAGATGCACTATTTTAACACAGAAGCGTTGTAGTTGAGGTGTTTCTTGCAGAGATATTATTTTATAAAAGTATCAGACAACTTTGTGATACTTAAAGTAATGACTCATTGGATGTGCATTGGGGAAATAAACTGCAAATGCTTTTAGATTTATACGTCAGTTGTACAGTTTGACCACAGAGGGAGGACAGCATATGGATGACACAGTTTTTATCTCCATCACATTAGTCATAAGTCCAATTATCACATTTAAAAACTGGACGGGCAGGCTGCCTCTGGGAGAGATCCGTATTAGTCACAGGTTTGTGTTTCAACATGCGTTTCTATGTGGGGGTCTTGATTAGAAACTCAGGGGCCCCGTTGTTGCGCAGACAGTAATCCAGACAGTACTGAGCATCATGACAAGCTGCGGTGTCCCCCCTGTCCTATCAGCCCGAGCCCATTGTTAATTAGGGCTTGATCCGCTTAAGCTTCTAGTCTCTCTAGTCTCCCATGTCATTATCTGTGGGCGTGTTGTACTGGGGTGTAGCTCTGTGAGAACGCACGGCTTGTTTTTGGACACTCGCGAGCGCACACAGACCAAAAGTGCCCGAACGCACTTGTCTCGTATTTCTAGTTGTTCAGGTAGTCACCATTCAGTTTCAGTGAGTCAAGAGGCTGTGTTAGCTGTCGGGGAGCTTTTGTTCAGTGTCAGTGTGGGTGTGTTTTTGGTTGCATCACACTTGCATTTTCGGATGATGCTGATTCTCTTTGGCTTTTAGGCACCAAATGAAAAAGGAACTGAATATTAAAGGTGCTCATCACCTTTGTTTTTGTATTTCTTTTCTTGGTTAAAATGTTCTGAACCTGAATTATTGTTCCTCAAAAAACAAAATGTTCTGTTATCTTTCCGATGGCTGTCTGCAACAATCAATGCCTCAGCAAGCTACTAATGACATTTTGATGAATTGATTATCTGTCTAACAAGTTGGCAACAACTGGCAAATGTCACTCCAAAACCAGTGAGCTATGTCTCATATAGGGGCTAAAATGCTCTGCAATGTGGAACTCTGAGGTATCAGGATGTGGGTGCTGACAAACCTGTTGCACTCTCACACATCTCAACCGTTGCTAGTACACCTGCAACAGAAAGGAATCTCTATCTATCTAGATATATATATCTATCTATCTATATATATATAGATATACAGTGGGGCAAAAAAGTATTTAGTCAGCCACCGATTGTGCAAGTTCCCCCACTTAAAATGATGACAGAGGTCAGTAATTTGCACCAGAGGTACACTTCAACTGTGAGAGACAGAATGTGAAAAAAAAAATCCATGAATTCACATGGTAGGATTTGTAAAGAATTTATTCGTAAATCAGGGTGGAAAATAAGTATTTGGTCAATAACAAAAATACAACTCAATACTTTGTAACATAACCTTTGTTGGCAATAACAGAGGTCAAACGTTTACTATAGGTCTTTACCAGGTTTGCACACACAGTAGCTGGTATTTTGGCCCATTCCTCCATGCAGATCTTCTCAAGAGCAGTGATGTTTTGGGGCTGTCGCCGAGCAACACGGACTTTCAACTCCCGCCACAGATTTTCTATGGGGTTGAGGTCTGGAGACTGGCTAGGCCACTCCAGGACTTTCAAATGCTTCTTACGGAGCCACTCCTTTGTTGCCCGGGCGGTGTGTTTTGGATCATTGTCATGTTGGAAGACCCAGCCTCGTTTCATCTTCAAAGTTCTCACTGATGGAAGGAGGTTTTGGCTCAAAATCTCACGATACTTGGGCCCCATTCATTCTGTCCTTAACACGGATCAGTCGTCCTGTCCCCTTGGCAGAAAAACAGCCCCATAGCATGATGTTTCCACCCCCATGCTTCACAGTAGGTATGGTGTTCTTGGGATGCAACTCAGTATTCTTCTTCCTCCAAACACGACGAGTTGAGTTTATACCAAAAAGTTCTACTTTGGTTTCATCTGACCACATGACATTCTCCCAATCCTCTGCTGTATCATCCATGTGCTCTCTGGCAAACTTCAGACGGGCCTGGACATGCACTGGCTTCAGCAGCGGAACACGTCTGGCACTGCGGGATTTGATTCCCTGCCGTTGTAGTGTGTTACTGATGGTGACCTTTGTTACTTTGGTCCCAGCTCTCTGCAGGTCATTCACCAGGTCCCCCCGTGTGGTTCTGGGATCTTTGCTCACCGTTCTCATGATCATTTTGACCCCACGGGATGAGATCTTGCGTGGAGCCCCAGATCGAGGGAGATTATCAGTGGTCTTGTATGTCTTCCATTTTCTGATGATTGCTCCCACAGTTGATTTTTTCACACCAAGCTGCTTGCCTATTGTAGATTCACTCTTCCCAGTCTGGTGCAGGTCTACAATTCTTTTCCTGGTGTCCTTCGAAAGCTCTTTGGTCTTGGCCATGGCGGAGTTTGGAGTCTGACTGGTTGAGGCTGTGGACAGGTGTCTTTTATACAGATGATGAGGTCAAACAGGTGCCATTCATACAGGTAACGAGTGGGGGACAGAAAAGCTTCTTACAGAAGACGTTACAGGTCTGTGAGAGCCAGGGATTTTCCTTGTTTGAGGTGACCAAATACTTATTTTCCACCCTGATTTACGAATAAATTCTTTACAAATCCTACCATGTGAATTCATGGATTTTTTTTTCACATTCTGTCTCTCACAGTTGAAGTGTACCTCTGGTGCAAATTACTGACCTCTGTCATCATTTTAAGTGGGGGAACTTGCACAATCGGTGGCTGACTAAATACTTTTTTGCCCCACTGTATATATATATATATCTATCTATATATATATATATCTATCTATCTATCTATATATATATATATATATATAGATATAGATATATATATATATAGATAGATATATATATATATATATATATATATATATATATATATATATATATATATATATATATATATATATATATATATATATATATATAGATAGATAGATAGATAGATAGATAGATAGATAGATATATATTTACAAATGAACACCGTGCTGCTTTGGAGGCCCACGCATGGATCCTGCTATTGTTTGAAACCTGCATTTGTGTAATTAACTCACATGACATTTGTGTAGATAGTGTGAGACGTACCAGCTGCTGTCTCATTCTAAAAGCAAGCAAAACTTTGTCTAATGAAACATTTATTTGCAACCTACAAGTTCATGTTAAAATCAGCAGCTTTATCTCATCTGAGAATACATTTTCTTTCCCTTTTTTAAAGAACAGAAACTACTTATTTGTAATGTATGTTCTCTGGGAATGCAGACCCTGTTAAAATTAGACTCTGTGTCAGTAATTAATATTTTGGAAAGTACCAAAAATAAGAGATAAAGGTCATCGTGTGACAAGTTTCAGGGCAAAAACGAGTTTGTGTTTAACCCCGTTTCATTGTGGTTCTGGGAATTTATAGGAAGCCAGACCATGAGACTCAGAAATACAGTGATACTGCAACCCTGAAGCTGGCAGCTGTCACTCCTCGGGCACTCAGTAAGGATGATGTAGAAGGAGCTTTACTCATTTTTAGGTTTACTTTAGCCTTGAGTAAGGTGTCCTCCCTCAATTTCACTGTGACTTCCAGCTTTAGCTTATTCCTTCGCCATTTGCTAAATACCTTTGACTTACGCTCAAAAAATTTGCTTGTGCACCTCGACAACAGCACTGTTTTATAAATACAGCACTTACAGTTGATCCCTATAATAGGCAGAAGTTAGTCCCAATTGCAGAACTACTAAGCATGAAAGCCAATTACCCAGTTTTTATTTGAAGAAGATAAAGGTCAGTTCTGCAGATCAGAGTCTGGTGTTGCGGCGTTCGCACACACAGTAAGAAGGTCTTGGGTTTGACTCCAGCATCTGGCCTTTCTGTGTGGAGTTGGCACGTTCTCTCCGACTTCCTCTTAAAGTCCAAAGACATGGAATGCAGTGGGGTTAGTGGGGTTGGGTAAATCGGCCATAGGTGTGACAGACTAACAACCTGTCCAGGGTGTTATATTCATCACATATAATCATATTTCTGTCACTGTATTTGGAAATGAAATGCTCAAATATGTGTTTGTTGTTAGTTGATTGATAGAAAGTAGAGTTGCAGCTGTTTTATGCATCATGACCTGTTTCTTTGACCTTGCATGTTTCATTTCAGATTTTTCTAATATCCACTCCAAACTAACCATAAAGATAATACGGCCACTATCAAATTTACTGTGCATGTAGAAATCTCTGTGTATAATACTGTGGCCTAACAATATTAAGGAGCTCACTGAGATTCTTTTATTTGTTAAGCATGTTTTCCTGTTTAGGGGAAGCTCACCCAGAGCGCCAGCACGAGTGTTTCTTCTCTGCAGCTGTTTAAAGTATTGATTCCCTGTTAGCCAGCCATCAGCTCAGGATATCGATCACCGAGTCCATGTACCAAACACGCCACGACGAGTTGACACTGTTTCTGTTTCCGGTCTTTCACACTCACCAGATGTGCCATTTCCCCCCGTCCTGCTGTGTTTTTCTTTTCCAGTGCTCCAGCACGCTCTGTGCCGTCATGTTGCTGTCCCTGCTGGACCCCTCTACCGTGTCGCTGGCTTCCCTCTCTCCCTGCCCTGTGCTGTGTCAGGATACGAAGGCTCACGTACGCAAGACTTTGAGTGGTTTCTGTTTAGGGACGATGCCGCCGGAAGGCAGATGGGAGTCGTGTCCACCAGGGACAAGGGTTTCCCTTACGCCCCGTTCCAGGCACGCGTGACGAGTGGGGAGGTAAGAGTGGAGCGGGATTCAGGGGACAAGGTCCGGCTGATCATCCAAAGGCTCCGGCCTGATGACCAAGGGAAATATGAGTGCTATACTCCCAGCACAGACAGCTCCTATCAAGGGAACTACAGTGCCACAGTAGCTGTCAAAGGTAAGACATGAGCTGACTCAAAGTTCTTACAGGTATATAAAAAGCTGGCG
Organism: Neolamprologus brichardi; assembly: GCF_056152115.1. NCBI lineage: Eukaryota > Metazoa > Chordata > Actinopteri > Cichliformes > Cichlidae > Neolamprologus > Neolamprologus brichardi. The sequence continues at coordinate 31,095,662 of NC_142108.1, read as the reverse complement.
TTATTATACCTGATATACTGCTGTCACTGGCAACAAATGTCTGTCCCAAAGCTCATTGTTTCCTATCAGAGATGTCACACACACTGCATTTGTTAGACTTATACTTGCCCATGTTGTTGGTGTAGCCACAAAGGTTTACAGTGGCAATAATTTTGGGCAACACTGGAGGTTTATGGCCCACAGGAATAAGATGAGTCATGCATTGTAGATCAGTTCCTTCTTTCCTTTCTGCCTTTCCATGCAATTTTATTATGTTTGTATAAAGAATATGAACATATCCACGCTTGGTCTGGTTCCCGAAAGCAGGAAGTCATGAAGTCTATAGAAAGTGAAACTTTTGTGATGCAGCACATGAAAAGAATCCAAGCAGGGAATCATTAACAACTGAACTTTCCAATATTTCCAGTGTTTGTTGCAACTTCACAGTCTGCAAATATCTGTCGAAACTACGCTTGAAAAATGTCTTTTACTGAGGGGAAACCCCACTCAGCACATCCACACGTCTGTGGATGTGACTAAGACGGTGGAATTTGATGCTGACAACCTTCATGTGTTGGCTGTGTGGACTGTGATTGAATTACAGCTTTTTGTAAACGTAGTGGAGTTTTGACCAGAAGTTTAATCATTTGTAAATGTATTACAGCTGAATATTTATCCATTTATAGTTCCTAAACCACAATCGTTCAAAGGACAGACACAGTCTGATGTCTTTGAGTTGAAAAGTCATCAAAAACAAAACATAAATAGATAAATGAAACATGAAAACGTTGCGCATGAATAAAATGGCTTAATCCTTAACGGGACAGCGTCTCATCATTTTAGGGAAAAACTGTTTTAAAAAGTCGGGGCTTGATACTGAACTGGATATGACTGGAAATGTCAGCAAGTAGGGCTGGGCCATATCATACCGTTCACGGTAATACCAATATAATGTTGGGCAACGATAAGAAAATGAAATATCGCGATAGAATATGGGTAAAACGCGCATGCGCAGTGCCTTTGTTTTCATACGCACATGGCGGAAAAAGCATGGCGGCGACGCAGAATGAGAAGGGGAAAGCGGATCGTTGAATGAAACAAATGAACCAGAAGTGGTTTGTAAAAATGCTGCAACTTTACTGGTGTGGAACTGGTTTGGCTTTCGTCCGTCAGATAAACAACAAAGCACTATTTTTGGTAGAGCATGCTAGCGGGCTGTCGTTATTACCGTGTTTTTCGGAAAATAAGTCGCACTTAAAATCAATCCTTTGATTTTTCTGAAAATCGACAGTGCCCCTTATAATCCCGTGTGCCTTATGTATGAATTCTGGTTGTGTTTACTGACCTCGAAACGATTTTATGTACACGGCGCTCGAAAATCTGTCAAAAAATGTTTTAGTACCACGTTGCTAAGCTACGAAGCCGCACCGCTTCATGGATTGTCGGAGCATTACGGCTACCGTAGGCAGGAGCCTCGCGGAGTGATACGTACTGTGCTTCAACATAATGTTACCGTATTGTGTGTGTTTAACCTCTTTTTAAGTGTTGTGGATATTATACATGGTTATGCTGAGGATATGTCGGCCAATTTCCACTGGAAATGCTTTGAATTTGCATTTGCACTGTTAAATTTTTACATAACTTAAATGCACATAAAAAAACAGCTGCTTGTTTAGGTGAAAATACATTGATGGTTTTTTTTGCACCAATAAAGTTGTGGAGTTGAGTTGATATCGTTATCGCACATTTTCAAATGTATATCATGATAACTTTTTTTGGTCATAATCGCCCTGCTCTATCAGCAATTGCAGATTTAAACCTTATTTAATAAAGTTTCATTAGATAGATTAAAAATGTGGGTCTATATTGTTCAGAGAAAGTGTTCTTAGTTTGTAGAAAACGCGTTTCTGTCTGCTGTTCTCTACAGAAAGACTAGTTTTGGTGTTGAACTCATATCAGCGAGTAGAACCGTTGAATTTATGCCAGTCATAGTTTAGCTGTGATGTCTTCAGAAGTGGAGAACAAACTGTATGAGAAGCTTGCATCAGCTGCTTGGTGCTCCAGCAGAGAGGATGTCGTGTTTAGTGATTAAGTGCAACTTTAGGAATCCTAAGTAATTATTTCATCTCACCATCTGGAGTTTGTCTTTTTCTGTTTCTATTTCTCCCTGAATTCTTTGCACTTATACCATAATTTATCTACCAAAGTTATTTGGGTTATTTTACCCCATTCAGTTATTTTTTTTATGAGTCATCTTCCTCGTGTTCTACTGAGTTTGCCTTATGTTAGTTTTGCAGCAGAGTGTCTTAGCAATAGCTCACTAATCCTCTCTTCCTTTGGCAAACCAAGTGCCCAAAGCCAAGAGGGAGGTAAAAGGCCTGGAGTCACTCTTAGCAGATCCATTTCATGATTCACTTTATTGCTCTAAACATAGATGCATCTAAACACTACACAGGCATTAGAAATCGAATTTGACATATTTTCTCCTCCCATATGTCTCCTGGAGTGCTCTGTGTAATATGATTGTCTGTCTCTACACCCACAGTGATCCCTGACACGCTCCAGATCAGCTATTCCCGCTCACTCACCGGCCAACCTGTGTCAGAGGGGGCTTCGTTAACCCTGACGTGCTCGGCCAGCATCCAATCAGAGCAGCTCACCCATCTGTCCATCACGTTTGGGAAGCGTGGTGGTGCAGAGGGATCGGCCGGTGGGGCCGGAGAAGAGGTCAGCACCGTCAGAGAGATCATCTCCATTGACAAGCTTCTCGGGGTCGTTCCCGGACGTTTCTACAAGAAACGCTACGACGATGGGGAGATCACGCTGGAGAAAAGAAACGGCGAGGGCGGGCAGGGTGTGTACGTGATGAAGATGACAGCGGTGCAGCCAGATGACAGCGGCTCGTATTTCTGCGAGGCCTCACAGTGGATTCTGGACCCCAATCGATCGTGGCAGAAGATCGCACAGAGGACGCTGGATATTGGCAACTTGACCGTTCAGCAACTAGGTCAGTGTAACGCAGAAACTGCCCCAGTAGCTGTGCTGCCGTTTGACAAATAGCCTGTGGCAAGTCCCAAGGTCGCAACAAACATATTGAACTGCAGCTCGTTGTTGAAACAACATAAACCGTAAAGCTGGTAATAAAACCGCACAGCGGGTTGTTTGTTTAATCATAAATTACACTGCAGAACAAACTGGAGAATAAAAGCAAAGCAGGAGGAATAAGACAAAGTCGTGTTTCTGCTGGTAAGTTTGAGCCTCTTGATTGTGTTTTTGTTGTTGCCATGGAAGTGGTGTCAGTCAGCCTGGGCTTGCAGGGCCTTTGGGTAAACTGGACCCTGTCCAGCTCACAGGCTCTGGGTATTTGTCTTAGTTATTCACTGGATGTCTAGTTTGCTGGGTGATTAGTTTGCTGACTAGCTGGATAAGCAGCTGATTAAATAGCAGGATGCACATTTGTATGCAGTTTGCAACAATCTCACAGTTTAGCTTTTTCCTGGGACAATGGATTCCAATAATTACGGCTGTAGCTGAAGACTTTCGAGCAATCCATTATCCCATTACTTTCTGGCCAGTGAAGAATATCTTCGAATCAGTATTTTAATAGCTTTTATTGTCATATTGCAAGATCGAGAAGCTAAGCAATTCTTACATTTGGCCACTTCTTTTTTAGTTTTTGCATTTTTCCGTGAAAAAGGCCCTCATCACCGTTTTTTTCAGCCTAACTCTCATTCATCTTGTTGATTTTTCAGGTGGATTTAAAAGGTTAATAGAAGGCTGTCTGGGCAGATGAATAACTGCCTGTCGCTTTGCTGTTCGGCTCGTTTAAAATTCTGAGGCGCTTTTGTAGATTAAGAGGATTAAGTAATCTATTGTTCTCACATTGGCTTTTCTGGGCTGGATTCCTTGAAAAAGAGCACAGGTGTGTCTGTCAGTCCTCCCTCGAGCACATCTCTAATGCGCTGCAATGATGCATGTTTTGTAAGTTTTCTAATAGAAAAATATTTTTTGCTCACATTGTGTTTCTTCAGGAAAAATAATCGGTTGAGTTAAAGCTCATCAGAGCTCATCAATGCATGCCTTGTTTATTTGTTACACTGGCACTCACTGATGAGCGCCATTTGGTTTTGTGTGTTCTGGCCTCTATTGTCTAACTAATACAATAGGCTGATGCATCTCCTTTTGTTGATATGAATGTCTATTATTGAGAAGCATCGTTAGTGTAGAGAAGTTTTGTGGTTAGAAGAGGCTTTGCACACACAAGCGGCTTACGCTCACATGTTTTGTACTGCGCTTTGAGTTAAAGGCTCTTAATTGTTTCAGTTGCTGAGTGTAGAAGATTATTTAAAATGTTACAATAAATTCTGTGTGACACATAAATACCCACTTTTCTTTCATGTATATGTAAACGATACAGTGTTGGACAGTATTTAAGAACGGATCAAAAAGTGCGGCAGCAGGCAATTTATGGGTTCGTGAGCTGGCCCCGCCCACACCAACCCAGCACACACACAAAAATCTCGCAATTTCTTGTCTTGCAAACACATGCTAGATCCTCATCTTATAACCAGTGATAGGATTGGAGAAAAGCTTGCACAATGGGGCTCTGGGATCACTAGTTAACCAAGAAATACTTCAAACACGAGAAAGGGCGCTTTCATAGTTGTGTTTTGTTCTCCAGTACTTAAAATCAACCAGTGTTTTCACAATGCTACATTTGCCACCGTTGACAGCATCTATATCCAGCCCCAGGTTCCCCAAAGGTTGTGACGCTGTGTAAAATGTAAATAAAAATAATATAGACCAATTTAAAAACCTCACTAAGATATTTTATTCACAGTTGAACATAGAAAACAAATTGAATGTTTGAACTGAGCAGACCAGCTGCTGGACTGTTCAGTCGATGAGAGGTGTGGACTGCAGCCAGGCCATTTCCCACCCATACTGTTGTAATAGCTGGAGGAGGTCAGTATCGAAGGCCCTCCCATCTGGATGGGAGAACATGTTGCTGTAAAAGCTGTGTATGCCTTTGAGCATTGATGGGTCCATAATGCACTTCCATACCATCAGAGATGGATAGTTTTAACCTGCATGTGTGGATGGCACAGTGAGCTGTGTTCACAGACGGCGATTCATGGAAGTGTTTCTGGGGACAGAATCGTGCCTGTTTTTAATCTGGTGCTGCCCGAGGGCCCAAAGACCACAGACAACCTATATTTGATGATTTTCATCCACTTGATTTGCACACAGAGATTTATCTGGATTCTTTTAATCTTATGATGACATTATGTAGTTCATCTTCTGCAGATCTGTGACCCTCTGACCATCTTTACTTCTGAGAAACTCTGCCTCTCTAAGATGCTCTTTTTACACCCAGTCATGTTACTGACTTGTTGCCAATCAGCTTAATTAGTTAACAAAATGTTTCTCCAGCTGCTTCTTCTTAGTTGCACTTACTTTATTATTTATTATTTGTCATTTTTTTTTTAAATTGCTCAGGCTTGCAGAATATAAATACAGATTTAACTGAAGATTTGTTACTGATGTTTGTTCAATTTGTACATAGAACATGGCTGAGTGCAGTTGTGCAGACCAGTAATACAGTCTAAGATTAGGGAGTTGTAACCCCCCTCTTTCATATGGTAGGTACAACAAGCGAAGTCTTAGTCTAGGTTTTTTATTATTCCAAATAAATTGATTAATGATACCATTTAGTTTATCAAAGAATTCTTTTGAATTCAATTCAATTCAATTCAATTTTATTTATATAGCGCCAAATCACAACAAAAGTTGCCTCAAGGCGCTTCATAGATACAGAGAAAAACCCAACAATCATATGACCCCCTATGAGCAGCACTTTGGCGACAGTGGGAAGGAAAAACTCCCTTTTAACAGGAAGAAACCTCCGACAGAACCAGGCTCAGGGAGGGGCGGCCATCTGCTGCGACCGGTTGGGGTGAGAGAAGGAAGACAGGATAAAAGACATGCTGTGGAAGAGAGACAGAGGTTAATAACAGATACGATTCAATACAGAGAGGTCTGTTAACACATAGTGAGTGAGAAAGGTGACTGGAAAGGAAAAACTCAATGCATCATGGGAATCCCCCGGCAGCCTACATCTATTGCAGCATAACTAAGGGAGGATTCAGGGTCACCTGGTCCAGCCCTAACTATATGCTTTAGCAAAAAGGAAAGTTTTAAGCCTAATCTTAAAAGTAGAGATAGTGTCTGTCTCCCGAATCCAAACTGGAAGCTGGTTCCACAGAAGAGGGGCCTGAAAACTGAAGGCTCTGCCTCCCATTCTACTTTTAAATACTCTAGGAACAACAAGTAGGCCTGCAGAGCGAGAGCGAAGTGCTCTAATAGGGTGATATGGTACTACAAGGTCATTAAGATAAGATGGGGCCTGATTATTTAAGACCTTGTATGTGAGGAGCAGGATTTTGAATTCAATTCTGGATTTAACAGGAAGCCAATGAAGGGAAGCCAAAACAGGAAGAGGCAGAGGAAGTGACTGGAAGAGATATAAAAATCTGGGCAATATATTCATTTTAATGATGTTTATACGGCCAATCACTGATATGGGCATTGTCATCCATTTATTTAGAGATTCCTCCACTTCACTAATCAGAGGATCATAGTTTGTTGCTACAATGGTATCAATGTCTGGGGTGATTTTAACTCCAAGATACACAAATCCTTCTTTTGCATTAATAAATGGGTTTTGTATAATAGGATTTAGCCTTTCATCCTTGTTCAGAAGTAGGATTGAGGATTTTGAATCATTTATATTATAGCCAGAGAATTGTCCGAATAACTCCATTTGTTGCATTAATTTTGGTATACTAATGGACAGCCTAGTCAGAAACACTATCAGGTCATCAGCATACAGAGCCAATCTATGCTCCTGATCTCCTAACTGGACACCAAATATGTCAGTTCTCATTCTAATTGTCATCGCCAGGGGTTCTATAGCTAAGATAAATAGCATTGGAGATAATGGACACCCCTGGCGAGTGGAACGCTCCAATGTAATAGGGTTAGAAACTATATTATTTGTTAAAACACTAGCTTTGGGATTTGTATACAAAAGTTTAACCCATTTGAGAAAATTGTTTCCAAATCCATATCTTGGGAGAACAGTAAATAAATATGACCACTCTATCCTGTCAAAAGCTTGACGAGCGTCAAGTTAGTATTGTAATATTTTATTTTTTAAGTACTGTTGTAGTCACGTTAGGTTTAAGTCTTTTTTTGCTTGTTTTGTGGGCGATCGTGGCTCAAGAGTTGGGAGTTCGTCTTGTAATCGGAAGGTTGCCGGTTCGAGCCCCGGCTTGGACAGTCTCGGTCATTGTGTCCTTGGGCAAGACACTTCACCCGTTGCCTACTGGTGGTGGTCAGAGGGCCCGGTGGCGCCAGTGTCCGGCAGCCTCGCCTCTGTCAGTGCGCCCCAGGGTGGCTGTGGTTACAATGTAGCTGCCATCACCTGTGTGTGAATGGGTGGACGACTGGATATGTAAAGCGCTTTGGGGTCCTTAGGAACTAGTAAAGCGCTATATAAATACAGACCATTTACCATTTGTTTTATTTCGACACACTTGATAGGTGATATCGATTTTATCCCGGCCATTAAATATGTGCACTTCAGCCTTTCAGCAGAGGTGATACCTGCAGTACGTTTTTCCTGTTGTAGTCCAGATTAAATGCTGTTTGCAGCCATCCACCAAGAAGATTTCCTGGTACTTAAACTCTGTCTCGTCCTCTCTCCAGCCGAGTCGCTGCGTGTAACATCCTCGCCCACAGGGGAGGTCACTCTGCAGATCGGTTCGCCTCTCATCCTGACCTGTGAGATTTTGGGGCTGCCGCCTGAAGTCAACTCCGGCCTGCTGGTTCAGTGGATGAAAAGGGGATCCACGAGCAGCGATTCAGTCGGGGCCGGAGGAGTCGAGGTAATCTTCTCGTTATTCTGTTAACGTTTTCAGACCAAAGTTTGAGTCAAAATGTAAATGAAGTACGTGTCAACCATCGACAGGTAAATGTGAAATGTTTTCAGGTGTTTCTAGTCTAACCCCTCCTGGCGCATTTTGATATCTGTTAAGGTGGAGGTGGCCCAGATGACCCCGAATGGCATTGTGAGCTGGGGGGATGACCTCAGCAGAGCTAGTGGAGGGTCTATGGAGAAAGCAGCAGAGGGAAAGTACTCTCTGAAGCTCTTCTCAGCTCAGCCTGCCGACTCAGGGGTGTATCGGTGTGTGGTGAGTGTGTACGCCGGAAGAAGAAACCCCGGACAGTCTGTGCCCGCGACTCTCACCCAGCGGTCGGAGGGAGTCACCGTCAACCTGAAGACAAAAGGTGAGGCTGCAGTCACACATGGGCTGAGATTACTGGAATGCTCCAGTTTAAGCCACAGTCACACATGAACTGTGGACGTGCTGGGAAGGCTATGAGGTAATCTGCTTCAGATGTTTGCTCAGAACTGGAAACACTTGCTGTGGTTCGTGCGTGGGAGCTGCCTCGGTGTAGCGCGCAGGAGGCCAGACATATGCCGTACCTCTCGCTGGCTATGAACTCACTGCACAATTACTCGCTCAAAAGGCTGTTTAACGTCCGGTCGATCACATCCAATATTTGCAACCACACTAGCAGCAGGGTTTCCACGTTGCTCCAGACATTCAGGATGAATGCTGCTTGTCATTTCCTGTAGTCTCACTGACTTTTCAAATTTGGTCACTTTTGAAATTTCTAATCCTTGTTCGTCACCGTGGACTGACAGGGAGTTTGGTGCAAGCATTCACGTCCCGGGGTGAAGGCTTTTAGTCTTATTCGTTCCGTTGTTTATCATATTGACTTTTCAGGAACTGCTGTATTGTTTTAAACGGAGAAATGATTTAAATTTGCAGATTTATTGAGTGTCTTGGTGGCCTGGAGCTCTGGGATCTGGGCCATTTGGCTGCACTCTGCTGTTGAAATCTGCAACCGTATACTAAAATCTCTTTCCCAGCTTCACCGATATCTCTCTGAGTTTCTAATGTATTTTTAAAATTTCTAAAATATTCGTAGTTCTCCGCTGTGTTATAGATTTCATTCTATATGCAGCACTTTTACTGAAATTCTTTTAATAAGCCAGTTTGGTTTTCTTCAGCTGTGTGTGATTTTCTTTTTATTTCACAGCATGTTGGCTAAACGTCTGCTCCTACAGTCATTCTTTAACTTCGCTTAGTTTATCTTCTATAAAATGTTTTTCCTCTTTCTCCCACAGATGTCCTGGTCACAGCCGCGGCTCAGCTCCCTCGTGGCCCTTTACTGAAAAGAGGCAGCACGGTCACGCTAATCTGCAACACCACCGTGACCACCACAGGTCCCGCCCAGGTTCAGGTGCACTGGCTGCGCTGGGCAATCCCTGAACCGGTTATCAAGAAGGCGCCCGACGCCGCGACGCTAAAACCTCCTGCTCCACCAGAACCCAAGCTGATAGCTTCCCTAATGTACAACGGTGTTTCAAACATCTACATCAACCATAGCGAGATCAGCATCGACCGCCTGTCGGTTAATAGCTACAGACTCAGGGTTCACATGGCAACGAAGGATGATCAGGGCATGTATGCCTGTCATGCTGAGGCGTGGGGACAGGACCCGCATGGAGGCTGGTACAGAACAGGAGCCAAAGCAGAGTCAAATGCAGTCAATGTTTACTTATATGCCAGAGGTAAGTGTTAATCTAATAATCTAAGTTAATAGTAATAATGTAATAATAGTAATCAGTATTATGGGCTTTATTACTACATACTTTGTAAAACAAATTGCAGTTTTACCTTTCTGATGCTGTAAGCTCTCCCTCTTACAGGCAAACGTGCATGTAGCCTGATTGCCACTGTAAGGGTAATTGAAGCCCCATAAGGAATAGCTAACCTGTGTATGCTGAACTTGCTTCATTGTGCAGGCCAAAGTGAGCACGGTGGGAGCTGAGCAGCTCCCGATTGAGCTAAAATCAAGGAAAGGGTCAAATAGGAAACCTTTGGTCCCAAGCTGGAGGTTGGCCAGAGGATGGCTTTTTGTCTGGATTGATTTCACCCTTGATACTTTCCCTGACCTCCGTAGCAAACTGCAGAGCTGCTTCTCTGTATTTACATCTTAAACTGTGCACACACCTAAGATCTGAATCCTTGACAGCAGCAATCAATTTCAACTAATGGTTGAACCACCTAGCCTTGTTTTCCAGGTCAAAAATATGTAGAATAAAGCAAGCGTGGGCTTGAATAGAGGTCTTGCTGTGCTGGTAGAGGAATCCCAGTTGGAGGAGATTACACATTAATCTTTCTGCATGTTTATCCTCTGCTACTGTACATATGCAGGTGGCCAGATGGGGGAAAAATCTTCAGTGTATCTTTGGTGCATGTATTGTTTGACAAATCAGGTGTTACTATGTATGATGATATAGAATATTAGTCACAAGCACGATATTTTTGGGTTAGTTGATGACCTTTTTCTGTTTGCTTGAGCATTTTTAGGCCATTGCGACTTAACGCAGCTGTTGACTGAATCACCAGAGCGGCGTGGTTTCAGTGGCAGTCCATTAATTTGGCATTTTAGAAATGATTTTCCTTTCTCTTTTATTCAAATGTCAATTATCTGATTAATCAAAGCAGGAGATTAATGTTCTTATCGGCGAAAACATCGACCCACCTTTTTGTTTTGATTTAAATAAAGCTCTCCAATATTCATCCACATCAGATTATATCACCGCACTGCTCTCTCTCTCATTTCCTGTTCTCCTCAGCTGCTGACCTCCTCCTCATCCCTTTGGTGGTCGGCGTCTCTTCAGCCTTGTTTGTCGGCATCGTCATCATCGCAACGGTAACTTGCTGCTTCATGAATCGCCTGGCGAGGCAGCGCGCTCGAAAGTAGGCGTCCGGCGCCGTCTGTAATCTGATTGCTCACAAAGTCTTGGAAGAAATGGCCCATAAAATAACTTCAAGAAGAAAAAATGAAGTAGAAAATGACTTTCGTCACCTCGTTGGTTGTCTTTCTGTGTTCTGACCTACATGTTTAACGATCAATGCCAAAAAAATTCAGTTTTATACTTTCTTGTATTTTTATATCTGAAACATATTTTCTCGACAGGCACAGTTGCACTGCAGTCTCAAGCGTGTTAATTCTTTCGAGCCAACTTGCCCCCAACATCTCGTTACAGCAGGATTGAACCACATGCTACTTAACTCATCAGATGCTTTCTGTGATGCTGCGTATTAAGGTCACCGTCTATCGACTCATGGTGCAAGTTCCCCACCAACAAAGACCGTTCTGTGTTTCCGGGATTTGTTTTTGATACTGTTCCAGTTATTCCTTCCTCAGAGTGCATGTTCTTCTTTTTACACAAAAGCTAACAATGTCTAAATGTCCGTGCATGGTTAAGGCGCTGCCGCAGACAGTCATCGGATTGCTGATGGGAGCAGTTTAGCCTCTGGAAAGTTAATACGAGCAGGGATGTTCCAGCAGCGCTCTGCGTGTAAACAAAGTCTTTGTCTGTTGCTTAATAAGGAAGCTGCTGGCTGGGGACTTTCTGACGCTGTCCAACTGAGCACTTCATACTTGAGTTTTCTCTTCAGGCTGATAGATTTGTAGAGATTTGACAAAGAGAAGACAGAAGATATACCCACAATGCACTGGGCTGAAATGTGTAAATACTCTATGGAGTTTAGCTGTTTTATTTTCTTAATGCGTTAAGATTGTGCCGTTGCACCATTTTTATTTGGCAAGCACCTGTGTTTTAAGATTCTGTGCAGCTTTTTTAAAGCACTTGGAGAAAAAGCAGGGCTGGAATGTTTTTACTTGATTTTCTTCCAGCTGGAGTTATTTCGTTGCTGTTTTTCTTTCTTTTTGTGGATTAACGGCTCCTAAGCTCCTGTTAAGTGACTGAGATAGAAAACTGTACTGTGACAAATAACCCCCGCGTTATGGCGGGTAACAGAAAAACTGTCTTTTAGGAGTCTCATCCCCGAGGCGAAAACTTTTTCCAAGCAGTGCAGTCGTATGACGGGACAGTGTAGTTAAAAACTCACTATAACCGTCGTCATTGTTATCGTGTGGTTCAGGCCATACATGCCTGCTGCCAACACTTATTATGACTATAGCTGTTGCTGCGAACCCACAAAGATTTACAGTGTCTGCGCACTTAAAACGGGTGAAATCTATCCTCCTCTTCCCGTTGAAAGTAACACTTAAAAAATAGTTTGGTCGTGCAAGCGGGCCTGCACTGCGCGATCATTTAAGGATAGATATGTATTCGGCGAAAAGGAGAGGAAAGCAACATTAGTTATACTTGTGCTCTCTCATTAAAATGACTAGTTGTTTGACACCCTGAGCTTTGCTTTCTCACTTTATCTCGACTTTGTGTCTTTGTCGGAGTCTCTAGATCTCCCTGAAACCCTGATTATAAATGTTGGTCACAAACATCAGGGAATAAAATCACAGCTCTGCTTGCTTCCTGAGCCACTTTGTTCCAGATCAACTGCTCAAAGCAGATTTGTTCCCCCACATACCCGCCCACCACACGGCTACACTCACACACACACGCGCACACACGTGCACGTGCACATCCTAGCAGCATAGCGTTTGCTGGCTGGTATTTCAAATGGGAGAAAGTGAGTATCTGCGTGTTCATCTCTAATCCCTGTTTATGGCTGCAGCGTCCTGCTGCCCTTCCCCCACCCTGTGTTTGACAGTCGCTCGACTCGCACTCGATTCATTTCAATCCGTGTTCCCTGAGAATTACCGCCAGCTGTAAGCGCTGATGCGCATCGCGTGCAGAGCATCAGAACTTCTGTATCAGTTGTGTTTTTTGTCGGCAGTTGTATTAAACCCTTTGATGGAGGTGTTATGTTTTGTTTGGATTGTCTACTCTGCTTTAATACCACAGTTCCTGAATGCGTCTTACTGCCTTTTAAATATACGAAGGCTGTTTTTCTTTTGCTCGATTTGTTACTTATGGTGCTTTGGCAGACCTGCCAGTTGGTACGACCAATAAACCACTCTGGGTCACCTTGTGCTTTATTTTCTGCTGCTTAACAAACATCTGTTTTCTGCAGACAGCTTGGAAATGGATGCAACTGGATCCATCCGAGTTATTGGACGACATTCTGCAGAGAAGAAAATAATCACATTTCTCTGACAAAGTGAGCTAGTAGAGCATATTTTCCATCGACAGTATGAAAACCATTAGATTTCTTGTACTTGGTGCAGTTTTTGCATTGCCACGCAAGCAGAGGATTAGTGTAAGCCTCGTGCAGTGCAGACCGTTTTAAAGTTTGTTACAGGATTTGCATATTTTTAGTGATGAGTAATGAGTTTTCATAATTTGTAATTCATAATTTAATGACAGAAAAAGAGAATGCAGTGTAGTAACGTGGCTCTAAGTTGAGCACACAGTGAGAAAATAGACACTAAAACTGGAACTAAAAATAATATTTTTGAACACATAGCCTGTCGGGGGTTTAAAATATTGCGGGTAAGATAAAGAAAAGTTACTTCTCGTGCTACAGTGTGTTCTGGCATTTATCTGGAAGCTCTTTCAACATGCACTAATGGAATAAACACTGTTGCAAACCAAGCATTACACAATGAGCCTGCACTGCAGGGCCTGCTCGCGAAACACGAGCAAGAGTACTGAAAGGATCCAACATCAATATCCTGTATCCAGACACCACAGGACACCCCTGAGAGTCTCCATCATCAGAGGGATCAGTTTGGGTAACAGGAGGGAGACCTGCACACACTGAGGGGGGGTGGTTTTACACGCTGTGGCTGTTGGGTGTATAATAATGCTGGAGTATGTGTGAGTGGGATCAAACTTTGCGAAAACCTACAGAAAATGTAACATTCTCACCGTTTCCCTCAGATTATTGAACATTTTAGCTTCTTTAAGCCCTTTTTTTTGTTTACAGCTTTACTGTTGTTGTTCAAGTGAACACCGTGAAGCTTTTAGCAGATGAAAAAGTTGATATTTCTCCCGATCATAGAAGTCCTATTGTAAAACGAAGATTTACCAAATGAATTACCAGCTGTTCTGTTTCTGCTTAATTTATATAAAAAGCTTTTCCAGTTTCCATGACCATATGTGGCTAAATAACAAGAGGTTTCACTTTATCTTTATTTCTGCAAAGCGTTATTCCCTTTTGGATTCATATGCAGTGTGCAGAAGATAGACTCATTATTGGCAATGAGGTATGTATAGATATTTTATCTGGAGATTAAAAAAACAATATGCAGATTTTTTTTAAATAAAGAAAATGCAAACAAGTTTTATTTTCAAACATAAAATTTAATGTACTAAATCCATTCATTTCTGCTTTGACACTCACTCTAAAACTATCTGTTCTGCATTTGCCTCCATGAGCCCCGTTGGTGTTACGGTATATCAGTTTACAGAGCATTACATCATTAATGCAAACACTGTACCAATGGTAATCCTCTTCTTCCTGGATGACGTTGCAGGCAGGCAAACAGAGGCTTTGTAGCATACTGATAAGATGCTGTGCAGCCTGTGGTTGGCCGGTTAAGATACCTGCTTTCCCAGCCAATCCCTGGCAGCTGAATGTCAACCGAGGCAGGATTAAACACGCAGCGCAAACACACTGCAGGCCAGGTGCCCGGTGTTTGTCAAAGCCTGTTTAAAGTTTTCTGTCACTTTTAAGTTTTTTTCAGTCCTACAAACAGAAAACTCATATAAAAATCTACAATAACGAAAAGAACAAAAGTGTTTTTGTAAACATGTCGGGAATAAAAATAAGCTGGGCAAGAAATGCAATTAAATATTCTAACTGTAATAAACCTGAAGCCTCTAAGGCCTTGTTAATACCATATTTAAATTTATTTAATGCCTAAAAATATTATTTATTAAGATATTGTATGGCTTGTAATCGTACAGTACTTTTTTTTCTCCTCTACAGTACTGTGTATATGACGAAGCTGACTTCTCATATAAAACAGGAAACAGCTGGGCTAGCTCCACCTATCAAAAGTCTAAATCTCACTGAACTACCATGTTGTATTATGTGCCGTTGTTATCAGATGGTATGGTGTTTTATATCAGCGGTCCCCAACCCCCGGGCCTCGGACCGGTACCGGTCCATGAGTCGTTTGGTACCGGGCTGCGAGAGTTGAGGCTCAGGTGTGAAATGTATGGTTTTCATCGGTTTTCAGCGTTATTTTGTTATCGTTTTTATCGTTTACTCAGTTTTCCTGGGTCTTTTCATGTGTGTTATAAATAAATCTTCTTTCTTTTGGTACCGGTACTAGTTTTATTTTGTTGTATTTATCCGCGACACCTTAAAGGCCGGTCCATGAAAATATTGTCGGGCATAAACCGGTCAAAAAAGGTTGGAGACCGCTGATCTATATGTTCTACATGCTCTGTTACAGCCCATTTTAATGAATATTAGTGATAAAAATACCACCTGCACAAATAAAAACCTGAAATAGTTCAGTGACACGACATCCTGACTGCAATAAATGTTTTGCTCTCTTCCACACTCAGTCCATCAGGCCTTGCAGAGCTCCATCTTCATTTTCAGACTTTCAGACGTCATCATTTATTCCTCCTGCCTGCGAGAGCGATGGCCTCATCTCTGGTAGCTGCAGGACCAAGATCGAGGCATCACCAGCTCCCAGAAGCTATTCTGTTGAGAAAAAGGAAAAGAATTGGGCCAAATATACATGCTGCACTTCTCCTTCTAGTAACTTTAATTATTAGTAGATTTGACATCCATTTCTCTCAAGTTACAATCTCATTGTGCAGTGCACTTCTATTTGTAGACAGATGTTATGTGTTAAGCCATTGTGTGTGTGAATTATTCCACTGGCTTTAGAGGATTCCTCCTCTGGGGATACACGGACATACAGTTGTTCCTAGTGTGGTAAGCACTGAGCCCATCTGTCGAGCAAATCCTTTACATCTCTGACTTCATCAGACTCTTGGTGTCGGAAGGCAACTTTTAAAGTGTTAAAAACACGTCACACTTTTATTCACATCTGCTGCTCAACACGTGAATGTGCAGCACGGGATTACGTGTACACGTGTTTACACAAATGCATGTAGTCTGCAGGACAGTAATGAATATATGATTCACTGTGGATGAGAACAGACAATTAAGTCAGGATAATGAAGGAGTGGAAGAGGCTGTTTGTTACCACTCTCATTTTGCTGCTGACGTCTGTGTGACATCCAGCATCAAACTACTCAAGCAGTAGTTGCGTAATGTGCTTGTGTACATGAGTTTTTCCATTCTTGCCTGCAGCGTTGGGAAGGTTACTTTTAAAATGTATTCCATTACAGAATACAGAATACATGCCCCAAAATGTATTCTGTAACGTATTCCGTTACGTTACTCAATGAGAGTAACGTATTCTGAATACTTTGGATTACTTAATATATTATCATGCTGTTTACAACTACATGAATGTACTATTGCTGTGATTTATTACTGTTACTGAAGGTCCGCGGCTCCGAACCGTAGTAAAGGGACCTCTGGCTAATACGGTGGGTTCTGTGTTGGGCTGGTAGCCGAAAACTAGCTTTACTTTGTTGTCTGGGTCAACTTTGCTAGCGAGAGACAGAGAGAGGCGTTGAAAGGCTGCTCCAACGGAACGTATTGTTTCGGAGGAAAACACGAACACGGTGTACAGTCGAGTCTTAATAGCTTACTTACAACTGGGCTCGTCAGGCTCTCTTCTTGGCTGCAGTGGTTATTATTATATTTACATGCTTCCAGCTCCCGTTTTTGCTCGATGACAGCTCGTACTTTTCCTTTTTCTCCCTCCCTCGCTCACAGACACATAACATGTATGGCAGTCCATTCTCCCTGCAGCACGGACTACACTGCCTATGATGCTACATTCTTTGGAGCTATACCGGTAGCATTCTGCCTATTAGCTTAGCACAACAACAACAGGCGCTCTCTCACCCAGGAAACACGCAGAGAGAGAGCGTTGCCCTGTAACCATGGCAACCGTAACGCTGCCGCCTGGAACAACAAAACCCAAACAGTCCTGACCCGCCACAATATGAAACATGAAAGTACCGCTGTGTAATCCATTTATTTCAACAAAGTAACTGTATTCTAAATACCACCTTTTTAAACGGTAACTGTAACGGAATACAGTTACTCATATTTTGTATTTTAAATACGTAACGGCGGTACATGTATTCCGTTACTCCCCAACACTGCTCGCCTGTTAGCTCAGTCTTATAGTCGGCTATTTTTAAGTTTGTTCACCCGTTGACCTATTTTCCATTTAAGGGTCATCTAAAGCAGGGGTCAAAGTCAGTCTAATGACATCTACAAAAAAATAACTTTGTGTTTAATTTGAAACCCACAACTTTAAATCAGGATAGATCTGCACAAACCTTCACTACTCGAGCAGTTTGGGATAAAACTGTTTTCATGCCTTCAAACTCAATAAGAAGTCTCTCAGAGGTGAATTCTCCTGGCATGAGTACATATTTCTTCATAACTCTTCTGCAAAAAGAGGTCACTCATCTCTTTTTCTGTCAATTTTTATGGATTTTAGCTAAATTTGTGCTTCTGTATCCAGAGAAGTAAAGTAAGATAACTGACTGAAAGCATCTTTTGTGACCCACATTTCATGCTATAAAATGTACTTGTGTATGGCTTCTGAAGAGCTGGCTGATTGTATTTTGAGATAGAGTAAGACATTGTGGGAAAATGGCTTTTTTAGGATTGCTTTCTATGTGATTCTATTAAATGATATGAAGAAACTATTTATAGAGGAGAAAAGAAAAGGCATTTTCTACATATAAAGGAAAAACTTTACAAATAGAGATCTCGGTCAAACGTGGGAGTACGTACTCCTGTCCGTGGGCAGTATATCTGGGCGTACCACTCCTGACAGTACAGGCACACCTGCACACCCTGACCGATGAAGAGACACACCCACATGATGATGTTGCAGACAGGGCTCTGTCGCTTGTCGGTCATGGTGAAGTTGAATGCCACTAAGAGAAGATGGGAAAGGGGTTTTGTTAATAGGCTTTCGGTTCTTTCTTTGTATCTGTTATTGAGAGAGCAGGAGGTCGACAAAGGGACAAGGACACGCAGAGAGAAGAAACCAAAACATTGAGTGAGAGTCCTATAAAAACAGACTTTTTACAGTGTTTTTGTGAATAATTGAAGAATTTAACTCGAAAGTTTGAAGGCACACTCTTCAAAGCAAAAGCCGTTTACATATTTTTAACAAGCTACAGATAGGCATCTCAAACACAGTGCTTTTTATCAGCGGTAATAATGTAGACATGAAAAACGTGTCTGTGTTTTTCTCCCTTTAAAAGGCTTTTAGGCAAATGAATGAATTTCTGTAGCTGGGTCAGCACACAAGTTACCATCTATTTATGCTGCGCTAACAACTGTCCCATGAATAATAGACACACCCCTCACCTCCAAAGACGGCAAAGAGCAAGAACATGACTGGGTAGAAGAAGCCGAACCCCATGGCCAAAGCGTACTCGTGAACGACGGCAGAGACTATGAAAACCGAGAGCATGGCAGCAGTTCGGAATTTCCTATTTGACAGCTGCAGGGATTGGAGAGTGAACAGAAAGAGGATTTGGCTAAAAGTTCAGGGGTCAGACTGACTTAACAACAGTTAAATTGCCACACACATGCTGGTTTATAAACAGAGACAAACCAACAGAGTTATGGGATTTGTTTTGTTCAATATACATGTGTTAGTCTGCAGTATTAGTACTCTGCTCACCCAAAGAAAGTCCCTGTAGCCATAGTAATACAGCCAGTCATGAACCACTACGTTCCAGGTACGGTAATAGTTAGCAAAAGACGTAGAGTTCCACCAGTCCTGAAAAAACAACAGAGGATGAGTCACTCATCAGAATAAAAACATCAAGAAAAAGGCCTGAATAGGAGTGAATGTTTATTATTGATCATTTATTTTTACAACTAAGGATTTGTAAATCGGTCTTGGAGGTGAAAGCAATGCAGATCTGCACAGTGCATCAAGTTCCTGGGTGGGTATACTGGTTTAATCTTCATCGGTTTAAACAGACACCTCGGTGCAATCTCTGATTGTGTGCGAAACCTCTCTATAAAAGCTGCACGTAAATTTCAGATGTGAGAAAAACAAAGCCAATGCATGCATTCTTTTCAATGACCAGCAGGAGGCGACTCAACTGGTTGCAAACAGAAGTGTGACTATAAAAATGTGACTTCTTAAACACAATCTAACGGTTTTATTGTTTGATTTAATACACCATGTTGCTCATTCTGTCATTTAGGCTACGTTCACACTGCAGGCGAAAGTGCATCAAATCCGATTTTTTTGACCCTATGCGACCCATATCCGATCATGGTGTGACAGTGTGAACGGCACAAATCCGATATTTTCAAATCCGATCTGGGTCACTTTCGTATGTGGTACTGAATCCGATACATATCCGATGTTTTAGAAAGCGACTGCTGTTTGAACGGTCATGTCGCATTAAATCCGTCTTTTACATCACTGACACAAGACAGACGCCAATTATCAGCGCCGGAGAAGACATCGCGAACGCTTCCTGGCCATCCGGTGAAACTGTTGGGAAGACAACGTTGGAGAAACGTGAACATTTTATTTGTACTGCATAATCTGCAGATTCTGACAGAAATCTGCAACTATCCTTTGAAGCACCGCTCCTCTAAAACAGCAATCAGGATAATTATTAGGTTATTTACATTATTATGTAAATAACAAAATAACTTAAAGCAAAAATTGGGAAACGTAAAGTCCGAAGTCTTTATATTAAGGGCCATCAGTCAAACAATACTGTTTGCTCTGGGTCTAAACAGAGCGCGTTGTGTGTGACGTCTTCTTTTGCGCATGCGGCCGCTTTGAGCGTTCACACTAGAGCGCGTTTGCTGTCGCATTTTATTTGTAGTGTGAACGAGCAGACAAAAAAATCGGATTTGATCAAAAAATCTGAATTGAGCATTAAGACCTGCAGTGTGAACGTAGCCTTATAGTCGGATTTAGAGTTGTTGATAAAAGAGGGTATGCTTTAGGGTGTGGCTTCCTTGTGACTCATGTGCAGTGTACTCAGAGTCTCAGTCTGACTTGTCATTACCAGTTATAAAATACCAAGATAGGAAAAGTCCAAAATGCTCAACCCAAGGACTCAAAACAGCACTTCACTATCTAATGGGTGTTGGCACAGTGGCATGGCCATCATTTATATACAGCCTATGCACGTTTGTCCCAACTGTTTCAGCTGACAAGCAGAGTCATTTGATCATTATTAAATCAATAAAGTGTTATCACAGACATGCACCTAGGGCAGATAAGAGGTTTAAAGGTTAAGAACAATTTGTAGCCACATTGTAAATTAGGTGAATCAACACTAGAATCTTTTCAAGATTATTTAGCATTTTTAAAACAAAGATGAAATTTGCAAAACATGGTCTAGCTGTCTTACATCCATTTTTTGCACAAACCTACAAAAAGCCCCATGGCTAACATTAGAGTATGATTATGAAGAAAATACATAAGAGTGAAGAAAAATCTCACTCGCGACCACCCAGATGTTTTCTGGTAAAATCCTGCCCCACATTCCCCCAAGTGCCTTGATATCTTTTATAGCTAAATTCATTCAAACCCTCAGGCGTATTTAGAGTGCCATAAGCGAATAAGATTTGTGGAAGTGAAAGTGGCCAACTACGATAAGCAAGTATTTTCAGCTCTTGCTCAAGAGCTATATAAATCAACAGAATTCAACGATGGAAAAGTAAAACTGTTTGGGGACCAGCAGGCCACCCTGCTGCCATTTCACTTGTCATTAATCAGAATTAGCTTGTCTGTAAAAGTAAGCATTTCAGAAAATAATGAGTCTACATCACACAAACAGTAAATGACCACTGGACCAATTAAAGTGTCCACAAAAATCAGCCGCACACCTTATAGAACATTCTGTCAGCAAAACGCAGGAGCTCCCCGAAGAGGTTGAGCCAGCAGTGCAGGAAGGCAAAGAAACACAGCAGGAGGAGCATTATTCCTGCAACACACACACAGACGGAGAGAATTGCATGGAGCGATTTTATTTTGCATTGCCCCCAGTTTTCTCAGAGGAATTGCAACTTGGCACAGATGCTTTTGCACTATTGCACTAACTCGCTCTTCACTCAAAGGGAGTCATAAACATTTCAGCCTTTGATTACTCGTATCAGATTCATGATAGCATCTTTCATCTTATCACTGTCTTAACGACACTCTGGAGTCCTTTCCTACATTGCAGGCTTAATAAAATATTAACCAGTGCTGAGTCACGCGCATGAGAGATAATGGATGTTATAAACATAAACGATGTCACAATCAGAGTCAGAGATGAACTTTAACCTTAAGTGGAGAAAAAAGGGAGGAAAAAAGGCCACGTTGAGTTTGTGTGTGTACAGCTGAAGACTCTTGGAATAAGAGGACATACCTGGTAATATAGAGTGAAAAATAGCCAAAACCATTGTTCGTTTACTGAAAGGCACGTTGTTCTGGGTTCTAAAGACCGGCACGCAGAGGCGCACCAGGATAAAGTAGCCGTAGAACAGGCACCCCAAAATCTGCAAAGGGAACATCAAAGAGGTTCGAGAACATCCCATAAAAGAGGAAATGAAACGGAGAACACACACGAGAATCAGAAGTACAAATGTGGAAATGGCTTAGAGATAACTGCGATCGGGGATATATTATTACTTCAGATTATTTCAGTATGCAGAAGTAAAACTTCTTTTTAGGTCAGCAGACACAACCAAGTCTTTTGTTAGATATTCAAAGCAAAAGTGCTGAATTATAAATAGGAAAGCAACATTTTATCTCACCATGCCAAGAGTAATGCCAACATAGTTCCATCGTATGTGGCGATTTCTGCAACAAAAGGACATTTCATGAATTTCAGATGTAAGATTATTCTTAATGTGTGCTCTGCTCTGAAATTTTCATCAGTTTTCCTGTTGCCTGAATTTGTCTCTAGTGCTGTAGTCCAGATTAGGGATTCCACAATGCATCTAATCTCAGATCAACACGACTGCTTATAACTGCATCTTGTTGTTTTTCAGCCGTCTTTAGATTCATGTTTGTAGCTGCAGAGCTATAGATTCTGAGAGATGGGATTTGATGCTGTAATGAATAAAAAAGAAAGTCGTTGCTGGCTTTGTGAGTTTGTGTCACATGACAGAACCTCCAGTTTTAATGAAAACTGGACATAGATCATTTTGATAATTACTAGAACAGAAGAGCATAAATAACCAGCCGAAATGAGGGGTTAATATATCCTACCGAGGGTATGATTCCCTGTAAATGAGCGTTGGACAGAAGAGGAAGTACAAATAGCTGGAAAATGTTGGGAATCTGGGATTTTCTCCTGAAAAGACAAAGACAACGCTGTTAGTGTGGCCACAATGTTTGCGTCCAAAACCTTTAAATTATTTTAAAAGTGGCTTCACATTAAAGTCTTGTTCATTCATTATTCATTTATTTCACAGCTTCACTGTGCCTTTAATGCAAGAACCTGTAAACAAGTGGCCGTCTTTAAAAATTAAACAACACTCGGGTTGTCGCTGAATCATTAAGCCATTATACCAAATTATCTGCCTTAGAGACTCATCAGTTTTACTAAATGGTTTGCTGTAGTTTAGTCCAGCTAGTGTGGCGTCCTTTAAAAACTTGTATTACAGCCCTGCTCTATAAAAATGTATTTTTTTTTGTGAGTGATGTTTTATTGATTAGCATTCAAATATCTCAGTGAAGACAGAACAAAGATCTACCACAAAGCAAGAAAGCACGAGACAAGGCTAATCAAAAGGTGTTGGCTGAAGCATTTGCTTATTACGCCAACCCTTTTAACAAAAGATCTTTTTGCATGCAGCTCCTGTACACAGGGCTCGAAGCAAATAGTAAAACAAAGCAAAAACAAACAAACAAACAAACAAGAAAAAAAACAACTTTCCACCTTAGATAAGTAACTACATCAAAGCAAAAGAATCAAGAGTTGTTGTTTTTTGTTTTGTTTTGTTTTTTTTGCTCTTTTCATTCTTGATATATATATTTTTCTAATACTCTATTTTTAAACATATCTTTAAACAAGGAAAATGAACTCCACCTTTTTAAATCACTGTCATAACTATTCCACAGGTTAACTCCTCTAACAGAAACACATCTCTGCTTTATATTTGTCCTTATCTTGTTTTTTTTAAAGAAATCTGTTCCCCTTAAGTCATATTGACTCTCTCTGACTTTGAACAGCTTCTGAGTAGTGGGGCAAAGCAAGTTATTTTGTGCTTTATACATTATCTGTGCCATTTTATATTCAACTAAATCATAAAATTTCAGGGTATTCAGATTAATAAACAAAATGTTAGTTGGTTCTATATAGTTTGATTGGTTTATAATTCTTATAGCTCTTTTTTGTAACTTGAAAATAGGAAGAGTGTTCGTTTTATATGCATTACCCCATATCTCCAGACAGTAAGTCATATATGGAAGCAACAGAGTACAATAGAGTGTGTATAATGATTTTTTGTTCAGGACATGAGTCATCTGTTTGGGTAAAAACAGAGCTTCCATGTTGAGTTAAATAAACAATCAAATGTGGCAGAACAACATATTTTCTATTTTGTGTGTGTAAAGATTTTCTTCTTCACATGATTTCTTACCAATCAAACATGCAATTTAACGGACTTTCTGTGTGAAGAAATGATCTTAACTTCCATTTCGATTTTACGTCAGTTTTACTACTTAAGTCAGGACTACAGTTTTCTCCAGGGGGCATTTGTTTTAAGTATTCATGTTTTTGCTCTTGGTTTCCCCTCATGTTTCATATTTTTATCTCCCACTAACAGACCACTACAAGAGCATCTCTAGCTGCAGATTCATTGCTTGTTTTAAAGTCAGCGTGAATTATTACACAGGTAACCTGCAGAGTTCTGCTTAAGTCATTTTTCCCGCTTGTTTCCGGGAGTGTCGCTGTGAGTAATGATAGCGCCCGGAGAGAAAATACACTGGACTTCAATACAACACCTTCCTTTGGAGCATTCTTCATGATAACAGGAGCCGTTTCTCTTAAGAACGAGTAGGTTTTCATCAGGAATCGAATCTGGAGAAAATGGATACAGTTATTACGTGAAGGGAGACAGTGTATCAGTATTAGCTGCTTCTACTGTAGATGTATGTCTTCACTCCAAGAACTGACAAGCTGCCCGAAATGAAACATCCAGATACTCACAGCCCCATCTCTTTTTTCTTTTTTCTTTCTCTTTTGTTGTTGACTCATGATTTATGTGCACTCCCATCAAACAGGAAGCAGTGCAGCATGGTGGGACAGAGAGCGGCACAGTTGGAGAACTTGGCTTAATTTGACATAAACTGCAGTTCAGAGATGATGCACAATCAATCTGCGTAGAGCAGGGAGCATCATAAAGCAGCAGTGAACCGCATTTTGGGGCAATTCAGGGAGTTTGAATATTTAATTTCTGCATCAAACTCAGCAGTTTTAAAATGCTATGAACATCATGTAAATACAAAAAAGACTGATTGGACTCAGTCAGATGAGGATCATGGCCGGGTTTCCCAGAAGCATCTAAGCACCGAGATTATCTCACTACATCAAACAGAGCTAAAATGATTTTAGTGCTAAGACTGATTTTGGAGGCCGGGGCCGATGTGATAAAGAGGATGAGGAGGTATTAGTGTATGGGTTTGTGATGTTCAAATACTGGCTGCAGTGAGATCTGCTGCCAGAGATGCTTTCTCCTTTGGTGACTTTCCAGTTGGAAAGCTCCCATCTCTGGCTAGCAGGCTATCCTTATCACAATGTTCCAGCTGAGGGCAGTGAATTACTGAATTACTGCTTCTACAATTTGGATTACCTATGATTGCCAATGAATATGTGTGTAATAGAGGTGGGAATCACCATACATCCCACGATACGATATTATTGCAATTTTTAAAAATATTTTGCGATATTCAGATTCTGTACATAAAGGTAAACTTTATCAATATTCATTTAATCTAATATCAAAGTCTCACACTCAGTCTTTCTCTCATTTCAGTTTTATTGTTGACAAACTGAACGGTTTGTATTACAGTCTAGTCCAACTTAACTGAACAACCATCTGGTACAATTATAGCTATTCTGAACTATGCAATTTATGAAAACTATGCAGCCCCTTCAGCAACTGAAGAATTTGAAAGTAAATGAAAACAAAATATAATTTTACATTAAATAAAAAGATTTTAAACTTAATTAAAATTAAACATGTCTTAAATTAAAATAAGTAAACTGTCACATTTGGACAGTGAAGGAATGTCAGGATTCTTGCTCAGAAAAAGGATCAACATGCTCTGAAGTTTTGTAACAAAATATCGATTTCTGCTGTCCCTGTATCGATACATTATTAGCAAACAAAATATCACGATGCTACACAGTATCGATTTTTTCCCCCACCCCTAGTGTGTAATGTTATCTATGATACAGTGTGTTTCTAGCACAGGTCATTACCAATAATCTTTCTTTTCTGTTACATTTGAACGCAAAGTAGCTCTTTACACTGAATATGCTGTAAATGAAAAAAATAGAACAGACTCACCTGTTCCAGTATCACAATAAACCGCGATGCAGGTGGCAACTGGTGGTGCACAACAACATAGATGGGGAAGACTCCAAGTATGCAGGTCTGTATGAGATACAGGATCAGCCCCATCCCCAGAGACAGCCCCAACTTGGAGGGGACTTTGTGGTACAAAGAGCCCCAAAACAGCAGGGTGTAATAGGGCACGCTCAGGGTGTAAGAAAACATGATGGCCCAGGCTACAGTGACCGTCCCCAGCTTCCCAAAGGCGTAGAACAGCAGGTCAAACTCCAACACTAACCTGGGATTGAAAACCAACAAATAAAGAAATAAAGAACAAAACACAAATCATATTCATTATGTATTATGTATTGGAAACCACTGTGATTGTATTCGAGCACAGCTGGGTTTTCTTGGGTGAACGCCATTGAATATTTTTCCTCTGACATTCTTTCATCCAAAAGGCCCCTCCAGTGATGATATTAATAGATTTCAAACACACACTTACAGCTGTGTCTCTTTTAAAGAAAAGTGTCACAAGTGTGATAGTATTATTTGTGTACAATCATTTAGCGCATGCAAATAAAAAATCACTGTTAACTGAAGCTGAATGGATCAAATCATTTGCACACAGCAGAGTCGCCCACTGGCACTAGCTCAAACGAGGAACATTTGCAACTGCAAACAAAAACCAAATCATTACGACACTGCCCAAAGCAACAGAAGAAATACTCAGAGGAGTTGATTCGTTATCTTTCTGCTACCAGATGAGCAGAGGGGCAAGGGAGGAAGGTGGGAGATAAGAGAACAGGAAGTCTCTATTGACTTGGATTAATTGAGTTTCTGTTAGATTTGGTTCAGGGTTAAAGAGTTTGACACATGGCAGTACCACACACACACACACACACACACATCCACATGTCCCACTGACCTGCCCTGATCGATGTAGTCAACAGCCAGAGTGCTCAAAAAAAAAATGACGAGAACAGCTATGAACATGTGGTAAATGGTCCGGATGTGGCTGATCTCGAACAGTTCGCTGAGAAAGAAGAGAAAAGACAAATAAATACACAACAAAATCAATAAAATGGCCCCATGTTTGATAAATCTGTGCGAACTCTGCTGTGAATATTGTAAAGGTTTACAAAAACGTGCTAGTCCCATCTAAGTTTGCAGTTTGATTGGGTGCGCCTTGCTAGCTCTGGGTTGGACTCCCTTTTGTGTCGCCGATTCATGAAGGTACCGGGGACATTCCTCAGAGATTTAAGGCCGTATTGAAGCGACAGCATCAGACTTATCTGATGCATGAGGTAAATCTCATGTTCCATCACAAACCAAAGGTGCTCTCGGATTGAGATGGCATGTGACTGTGCAGGACGTTTGAGTACAGATGGCTCATGTTTATGCTGCTGGAAGCAGCCATCAGTAGATGGAGAGGGTCAGTAATGATGCGTAGGTAGGCTGTCACATTTAAATGATGGCCACTTGGTACTAAGGGGCCCAAGGTGTGCCAAAATTATGCCCCACATCATCAAAGCATCACCAGCCTGACCCATAGACACAAACGGGATGAATACATTCTTCATGTCGTTTACACCAAATTCTGACCATCTGAATATAGCAGCATATATTTAGACTTTAGATTTAGGCAACGTTGTTTCAGTCTCCATTGTTCAGTGTGTATGTCCGGTATGATCAGGAGCCCAAGTGAACTTTCCGCTCCTGTAAGCCCATCTGCTTTTTTGACCCATTCTCTGTGAACCATCGAGATGTGTGTGGGAAAATCCCAGTAAGTCAACAGCTTCATTCAGACCAGCCTGTCCAGCATAAACAACCATGACACGTTAAAAGTCACCTAAATCATTTTTTTTCTCATTCTTGTGTTCACTGTGAACTTCAGCAGGTCACGTTGTGCATATCTACATGCCTAAATGTGCATTTGATGTGCTGATCAAATATGTCCATTAACGAGCAGTTGAATAGTAGGGATGCAACGATACTCGTATCGGTATTGAACCGTTCAATGCTTTTGGTTCGGTATGCATATGTATGAACAATACAAAATTTTTTATTTATTTTATCAACTTTTCTTCTGACAATGCTGTCTGTGTTGAGCGCTCAGTGGATCTGCGTCAGTGTTGCCAACTTAGCGACTTTGTCGCTATATTTAGCGAGTTTTCAGACCCCCTAGCTACTTTTTTTCTAAAAAAGTCGCTAAAAAAAGACGTGAAAGCGCATATCGCTTTTACTCTCAACAAGCAGCGGGTGCTGTAACGCAGTCAGTTCTTCTTTTACTCTTATGCTGTTTTGTGGATCACAAGGTTTAAAACTACTTATAAACACACACACACAAAGTAACTCCACCAGAGTGCCTATTTCGGGTCACTTTTGCCGGTCCAAGCCCGGATTAAGGAGCAGGGTTGGAATTGTGACATTAAAAAAAACACAATAATTGCTAAAAGAAATTTAATTTGTAGTTCTAAATAAATTCTAAATGCATTTAGGACGTTTTTTACTCACTTTATGTCTCTTCCACGATGTTATTTCTCTCTCCAACAACGTAGGTTACAATACATTAGCATGACCAATTATGCAAATTAGGTGATGACGTCATTTAGCGACTTCTAGCGACTTTTAGGACAGCCAATAGCGATTTTCCTTACTGAGGAGTTGGCAACACTGATCTGCGTTCGACTACTCCGCCTAGACTGCACTGTGGAGTGCAGATCCACTGAGCGCAGCGCAAGCTAGCAAGACAGAAGCTAAGCTCTTCCAACATGGCAACTGCCTCAACCCGTTTGGACCTATTTTGGTTTTCATGTGAAGTATGACCCTGAAGGTAAGCGCATCATGGACAAAAGTAAAACAGTATGTCTGATGTGCCACGCAATGGTCAATTACATGGGTGGGAACTAGTGTGTTAGCGCAGTTAGCTCGTTAACGTGTTGGCCGTCCAGCCCCACGCACGGGGCGATCCGCGGTAGCTCGTTAACGGAGATTTGCCGTGTTGTGGCGTTAACGTCATTTCAACGAGATTAACGCTGACAGCACTAGTGGGAACACAACGAATATGACTGCACATTTACTCCGACATCATCCTAGTGCAAAGACAAGTGGAAGCAGACAAAAACAACAAGCACGCATGCTACAAACTTTACCCGAGTCATTTAGACAGCCGTTAGCACATGATTCTCCTTATGGGGACCTGATATGTTTAATATGCTGCTGAGAATATAGCCCAGAAGAAGCGCATAGTATAGCTTTTATTTTGGAAAGAGCCATTTCTCTGTAATAAACTCTCTTTTCCAAAGATGAGTGATTCCTCGATCAGATATTTTTTTATTATTATTTTGTTGTTTCAGCAACATTAAATTTAAAAACTGTACTTTTGAGTTAAAATATATATTTATAATTTTAATAAATGACAAATTAAAAAGGAATGAACATTTTTTTGTATTGAAAAAATATCGAACCGTGACACCAAAGTATCGAACCGAACTGTGAATTTTGTGTATCGTTGCACCCCTATTGAATAGGTATACCTACATAAACCATGCACATATCCAATTAAATTAGAATTTTCTATTTGAAAACTATTTTGATGATGTAGCACTATGTACACTGACAATCTGTAGATGTTAAACCCATGTGTTAAACCCGACTCTGGTTTAATTTGGGTGTTTTCACATCTTTCATACTCACTCCAGCAGTGACGCCCTGGCCATAAACACTTTGCCATCATCCATTCTCTGAGACCTGGCACAAAGCATAAACAGAAAAGCAGTCACACACACTTACTTCAGTGATTAGCATAAAAAATATGGTGACCAACAGACCAATATGTGTCTCATTCTTACCTGGATGAGCTTATACTTTTTGTCTTTCCATTTACTGTTGACTGGGTGTTGGAGAGGGACTGGACGGACTCAGTCAGAACTCTGTCTAGAATTTCCTTGAGCTGATCCTGAACCTGCTCCATGACTTTTATTTTGATCTTCTACAAGAGGAAAAACACATTTCTTTGAAATCATGTTTCAGTAACTGTGTTGCCTTTGTAAACCACTTTCCTACTTTCATCCACCGTTTAAAGAAGCTGATGAAATACCTCAGTACATCTTTCCCACTGCCTCGCATCTTCTTCCACCACCTTATCGTGATTGCCAGCTGCAG
Organism: Neolamprologus brichardi; assembly: GCF_056152115.1. NCBI lineage: Eukaryota > Metazoa > Chordata > Actinopteri > Cichliformes > Cichlidae > Neolamprologus > Neolamprologus brichardi. Next base: position 31,065,900 of record NC_142108.1, on the reverse strand, counting down.
AGAGAAGAACAGATGTCTCTCACATCGTTCGCTAAACTTTTAAATATACTGAATATATCTTTCACCTAAAACTGTGTAAAAATAGACAGAACTGAAAGATCAGCTTACAAATAAATGTAAATTACTTCCTTTATGCAGTATAAAACAGTATTTTGTCCATACCAGAGCTTGAGTTGTCAGACGACTGTCGGGCCTTGATGTTCCGATTATACGCCCTGCTATCGGCCTCCGTGGTCGTCATGGCTACCCTCACGACTGGAGGTTAGTCTGTTTTCAATGAATGCACGTGCTGTCGTACTGATGCCTGTCAAAGTGAGTGATGTGATGCTTTTATTTATTCCACGTGTATAGCTCATCAATCTTCTAGGTAAATTGTGGTGAGTATAACTGTAACACATTTATGTTAAACTAAAATAAGCTGTGTGCATTAATATATCATTCTTTGCAATTAGTAATTACATTAGTAAGACACACATGAATGTTTAAGTTTAAATCCTTCATTTAGAATCAGTGTTGTGATGGGTATGTGTTATTATTTTGTGTTTTCACTTCGAATGTTGTGGATGTGTGATGTTTCCAGTGTCTGTGTGGCTAAGAAGCGTTAAAGGTGAAGACCTCAGGAGCAGTTTTTCAACTGGAAGTATTTCTATATCGGTAAACTGCAAGTAGAAGAGGGAATTACCTTATCATAGTTCACGAAAGACTGAATTCACGGCAATAAATGCAAAATTAAAATAAGACTCACTATTATCCAACTATATCCATAATCACATACTGTGTATGCTACCATTGTATATAGTGTGTCATCTTACTTTTTTTCATTGATTGTACTTATTTGTATTTTTGTATTTCCTTCTGATATCTGTACCTGAGCTGAGGTGACGCAAAAATTTCCCCGTTGTGGGATCAATAAAGTCTTATCTTATCTTATTAACCTCCTAGGACCTGGCGTCCACATATGTGGACATCACATTTTTGGGTTATTTAGACCAAAATACTCAATTTTGCTCTACAAGGGCCTGATATCCACTTACGAGGACGTTATACTGCTACTGTTGTATCAAAATTTTAAACGAATATCCTCATATGTGGCTCTTATTTTTCTTAAAAACAAAAATAAGGTAAAAAAAAATCTGGTAATTCTTTGTTTTTACATTCATCGGGCCCCAATGTGACCGAATATCAAAGAGAAATTAAAAATGCATGCTGTGGAAGAGTTCGGGTCTTAGGAGGTTAAAGTTTATATTCAATACAACGCATATTTTTATTTTACTGGGGAAAAAAACTGTTTCCATTAAGTAAGAGAGTTTAATGAATCTAGCTGCCAGTACTTTACTGTTTACCTGTGTGTTTCCGCCCAGCAGCAGCAGCAGCAGTGCAGCAGCTGCCACAATTGCCACGAGATTCAACCTGGATTTTGTCATGGTCCTGGGTCGGTGACCCAGCGCTTTAAGTTTATTATTATCATTTTCTAGTTCATTATTATGATGATTATTATTGTTTGAGTTCTCTTCGGTCTGCCTCTGAGTCTGCGTCTGTATCTCTGTCTGTCTAGGGCACAGGTGTCAAACTCCAGGCCTCGAGGGCCGGTGTCCTGCAGGTTTCAGATGTGTCCTTGATCCAACACAGCTGATTTAATGGCTAAATGACCTCCTCAACATGTCTTGAAGTTCTCCAGAGGCCTGGTAATGAACTAATTATGTGATTCAGGTGTGTTGACCCAGGGTGAGATCTAAAACCTGCAGGACACCGGCCCTCGAGGCCTGGAGTTCGACACCCCTGGTCTAGGGTGTCACCCCGTCTGTTTGTGAATCTGTCTGTTCAGTTCAGCGTCTTGTCCTTGTGTCTGAGTTTCCTGTTTTATTGTGAAGGTCTGTGTCTTATGTGAGTGTGCTTAGTGTTTAGTCACCTGCTCCAGTTTAGTGTTTCTTTTCTAGTGTTTCAGTCTTCAGTTACGACCTTTGTTTGTCTTTTAGTGAGTTTATTTAGTACGAGGTTTCTCCCAGAAATAAAGCTGCGCTTTAAGTCTCACTTCCGTGTCTGAGTTCTGCATTTTGGGTCCACCACTCCTGCTTGCCTGCCTGCCACACAGCCAACCATGACAGATTTAGCTTTTTGTTAAAGTTTAATAACGTGAGAGCATCTTCCACGATAAATAGAAAAATTACATCAGGTCACTGGCTCGTTGCTGGCTGGTTGCCTCATGTCAGAGATTATTATCATTCCTGATGAGCCTCGGTGTAGTGAAACCAATCGTGTGAATCCAAAACTGAAAAAGTGGAGAACTGCTTGTGTGGACAAAGGCACCTGTAAGCTCGGGGTTGTGGAGCAGTGGTTACCCACAGTGGTTTCCCACAACAAGTCACTGCAGTTCAAGCTAAACAATCTAAACAAATGATAAAGACCCGCGTCTCCACTGCAGGTTAGAAGAGATAAGCTACGCAGCAGAGAGGTTGCATTGTGGGGTAAAAAACAGTCATTGACCTCATTAGTGACCCATACATTCTGGTCATTCCTCCATTAAACAGATACGCGTCACAAAGATATTCAGATTAGACGCTGTGCAGCTGCAGACACAGTCATACGGGTTTTTTTTAAGCAAATCATCCTTATTGTAACAACTCTAAGATTATTGATGAGTCTATGACATGTTTAAGAAAATATTTATTGGCCTGACCTCTTTTCTACTTGAGCCCGAGCAGCTGTTACTTTCCTTTTGATTTGTTGTATTTGTCAAAATGCTAAACTGATGCTTCACTTGATTTCACGAGCAGCCAGTACTAACAGATTTTCAGCAAAATCTACAATCTGTTAAGAAAAGATTACTCATAGAGCCGTTTTAAAAATCATATTTGGGTTCATGACCTACTTTTACCTACATGACAAATTGCCTGTGTGGTTAGAGGTACATGCATTGGTTTAATAGCCCGTTCACAGAAGAACCCTTGAACTCAATAACTCAGTTCTGCCATCATTATATAAAATTTATACCCAGCACGATGCTTCAGGCAGCTCGAGACCTCTGATCTTCTTTAATGTTCGGTGTTGGCTACAACACTCATGTCGAGCGTTTCCTACTGATTTAAAAATCGCCCACGGCAGAAACTGCAGACTTATCATGCGTTTAAATAATACAAGCGTCAAATGTTTCAGGTAGATGTGACATGATCTATAAATATGCATCAGATGTGTACTCACGGTGTTTTAAGTTCAGGTCCACGCAGCAGTGCACAGGATGACGGCCTCTGTTTCAGTCAGTTTCCACTGATACTGACTGTTAAGTCTTATGATCTGTGTCCCCTCCTGATGCACTTTACCCTCATGGCTCCTGGCCCAGGGCATCCATTGCCCAATCAAACTTTACCTCCTTGGCTGGACTCATGGCGTCATGCACAACATTGGACTGTGCCCTAATGTCTCACTTATCCAAGATACTTAATACAAATTTCATTCATATCATATATTTTGTGTGCTATGTTAAAGGTATATGATCTGGGTCAAACATCAAACCAAAATAGTAAATATCGCAGGTCTATTTAGCATCTACAAATATGCTCTTATTTGAAAAAGCACAGCTGTGTGTGGAAACAAGGCGATGTTTCCACACTGATCTGCTCCAGTTAAAACTTTAGAGTAGATAATGTATGAACTGCGCAAAAGTGTGTGTTTCAGGAGTAACTGGTGAACTTGAGAGAATTGTAGATTGTAGGAATAAATATTTGTTCAAAGCTCAAAACATTTCCAGAGGAATGCTGTTTGTGTTTGTTTGAATTCAAACACAGGACACAAAGATGTATGTACTGTATTAATGTATTTGTCCGTTTATCTGAAATGTTACAAATTACTTTCTGGTACGAAGAAAAAAAACCTCTTTATAAATACTATTTTCAAATAAATACATACAAGGTTAGAATGATTTATTTTGATTTAAAACAATCCCCCAAACTTCGTGCTCGTTCAACTTGATGTGAAACTTAAATCGAAAACGTGTTCTCGAACAAACTGTACGGTTTGTTTGGTGTCCTCGTTTCAAAAATCAAAATATTGAACTAGCACTACGATTACACCAGATCAGGGGTCGGCAACCTGCGGTTCTGGAGCCGCATGCGGCTCTTTTGTCCTTATACTGCGGCTCCCAGTGTTTTCTTTTGCGTGGAAACCGGGTCCAAATGGCTCTTTGGGTGTAAAAGGTTGCTGAACCCTGCACTAGATAAACATAGTTTGAATAAAATGGTAGAAAATCATTATAACATATCATATAATAATTTAATTATTAATTAATTAATAAGCTCACATTTTACAAGACTTTATTGAGGGGTCAAGGTGATGTTAATTCCAGTATTCACACTGACCTCACTGGTGCAGCTGTTTTTAAAGCTGCTTTATCTCTCCTGCTTCTCTCCTGGGCTGCGAGCTGCAGAGGTTACTGACGTTATAATGGTTTATTCGGCTTTTACAAATGACATTAAAGAAGAATAATGACAAGAGCGTGTGGTAATCCTCAGCATCATATTTATTGAAAGGTGAGTTCATGAAACAACAGCGCTGTTTCTCAGCAGCTACAGAACAGAGTAGTTCATGCACTAAATCACACGCCATAAACAAACGAAACAACACACTGTTGTACAAATAAACACAGACACTTCGCCTCTGTCTTTTTTTAACCGCTCGGCCATTCCTGCAGTTCTCTTTCTGCATGTTCAGGATACAGAATCGCAATTCTTTGATCTTTGATCTTATCGGAATATTTTTTTTAGATTTGTTACAATTACTTTAAGACAAACAGAACAATTGTTTTTTCAAAACTAAAATAAACGCAGATCTACACACAGTCATTCAAACACTCCCAGTTTGATGAGCAACCACAGTGCGCGTTCGGGAGGCTGTTTTCAGCGACGCCGTGCTGACGAGACGTTTATGTTCAGCTCGCGGTTTCTATAGGTTATGTAAACACACACGACTTCAAAGGTTCAGTGGCCTTTTATTACCTTTTAAAAAGACAGATGATGAAAAAATAGATTTAAAGGGCGATTAAAGGGATGTAATAATAGTTAGAATGCTACACACATTTCACTCAACCTCAGTCCTGTAATAAGAATTATCTGTTACAAGTAACATCTTTGTGTTAAAGAGGGACAACTGTAAAAAATATAGTAGTATAGAAATTAAATATTTTATGGTTCCAGTTAGTTAAAAGTAGGATATTAAAAGACATCCATACGCTGGGTTAATTGGTGACCTAATTGTCTAAAGGTGTGGATGTGAGTCCGTCTCTGTGTGTTGACTGGTAACCTTAGCACCACACCCCCACCCGCCTGACCCACTAAAGCATAAGCAGGTTAGGTAATGGTACTAAACCATATCACATAGATAAATCCTTATGTTTTTCATCATATACTGAATATGAAAGGAGGACATAGCTGCAGAGTCTGAAAAGTGAAGCCAGAGTGGATCAAACCTGCAGTCTGACTCCTCAGGGTTCAATAAAATGTCACATTATGTAGAAGTCTATACACTCTGATGTGAAAGCGTTCCCTCCCTTCATTACCTCAGTAAACACTTTCCTGATAACTCTTACAGGTTAGCTTCAGTTCTTATCAAATACGACATGTTGTTCATTTTATCAATTATAGTTCTGATTAGAATCAAAAAGAAAGAGAAAGCTGGGGATACTTTAGAGCAGGGGCATCAACTCTTGAAACCAGACACAGAGAAGGCCAACAAGCTCAGTTCAAGACTTCACGGCAGAACTTTACAAACCACAGGGTGATGTGGTGACTATGTCCATCTTTTATATACAGTCTATGTTTGTTATAACATTGTAGAAAAACACAGACGTAGTTTATCTGAGCAACCACACAGCACAGGAAGTGTGTATGTCTGCAACACGGCCACACTGTTGTGCACTTCAGAAAATAAAACTCCTTCCTTCGTCCACTTAAAGACAAATATGTTGTTCATGCACGCTAACCTGTTGATGCTTTGATAAACATTACTGGTCCATTTTGGTTAGAAGCAGGTGCAAAACTCTGCTAATGAGAGGCAGCTTTTATCTGCACACAGACACGCAAAGCTCAGTGTCCACCGTCACCCTCGACCCTTCCATCCTGACTGTTTGATCAGGAGGTGCACAGAGTGAACGTGACGGGTGGCGAGGAGCTACTGACGGTCAGTGTGCGAGTGAACTGCCTTCATATATGCTCAGAAAACTCAGACTACACCCAATCAATACAGGACTGATACATTATCTGTACTTAGGGGTCAAAGATCAAATATCTCACTGGCTGATGAGATGCTACATCCATGTGCGCATGTGTGAGTCAGCAGGATAAGACAGCTCTTGATAACCTGGAGTAACCCTTGCTTCATGTCTCCAGCAGAGCTTCGAGCTCGCACAGAATAAGATCCTATTGAAGTGACTCACTACAGTTGGGGCTTTGGTTTCACTCTGAGGTGGTTCAGCAAAGAACCGTAAGATTAGTCTTTTTTTTTTTAAACGTTTCTTGGAACGGCGGCTCTCACACAAAACTGCAGAAATCTCAAATCTTTACGATTCACTACAAGGACTATAAAAATAATACAGTTGCACATCAAACAACAAAATGATAATGCTTCACTCGAAAACCGTTCTAAATTAGAGATAAATAGCCAGTAAATATTTGAAGTAGAGCAAACGATAAATAATATATTTCTTTCCAGCTAGTATAAAAATAGTTGCTACACACTTTTTCCACTCTGCCATGCTCTTGCATAACATGACAGTGACTAAATATTTCACGCACAATCCCTGACAGGCAGCTTTAAGGGATAATTTACAGCGTAAAGTTGCCTTTACAACTACACGACGAGTCTTTACAAAACAATCTGTCTTCATTTGCTTTCTGCTCACAGCTAAAACTTGCTACAATGTATCCTCTGAGGCTGATAAAGCACAAAGTTGTGCCTTAAAGAGTCTTATGGAGTCTCATACGTTTATTGTCTGTATTAAGCCAAGTATCATCCACAGTATATGTGTATATGAGTATTTTAAACTCAAGGGACACTTTGTTAGGTCCACTTTTGCCTGAAGAACTGCCTCGGTGCTTCATTGCATTAGTTTCATGAGCAGTTGCACAGGTATATCTAATAAAGTGGCCAGTGAGTGTAGTTTGCAGGCGTCGGTAGATTTACTACAAATACTCATATCTTTCTCTCATGTGCAAAAACTCATCACTTAGCCACACTCTCACACTTTTCTAACATTTTTCCTGATCACTGTGAACCGTGGAGTATTTTTAGTAAGCCCTGCATAAATCATCCTGCTGCGGTAAATGCTCACCAGAGCACCAAATGTGTTTATATCCATGACTGAACATAGTCCTTAACAAGTACACTGACTAACATTTGCTAAAAAGAGCAGTCCTCAAACATTTTGGGGGAATTACTTAGCCTTGGAAAAATGACACAATATAGGCACGGCCTGTTTTTGACTGTTTACTGAGAGCCACAGACAGGCTGTGGAGGTTTTCTGATACACCGCTTGGAACATTGTTAGCTTTTGTTCTTCTAATGAGATTTGGTACTAACGGCGCACACGATGCTTATCTTCTATTCTGGTTTTGGGACTTTAACATGTTTATATTGTTGCTTCACTAGTGTTCTTCCTCTTTAATACATATTTTTTGAAAAATGCTGACAACCAACATTGAAAATCAACATGCAGTGAAAAGTATAAATATCAGAAAAGTGATCACAAGGATCAAACTGTTTTCATGTTGTTAGTATTTTTTGTCTTTTAGATTTTCCATATGTTTATTAATGATACTGATGATAGTCTAATAATAATCATAATGCTCAATGCCGACATCCCTCACTGAGACAAACAGCACAACCTGGTGGAAACCTACCACACGGCACTTTCTCTTCCCCACCTTTCTATTTGTGGTCCCTTCATATTTCAAGTCATGGGGGAGGGGCTGCAGCAGCATCACAGGTGTAGGTTGCCAGGTCAGGCATTTGAGATGCAGTGCTTGTCAAACTGTTACACCCCACACGTCATAATACAGAAACGAGAAAGGATCGAAGAAAACAAGCAGGGTGCCTAAAAACGACACGGGAGGTCTGTTTACAGCAGGTGAGGAGGATGCGAGAGGAAGGGGAGTCTGGGAGGACAGTGATCAGCTGCATGCAGATTTACAGAGGCCTCAGAAAAAAACGTCTGCCTGGAGAGAGAGAGAGACAGACATAGACAGAAACAGTGAATAAGAGCGACAGATACATTTGAGAGAAATGGTGAAAGCAAAGGATTGCAGAAGACAGGAGACAGCAGCCGGTGAGTCATGCCATCAATGCCAGACGGAACATGTCTCGAGTCATTTTATACCTGGTGTCTTTACTGAGGAGTTACTTTTATTTGAGAACTGCACGGTGTCCTCTGGGGCACGATTTACATTTAACAGCGCATAAAATTCAGCAGCTTTGTGGAAGACTTGTATTTACTCGCTTGCAAACTTTACTCCAGCTGAAAGGACTTGAGAAGTCGGGGCGACCATGGCTCAGGGGGTTGGGAAGCGTATCTGTAACCGGAAGGTCGCCGGTTCGATCCTCTCTGTCCTGGTCGTTGAGTCCTTTACCCTACCGCCTACTGGTGTTGGCCAGAGGGGCCGATGGCGCGATATGGCAGCCTCACCTCTGTCAGTCTGCCCCAGGGCAGCCAGTCTGTTGGCTAGTTGCGGCTACAACTAGTTGCAGCCAGTTGTGGCTACAACCGTAGCTGCCTCCACCAGTGTGTGAATGTGAGAGTGAATAAATAGTGGCATTGTAAAGCGCTTTGGGTGCCTTGAAAAGCGCTATATAAATCCAATCCATTATTATAAAAGTTAGAATAACGTCCCCTCATCTTCATTACATTCCTCAGAGGAATATAGGAATATATAGCATATTGGACATTATTCGTCTTAACATGATTGCAGTTTAAATTAAATATGCATTCCTAAATAAGGTCAATTCACTGTCAAGAGTGAAGTATTTTTAAAGGAAGTATTTTTAAAGGAAGGTGCATACAGATCACGTCTGTTAGGGATTTTTGTGCAAAGTGTCTCACACTCTTAAAATAAAAACTCACCCAGGTTTCTCACATTGTTACAGCTGCCCACAAAGCACCAAAGAGCTGAAGCCAAGCAGCCTTAAAGAAATAGTGCTGATTCATAAGACCTCATGACCCGATACATCAATTCTAATCGCATTTTACTACAGCACGATGCGCGATGAACTGAGGAAAATGTCTGTTTTCGGGCATTATCTAACGCGCTTCTATGCATCCTACTGCCAAATCTGTCAGTGCTGATTCAAGTCTGTTGGGGCTCTTGGCGAGAAATTCACAGGGTCCTCCTACCACCAGAATTCATAACCATTATAAATAATGACCAATTTGAATGGTTATGAATTGTTAATAGTGTATCTTCTCCATAAATAGCTTCCCCATTCTGCTTTCTTACCTGCTCAGGACTATTAGCTGGCTGAAGCTTCTGGCTGCAGACTGTAGAGTTTAGCTGGGTCCTGATTGTCACACACATCAGTTCTGGATACAGAATTCACATTCAGACACATGCTAAGACAGAGAGCAGAACCAAAGGCCGTTGCAGCATCATCCACAGCAGCAGCAGCAGTAGCAGTGACAGCAACAAGGGGGCAGCGGTGATGCAGAAAGAAACAGCAGTAAGAATCAAATCAATGCTTTTACAGTCCTCATTCTAAAACAGAAGTGCGATCAGTGCGTGCAAGACAAATGTGGCAGCGCAGTTTGTGACGGTATGCTTCTACCATTATTTACTGCTACTAGATGCATTACCTTAATTAGTCGCTGAAATTAAAAGACAGCTAATTACAACCAATATTTCTACCCTCCAGCAAGTCAGCGACAGACACCAGCAGGTGCTTTGCAGTTATTTAAAAAGAGTCTTACCTGTTGTCATTGATATCTGTGGTGTTTCCTGTGGACAGAAAGAGTGCATGAGGAGGCAGGCAGGTGCACAGTGACAAGGTTGGTGGCGTGTGAAGTGAGGGAGGAAAAGTGGGTTTGTAACAGACGCTCAATTTTGCGCAAGTTCAATTAAAACAGCCTAATGTGAAAGTGAAGTTAGACGGCCTTGGAACAAGCAGCTGCATAATGTGTTGTATTAGACGCCGATATCTCACATTTGAATGACTAAACAGAACATTTTACGAGCACTTTACTGATCTGGCAACCCCATCAGTAAGGCAAGGATGGAAAAGCAGCACCAGCTCAGGTTTAGCTGCCCAAAACTTCATGCTTAGGGAATGATTACGGGCAGGGCCATTAGGTTATTTTCTACTAACATATCATTAACCTCCTAAGACCCGAACTCTTCCACAGCATGCATTCTTAATTTCTCTTTGATATTTGGTGAATGTAAACACAGAGAATTACCAGTTTGTTTGTTTACCTTATTTTTGTTTTTAAGAAAAATAAGAGCCACATATGAGGACATTTGTTTAAAATTTCGATAGATCAGTGGCAGTATAACGTCCTCGTAAGTGGATATCAGGCCCTTGTAGAGCAAAATTGAGTATTTTGGTCTAAATAACCCAAAATGTGGACGCCAGGTCCTAGGAGGTTAAAGTTACCAGAAAGACTGATGCCATGGTAACACAAATACTGACTGTCACTTATAGGTTTTGTAACTTTCACCTGCACCTGAAGAGTTTTCATTGTGTAACATCTCTACAGGACATAAACACATTTAATGTTGCTTGAGCGAATGACCAATAAACAGTGGCAAACTCTGCCGTTTGACCATAAGTGCCTCATGTTTCCCATCTAAAGTGTCCTTGCATTAAAGTACAACCATCCCAAGGACTTTTATTAGCAGAAAACCAACAACACTTTCTTGGGAAATTGGGTCTGGTTTTAATACTGGTTCCTGGATCATTTTTATATCCTGCAGAACCTGATGAACTGAATTCAGTCCCAGCAGCGACTCTATTAACTCAACCCTCGGAGGCTGGCATTCTACCTGAATTACTGTGACAGAGATTCATTTCACCGAACATCCACTTGGCCTTTCTGCATGACAACGTATCGACAAAACATAACGAGACACTTCGGTTGCTTCTCAGTTTTTAGCAAGCCTCCGTGGATTTATCCATTGTTATGCACAGAAGCAACTTTATTTAATTTGTGCACAATTTGATGAGATGGATGCAATCATGGGACCTCACGCTTGACTGGATTATGAGGCCTGTTCAGTTTAATCCCTTAAGTAGAAAAAAATATTGTGACAGTTAATAAAAGTCCTTATCCTGTCTTGTGTGATGTTGCACATGTAGACACTGTAACCGTGAATGTTACATTTAAACATGCTATAAATAAGAAATAGGCTGCTGCTCTTTGAGATGTGCATTTTTTCATAACTCACTGAAATTCATGACACTGAGAATAACAACGGTAAATAGCAGCAATGAACCAGAAGATTTATGGCTTCAAAAGTCTGATTACATGATAATTACAGTTGACATTTGCCTAGTATGAAGGAAAATAAGAAATTAATCTGAATGAATAAAAAACAGCTGAAAAAAATCAGAAATTTACAGACAAAAAGAGCAAAATATTGACTTTTCTTCCACAGCATATAATGGGAAACCAGACTAAACCTGATTAAATCCTTTAAGGGTTCAAACAGGCTTTAAAGTAGTGAGATCAGTAGTGATCTGTGACATTTAATTAAAAGCTCATATTGTAGCAGCAGACTGATTTATTGGCACAAACCCCGTTTCCGACTTTTATTGAAATTCCTTGAGAATCAAAGAGGTGTGGTGTTGTTACACAACTCAACAACTGTCATCGCTGGGTCAGAAGCTGAGGTGGGCGTCGCAGCCCGTCTGTCGGTTACCTGTCTCTATCTGAGTAATGACACAGCAAGCCTAATCCATCTCCTCCAGAGTCTGTCGCTGACGGGTGCAGACGAGCGCGCACACTCACACACACAAAAAGCTTTTGCCTCAAACAAAAACCTCGAGCGGCGGGAGCAGTTCACTGCACATTTTTCATTCAACTTTTACAAAAACGATCATCTGTATCCTGCTAATGTCACTCTATGCAAGGAGAAGAAATCCCTGACTTCACTTCCCACTGGCTCAGAGTGAGAGTTAAATCTACTGACTACAACTTCATTACACAAACGTAATATGGACTAAAAGAAAGGTTTACGACAGCAACAGGGCAATCACAGCGTTAACAGCCAGCAATCTGGAAGAGTATATAAAGCCACATTCAAACGTAATGGTTTATATAAAGGCATAATGACAATCGCTTAAAAAAAAACAGTCATAAAAATAAATCCATTTACCTCTGCTGATTGCGATTATAAAAATTCTCATTACTTTTTACAGGTTTTATCTGAACAGGGCTCACCGTTTTCTGAATCGAGTATTTCGGAAGCGTTGTCTGCTTGGCTTTCTGATTCAGCCGGAGGCCTGTAAGAGCAGAAACACAAGCACCTGTCAACATTACGTGAAAGTTATCTTTTAAAATCTTGAGCTATAATCAAGACTTTTCATTACACGAAACAGCTGAAGTAAACATGAAAACTTTATGAACTTTACGACTTTTGACTGCTTCACAAGCAGAGTGCAGACTATATGCATTTAGAACAGCAACAGACAGAACTCAGTACTGTGCAAAAGTCTTAGGCCAAGTATCGTGGCAAAGCATGCACCAGTGTGTCTGTTACATCAGCGGTCCCCAACCCCCGGGCCTCGGACCGGTCCGTGAGTCGTTTGGTACCGGGCCGTGAGAGTTGAGGCTCAGGTGTGAAATGTATAGTTTTCAGCGTTATTTTGTTATCGTTTTTATCGTTTACTCGGTTTTCCTTGGTCTTTTCACGTGTGTTATGAATAAATCTTCTATTCGGAAACAGGGCGACCATGGCTCAGGGGGTTGGGAAGCGCATCTGTAACCGAAAGGTTGCCGGTTCGATCCCTGGGCTCTCTGTCCTGGTCGTTGTGTCCTTGGGCAAGTACCCTACCACCTACTGGTGTTGGCCAGAGGGGCCGATGGCGCGATATGGCAGCCTCGCTTCTGTCAGTCTGCCCCAGGGCAGCTGTGGCTACAGCTGTAGCTGCCTCCACCAGTGTGGGAAAGCAAGAGTGAATGAATAGTGGCATTGTAAAGCCACTATTGGGTGCCTTGAAAAGCGCTATATAAATCCAATCCATTATTATTATTATATTTATAAACGTCATCCTTGACTGGAGACAGCAGTTGAAACTAGGGGTGGGTTTTTATAATCGATTTATCAATTAAAATCGATTCTGGCTTGGATAACGTAAAATCGATTCATTAAAATCCTGAATCGATTTTTTAATACAAATTTATTTTGCCCGAAATGCCAGAATCTCAGGTGAAATCTCACAAAATTTCAACAACCACCAAACAGCTAAGACAGTAAATGAGAGCAGGAACACGGATTCTGCACAAAGACTTAAACACACAGCGCGACCCGCAGATCAGAATCAGTTAGATGTCGAATTTCTCACAGTCGGGGCTGAAAGCCGACAGCTCGCTGATTCTGATCTGTCGGCGGATCCACGCTTTGTGTTCACGCCCTTTATGCGCTGATTCTAAAGCTGTTAGTTTGATGTCTTTCCAAACAATATTGACCGAACCAGCAGCAAAAGAAGATCCAAACTATGCTTCACATAAACATCGTCATGTATTCACTCTTACTTTTACTGTTTTGCTTCTACCATGAGGCACAGCTCTCTCTCTCTCCCCCCCCCTCTCTCTCTCTCCCCCTCTCTCTGTATGGTTTTCTGCATTATTCGCTTGCTTGTTACGCACAAGTCTACCTTTGTTTACAGCGCTATCGGCCGACTTTTTTTTTCTTTCCGTTTTATATACTTCCGAAAAGAAAACCTAATTTCTGCCGTTCAATGCTGAACAAATTTAAACTTTTTAAAATTATGCAAAACGCTTAGCCGTGTCTCTAATAAAACCGCTGTAACTTCAGAGGTAATGTTCATATGTTGATTAATGGTTTTCTTTCGTTTTTGATGTACTGCAGAATATTTTTATAAAATCCCAGGCCAGGAAAAATCACCTTCATGTTTTTCTGTGTTTTATCTTCAGCTACTTTGACACAAAGGCATCTGCTGTTACACTCACACCTTTGATAAAGTCTTGCGTGTGTCAGCTTCCTTTTTATAGATACAAAAATATGTAAATGTACTGATCTGAATTATAATATTTCTGACTGTCAAAATTTCCCAGATTCAAATCGAATCGAATCGAATCGAATTAAATCGAATCGTGGATCGAATCGATTCTGGACCTTGTGAATCGGAATTGAATCGATTCTAGAAATCAGTGACGATACCCAGCCCTAGTTGAAACCATAATGAAATAAATAAGAAAGCCAACTATGGCTACAAAGAACAGCTCAACTTTTACAATTAATCAAGTTATGTTAAAGACACGAATAAGGCAGAGATTTAAAAAAGCTAAATAATGTTCAAACATTTCAATACATGTTTGAAATGTTTAGGCAGGAGTAAGGATAAACAAATTCATTCAAACAACCTAATTCACCGAGTTAATCCTAATGGATTAAAAGATTATAAATAAAATTGAAAATAAGGACAAAGTGCAGGCTAACAGTACAAACCCAATTATTATGTAAACATAATGGATTAACTGGTGATATCAGTCACTAAAAGACACTGAGAAGTCTGACTGGTCTGTGGGTCCGATAAAAAGGTTAATAAACACTCTTGACGCAAACTTAAGAAAAGTTCCAGACAACATTAAGTGGCATACAGGTATTGCCCCTCAGTACGTTCTCATATAAAACCAGAGAAAGCCAGAAAGTGTGGCTTAGTTAAAGTTATATGATACCGATTATTAACTAAAGTCAAGAAGATGAAATATGGTAAGAACCACAAAAAGTGACTAAAATCGCCCAAAACAGCTGTTTTACTCACATATTGTTTTGAACATTGCTGTCATGTGCGTCATTATTTTGGAAGTCGAGGTGTTTGGCAGGGCTGTTCTGATTGGAGTTGGACTCAGGTAGCCTGGGCTCACTCTCTGGTGTTGAGGGAGAAGTAGGAGAAGCAGATATAGGAGACGAAGGAGCAGCAGGAGCAGCGGGAGCAGCGGGAGCAGCGGGAGCAGCGGGAGCAGCAGGAGCAGCGGGAGCAGCAGGAGCAGCAGCAGCAGGGGCTGCTTTGTTCCTGTTGTGGAAAACAGCGTTGCAGAAGGCAATGGGCTGATCGCTGAAGCCTCGGATAAAGAAGGGGTTGGTGGGAGAGCAGACTGGGTAGTGGCCTGGGCGTACAGGCTTGGCTGTAAGTGATAACAGAGAACAGTGTATTGATTGCTTCACTCATCCATTAAAGCCAGACGTATTTAATTTGCCCTTTAGGATGATGCTTAAAGCCCAACACTGAAAATATATTAATGCAAAGCGAAATATCACAGATAGTCTCGTTTGCTTTGCTTTAATCCTCGAATGAAAATCATTATGCTGAAAGCGCTGATTTAAATCAATAGCTCATTTTCTCATTACAGCAGCACATGCATCTCTCATTTCTTTAGTGAAATTACCCTGAGTTGAAGTAGCAAGCTAGTGATCAGAATGAATTACACTGTTACTCTAACGTTTCGCATTTCTTTAAGGAGAATATGCCTACCGCGTAAATCCTTAGAAGCCGAATGTTCCACCAACTGTTACATTCTTTCATGCAAAAACTCTCTCGACAGCTTTTTGTTTTGTTTAAGTAAATTCTTTTCTCATTTCGGTGCAACGTAAACAGTCCTTTACATATTTGTTCCACAGCAGGAGAATTCGGTTACATGCATGTTTGCTTGCTGAATATGAAACAAGCTTGGAAGAGGAAGAAAAGGGCATCAGCTCGATCGTGCAGGTTGTGAAAATGTGATGATATGTTAAGAGGAATGTAGGAAGGAGACAACAGATGAGCAGAGCAGAGAGGGAAAAAGCACACAATGGATGCTGCTTGTGGGAAAATCTCAACAGGGACGTGAAAAGAATGGCTGCACAATGCTGAACGATTTTTCTCACATGCTGCATTACAAAGGAGGCGATCTGATGGGAGGGAGATGAGACGCACAACGGTGTCTACATGTGCAACATCACACATGTAGTGCTGGAGAGGATATATGTACTATATCCTTCCTACAGTGCAGCCAAAGGAAGTGGCATGGGCTTTGCATGCATTTTTTCCCCTTATTTTATTATTGAATTTGGGGCTTATACATCACATCATAAAAGAAAATTAGCCTGACTTTTAGATTTACCACATTTGAGTGGATTAACCGACATGTTCTGATGAATCGGTTGATTTAAATTCAATGTTTTTCAGGTGCTGTGCTGCCCAATTACTGAGAAACAGCTTTCACATGTGTCTCTAAACTGTTATGAAACGATGCAGTGGCAACGATGAATTTGCTGCAGACTAAATGATTGGATGCATTTTACAGCTACCTACAGATTAAAAGATACTGCAGTGTTAAAGCAATCGCAAAGCTTTCACAGAAATGACCCATGCAGCACTGTCACGTAACTTCTAGCAGACTGCGGCTGTTATTTTGAATCTGTGAGCAAGTTGTATACCGATGAGCGCAGCGTGGGGTCGGCGGAAGGGAGCGCGGGCCCTCATCACATCTTTGATTCGCTCCACCTCCTGTTGGTAGCGATGGCGGTCCTTCATGGCTCCTTCTTTTGCCTCCTTCAGCGCACCCTCGAGCGCCTTTACTCGCTCGGCTGTAGACCGAAGACGTTTCTCCAGTTTTGGAAGCTCGCAGCGCAGATCTGCGTTGTCACGTACCAGCTGTAACACAAATCCGACATGTGCAAAAAACAAGCTATAACTACAGAAAGACAGTTAGACATTTTCTATGATTCAAAGCAATTTCTTACTACAGGCTGACACACTCACGCTCTGATGAATGCACCAGGGCAGCTCAGGGTTCAGTATCTTGCCCAAGGATAATTTATAAGCAGACTAAAGGAGCAGGGGATCAGTCCACTGGCTGCTAATTGATAGATGACCCATTTTACTTCCTGAACCATTGCCTCCCCAAAGAGTTGCTCATATGTTTTGCAATCTAAGATTTTTTTTTACTAAGAATATAGTGCAGAGTACAAAAAGTGGAGCCTAGGAAGTGTGTGACCATAACGTCCATTTCAGATCAGTTAGGGTCAAATGGGTGCAGTGGGGTGGAACAGAGAAACATCAAGTGTAACCTGACAATTGTACCAGGAAGAGACAGCCCACAATTGCACCGGTGATGTAAAAAGCACTACTTCTATCAGAAATCTACAACCGGGAAAAAGTTGGAAAACTGTTGAATCATCTCCATTTAAGTTTCTGTTATGAATTAAAATAATGGGCCTGAACACAATGAATGAATATTTCAAGGTATTTTAGAGGTGACCAGCATGGCAGCTGTTCCTCTACACCTCAGATCTCAGCAGAGCCTCAAAGCATCATGAGAATATGAATTAGCCTAAGCAGATCAGAAGGGAAGAATAGAATCACAATCCTCTTGAATATTGTGCGGCTTCGATGAGCAGATGCTGTAAACAGTTGCGTGACATTATGATAATCATCATTATGATTTTCCTAAACATGTATTAAATCCGTGGGTGTAATGGATCTTTTAAACTGGGTATTTTTTAAAGGAACATAGTTGCTAGATGCTGATATGAGTGTCTGAGCTGTTGTTCGGATGTCCATGACACATGAGGCAATCTGTGATCTGATTTTCACTTGGTGCAAATGTGCATGAACAGTTTTACTGAGACAAGATACTCCAACTTGCAGTTGTGCCGTTCTTACAGTAGCACCCCACCCCTGCGGCACTTTCAGCAGGTTATTGTCTGACCCCACACTGCCAGAGTACTGCAGGTCTTTCTGGATCAGTAGTATATATCCAGAAATCCCCCGTCCAAGCACTTAGTCTCAAGTGTGACTCCTAAAAAGCACAACTGGGACATGGAGGGTCGATGCCACTGCACTCAACCAGGAACAGAGAGCAGCTCCTGATAACTGATCCAGACACTTGTGCAGTCCAGGTGGCTACTTGCATCATATCCAGAGGTGGCCATACCTTGTATTAAATATTCATATATATCAGCGTTGGCCTAGAAAATCCATATGTGCACTTGTCAGTTAATATTATAATGTGCCTATATTTATGAAGCTAAATCAACACGAGGACGCAATGATTTAAATCTGCCTCATGCTGCATGTTTCCTCTAAACGCAAACGTTAATAAGTGAGCACCTAAACACTCACAGTCTGCTTCTGTGTGATCATGCAAACTAATCCATACCCTGCAGAGATAATGAGCACTATAGCTGAGATTTTTTCCACAATGGGCAACGTTATCTAGCAGCCAAAGCATTAATGTGTTTGGGATATTCACCTGTGGCTCGTTGGCGTTAGTTTGTTTGCTGGCGACATATTTTAGTGACGATTGCTCGTTTTTTACAGTTGACGGACAGACAGAGATGATTAAATCTGTGCAGCGGCAGAGAAACTTGCAGCTTTGGTGTAGTGTCCACTGCCCATTTGCACGCCTTATCACTTTACTGCTGATTTATGACCATGACTTTCACCTTCCATTCCCACAGTATCAGCAGGTGGTGGATGGGATGGAGTCTCCCAGCAGCCACTTTAGGATTGGTTTTCTGCCTGACAAACTGCTGCACTGCAGCTTTCCCCAATCTGCCAGCCTGCAGAACATTCAGCACATCCAACACTTAGTCCACGGAGGTGGTCCATTTAGGAATATTAAAAATATGAGGTGTGTGCGTATGTTTATGACTTTCTGAGAGCAAGGTTGGTTTTCAGAGTTTGTGTGGAAGCGGAGAAAAGACCGAGAATGCCTGTTTGCACCTGCATCAGGAGTGTTCAAGTCTTACTGTTTTATGCAGTGAGGCGTCCTTTCCCTGGAGAGAGAGGGGGGGTTAACAAATCCTGCTGCTCTGTTTTCAAGGAGACTTTCATGTGAACTTGGTGTAGTGAGATGATCGATCGTGCTAGTGTTTCTTTTGCCCACAGGAGAGAAATGACAAACACTGCACACAGCTCTGTATTTTAATTTGTCTGTGCCTCTTTGTCCGCCGCACATATTCATCGTAGACATTTTTTGATTTATTGCTGCAACCCTGCAGAGGGGAAATCAGCCCCCTGGTCAAAGGGAACCTGGTCATTGGTCTTAATTTTCAAACTAGGCGTGGACAGGTCAAATGTTTCCTGTTTCTGTCACTATAAATTAAAGTTCTGTAGGAGCTGTGTGCTGTTACCTGTTTGTGAACCTTTGTAAGCTGGTCCAGGTTGTTTTCAAGAAAGGAAATCTTTTGTTTCTGGGTGATGTATCCGCCAGTATCATCAGGCTCCATCTGTGCACTCTGTCGATTAAAAAAGAGATGAAATAGAAAATAGAATAGAAAATGTCACCGTAACTCTAGACAGAACCACCTGTTTCTACGTGTTGAGTAAAAGGGTTTAGTTATGTCTCTTACTTTTCTAAATCGAGTTGTGAGGTCTTGAACAAAAAGCTTGCGGAGGTTGTGCAGGGTGTGGAGCTCACGAGCCTGCAGTGTGATAAAGGAACAGAGAAAATAGTGCAGTTAAAGCAGTTCGAGAGGACTGAGTCGTTGAATCGTGACAGAATTTATTAACTTACAACAGTTTCCTCCAGGCCTTTGAGATCCTGTTTGGATTGTTCGTGTCGTTCGTGGAGGAATCTATAGACAGACAGATAAATGCTCAGACACGGACGCATTGAAGAGTCAAACTGAACTTCTCTTTATCCAAACGATTACCAAATTCTTGCCAGAATAATTCATGAATAGAGAACAAAGGCAGCACATAATGTCTGCCCCACTCATGGGCTGTTATCCATCTGCCATCTGATGCAATATGCTGCAAAGGTCAGTGTAGAAAGAGGCCTATTAGCTGCCACCTTATTCTGAAACTCCATAATGGAGATGCAAAGAGAGTCAGACAGGAAGAAAAGGCCCGAGAGAGGAGCAGGCTAAGAAAGAGTTAACAGCAGAAGAGTAAGATACTGTAAATAGAATTCAGTCAGAGCTCCCGAGCGTGAGGCAAATAAATAGACAAAAGGAAGACAAATGACAGAGAGAAAGGGAAGACACAAATCAAAAGAGGCAGCTCAGCTCGCCCCCAGGCCTCCATATGGTGAAGTGTTTGAAAGCCGGCCAGGACAGTAAAGCAGCGACTCACGTCAATTCCTCCAGCTGCCGGCTCTTGTGATGCTCTCGGCTTCTGAGACGTTCAAAGTCACTGTGCAGTTGTTCTAGCTCCAGCTGCTGCCTCTGGTTACAACTGCAAAAAGGTGTTAAGTGACTCAGTCGTGACATCTTTTATATATGATCTTTTTATATTACAAAAACACAGGGATGTAGCTATTAGCAACATAAGCACAACCCTTAGGATTTTTGGAGGAATGGAAATAAAAAATGGAGGTTCGTTTTGTTACTATGGCAGAGAGAACAGCGAGAATAAGTGAGCTGGAGATTGAAGAGTGAGATGCACTGATGAGAAAAAAAAAATAACGAATAAGAAAGGACACATTTGTATTTTCTGATTGCTCCACAGTAGTTCTAAAATAAAAAATAAATACATTTGCAAACTGCTCGGGGAAGATTGGGATGGGATGCTACCTGGTCATTAACTTTTTATTGACTCCTATTGCCACAAGCGTCATGCTATTATTTTCTCTGAGCCACACAAACACACCTCAAAGATTGATGCCCAACAACTTTTTTTTTTGTTTAATCATCTCTAGCAAACACTTCCAGTGAGTCACCGGTGATGATCACGTGCATACTTTACAAAAATCCCACATCGTATGCCTTTAAGTGTTCTTAGCTGCTTTTAACTGGTTTCCTTGTGGTTTTATTTAATTAGGCTATCCTTACAAAACCTTTCTGTCACATGAGAAAAGAGCTGTCTGTCCCAGTCCCAGGCATATGGCTCCAGCTCAGTGGTGTGCACACGAGCAAAAATGATGAAGAAGCACCATTAGTGCATGCAGTGTAAGTGTATTTTTGCCCCTAATTCAAATCATGGCTGTACTGGCCAGACAGGCATTTTGGCAGAGCAGAGGGGCACTTAAGTAGCCCAAGTGTGTAATTAGGTCACAACCAGAGCATTGAAATGCCCCATTAGAGCATGGACACAACATATTTTTCAGTGGCACTTACCAAAAAAAGGGTGCACACCTGTAAACTCTTGCATTTGCGTGTGATCCTTGCAATCTGCACTACCATTTAATGTATGTATATACCTACTTTTTGACATTCTCTTCAAAGGATCCGGAGGGCATCCCTGCTCCTGTTTTATATGCGTTCCACCTCACCGACATCCATCCTTCCGATCTATTTTAAAGCTGCTTATCCAAATCAGGCTGTGCGAGCAGGATAAGCAGAGCAGCACCAAATGTCTGTTCAAACTGAAATTCTCTGCAGCTGCTCCTTGGGTGTTAACAGATACTCCCAGGCCAGCTGGAAAATGTACTTTAGTCCCTAGAGAGGGTCTGCCCAGTGGTCTCCTCCCAGATGGCCACGCTTGGTGTAGTACATCATCAGAACAAGGTACCTGAAGGGATGGGTTTTCATTTAGGCCAAACCAGGCCAGTGGCTCCTCGCATTGGGGTTGTAGCAGCTTGGCTCTGCAGCTTTCTGACCATGTAAACCACCCACACGTTTTCATTTCAGCCGGTCTGAACATTGGGGCTTAGACCGTGTTGAAGGTTTGAGAGATACTGAAAACATGTATTCCCAGTTTGAGCGTTTGCAAACTACTTATGAGGGTAAAATTGAATTTCAAATTTGAGCATGCAGCTGTGTTGCTGCGGTACGGAAAGTTGTCTCCCTTAGAAAACATTCATGGCCTATATTTCCGCAGTGCCACGGTCTCAACGACTGAAAGAAATATTCTTCTATAGCATCCTTGTGATTTTTCTGCTTGAACGATTTGATTCTTTACCTTAAAATACTTTTCTTTTCAAACTCTTGCACAAGTTATAGATATCCAAAAACTAAGTCTTGGTTTTAAAAAGTAAAGAATTTACTTACTCAGTTAAGTCGTCGATGATCTTTTGCTTCTCATTGATCTCGTCTCGCAGGCGGCCCAGTTGTTTGCTGTGCACCTCACGATGTGACTCCATCTGCTGCTCCAGAGCCCTCTGGGGTATTGGCGACAGAAGGGGGGAAGAGACAGATCGGGTATCGTAACACGGGAGTCAGAGGAGAACAAAGTGACTAAATAACGAGAAGAAAATTACACGCACCGGTGCACACGTGGACATGCCAAACCACACGGGCATTAAACACAAACTTACACACCCCCCGGTGTCCATACACTACCACTGACGGGGCTGTGAGACTCGGCTACTGAAAGTGGAGCGTGACACACACAGGAAGGCACACACGCATGTGCTCTCGATGCTCTCACGAACACATCCACAAATACAAGCAGATAATGAAAACAACAAACAACGCCAGCTGTTTAAAAGTCTCTGGCAGCTGAAAACTACATCTGTTTACTTTTATTTGGGAATTTGGCATCGCTGGAATTTCATCCTTAATTTCTGTCAAATCTTTTGACCTTGTAAAGATGTGCTGCTTTTTCTCATTTTCATCAAGTCATTATGAATCTTTGTGGTTTTCAGTCACTTAATAGTTTGAAACCTGAATGTGAGGATACTCTGTGGCTATGCTTCCTGTAACCATCTGATATTTGAGACTTCCTGTTTTGCTGTTTGCAGTTAATTGGATGTTCCTCTGATTGATTTTTATTCGTTGTTTTGCATTTCCTCTTTTGCCTAGGCAAAAGAGGGAATGCAATTGGGGCGGCTGTAGCTCAGGTGGCAGAGCAGGTCAGCCACTAATCAGAAGATCGGTCATTCGATCCCAGGCTGCCTCCTGGCTGCATGCCAAATATCCTTGGGCAAGATACTAACCCCATGATTGCCTACTGGTGGTGGTCAGAGGGCCCGGTGGCGCCAGGCAGCCTCGCCTCTGTCAGTGCGCCCCAGGGCAGCTGTGGCTACAATGTAGCTGCCATCACCAGTGTGTGAATGTGTGGATGACTGAATGTAGTGTGAAGCGCTTTGGGGTCCTTAGGGACTAGAAAAGCGCTAAACAAATGCAGGCCATTTACCATTTATAGGCCTTAGTTGTGATTGGTCACTGGTATTTGGACTATAAACTGACCACAAACAAAAAGCAAACAGCTTCCAGTACTAGAAATATTGCCCATTGCCTACAGATTCGTCACATTCATATGCCAATATCTGCTTTTCAAATTACCATTCGATGATTGTGAATGATGTAAAAATGCTTCTAGGGGCCAGAATGACAAACAATAATCTGTGCAGCCACTACCTAACAAACTCTAGCTGTTCCAGAGGGCAGTGAGTTATCATTTCCTTGCCAAGCTTGCTATGATTGCATCTTTATTCTAAACTAAGGCAATGAGTTGAAAGCTGCAGTGTCTGAATGATTGTACAGACATCGAATTCTCATCTTCTTATCAACACTACCAATAAAAGGGGAAGAAAGCAAATTTCTGAATATATGAAACAATTTCTTTAGTTTATTAAATCATTCCTACAGTCATTTACACACTTGAGTCCAACTACACATGCAGTCACAGGCAAACACACACCCTGCACACGCACACCTGCAGTTAGCTGAGAGGGTGCGAGAAAAGGTCATTACATCAAGTTGCTCTCACTGTAGTCATGGTTACCTTTATATCACAGGAGTTCTGGGCAGACGTGTGATTGTCCCCCCTGGTCACTTGTGACATGCTCTCTGAAATAAGCACACACAGAGAAAGAGCGAGAGGATGGCGGTAAGAGGAGCAGATAAAAGCGGCGCGCACAGATGTTGATGACGGTGACCTGACTCTGACAGCACAGCAGTATCACCACTTCATGTTGACAGCGAAGGCAGCGTGATCTAAGTGATGTCTCGGGTGTGATAATATCTATCTGCAAATGACATCTATTGTGTCATGCAGATCTGATATTGACTGCCTGCTGTTCCTGGTGTCTGATGATGAAATTACCGAGCGCTCTACCTCAGACCACACCGTGCGATCGACGTGACCTGCAGCACTTATTTATCTGCTTGTGTTATGGCTAGAGGACCGTCTGACTCGACTGCTGAGCAGGACTAAAATTGATTTCCCTGCCCTTAATTCCACTGGTTATTTAACGCCATTCTGTGAGACTCCATGGGAAGAGTGACTTACACTGCCTTTGGCCTTATTTGGGAATTGTGTCAGTGTACTGTGGGAGTATCTACAGCTGGACCTTGCACGAGTTTCAAATGTAAAATCAACCTATTAGTGCTGGTGTTGTGAAATGTTTGGGAGCTTAAGCTTTTTTGTGTTTTTGTGTTCTAGTTTTTCTTTTGCTTGACAGGACAGAAAGGCCTCTGGTAGCAACCTGAAGCTACTTCCTCACATTTCTAGCCCAGAGACGCTAAAATGCAGCGACATATTTTCTGTCTTCTCACTATTTACTTTGTCCTGACGTTATTTGGCTTGACTGAGTCAGAGCACTGACATTATGCTCTGGCCTTTCACATCAGTAGTGGATCAATCTACATACTTTGCAGTCAGTCCCGAAATGACAGCGTCACCACGTATCACTTTAACCCCTTTAGGATATTTGTTAATGCAAAATATGCATTTATTAGAAGAAATCTCTCTTGCATTTACTTCATTTGAGTTTATATTGAGAAAAGACCTGTTTTGTTGACAGTAAAGATTGGCTTCACTCCTGGAAACTTGTGTTTGGCTTTATTTATTGAGTGTAAATCTGTCATTTTTCTGGTCGGACCATATTGAAATTTTCTTCACCAAAGAGTCTGAATAAATACTAAAATCTTTGCTCCCAGTTTGCTATTTTGCTCTCGTAGGTAAAACATTTAAACTTGAGCCTAGAGCAATCTATTATAAAAAGGACTACCCACATACTACACTTGCCAAATTGAACTAAAATTTAAAAAAAAAAACAAAGTCTTTTTGATTTTGTTTTGAGAGTGAAATAATAAGCAAGAGCACAACGAATAAGATCTTCTTTTGAGAATATCTGTCTGTTATTTCTTATTTAGTTTATAACCCCTAAAACTAGTTACTTTCCCTGCATATTAGGCTCAGTTATATCACCAAGACACTATTTGAGATGATATTGTCTCTTAGACGTCCCAAAAGGTTGATTCTGTTTATCTGGACGTAGCGTTTTCAGCGGGAGAAACGTTTCGTTACTCATCCAAGTGACTTCTACAGTGTCAGCTGACTGCAGGTTTCCCCAACTTTATAAACAGTACAATGATTGAAACTAGCACCACTGAATGAACATTGGGCTGTGAGGTCAGTTCCTCGATCATTAATATGCACATTTTCATGACCATTGATCAACAACCACTGATGAAAGCCCATTGATCAATGGTCTTTGATCAATGGCCATGAGTACCATTCACAGAGAGTTGGGGAATGGCTGCGATCACAGCACTGTATCTTAAAAGCATTTTTTAGCTGTGAAATCATTTTACAAGCCCTCCCAGTAACAGTTCACACACTTTTGTTGTACAAACCCTAACAGCATGAAGGTGCTGGTATCCTGTGGGCTCTCCCCCCACAGTCCAAAGTTATTCAAGTTAAGTTAATTGGTGATTCGAAATTGATCATGGTTGTTAGTCCTATGACAGACTATTGACCAGAAGAAGCATCTTGTTCAGTTGCTCTTGTTTTAAGATCTTTTCTCTCAAAGTGAGAATGAAGCAATGCCAAAGGTTTATGAAGTACTTGTTATGAGTGTGTCAACACTTCTTTTAAGAGATTTCTCACTTGACTAAAGTTTTGACATTTTTTTGTCTCATTTCAAGAAATCTTACCAAGTGTTATTTTATTATTTTACTTGATTATGGTCTGGATCTTCTCAAATTACATATTTTTCCTTATATTTAGCCAATTTTTGCAGTGTATTTAGTAGGGGTGCAACATAGACAAAATTCACGGTTCGGTTTGGTACTTTGGTGTCACAGTTCGATGTTTTTTCGATACAAAAAAATGTTCATGCCTTTTTCATTTGTCATTTATTAAAATTATAAATACAGATTTTAACTCAAAAGTACAGTTTTTAAATTTAATGTTGCTGAAACAACAAAGTAATAAAAATAAATAAATCTGATCGAGGAATCACTCATCTTTGGAAAAGAGAGTTTATTACAGAGAAATGTCTCTTTCCAAAATAAAAGCTATACTATACGCTTCTTCTGGGCTATATTCTCAGCAGCATATTAAACATATCAGGTCCCCATAAGGAGAATCATGTGCTAACGGCTGTCTAAATGACTCGGGTAGAGTTTGTAGCATGCGTGCTTGTTGTTTTTGTCTGCTTCCACTTGTCTTTGCACTAGGATGATGTCGGCTTAAATGTGCAGTCATATTCATTGTGTTCCCACTAGTGCTGTCAGCGTTAATCTGAAATGACGTTAACGCCATAACACGGCAAATCTCCGTTAACGCACTAGTTCTCATCAATGCCCCGTGCTTGGGGCTGGACGTGTCAACACGTTAACAAGCTAACTGCGCTAACGCACTAGTTCCCATCAATTGAGCATTGCGTGGCACATCCGACATACTGTTTTACTTTTGTCCATGACGCGCTTACCTTCAGGGTCATACTTCACATGAAGACCAAAATAGGTCCAAAGGCCAGATCTGAATGAGGGTGGGGGAGGTTCAATTTGCCATGTTGCAAGGAGCTTAGCTTCTGTCTCGCTAGCTTGCACTGCGCTCAGTGGATCTGCACTCGACAGTGCAGCCTAGGCGGAGTAGTCGAACGCAGATCCACTGAGCGCTCAACACAGACAGCATCGTCAGAAGAAAAGTTGATAAAATAAATACAAAATTTTGTATTGTTCGATACATATGCGTACCTAACCGAAAGCACTGTATCAAACGGTTCAATATCAATACGAGTATTGTTGCACCCCTTGTTTTGTTTGTATTGTTTGTATTTTTGTTTATTATTTGTTTGTATTGTTGCATACTTATTTCTGTAGACGGTGGCTGCTCACTGACCAGTTATTTTACCATTTTAGTGCAGACAAAAATAAAATGATGCTGTTTATATTGTCACTTTCATCATCATCGAAATCTGTGTTTCTCCACTGCATTAGATCATGCCCAATCACCAACTCTAATATACTAAACTAAAACGAGTAAAATGCTTACCTATTATGCTGATTTCTTACTCTGTATTGTTTTTTATGCACACAACTGAACATGTTTAAAATACGCTGTATTATCTTAGAGTAGGCCCTTTAGATCAACCTCTGTCTGAAATAAGGAGTTTGCCTCCTCTCCTCTTATGGCCACGCTCCCTTCAAGTTGACTTTCTTCTGACTGGCTGCCTCTAACAGAAGGTTGGAACCACAGGTGGGTGGTGCTTCTGTGTTCACAGGCAGCAATGTGTTCACAAAATTACCATACTGGGGGTATCTGCTCTCTCTGACACCATCATCAGGTGTAACCATCAGTAGAAAAAACAAAGCTTGATCCTTTGGCTCACATTTGTAAAAATGCTGACCTTATTATCTGAAATCTGAGAACCTCCAGCACCTCAGCGACTTTGAATTTGATAAGCATTTAAAGGAAATTGATGGAGTCACTGTATAGTGCAGCAGAGCCATGAATTTCAAAAATCCTGTTAACCACTTGAATTTTTAAAATTTAAAAATGTGCCAATTTCCCCATTATTACCAACTAAAGAAACATTTTTTACTACAGAATTTCAACCTCCGGACACATTTCAGAGGTTTTACTTCTGATTTATAATCCAAGTCAAATTCATATCTTAAAAACTCTTTGTTTCAAGTAAAACAAAATAACTCCAATGACACGTATGTTACATGTTTGTGTTCTGTGCTCTGCCCTCTCCTAGTTTAGTTCTTAGTAAATGTACTGTAATTTACAAAAAACACCTTTTTACTAGGGGTGCAAGATACACAAAATTCACGGTTCGGTTCGATACTTCGGTATCACGGTTAGATATTTTTTCGATACAAAAAAAATGTTCATGCCTTTTTAATTTGTCATTTATTAAAATTATAAATATATATTTTAACTCAAAAGTACAGTTTTTAAATTTAATGTTGCTGAAACAACAAAAAAATAATAAATCTATCTGATCCAGGAATCCCTCATCTTTGGAAAAGAGAGTTTATTACAGAGAAATGGCTCTTTCCAAATTAAAAGCTATACTATACGCTTCTTCTGGGCTATATTCTCAGCAGCATATTAAACATATCAGGTCCCCATAAGGAGAATCATGTGCTAACGGCTGTCTAAATGACTCGGGTAAAGTTTGTAGCATGCGTGCTTGTTGTTTTTGTCTGCTTCCACTTGTCTTTGCACGAGGATGATGTCAGAGTAAATGTGCAGTCATATTCGTTGTGTTCCCACTAGTGCTGTCAGCGTTAATCTTGTTGAAATGACGTTAATGCCACAACACGGAAAATCTCCGTTAACGAGTTACCGCGGATCGCCCCGTGCGTGGGGCTGGATGGCGTCAACACGTTAACGAGCTAACTGCGCTAACACACTAGTTCCCACCAATGTAATTGAGCATTGCGTGGCACATCCAACATACTGTTTTACTTTTGTCCATGACGCGCTTACCTTCAGGGTCATACGTCACATGAAAACCAAAATAGTTCCAAACGCCAGATCTGAATGAGGGTGGGGGAGGTTCAATTTGCGATGTTGCAACGAGAGCTTAACTTCTGTCTCGCTAGCTTGCCCTGCGCTCAGTGAATCTGCGTTTGACTACTCCGCCTAGGCTGCACTGTCGAGCGCAGATCCACTGAGCGCTCAACACAGACAGCATCGTCAGAAGAAAAGTTGATAAAATAAATTAAAAATTTTGTATTGTTCATACATATGCGTACCGAACCGAAAGCACTGTATGAACGGTTCAATATCAATACGAGTATTGTTGCACCCCTACTTTTTACCTACAAGCCTATGTAGGCTTACCTATGCATACGCATACATCTTTAAACCCAGATGGAGGTATCAGAGGAGACTCTTCATCTCTCCAATACTTCAACATACAAATACAAATGTCAGCAGATGTGACTGAAACAAACATTATTAACTGTACTACTACACACCACACCAGTGATATCTAATTATAAAAAAAACAACTCCTCAAGTGTACTTCTAAATGGTTGAATACGTGTGATTGAACGTTATGATAATTCAAAAAGGCAAATCAAGTTTATTTGAAGAAAAAAAATGTTTGGCTAATGAGCTTTATTTAAAAAAAGTAATCAGAAAAGAGTAAACGTACCAGTTTAGATACTTGCGCTGCTTCACTAGTGTGGGCTATAACAAATGTACCTTGAGCTTGGAGTTTAGTCAGCTCCGCAGTTAGAGAATCATAGCTGTCCTCCAGCTGTCTCTTCCTCAGCTCC
This sequence comes from Neolamprologus brichardi, assembly GCF_056152115.1. Classification (NCBI taxonomy): domain Eukaryota; kingdom Metazoa; phylum Chordata; class Actinopteri; order Cichliformes; family Cichlidae; genus Neolamprologus; species Neolamprologus brichardi. The sequence goes on along the minus strand of NC_142108.1, from coordinate 31,036,345 downwards.
ACGTTCTGCATGTACTCTGTTAGAGAGCGAATCTTCGCCTCGTGCTGAAAGTCAGAACATCATATGCAAAAGTGACGAGCAAAGACCTCTACCCAAGAGGACACTTTACATCAAGGATAAAATGCACTTCTACTCTTTTTCTTCACTGAATATTTATGATCTCTTGTCACCGGGGAGTGTAGTTTAAATACCACAGTTAGCGAAATTTGAACCGTGGCTTCAGGCCACTACATGAACACAGAATATAAAACATGCAATTTTTTGAGAATTATGACCCTGTGCAGACTAAAAATGTCCAAAGCAAAAAGAAAAATCCACCCTACAAAGAGTTGGGTCGTGTTAAGATGTTGGGAGTAGCTACACTGTGTTTTAAAGCTTTTCAGCCTTTATTATGACAGGAAAACTGGAAAAAGACATGCAGCAAATGGCTCAGGCTAGATTTGAAACCAGGGCTTTAAGACACATGGGTCACTCCGGGTCAGGGATGAGTTCCTGCCCCAAGTGGAGGAGTTCAAGTATCTCGGGGTCTTGTTCGCGAGTGATGGGAGAAGGGAGCCGGAGATCGACAGACGGATTGGGGCTGCAGCTGCAGTGATGTGGACGCTGCACCGGTCCGTCGTGGTGAAGAGGGAGCTGAGTGTAAAAGCGAAGCTCTCAATTTACCGGTCGATCTACGTCCCTACCCTCACCTATGGCCACGAGCTGCGGGTAGTGACCGAAAGAACGAGATCGCGGATACAAGCGGCGGAAATGAGCTTCCTCCGAAGGGTGGCTGGCCTCTCCCTCAGAGATAGGGTGAGAAGTTCGGCCATCCGGGAGGGGCTCAGAGTAGAGCCGCTGCTGCTCCACATCGAAAGGAGCCAGCTGAGGTGGTTCGGGCATCTGACAAGGATGCCCCCTGGGCGCCTCCTGGGTGAGGTGTTCCAGGCATGTCCCACCGGGAGGAGGCCCCGGGGCAGACCCAGGACACGCTGGAGAGATTACATCTCTCGGCTGGCCTGGGAACGCCTTGGTGTTCCCCCGGATAAGCTGGAGGAGGTGGCTAGGGAGAGGTAGGTCTGGGCCTCTTTGCTTAGGCTGCTGCCCCCGTGACCCGGCCTCGGATAAAGCGGATGAAGATGGATGGATGGGTCACCTGCCCAAGCCAGTGAGCCTTTTGAAGTGTTGATTGATAAGGTTTCAGTATCAGTATCACCAGTATTTCTGTCTAGTACCAGATGAACAAACATTTGTACCCCCATATCATTTTATTTTAGTTTCTACAGTTCATCTAGATTTAATAATTCAGTTCAATTCAATCGATTTGGTAACCAACAACAACACATGTATCCCTCAGTTTACAATCTTACCTGTGAAATGAGAAGGTGACACAAAGACAGTTCTCTGCCCGTCTCCTCCATCTTGCGGTGACACTCGGTTTGTAGGTTCTCCAGGTGGCGACAGCGCTTCACCATGGACTTCACCTCTGACTTTATCTTATTAATGTAGAGGCGAGCCACTGTGAACTCTTCCTCGATCACTCCGGTGATCTCCACAGGCTGGAGACGAATGAGTGAGAGGAGACGGTTAAATGAAAAGAAAAAATCAGTCTAGTGGATGCTTGATCAGGATTGAGTGGGGACTGTTTAAACACAGCATGGGCGTTAAATCAGTGGAAAGGGAAGCATCTTAGAAACACTCTGGCACTTTGTATGCACGACCATTAGGTTAATGGTCTCATTTAGCAGATGTAGCAACTTAGAAGCTCCGAAATGAAGTGTGGAGGAAAATGTATACACATCAATCTAAGCACTACAGATGATAGCGGATGTGCATACACGACATTCTGCATATGCGAGTGGTATACTGACTATATTGAATAATGTAAAGCTGTTGATTTAAGTCACGTCTATAAACACAGAAATTTATTTTAAATGCTCATTCAGAGCATAAATTTACATGGATGCCAAACCAATCAAGTCAAAGAGAAATGCCTGAAAAATGACACTTTATCAGCAAACAGAAAATATTCATATGCATACACATGCACACGCACACACATATCAGGGCTCGCAAAATTTCAAAATCCCTGGTAGCCCTTTGGGCAGGGACTCTTCAGTTTTTGGTAGCCCAAAATAAATTTAAGTAGCCCGAATAAAAAAGAGAAATTTTTTGATTGATGTTTTGTTTCCTGTTTTGTTTCCTTTACAATATTATACATTAAAGTATAATATTGTAATGGAAACAAAACATTAATCAAAAAATTGTTGAAACACAAATTACAACATTGTATAAAAATTACAATCATCAACTCAAATACTTTGTTCTAATTGAACAGACATTTCTATGAACTTGTAAGAACTGTGTAGGACATGAATCAGTCTGTGTCAGATCCTGAATTTGAAATTTCCACTGAAGTCACAGGTAAGAGGCAAGTGGAACCAAGATCGAGGCCATTTGCTTTTTTTTTAAGTTTGCCAAGACTGCTAAATTTTGCCAGTGGTAGTTCACTCTTTGCAACATAGTACGCTGTTCTAAACTGATTTTTCAGGTTTATTTTTAGTATGTTATTTGCAATTGGTGTTGGTTCTGGGAAAGATATTGCAGACTGAGCAATAATGCATTTCTTGCATTTCTCATGGGTTCTAATGGGGGCCTTTCTTAAAATTACTGGTCCCAGTAACAAAGGCGCTTGTCGACTCGGAAATCGAGGGAAAACCAACAACACACCCGGCAGGCATTATGTTATTTACACGGGTGCACGCATTCGCTGTCAAAATAAAAGACACACACCAGATAAGAAGTTGCAACGCGCACACCAAAGTAATTGCTTAAAGGAGCTTCTTCGACATCTTTATGAGTTCTAAACAAATGTCTGTCCTCCTCCTGAAAATCTTATGTATGCAAACACACGTTGCAACTTCTTATCTTGTGCGCGTTTTTTATTTTGACAGCGAATGCGCACCTGCGGACCACTTATGTGCAGCCCTGGTTATTTAGCTCGTCATATTGCAGCCACAGAAACTCTTTTGTCCACGAAACCATAAAGCTGCACTTTCTTTTTGCCTTATAGTCTGATTTGTCATAACTTTTCCGTTTTGTGGTAAGCTTTTCTTTGGCTGTCACTTCTTCACCCTGACCTGTCTTATTTGGCTCAGCAGAACTAAAATATATATCCTGCTGCTTTTACACACGCACTCACATAACGCTCAGCGATCAACGCGATCAACTCTCACATGTTTAAGCTTGCTGCGGGAGATTTCACTTGTCATGTTTGCATAGTAAGCTAATGATTGATAAGACGATGTCAGAGGAATTGGTGCGCAAATTATCATCACTCACCAATCAGTGCTGTCGCTCTCTATACACAGTTCGCGCGATTGCAAAGTGAAAGCAAAAAACAAGCACAAATTCTGGCTCACCGATGCCAATGACATAATTACCCAGCTACATTTCCGAAAGAATGCAAAAGCATTAACATATAATTTTCCTTTCTATGATAGCCCGACGGGCAGGGCAGAGATAGATTTTGGTAGCCCGACTGGAAAAAGCGCTAGCCCCGGGACGTCGGGCTAGCAATTTTGCGAGCCCTGCATATATATGTAAGTTTTTTTATTTAATTGTCTCCTTTTTGGCAGATCTACCAGAGCGCTTTGTCACCGCTTTATGCCAGAAGATGCTTTGCATTTCACTTTGTTGGTATTTACTGTCTCTCTTGCTTTTACTTGCTTTTTTTATTTCCTTCCAGCCATTTGAGATTGTTTGGTCATCCCTCATTAATTTCTCATGTGCACCGATCAAGCATAACATTCTGACTATCTATCAGAATCAACATTAACTTTAAAAATAAATAAATAGCATTAATGTTTTCATACTCGACCACATCGGTCAGCATCAGGAAGCCTTGGCTGCCCACGACTTGGACCACTTTTGATCGATACTGACCACTGCAGACCAGAAACATCACACATGAGCTACAATTTGGGAGACTTTCTGACCCAGTTGTCTAACCAACACAACTTGCTAATATCCTCACAATAGCCCTTTCCCCCCTTAACACATCATTTCTGACAGCAAAATGTTCCCTGGTTCCTTAATATATCCCACCCACTAACAGGTGCCATGATGAAGAGATAATGAGTGTTATTCACTTTACCTGTCAGTGGTCACAATGTTCGGGGTATTTTTACTCTGGTTTTTCTCGTTGTTAGCCATCATCAGTCCATCTGTGTTCATCTCCAAAATTTACTGCCAGCGTTTTCTCTCATGTTTCCTGCGGCTGCTTTTTGAGTTGTTTTTCTTTGGACTATGTTGTCCTCAGGCTTTGCGCTTGACTACACTCCTGCAAGTCTGAATAAGCTCAACACTAAACCCTGCTTTTGTTTGTGCTTTCGGGTCTTCTTTTGAATTTCTCTGAAATCCTTTTCTACACTGATACTTACATTTAGCTGTATATTTTCTTGCTTTGACGTGAGAATCATCTTTCTCATGTTACCTACACCACAGTTGTCGCTTTCATCACAAAAATGCACTCTAACCACGTCTGTACCGCTCACCAGCTTGATGTCCTTGTTTCCAACGATCGTGCTAAACTCACTCAGGTCCCTCATGAGCCCATTAAGAATCTCAGCAATGCGTTTTCTTTGGTGGCTGCTCACTTCCTGGATACGGGACAGCTCTGCCTCTAAAGCCATGAGATGAGCCTGTGGAGGGAGGAGTGAAGCAGATAAGAGGTGTTAGGGAGAGCCGTTGTCCTAAGGCGAGAAACTGCAGAAGGTACATGCAAATACGAAAAAAAGACAGAAATTGTGTAGGACAGACTCCGAGAAGTAGTGATTAGATTCCCCGGATCTGCATACACACATGGCTGCAGGAGCATAACATAGTAGCCACCAAATTATAAATCAATAAACTGCATTAGGAAGAGTGGATGGCATCTGCGCTCAATAACAGAGAGAGAGTACACGATGGAGTTTACTTTATTATTTTCCATTCTGCACAGCAAGCAGCTTCTAACCAGTGCTGCAGCACAATGAAACCATTTGATCTCAGTCAGGTTCGACAACATAACATTAAAGACATTTCTCCTACTCACACATGTGAGACCAAGAGTTGGGTAGTAGACTGAATGACCTATGACCCTAAACAAGATGAAGAAGATTCAATTCAATTCAATTTTATTTATATAGCGCCAAATCACAACAAAAGTCACCTCAAGGCGCTTCATAGATACAGAGAAAAACCCAACAATCATATGACCCCCTATGAGCAAGCACTTTGGCAACAGTGGGAAGGAAAAACTCCCTTTTAACAGGAAGAAACCTCCAGCAGAACCAGGCTCAGGGAGGGGCGGCCATCTGCTGTGATTGGTTGGGGTGAGAGAAGGAAGACAGGATAAAGACATGCTGTGGAAGAGAGACAGAGATTAATAACAGATATGATTCAATGCAGAGAGGTCTGTTAACACATAGTGAGTGAGAAAGGTGACTGGAAAGGAAAAACTCAATGCATCATGGGAATCCCCCGGCAGCCTACGTCTATTGCAGCATAACTAAGGGAGGATTCAGGGTCACCTGGTCCAGCCCTAACTATATGCTTTAGCAAAAAGGAAAGTTTGAAGCCTAATCTTAAAAGTAGAGATAGTGTCTGTCTCCCGAATCCAAACTGGAAGCTGGTTCCACAGAAGAGGGGCCTGAAAACTGAAGGCTCTGCCTCCCATTCTACTTTTAAATACTCTAGGAACAACAAGTAGGCCTGCAGAGCGAGAGCGAAGTGCTCTAATAGGGTGATATGGTACTACAAGGTCATTAAGATAAGATGGGGCCTGATTATTTAAGACCTTGTATGTGAGGAGCAGGATTTTGAATTCAATTCTGGATTTAACAGGAAGCCAATGAAGGGAAGCCAAAACAGGAGAAATCTGCTCTCTCTTTCTAGTCCCTGTCAGGACTCTTGCTGCAGCATTTTGGATTAGCTGAAGGCTTTTCAGGGAGTTTTTTGGACATCCTGATAATAATGATTTGCAGTCATCCAGCCTGGAAGTAATAAATGCATGAACTAGTTTTTCAGCATCACTCTGAGACAGGATGGCATCTGCCAGTCTCTGGCATATGACGATGACAAGAAAGAACAGGTAGAAGAAGAAGGAGATGAAGAGAAGGAAGACTTTCCATAAAGGTGTTGTTCCAATGAAGAAATCTGAAAGCATACCGACTTGTTTATGGGGTTTCATTTTATGAGTGGCTCATCTGTCACCAGTGAAATATTCTACGTGAGCAATTTTTCATGGCACGTTTTATGTTCTTGCTCCCCAGTTCATCAGTCATTTCAAAGCACCATTAGCCACCTTCTTAAATACTCCTTAATCAGCTCTTCCATCTTCATCTCTGCGATTCACTTCAAGCTCTGTTACAGTCTTCCCGGTCACTTCTCATGTCACAATGTCATCTTAAGATAAGCTGAAGGTAATAATGAGCTGAAACTGATTCTTTTATAAATAAGTAAAACATGGGATGATGAATAGAGTTGGTTCATTGACGTGATGAATGGGTTTAATCACGTTGATAAGAAATGGGTTTCAACGGCCAGATGGATGAATTATGGTGTTTAAAGTAGCCGATCAATGGCGGTGATGGTGAGCGATGGCACGGACACCTGCAGAAGAAGCGACAAGTTCCCACTAAAAACAAAGATGAAGGCAGCTGCGGGGATGACGGCCATGATGAATGTGCTTCAGTATTCCCAGAGCTTTTCCCATTTCTACTGTAACAACTGGCAAGACCGACGTGCCTAAAAATTCAAGATTGAGAAACATTTCCAAAAGATTTTGTTGAGGGGATTTGTTTTCTCTTATAGCACCACCTGCATTTACCAGCACTGAAATCTTATTTGTATTTAGTTTCACATCTTGTCAAAGTCTCAGACACTCTGTGCAGGATCAGACAGGTCAGAGCAGAGCAGACTGAAGAGGCTATAGAGGAGAAATGAGGGCTTCGGGCAGGTTTAGCAGACTAAATGGTGGTTCTGCTGTCAGATGTTCAATCAGCTTCTGCTCCTGAGATAGACAGGAAAAGACAGAAGGACACGTGCGGCAGACTGAAACACACTGATGAAATATTGAAGAGGATTTAAAAAGAAGGTCAAATATGGTCACTTAAATCGCTGAATAAGTCAGGAACTGCACAAAGCTCTGACTCTTATCTTGACTTTTATCTATTATTCACTTTATTTGTGCTGCAGAAGGACAATTAATACAGAGGCTGGGCATATTTAAATAATGTGCGTTATGTTGCTAAAAGATTTATTCAAAGAGCCTCCTGGAAGTCAGACCCAGCGTTTTCTTTGAAAGCTCCTCAGCCAGGAGCTCGTTCTGCACGCTCATCTCCTCGACTCATTCTGCTCAACTCTCTGTAACACTTTCTTTCAACTGTGAGGCGGACTTCCACGTGACACACGTATTGTTGAATATTTCATAGGTAATAAACATCCATCTATATGCTAAGAAATCATTCAAAGCCCTCGATGTAACTGAAAAACCTGCCTGTAAATTATCACTGTAGGTTTTCTTCTACCAGACAACATCTGTGCATCAGGGATATACTGCAACCAGGCTTTGATAGTTACTGCAATACTTTAACAGTTATCCAAATTGTAAATATAATCAGATATTAGGGATGCACCCTAAAACATTACTTTAGAAAAAATACCACATTTTCTAAAGTACTCGTACTCGTTAAAACTCCCCCGATACCGAAGACCGATACCACGGTCTGAGACCTGTCTATGTTTGAGCGGCATGTAAGGGGTTAATCACAGGCGCCGAAAATTAAATTTTGTTTTTTTATAATTATTGATTCTGTAATATGTTGCATACAACATGCTTTTCACTTTAAATAAATGTTCTTAATTCCAAACTAGTCCCTTGTTTGTTTGTTTTTGTTAAATTATAGGACTAAAGCTGTTACCTGCAAATTTAAATCATGTTTTTATTAAGTACTCGGTATCGGTATCGGCGAGTACTGAAATGCAAGTAATTTTGGTCTTCATTCTGCCCTCCTTCATAGACTGCAGACAGTCCAAAATGCTGCAGCACGCATTCTGACCAGAACTGGGAAGTTTGCCTGTATCACTCCTGTTCTAGCTGACCTGCATTGGCTACCCATAAAATACCGCATCCAATTTAAAATACTGCTGCTTACGTTTAAAATGACCAACAACACAGCACCGAGCTACCTTAAGGAACTCCTTAAATCGTATGTTCTTGCCAGAGCATTAAGACCATCTACTCAGTTACTCTTGGTGCAGCCTAGATCTCGGCTGAAGTCTAGAGGTGACCGGGCGTTTGCCCTGGCTGCACCGGAGTTGTGGAATAACCTTCCGATTGTGATCCGGGCGTCTGATTCCATCCAATCTTTTAAATCACGGTTAAAAACCTATTTGTTTAATCTCGCCTTTCCTGCTTGTTAATGCTCGCACCTGACTTTTAGACTTACTCTATTTTTTCTTATACATATTTTTATGGCTTGTGCTTTTATTATGTTTTTATTTTGATATGCATTTTATATTACCCCTGTGTATTAGTGGCATTGACCTGTGAGGATATTTGATACTTTGCTAAGGCCTTATAATACTCGTGTTACTTCTCTGTCTCTTATGTTAAGCACTTTGGTATACCGCTGGTTTTTAAATGTGCTCTATAAATAAAGATTGTTGTTGTTGTTGTTGTACTCGTACTCGTTTCCAAAAAAGTGGTATCGGTGCATCCCTATCAGATATATATAGAATAAGGCAGTAAACATTACAAAATTTATGGGAAAATTGCTACTTTCAGTAAGAGTATTTTAAATATTTATATAGTGTCAAATCACAACAATAGTCCCCAGAAGGTGGTTTATATTGTAAAATAAAGACGTACAATGATAACACTCCAACAATCAGATGACTCCACTATGACAAAGCACTTAGCAACAGTGGGAATGGTAAATGGTAAATAGCCTGTATTTGTATAGCGCTTTACACTACATTCAGTCATCCACACATTCACACACCGGTGATGGCAGCTACATTGTAGCCACAGCTGCCCTGAGGCGCACTGACAGACACTGGCACCACCGGACCCTCTGACCACCACCAGTAGGCAACGGGTGAAGTGTCTTGCCCAAGGACACAACGACTGAGACTGTCGCAGCCGGGGCTCGAACTGGCAACCTTCTGATTACAAGACAAACTGCCAACTCTTCAAGAGTTGGCACCGGGAAGGAGAAACTTCCTTTTTTACAGGAAGAACCAGACTAATGAAATGAAATGAATGTAATGAAAAACCAGGGAGAGGTGGCCCCAGTTGGGGTGAGGAGAGACAAACATTAATAATAACTAAAGATTAAATACAGAGAGGTGAGTAGGCACATAGTGAGTGAAGACAAAACACTCAGTGCATCATGGGAATCCCCCAGCAGTCTACACCTATTGCAGCGTAACTAAGGGAGTATCCAGGGTCAGCTGATCCAGGCCTAACTATATGCTTTAGCAAAAAGAAAAGTTTGAAGCCTAATCTTAAAAGTAGAGATGGAGTCTGTCTCCAACACTCCTGAATCTAAACTGGTTGTTGGTTACAAATCTGAAGGCTCCGCCTCACATTCTACTTTTAAACACTGTACGAACAACAAGTAAACCAGTCTGAAAGTGAGAGAATCTACTGGTGTGAAATGGTACCATGAGGTTTTTAAGATAAGCTGGTGTCTGATTATTCAAGACCTTGTATGAGAGTGTAGTTCAGTTTAACAGGAATCCAATGAAGAGATGCTAATATGCTACAAATGTTGTTTCTCCTTCTCTGTCTTTAGGTATATTTATTAGCAGTTTAACAGCCAAAGTCCCTTCTTCAGCAGGACTGTGTAGGTGTGGTTTGACTCAGAGTCAAAAAATAGACCTACCTATCTGACGGGTTCATAGAAATATGAGACATTATGTGTGGCTGAACCCCACCCACATCCAACCAGTGAGAAGAGAGAAAAAACACGTAAAAACAGAAAGCTCCCATCACACAAAAGCAAAACATTTTCAGACCATGACTATTGAAAACAGTCACTGGAAGGTCTCGATCCAGAAAGGCTGGATGTCTTTGTTACAAAAAAATCAAAGATAAACGAAACTTTAAAGCGTTGACTGTTTTCTTCGAGTAAACAAGCTTTTATGTGAAAAATACATTTAATCAAGCAAAGTCAGAGCTGTGCTCTCTGTGGGCAGTCATAGTGCACGACACTGAACCAGCCAAGAAGCAAAAAAACAGGAGAAAGAAAACAAAAGAAATCCGAATACTTCACTGTTAATGACCACTGGTGGCACCATTCATCAGAATTTTCTCCTTATCTTCTTTACATGCAGCTTTAATTTTACTTATCTCACTAATTGCATTTTGAACCAGTAGCTCAGCATATTGTAAGATGGAGGCTTAAATGAAGAAATGATTTTATTACAGAGAGTTTCTTTTCTACTTTTTTTTGCAGTTTGCTTCCCTGTAAACACACCAAAGCACAACATCTGTCTATGATCTTCTTTGCTTCTTTGATATTCTATTTCTTTATTTTAGCCACAGAACTTTGTTGATAAAAGATTTATTCAAAAAGCCTCCTGGAAGTCAGACTCACCATTTTCTTTGAAAGCTCCTCAGCCAGGAGCTTGTTCTGCACGCTCTTCTCCTCGACTTCTAAGCTTTTCTGGTCATAGTTGACCGCCAGCTCCTCCAGGGCCTGAAGAACCTCTTTTACTTCGGCCTTTGAGGATTCATTCTCGGCCTGCAGCCTGCCGAGCTCCGACTGCACCTTCTCGCTGTCACCTCTGGACGATGCGAGAAGCTGAGGGGCAAAGACATTCGACTTATTGCAAACTGTAAATAGAGAAAAAAACTCTTTTAAAAGTGGAACGGTGAAACTTCCCTGCTGAGCGCTCGCTTCATTATTTACAGAGCAGAGCTGCTGGGTCTTAACAGAGTTATCCTGTTTTCTGGCATAAAGAGCTAAATGTCACACAATATTCAAGCAACTGTACAAAATAATAATTTAAAGATTGAGAGATGGCTTTTGTGCCACCATGTTGTTTGCTGCACTGCTGCAGCCCACTGTGGGTCATTTCACTAAACAGAAGCCATTAAATGTAGATGCTCTCCGCTTGGAGTGCTGGCATATTTGCACTGCAGCATACGGCTTTTATTTAGATAAATGAATGTAACTTTGTGTTACTATAAACAAACCATAGTTGGGTAGTTAGCACTGTGTCAGTTCAACCCACAGCAGGACCATTTGGGAAATGAATGACTAAATTAAGCAAATGTAGAGTCCTCTTCATCCCAAAGCCTTTTTAAGGTTCTCTTCCTCAACAGTTTAGCCTCTCCTATGAAAACACGCTGCAAATACGTCTCTTAATTGGGGTTTAATGGAGTCTTTTAATCGCTGTTCTTCCTGCAAGTACTGATTTACTTACTTGCAGCAGATATTTATGTGATAAAGTGACAATTATAGATCAAATCACTAGAGAGCATGTTTATTTGTCAGCAGCAGTGTTCAGTCATGCCAGCAAAAACAAACAAACAATCGTTCCCCGTTTAAAGTTAGGGAGCAATTTCTAAAACGAACACTTAACAAGCTTCAGTCATTCTTCAGCCTTTTCATCGATTCTTTTCTGCGCTGTTCAGCCACTTAATTTTATTCTAGATTAAACCACTGCTAGCATGTAGAACACAGCAACAGTGATACACTCACAGTTAAACAACGACAGTTTAATTTCTTCAAGTGCTTTTTGGCACCTGAAAGGACTTTTTCTGTCAGTAATCTCAAGGGCAGGATAATAAATGTCTCACAGCTGACTTCTATTCACGGTGTAGTTTTCATTTCCACATTCAAAGACACTGCAGCCCACCGTGAGCTGTTTAACCAAACTGATGAAAGGAAATAAAACCAAGATCCTTTACCTCCTCCTGGTCGAGCATCTGCTCCTTCAGCTTCTCCACCATCTGGCTCTGGTGGTTGATCTCGTCATCCTTTAGTGGGAAAGACACATGCACCCACAGTCTATTATGTGTTCAGTTTCCATTCACAACCAGAGTAATCCGATTACTTTTTTCAAGTAACGAGTAAAGTAAGGGATTACTATTGCAAAAACGGTAATTAGATTACCGTTACTTTCCTGTAGGAACGCTGCGTTACTGCGTTACTAAAACCGTGATTTTTTTTGCGAGAATGTCTCATGACAGTGACGTAAGCGAGAGCGACGTTGGTGACAACAGCTGTGTGCAGATCAACAATGGATCATATATCGAGTGCAGAGAGAGTATGAGCGTGCAGCGTTTAAAGCGTGGAAGTACTGACCTTACTTTGAGTTTGATTCCATAAAAAGTGACAAAAACATTAGTGTCCGTTGTGCGTGGGAAGAAAACTTCTTTTTACAGCGAAAAAAACCCCTAAACTTCCGAGCAAGCTCCGAGTAGCTACAACGTAATGGGAAATTCACAGAGAAACTGGCGGATTATTCCACTGACCGCTGCACACCTGCACCAGGGTAAACCTCCGCCTAACCCTACTCCTGCTTTACAGGTGAAAATAGAGCAACAGGACCGCTAGTCTTTGATGTTATTTATTTTCTGCTGTGTTTTACTTGCATCTATTTGAAAGACTGAGTGTAAACACAAAAAATATTTTATTTTATGTGCTGGAATGTGCAGAAAATAGGTTTAAATATTAAACAAATTTCTTCCAGTCAGAGAATGTTGCATATAATTAAATTTTTGCTTGATGCATAAAGTTAAAAGATTAAAACTAATAAAACAAGTTTTAAAAAGAGACTTTTCCATTTGATTACATTTTGTATGATGGATTATGCAGAAAAAGTAGAATTGGGCTGAAAGATCTATCACTTTATCACCTATTCAGGTTGTAAATCGTGTTGTTAAAAAGTAACTAAGTAATTAATTATTTTGAAAATAAGTAATCGGTAAAGTAACGGGATTACTTTTTTGGGGAAGTAATCAGTAATTAGTTACTGATTACTTTTTTCAAGTAACTTGACCAACACTGTTCACAACTATACGCTTTAAACTTACAATAGACGACAGCTGCATGTTGGACCGGATACCCATACATCTTTTTTTCACCCTAACTGGATCTGCCACTGTGCGCACATTTTAGAAAACGAAGGCCTGATTTATGACAAAAAGGGAACGGCATCAGCAATTATATGGGCAAAATGATCGATCAGTAACCCGACAAAAGAAAAAGAGTGGCTTCATCAGCATAAAAAAAAAGTCAGAGTGAGACAAGTGCCTATATATAAATGACCATCAAAGTGCCTTAAACTTGCATTATCTAATTCCCAGAGGTGGTGAGGTGTCTTCTTTCAAAAAAAGTAATTAAATAAGAAAAATGCCCCAAAGCCCTTATTTCTGTCTCACTGGAAAAAAAATACGGGCTAAAGTAATGAGCATGTTTTAATTCTAAGAACTGCATACCTTCAGACACCTGCAAAGAAAAGTAGAGATCAGAGACAAGGCTCCATCTAGGTTACAAGCCAGACATGTAATTAATTTATCTTATATGTGCAGATTATGAGTCAGAGCATATGCAAGCTCCAAGGCCGGCCTTCAGGCTCCTCATAAAAAACAGCCATTGATGAGCTTTCTTAATAATACTGCAGTACTTGTAGTTCATGTAAGATAATTGGACATATGCAGTCCGAGGTGTTTGACTGTGGTCAGCAGCTCCACAGCTTCCCCTCTAACAAGGAGGTGAGCTCTCCTCCTGAGCAGGTTGTTGTTAGCAGCCAATAAGTCCAACAAAGAAACAAACACACTGTAGATATACGCTGTTTGCCACAGAAACAAGATCCTGGAGGACAGTGTGTAACAACCCTTTTGGGTTATAGCACCACTGGGGGGGGGGGTTGCCCAACTATTGTAGTAGCTATGGGGGTCTCCTAGTGGGTGTGTGTTGTTAGCCATTCTCCTGTTTTGGTTGTTTGTTTTTCCATAATTTGTGTATCTGCAAATATACACCTTCTGTATTTTTCATATGAAAGAAACTATACTGTGGTGGGGCTTGCTAATTTCTTGTTTTTGATTTATGTATGTTTTGTTTTGTTTTGCTTTACTTTTGTTTCATATGTTGTTTGTTTAATTTAAGACTAAAAAAAAAATTTTAATGAATGAGAGGTAAAACTTGAGGGGGTAGGGACAAATAAGTAAATACTTCTACCTACTCCTTTTCAAACAAATAATGGAATAATATATTGTAATGATTGTGAAGGCTCATGTTTGAAATGTTTGAAATAAAAATGAACTGAACTGAACTGAAAACACCTTACTGTTGTAACAGCAGTCTGGCGAGGAAGGAGCGGCTAGCAGGTCCAGCGAGTGTGTGGTGTGGGGGTTAGCTGAATAACCCGAAGCCGGTCAGTTAAATCCAATAACAGACCTTTATTCGCCGTCAGCAACATTACACTTTATAAGCCAGGTCTCCTCGGCTGTACTCGTCCGAGCCTACATGCGCGGGGATTGGTATCGCCAGCGCCAGCTTGTTACAACAGTAAGGTGTTTTCTTGGAGAATGGCTAACAACACACACCCACTAGGAGATCCCCATAGCTACTACAATAGTTGGGCAACCCCCCCTAGTGGTGCTATAACCCAAAAGGGTTGTTACAAGTGTTAGGTACACTACACATGTTACCAATATGTTACCAATGGTAACAGTAGAAACTACTAATACTGTCATCTGTGATTCTTCGGGTGTTTGATAATCTAAAGAAAACATCGTGCTTTGCAGACCAAAATGCAGAGATGGAGAACAAAACCAAGCAGGATTTTTTTTCCAGCTAATGAAAAGCACAAAATCCACTGGGAGACTAAACAAACTCTAAAAACTATCTGAAGACAAGCAGAGAACATTAACAGATGCTGAGACAAAGACTCAGGGTAAGACAGCACTTTTTATACACATGAGGGCAATTAGGAAAGTAGACACAGCAGGCTAAAGAGATGCAGGTGACACTAGTTAAAGACAGAAGGAGAAGTAAAACTAAACACAATACACTAGAGGCAAGCAACTATCAAAATAAAACAGGAAATGAGACCTAACACTAAGTTATAACACAAACTAAACACTCGAAAATACTCAGATCAATAATGCAAAACTATAACACCAAAAAAACCAAAAGGTTAAAGAACCGGGATCATAAGAAGAGGAGGAGGATTTTTAATGCTTGGCTCCACAAAAGCTGCGGGGTCAGTGCTACCAGAGAAAAACAATAATATATATATGTCACATAGTGGTCTGCAGCAGCTCGCACACGCCATACGAGATGATGGGAAATCCGAGTGCAATAAAAGAAAAATCCCAGGTATCTGCTATGTATACATTTGTATCCACAAATACATTTAACATATAGAATATCATGCATCAGGTCTGTTATGACTGCACCACATCAGCAGAGACAAAATAAAATATATGCATCCCCAGGGATACATGAATACAGAGCAAAATGTACACAGGGCAGTGTGCGCGTTCACACAGCAAGGCATGTACAGTATATGCTTCTGCATATTTAAAGGAAAAATCTAGTAATGACACATTATAAAAGCGCGTGTGTACGCAGAAGTCTTAAATAATTTACAGCTTTAACACTTTTCAGAGTTACTACTTCCTCTGTGTTTGCTACATTACTCACTACTACGTGTATGATCCTGAACTCATTAACATAAATAATATATGCATGACACAGTCTTTGAATTAATGTGTGCATAACATTAGAGAAAAGCCGTGGTGCTTGAGGAGCTCTACATCCGTGCACAAATCATCCTCGTGCACTGTTCGTTCATTACCTTATCGTCCAGCTGTTTGTAGAGCTTGCGAATCTCCTCCTCGTACTTTTGCCTCTCCTCCTCAGAGATGTGAACCACAATGGAGGAGGCAATAGAGCAGGGGGTGCAGGGGGTGCAGGGGCTGCATACGTCAAGAACTGACTCCTCAGATTCTGGAAGAACCAGGGGGGCATCCTCAGATCCTTCACACAGCTGCCCCGGCACAGCAGCATTCTCACCTATACACAAGGGAAGATTTTTTTCTCAGGTTTTTGAAAATGTGCTGCTCTTATCTCTCCTGCAAATCCTACCGTAAGGATAAATGCATAAAATGTGATTAGTAGGTTAATCCTTAGTTTAGTAAGTGCCCTAAGCATAATGCAATGTGCCAAAAATGAGTGTTCTTTACCATATAATCTGATTGAACAGCAGTGCAAAATACAATACATACACAACATACATATTATCAAAGTGTCAGTTGGCTTGTGAGAGAAATAATTACGCAAACTCTACACCTCGTGGAGGAGACGGTAAAATGTCTGCCTGCAAGCTTAGTGCCCTCCTTTGGAAGTAAAGAGGTTTATGACATGTCTTTATAAACAGTGAGAGCAGAAGGTTAGGCGAAAGACTCCAGTCTGTTCATTTAACAAATAGTGGGATTCTTATGTTATTAGATATGATCAGTGTTGGTCAAGTTACTTGAAAAAAGTAATCAGTAACTAATTACTGATTACTTCCCCCAAAAAGTAATCCCGTTACTTTACTGATTACTTATTTTCAAAAGTAATTAATAGGGATGATACTGTAAAATGTGTGTGTACTCATACTGGTAAAAGTTAACCGATACCATGAACCGATACTAAATTATTTCATTAATCAGAGGGTGGCTTGTCATTTCTGTTGTAGTTTTTTAGATTGGCCACTAGGGGGCCAATTATTATTTTATTTATTATTTATTTTATAATTTTTTATATTTTATTATTTATTTAATAATAATTATTTTGTTTGTTTGTTTACAATATGGACACTCTGCAATAATTTAAAAGTTTATTTTATTCGCAAACCTAATTTGTATTTATTTTATTCCAAACAGAAGTGTTTATTTATTATTCTGAAAGCTCGAGACAGTGCCAATAGTTCAGTGATATTTTGTAAAATTACAAAGTGGAGACTCTGCAATAATTTAACAGAAGTGCTTATTTTTCACTTGAAATTTTTTTGTGGTCATTTTTATTAAGATTTTCTTTTTTATCGGCAGAGAATAAAATAAAACCTGTCTTCCAATTAATTGCATTTGTGTGTGTGTGTGGTAGAAGTATCGTTTTTTGTACTCTGTATCGGCAAGTACTCAGATCCAATTATCGGTATCGTATCGGTTTGAAAAAATTGGTATCGTTGCATCCCTCGTAATTAATTACTTAGTTACTTAGTTACTTTTTAAAAACACGATTTACAACCTGAATAGGTGATAAAGCGATAGATCTTTCAGCCCAATTCTACTTTTTCTACATAATCCATCATACAAAATGTAATCAAATGCAAAAGTCTCTTTTTAAAACTTGTTTTATTAGTTTTAATCTTTTAACTTTATGCATCAAGCAAAAATTTAATTATATGCAACATTTTCTGACTGGCAGAAATTTGTTTAATATTTAAACCTATTTTCTGCACATTTCAGCACATAAAATATTTTTTTTGTGTGTGTGTTTACACTCAGTCTTTCAAATAGATGCAAGTAAAACACAGCAGAAAATACGTCACTGTCATGAGACATTCTCGCAAAAAAATCACGGTTTTAGTAACGCAGTAACGCAGCGTTCCTACGGGAAAGTAACGGTAATCTAATTACCATTTTTGTAATAGTAATCCCTTACTTTACTCGTTACTTGAAAAAAGTAATCGGATTACTTTTTTGCCCATCTCTGGATATGATCCTGTCACATAATGAATTACTGAACACAGTTTACTTTATATGGAAAGAGAGAAGCTGTAAAGTATGTCCAGTGATTACAGTCACTGTCCACTTTGTTAGGTACACCTGTTTAACTGCTTTTTGTCACAGTTTTTCAGTCAGCCAATCACACAGCAGCATCTCAACGTAGAGTTGTCGGTGCCAGTGATCTGAGTGTTTTCAGAGAGCATTTTTCCATCCCACATTGGATGGTCTGAAAAATAAGAAAGCAGAGGCTCTCTATGTGGAAATGCACCCATGCATCCCAGACTATGCAGAAGAGCATTTGAACCTTGAAGCAGATGAGCTACAGCAGCAGAAGACCACACCACTGCAGGAAACCGAGGTTACAGTTTACACAAGCTTAAGTAGAAGACTGGAAAAACATTGGCAGTCCGACGAGCGTGATAGATGGTAGGGTCAGAATTGGTGGAAACAACATGAAGGCATCAATCCATCCTGTCTCGTATCAACAGTTCAGGCTGGTCGTGGTGATGTGGTCGGATATTGTCCGCCTACTACAAATTGAGCATCATTCAGAGCCTACCTGAGTATTGTTGCTGACCCTTTATGACCACGGTGCATCGATCATCTGATGGCAGCTTCCAGCAGAATAATGCACCGTGTCACAAAGCATCATCTCAAAATGACTTCTTGGACGTCACAATGAGTTCACTATGCTCAATTGACCTCCACATTTGCCAGATCTCGATCCGACAGAGCACCTTTAAGAGGTAGCGGAACAAAGATTCACATCACGTATGTGCAGCTGCCAAACCTGCACCAAGTGTGTGACGGCATCATGTCAATATGGACCAAAATCTCTGATGAATGATTCGAGCAACTTGTAGAATCTATGCAATGAATAATTAAGTCATCTCAAGGCAAAAGGGGAGGGGTGTACCTAGTAAAGTGTCCAGTGCTTGTGTTTTTTAGGGTTAAAAAACAGACATAAATTGAGAAAGAATGAGTTCTTTTTGAACAGGATTGCAGATTCTGTGCTGCAGTGACCACTTTTCTCCAACATGTATGTGTAAACATCTTGATGCAGTTGAAAGAAGAGACTTTCTGTGTTACTGCTGACCGATTTCAGAAGCTGACTACGTCTGCCTCTGCAAGGCTTCACTACAGCACTCATCTGACTAATTAAAAGCACGATAGGTAGCTCTAAAGTAGAGGAGTGATTACACGAAGAACTGGAGTGATTCTAACGCTAATATGCTCAAAGTAATCTCACAACGTACCCAGCTGACACTTTGAGCTCCACCTGTTGACTTGACGGTGTACTAATCAATAAAAGTAGCCACAAAATTAACTGTGACAAAGACCTGCATGTGTGTGTCTCTCTACTGCACACCACAGGAGTTCCTGCTCTGCAATTGAATGAAATTTATTGTGTGAGACAAGCGTTCCTGTCTGTGGGCATGCGGCACAAGATGGAGGTCAATAGCATCTTTCTCAAGGAGCTAATGCCCTGAGGTGGGTAACAACACGGGGGGCAGTGAGGGGGGAAGTGAGTGCGACGATGTTGTCAAAATGATTAATTAGGAAATTAAAAGCACTGAATTGCGTGGGAGACTGGAAGACAATCGAGGAAAAGATTATGTGTGTGAAGGAGAATGGGGTGAAGGAATGAAAGAA
Organism: Neolamprologus brichardi; assembly: GCF_056152115.1. NCBI lineage: Eukaryota > Metazoa > Chordata > Actinopteri > Cichliformes > Cichlidae > Neolamprologus > Neolamprologus brichardi. Next base: position 31,016,931 of record NC_142108.1, on the reverse strand, counting down.
ATTATTTTCACTAAGAGGTGATCGATAAATCGTTGTTGCAACATTTTTAAAATTCAGGTCATGCTCCGAGGGAATGATCTTTAGGAGAAAAACATCGGAAAAGATTCATTAAATAAGTTGAATGTCAACCAATCGCTAGAACTGAGAGCGCTGACATTCGAAAAGACCTCGTCTAACAAAAGAGACGCATGTGCAAGTGTAATTAACGGGAATGCGTGTGCCTACGATGCTTCGTATACTTGTGTTTTTTAGTGTGCAAACTGAAACAGTTATGAGTGAGTGCGTGACATGTGAGAAGACCGGTGTAAGTTATGACTTTTCTGTAGATGTGATTAGCTCTCGCTTCTGTGAAGATTACTAATGCATAAGGTTTCATAAATCATAAGGCCTGAATCATGTCTTGCCTTCGATACAGTGCAGGGGGAATCCAATTATGCAAAGTGTAAAATTCTGAATAATATGGAATAAAAATAACGAAGAAGGCATTTTTAAGCGTTTCGGGCACAAGTCCAGCAAGTCTGTTTGGCTCCCCTTGTCCCATATCTGCCCTGGCAGGTATTCAGATGATATCAAATGAGGTTAAATCTGCACTTACGTAGACTGCAAAATAAAGCCTGCGGGCTGGTGAAATTTTCATTCCTGTCAGTGAATACTCCTCCATGCATGAAAAGGGACTGGGATAAGGACATGCACTGCAGTGGCTCTTCTTTTCAGAAAAGTAGTGTTTTCTGGGCCGGAGTATCGTCTCTCTCGATCACAAGCTTTTCATCTTTTAACACCATCGTTCTTTTTACCGTATGGCAGGCAGTTAATCTTTTAAAAAAAGGATTAAAGATCAAGATCTACAATCATTTGCTTAAACCAGCACTCAATTTTCACTCTTTTTGTTTCTTTTATAGGAGTAATTTAAGACGTCTGCAGCCACACTTGCAGTTCTGTGATGCTCTGAGCTAAATGCTGGCGCTTTGCATGTTTTATTACATTTCTACCATCCTATTTTCACCTTTTATTATACTAACATTTGCTAATTAGAACTAAACATAAACTGCAACTGATATTAGTGGGAAAGTAATTAATTCTCTTGAGACCATGAACATGTTCAGTGCAATCCGTTCACTAGTCTCGAACAAAGAGGCCTGCAAACATCCCCACACAGTCTCTGGCATTAGCGCAGTTGAAAATATATGCATTTCATGGTTCTCACTGATAAACTGAAAATGCACAGGCAACTATTTTTACCGTCTCTTGGGGGAAGATGATGTTAAGCGTTTTTTTATATCAGTGCAAGTATTACCGTTCCTCCAGCAGTTCAGCTCTGCCTCGAGTCTTTGAATAGTTTCCTTCATTGACCTGTTCTTTTCCTTCTCCTTTTCATACTTCTTCTTCCACTGCTCTGCTGTGAGCTCCAGGTTCACTGATACAGTATTCCTAATGGTCTTGGCTCTAATTGGAGGGATACAGTGAGGGAGGGAAGACAGAAAGGAAAGGAAACAGCATGAGGGGAGGGTAAGAGGAAAATATATAGACAAGAGAGAGAAAAGGGAAAGTGCAAGACAACAGACGAGAACAGAGAAACTGTCAAAACAGTTGCCAGTCGCAGCTGCTCGATGAAAATATGTTTCCATCTCATTAACTGGTATGCAAATTGGGTTTCTTCCAACTTTGGTTAAAAGGGATATGATGAAGAGGAAGGAATTTAAAATATAAAAATGTATCAACCCCCCTGAAGCATATTCACATCAAATATACAGCACTTATCATATAAGGTAGAGTATTTATGGGAGGATAAAAATTCACAGAAAAGTCTTTAGGTTTTGTTTTTGTAGTGACTGAAACATGACCACTGCAAACAAACAATTATGTTTGTTTAATTAATGAACTTGAAGGTCAATATTTGCTTTGACGTCTTCGTTCGTCTACTGAACTCTCACAGGTAGCTCTCGTAATTCCTTCAAGTAGTCTTCAGAAATATTTCTCCGGGCTTTTTGAAGGACATCCCAAAGCTCTACTTTGGATGTTTCTGCCTTTTGTTCCATTCTCTGCCGAGATGATCCCACACTGCTTCAGTAACGTTGAGGTCCGGGCTCTGGGGAGGCCAGTCCATGACTGATAGTTTTCCACACGTATACTTGGCAGTGTGTTTGGAATCATTGCCATGCTGAAAAATGAAGGTGCTGCTAATCAGATGCTTTCCAGGTGGCACTGCATGGTGGATCAAAATCTGATGGCACTTTTCTGCATTCATAATTTAATCAATACCGGTAAGATCCTCTACACCACTCGCTGAAATTAACCTCCAAAACATGACAGAGTGTTTACAGATGTCTGTAGATACTCACTGTTGTACCCCACTCCACTGGAAATACCGACATACATAAAAAACACTCCTTTAGACCTGTTGCCACTGGTTTTCAGTCCAGCTCTTTGTAATTTGGCATACATCAGCCTCTTCCCCCTGTTTCCTTTCCTTAGAAATGACAGCTGCCCTTACACTAACACAATTTTTGATGAGGTTTTGGTGAAGAGTGGACAGATCAACTGAAGGGCCCGATGCTTCTCTCAGGTCCTGTCAGATCTTTGCTAGTTTTTTTCCTCCCCATTTCTTGAGGACATTACTTTTGGATACTGGTCATCTGCTGTAGGTGTTTTTTTTTGACCTACTATTTCCTTTGTTTTACTTCACTTGGAGAAAAAAAAGGAAAACCCTTAAAAAACTAACCCAGGAAAATGACCGGGTTCAAGGACTGGATTAAAAAATAGGCAATGTCCAAGAAAAACTTCAGACCTTCAGAAACACCTTCAGAAAACCCAGAGAACTATTGTTCAAGATCACTTTTACAAAAATCCTGAAAGTCTGGCTCCTTGGAAGGAAAATATAAAGAAACGAGAGGGTGGTTCAAGACTTTTGCATAGTGACATACAACAAAAATACGTGGTTTTACAGCTGAAACACCCACAGCACTCAGTGGCTTTCCCTTCATTTCACACTTCAGTGAGAAAACACTGTCTGTATTCAATTATTCCCTGACATTAGTCAGACAAACGGTGTTATCCAGAGTCTCGTCACATCAGAATATAGATAACATGTTTGGATAGGGAAATACTGAAAATCAAACATCAAGTGGCATATGTTCTGAATGCTGAACAAAGTGGTCATGACTTATTTATGCTCTGCATAAATACACAGTCCACCCATAAAACCTGTACTTTTAATAATGAATGAAACAACAATAATGACCTTAAGCTAGGATTGCAGACCTAACACTGTTGACCTTTGTGTCCATTCAAAGGCTTTTCTGAGAAAATATGCTGAATTCTACAGGGCAGATGTATTTAATGTCGTTTTACAGTATCTCTTATACATTCTATTAATCTTTAAAATAGATAATGGTTGGCACTGTACAGCTAGTGCTTCTGACAAAAGAGACCAAATCTTTAAAGTCAAACATCCATTGTGAATTCTCTAACTGCCTTTGCTCTGTAATACATTATTTATTTCAACCAACACTCCAATGTCAGTCTCAATTCAATGGTAGGGGAAAGGCTGGATGTCCACAAAAAAGCCTTTTCAGGATATTTCTTTTCAATCTGTGGGGTTTTTTTTTAAGTCGACAGCAAGTAAAGAGAGGAAATCTGGCAAGCAAACCAAATCAGACTCCATGAATGCAGCTTACCTATCTGAAGAGGGGGGTAAAACAGATTTTACAAAACAAAAGAAAGCCTGCTTCTAAAGCAACTTTGTCAAAGGAAAAGTTCGAGGAAGTAATATGTGAACAGCATATCTGAGGTGAGCACATTTCAGCAAAAACATCCCCCCGACTGCAGCTGAGAGAGACGCAAATGTGTGCTGTGCTTCGCAGCGCTAGACGTTCATGGCTACTTAGCATGGAAGAACGTTACCGTTGGCCAAACATCAAGGTGGATTTGGTCTCTGTATCGTTGTAGCTAGAGGGAGAGCAACAGATAAACATGGTGGTGCGGCAGTTCCCGCCCAGCGAGTCCTGTAGGATGCGAGTCATTTTACTGTCACGGTATGGCACATGGGATTTCTACAAAGAGATAAAAAGAAGCGAAGAAAGAGAATTAAAGATAGCAACGGGCAGTGAAAAAGACAAACGAGAGGATTGAAAAGCTGAAGGAAATACTGAATTGCTGCACCGTCACGTCTGTCTTTGAAAAACTAAAAATATGTGTTGTTTGCATCAGGAGAGAACAAAGAAAAAGGTGATTTCTCTCTCTCTGGTAGATAATTGACAGTATAACCTTTTAAACACTTGAAATGTTTTCAAAAAGACTGTCCTTGCTCAGAAGACTGAATAGCAGCAGAATTTCTAACAGATTTCTGAGGCATTTACAGCCTGAGAGCCTTTCCTTTAAGTTTACCAAGAGTTCCCTAAGCCTTTTCAGCTTGTTTCTTTAAAGCCTTCAGAGGCGTATAATAACACGAGATGGGGAGTTTTTTAATTATAACGACAGAGCTTGAAAGGAGTGGGTCGACTGGATTGTATTACCAGCTGTAGCAGCGGTGGGAATCATGGGTGAGGAGGGACGGATATCTGCTAACAAGCTAGCATGTTTCTGCAAGCATTCATCCAACCCAGCTGCAAGACAACAGTGTGGATTTCATTCAAGGTGCACTGCTGTTATTTCCAGCGGCAAATACTTCAGTGTAACTGCATCTCACATGTTAGCTGGGGTTTGGGAGTACTTTAAAAAGTAGAATCTGGCAGTGACACAATAATAATAAATACATAGGTTTCGCTACAATTTGTGCTTATGACCCATTTGGACATAGCCATTAGGGCTGGGTATCGTCACTGATTTTTAGAATCGATTCAATTCCGATTCACAAGGTCCAGAATCGATTCGATCCACGATTCGATTTAATTCGATTCGATTCGATTCACTTCGATTTGAATCTGGGAAATTGTGACAGTCAGAAATATTATAATTCAGATTAGTACGTTTACATATTTTTGTATCTATAAAAAGGAAGCTGACACATGCAAGACTTTATCAAAGGTGTGAGCGTCACAGCAGATACCTTTGTGTCAAAGTAGCTGAAGATAAAACACAGAAACACATGAAGGTGATTTTTCCTGGCCTGGGATTTTATAAAAATATTCTGCAGTACATCAAAAACGAAAGAAAACCATTAATCAACATATGAACATTACCTCTGAAGTTACAGCGGTTTTATTAGAGACAGGGCTAAGCATTTTGCATTTTGCATAATTTTAAAAAGTTTAAATTTGTTCAGCATTGAACGGCAGAAATTAGGTTTTCTTTTCGGAAGTATATAAAACAGAAAAAAAAAAAAAAAGTCGGCCGATAGCGCTGTAAACAACGGTAGACTTGTGCATAACAAGCAAGCGAATAATGCAGAAAACCGTACAGAGAGAGAGAGGGGGAGAGAGAGAGAGAGAGCTGTGCATCGTGGTCGAAGCAAAACAGTAAAAGTAAGAGTGAATACATGACGATGTTTTTGTGAAGCGTAGTTTGGATCTTCTTTTGCTGCTGGTTCGGTCAATATTGTTTGGAGAGACATCAAACTAACAGCTTTAGAATCAGCGCATAAAGGGCGTGAACACAAAGCGCGGACCCGCCGACAGATCAGAATCAGCGCGCTGTCGGCTTTCAGCCCCGACCGTGAGAAATTCGACATCTAACTGATTCTGATCCGCGGGTTGCGCTGTGTGTTTAAGTCTTTGTGCAGAACCCGTGTTCCTGCTCTCATTTACTGTTTTAGCTGTTTGGTGGTTGTTGAAATTTTGTGAGATTTCACCTGAGATTCTGGCATTTCGGGCAAAATAAATTTATATTAAAAAAATCGATTCAGGATTTTAATGAATCGATTTTACGTAATCCAAGCCAGAATCGATTTTAATCGATAAATCGATTATAAAAACCCACCCCTAATAGCCATATCAGCTTGTTTCTAGTTTTAATCTCAAGCTTAGCTAGCCAGATGCTGATAGTATTTGCAGTATGAATACAAAACTGCTAATCTAACTGATGTTTTTCCCAAAATGTCAAAGCGTGCTATTCCTTTATATTGGATGTACAGGGTGGGTCATTTATATGGATACACTGTAATAACATGGGAATGGTTGGTGATATTAAAGTCCTGTTTGTGGCACATTAGTATATGTGAGGGGGGAAACTCCTCAAGATGGGCGGTGACCATGGTGGCCATTTAGAAGTCGGCCATCTTGGATACAACTTTTGTTTTTTCAATAGGAAGAGGGCCATGTGACACATCAAACTTATTGGTAATGTCACAAGAAAAACAATGGTGTGCTTGGTTTCAACGTAACTTTATTGTTTCATGAGTTATTTACAAGTTTCTGACCGCTTATAAAATGTGTTCAATGTGCTGCCCATTGTGTTGGATTGTCAGCGCAACCCTCTTCTCCCACTCTTCACACACTGATAGCAACACCGCAGGAGAAATGCCAGCACAGGCATCCAGTATCCGTAGATTCAGGTGCTGCACATCTCATATCTTCACACCATAGACAATTGCCTTCAGATGACCCCAAAGATAAAAGTCTAACGGGTCAGATCAGGAGACCTTGGGGGCCATTCAACTGGCCAACGACGACCAATCCACTTTCCAGGAAACTGTTCATCTAGGAATGCTCGGACCTGCACCCATAATGTGGTGGTGCACCATCTTGCTGGAAAAACTCAGGGAACGTGCCAGCTTCAGTGCACAAAGAGGGAAACACATCATCATGTAGCAATTTCAACTATCCAGTGGCCTTGAGGTTTCCACTGATGAAGAATGGACCCACTATCGTTGTAACCCATATACCAAACCATCACTTTTGTTGTTCCAACAGTCTTGGAGGGATCCATCCAATGTGGGTTAGTGTCAGACCAATAGCGGTGGTTTTGTTTGTTAACTTCACCATTCACATAAAAGTTTGCCTCATCGCTGAACAAAATCTTCTGCGTGAACTGAGGGTCCTGTTCCAATTTTTGTTTTGCCCATTCTTCAAATTCTGTGCGCCGATCTGGGTCATCCTCGTTGAGATGCTGCAGTAGCTGGAGTTTGTAAGGGTGCCATTTGTGAGTAGCTAATATCCGCCGAAGGGATGTTCGACTAATGCCACTCTCCAGTGACATGCGGCGAGTGCTACGCTATGAGCTCTTGCTGAATGAAGCTAGGACAGCCACTGATGTTTCTTCATTAGTGACAGTTTTCTTGCGTCCACATTTTGGCAAATCCAACACTGAACCAGTTTCACGAAACTTAGCAAGCAGTTTGCTAACTGTAGCATGGGAGATGGGTGGTCTCGTAGGGTGTCTTGCATTGAAATCTGCTGCAATGACCCAGTTACTGCGTTCACCAGATATCAACACAATTTCGATCCGCTCCTCATGTGTTAACCTCTTCGACATGTCAATGGCTGTGAACAAAGAGAAACTTGTAAATAACTCCTGAAAGAATAAAGTTACGTTGAAACCAAGCACACCATTGTTTTTCTTGTGACATTACCAATAAGTTTGATGTGTCACATGGCCCTCTTCCTATTGAAAAAACAAAAGTTGTGTCCAAGATGGCCGACTTCTAAATGGCCACCATGGTCACCGCCCATCTTGAGGAGTTTGCCCCCTCACATATACTAATGTGCCACAAACAGGACTTTAATATCACCAACCATTCCCATGTTATTACGGTGTATCCATATAAATGGCCCACCCTGTCTTCAGATACACACAGCAGATTTATTGTACTGTGTAATTTGGCCTTGACTAGCTACTAAACTAATTACCTAATTTGTGAAATTTAGGTTGTTTTGATCTAATACTTTCAGCTAATTCACTGCAGGTTTGGGGAAAAAATGTTTAAACAACATGAAGCTAATGATAGACCTTGGAACAAATCTCCACCGTACCGTTCCTTCAGCCAGCGCTGAGATGACGTTCCCCAGGGCCGACAGAGATTTGTTGATGTTCTTAGCCTCATCCAGCACCGCTCCCTCGGCGCCTGTCTTACTGACCTGACACACATACACCCGCAGACAGGAGGAATTAGTCCGTAAAGAACATTATCAGCAGGGAAATTATGTTTATTTTCCTGGTGGCACTGACACTGTGGTGTAATTTAGCAGTGAGAGGGTTCACTCTGTGCATTTTCAGTTCATTTGTTTCAGTGAATTGTTGCAATAATTGACATTTTGCATGTCGAAAATGTCAAATGGCAGCATGCAGCTCAACAAACTGTAGAAAAATCAAGTTTGAAATAATAAAAAAAATCAAATATGAGTACATTTGTCCAAATGTAACTGTTATTTTAAAGAAATACACAGAAATAATTATTAGAAATCCGTCTTGCAATAAAACTGCAATAAAAAGCACTTACACAGCATCAGAATGAAGAATTTGTGCATGCACAGCTAATTGCTAACAGACAGAAACACTGACAAGCCCAGAAGGTTTCCACACTTTGAAAGGAAAGGCACACGCTATTCTGTCATAATCGCCATGGGATGCAATTATTTACGGCAAAATAATGAGGAGCTTAATTACAGAGGAGAGCAAGTCGTCCTATCAAAGGTTTCTGTGGACCAAACGTCAGGCTCCTGTTCAGTCCAGTCAATGACGGTTTGTACCAAAGCCTAAAAAGCTGCTGGAGTAGAGCCTTTTACTTATTGAGCCCCAGGGAGGACCAAGACAACTTACAGATGCACTATCAGCACTTATCAGCTACAAACCACAGACATCAACATCTATCCAGACTCTACTGCAATCTAACGCTCTAAGTTTTCTACCAATACTATCAACACAAGGAGCCAAGAGCCAGGTTTAGTGGTGCCTCTAATGTATTTTCCAGCGTTTGACCTATGTCCCGGTGATAGATTGTTTTATAGATAGTGTGATGGGGCTGAGATGACTCAGATTTCACCTAGAAGACCTTTAAAAGTGGAATGAATTTGTTGTTCTTTGATTCCCATCAGTTTGATGTTTATCTTGTCTGAAAGCTCCATTTAGCACTTGTTATTTTTCAGAATAAACAGTAACCCTGATAATGCATCTGCGACAGACTGAAACAACCCTACAGATTAGGAATCAGCTCTCAGCCTCTGAACTTTTCTATAAAGTGGAATTTTTAAAAATCAGAGCAATCCAAAGCAATAAAGATTCAGGTTTAGTAGCTTTAATGCATTGTTCATCAGCTTCTTTGATGTCTGAAAACACAATTTCAAAGCCCCCAGTGTTTCAAACCCCTGTCAACAGCAAACGTCTGGAGTTTATAGCCCTCCTTTTAATGTTTTTGAAAGAAAAATCCCCATTCTTCCTACCTTCTCACTGCCAGCTAGGTCAACCAGATATAACTTCCCACTCAGCTTCTGCTCAGTCTCCACGTTTTCTTGTTTGATGTTAATCAGGAAGATGCTGTGACTGCGGGAACTATGCTCATTCATGTCTAAAGAACAAACAAAAGTTCATTCAATTTAGTTCAAGTCTTCACTCCATGCATTTCTCCCCTTTGCACATTAATCTTGAAACTTTGAAGGGGGAAAAAAAGTCTGACGGAGTGAGTGTCACAACATCAGGAAGATCAACAGTGTGACTCACTGGTGACAGCAACGTGACGGTTGGCCTTCCCCTCATCTATCACATCCATCACCTCCTCGGGACTTGTGACAAAGCGCTCAGTGCAGCCCTTAGCGAAGCAGGAAATCAAATATACGTTCAGTAATATGCACAAATATTAGCTAAACATACAACAGATCATCATGAGCGCAGAGCCAGTATTAATAATTGTGGTTTCTTTAACGTGGACTAAGACAGCTTAGATGAGAACATTGATAACACTCTCAGTCATGTCAGGAAACAGTAGAAAGAGTCAGCGTTGTTCCTCTGTACCTACATAAAAATTCTATTTGTTTGTTTTCCCTCTTTTTTTGAGGGTTTTCCATGTTGACTGCCTCCAGGTTTTGAGCGAGATCAACCAGAGCGCAGTCATTTCCACAAACACAGTAAAGTTAGGTGTGATGATGCATTATAGAGCCCTAGGTGAGCAGATAACTTTATTTTCTTATCATTTGATTAAGCCAGAACTGGGAAAACTAGCAAGCTGCTGGCTGTCAGTCTCAGACATGTCAATCTTCTCTCGCTGATCTATTCTTACACTCATGAACAACAAAAACAGCATCTTTATAATAGAGAAAAATGCAAACTGAATGGCGTCTGTAGGTGACTCACCTTCACATAAGGAACTCTGTGTTTGTCTTCGTGCACTGACAGATTTGTCTTTGTCACTGTGTTAGGAGGAGAAAAAAATGGAAGATGTCATTTTTTTTATTACCTAGAGGATTGAGCGTGTGTGTTCATGTGCGTAAGTGTTTGCCCATGTGTGTGTTTGGGCAAATAAGCATCTGCATGGAAGTTTTCTTCCTTTCAGCACAACTATAATGAGACCTGACTATGTTCCCTTCATATTTGTGAGTCAGCCTCTATCCTCTGTGTGAAAAAATACTCGAGGGCCTGGCTATGAATATTTTCAAAAGAACTGAAGCCTTATTTTTTTGTATAAAGTCAAAGTGAGAGGTTAAGCACGTGCCTCTGATAATGTCATTGAACAAAATACCAATTTTTGGCAAGGGCACTTACTGGCCCAAATTCCTGCATTAGTCACTCCACATTTGAAAGTCTTATCATGTCGGTAATTAAATTTCACCAGATTGTGGAGGCCGTTTTCTCCCTTGAGACTGTTAGTGTGTGCTTGTGTGGTTTCATCCTACAGCAATTTCCCCCCATAGGTTGTTGTTCTCCTGCCTCCATTCATCTGGCTTCTTGTTGACTCTTTTTGTTCAGAGTCTAAATGTTGCACAGGCACTGTGGACTCCCCTGCATACAGATGGAGGCTTTCACCACTGTCTCTGGCTCCATTAAAGATGTAATCACACCCCTCTATCCTGGCCTCTCCATCATTTTACACGGGTTGTATATCGGCGATAAGACTTCGAGCCGAAATGCTGAGTTGACTCTGGGTGTATATAGAAAATAGAACAAAGCGAAGATATAAAGGAAGCCAGTGAGGTTGTTTACTTTTTCAATTTAACTTCACAGATCAGTTTAATTTTACGGTTTTTAAATTAAAAGGCCATGAAAAGCGAGGAGGCGAGGGCGTGATAATAAATGTTCCTTTTCACAAGAGCGGAATAATTGAAAAAGCATGCTTCTTTTCCTTGATAGCTTCACAGCTTTTATTTATAAAAGTGTCAACTCAAACAGCACCAACGTGTGTTTGTGTGAGAATCCATCAGCGTCTTCGTGTTCTCCACAGAATCCACGTTTTTAGTGTTTGCAGCATTAGTACTGCAAAGTCCATCTTATGTTGTAGCGTTACCAGCTGGTTTTGAAACCTAAGACTGTAAGTGTTAACCTCAACATTTATATGTAGTTAAAACATCAGGAGAAATCACGGGTACAACTCTCCTGACTCCCCGAGACATTTTTAATACGGTCCACTGTTCAGCAGGCTAACAGGATTTCAGCTGACCTCTGTTAGGAGATCTGGGGTCACTTTGTGCTATAAGCACTCGGTGGACCCTCACTCAGTTAAACTGAGTAATGACAAACTCAACACAGAAAACACATCACAAACCTAAAGAAGTCCAGTTGCCTTCTTTTTTTAGCTTCTCAAAAATTTCCCCTATTAATTCACTCAAAAAAGATAATTAAAAATGATAATACAGGCAGAAAAGTCACAGAACATTTTCTGTTTTTCTTTCTTTTTTTACTGTGCAGGACAGGAAGTCGGGAGCCTTTGAGGTAACTCTTTTATCATTGTTCTTTGTATGCTGCTGCTAAATGTCCATCTTTGCATATTCGCAGACTCTCCCATTGGTTGATCTTTATCTATAAATCTCTCCTGGGGCTGGTTCCATCTTATTTAAAATACTGCTGCTTACGTTTAAAATTAGCAACAACACAGCACCGAGCTACCTTAAGGAACTCCTTAAATCGTATGTTCCTGCCAGAGCATTAAGATCATCTACTCAGTTACTCTTGGTGCAGCCTAGATCTCGGCTGAAGTCTAGAGGTGACCGGGCGTTTGCCCTGGCTGCACCAGAGTTGTGGAATAACCTTCCGATTGTGATCCGGGCGTCTGATTCCATCCAATCTTTTAAATCACGGTTAAAAACCTATTTGTTTAATCTCGCCTTTCCTGCTTGTTAATGCTCGCACCTGACTTTTAGACTTACTCTATTTTTTCTTATACATATTTTTATGGCTTGTGCTTTTATTATGTTTTTATTTTGATATGCATTTTATAATATTTGGTGGATCATAAATTTGATTAGTTTTGAAGTTGTACATCCTTACATTTCATGTGGTGCCTTTATTAATGTTTTATTTGTTGCTTTGACTGTTTTCGAATAGAATATGCAGTGGGAATATAGAGGGAGATATGTAGTGAAAGTTTTGCCTGGGTTGATTGTGCGTCGATCCATTGGTAATGCCTAAGGGCTCCAGTAGGTGGGTTCGCGCGCTTCCTCCTTCACTCAATACAGACGAGTGAGAGTGAGAGCTTCGTGTCTGTGCCGTTCTTTCACCTCTCCTCACTATTTCCCCTGTTTAAGGTAACTGTCATGGACAAATCTGTATAAATGTGTGTTACTGTTGATTATTACGTTGTTATCGTTGTTCATTGTAGCGAAAGATGTGAATTGCGGACTGTTTTTGGCTGAGAAGTTTCAGTTAATCTCTGTTACTGTGTATGCTAGCTTTCGCTATTACTCCGCCATATTGTGTGAAGAGTTTTCTGTTACTATCTGTTTAGTTTCTGAAACTCAATACAGACAAGTGAGAGTGAGAGCTGCGTGTCTGTGCCGTTCTTTCACCTCTCCTCACTATTTCCCCTGTTTAAGGGCACAACAAATACCCCTGTGTATTAGTGGCATTGACCTAGGATATTTGATACTTTGCTAAGGCCTTATAATACTCGTGTTACTTCTCTGTCTCTTATGTTAAGCACTTTGGTATACCGCTGGTTTTTAAATGTGCTCTATAAATAAAGATTGTTGTTGTTGTTATGTGTTTATATGTGTAAAAACCACAACCAATACAGCCTTCGTTCGAACAAAATCATACAATTGATTGTCCCAAAAATCAGAACAGAATTGGGGGAAAAGGCTTTTAAATACCCTGCCCCTGCTTCCTGGAATAATCTGCAGAAGGAACTGAAATTATCAGAATTGGTTACCTTGGGAGAGTTTAAGTCTGTCTTAAAGGAACGAGAGAACAGCTCTTTTACTCAGTGTGATTGTTTTTAATGTACTCTTAATTTGATCTGTTATTGTATATTTTACACATGTTGGTATGGGATATTGTATTTGTTTTAAATGTTATATACCTATGTGGTATGTGACTTTTGTTGTCATGATGCCAGGTCTCTCTTGGAAATGAGATTTTTAATCTCAATGAGATTTTTTACCCGGATAAATAAAGGATTAATAATATTATTATTTTTCTACTGGTATTTATTATAATTGCATCTGTATTTACTAAAAATGTGCCCATTTTCTTTTTGTCTGTTTCTGTGATGCAGTCGTTGCCTGTCCCAGGATGATTTTCTCCTATGGGAGACAACAACGGAATAATATCTTAAACGTAAATATAAAGCGATTAGCCATAAGATTAAAAACCCTGGCACAGATACTTATCCTTGATAATTTAGGACACCTTGGTTCCTGAGATTCACTTTATTATTGCTTTGATAAGTACCACCCAAGTAATCGTTGTCTCACACCCATTTCCCACCACCACATTTCCACAGCTCACAACAAGAACTGTTTAGAAATGGCTGGAGGAACATAATAAAGAGCCCACGGTATTGACCAGCTCCCAAGCTCCCCAAATCCCAATCCGATCAAGCAGCTGCAGGATGCATTGGAATAAGTCCCAACCACTGAGGTCGACCAGCCCAGAGGGCTTGAAAGTTCTGCTGCTCGTATCCCAGTGCCACACGCTGTAGGACACCGTCAGAGGTCACATATCCATCTCATTCAGAAAGAGGCAAGTAAATTTAATGCTGTGGCTCATCGCTATAGATGTGCCTGTCAGTTTTGCATAGGGTTCAAACACTTTAAGTAATAAGGTCTTAAAATGTCAACGGTTAAACATGATTCATCTGTGTGTGAGCAGACAGCTTTTAAATCTGTGTTGTGACACGGAAAACTACAAAGCATTAACAAAATTGAGCTGTGTTTCAGTTTTATACCGTCCAGCAGGTCCCGGATTTTATCCATGTAGATCTCAAAGTAGGAGACCTGCAGCAAAGACAAAAAAACATTTGATAGCAAATATTTTATCAGGGATACAGAAAGAGAATTCAATGCAGATAAATGAGGAGGATGATAGGTGCTCACTGTACAAATACAAAATGCTGCAATAATCTGCTGTGGCTGTGATGAGGTATTATCCTCTATTATAAGACTGTGATGTAAAAGGGAAAATGCTGTGGGATGATCATGGTTTATTTATCATGATTTATTGATGCTTGGCTGATTCCACTCAACCCATCCATGTGAGGATTACATCAGAGCTTCAAGTTGTATTTCTACTGAATATATTCCATCTAAAAGCAGACGTAAGGTAAAAATGCAAACTTGAACACACAAACGTCAGAATCCACACCAACCTTTATGTGGAATTCAAGATTCTCATCCATGGCAAATATATGTTCAAAAATGTCCTCAGCAATCCGCGGTATTATCCCCATTCCCTGGGGATCGTGAAGGTTCCCCTAAAGGAGGATTGAAATGAGATGGAGACATGTAAGTGAAGAGCAGGATAAATGCAGACCCTGGGACGAATAAAGTCGATAGAACAGTAAAAGAAAGGAGAGCAGCGAGGCTTTTGACTTGAAAGCGAACAGGGTTGTTTCCCACAGAGAGTTGTAAAGAAGGTTAGTTTCCACATGAGGCTGAGAAAGAAAGATAGAGAATGATGACCATGACGGAGGCAGACATAAAGTCAGGACAGGCAGAGGAGCAGATGGCGTTTAAAAAGGAGGAAAATGCGTGTATCTCTGTGCTCGCACGTGCCACATTGAGAGGGCTACCTTTTGAATTTTTTAGCAGCACTGTACCTCCATGGTGTGTGTCTTTCCTGAGGAAGTCTGCCCATAGGCAAAGATAGTCCCATTGTATCCTCCCAGTACATCTGAAGCGAGGAAGAAGAAACAAAAGCACGTTAGAGAAGAAAGCAAGGGGGGCGAAATAAAATAGGTAAAGAGTGAGAAAATAAAGAATGGCAGGAGAGAACAGGTGCAAAAATATAAACAGATATAAATTTCTATCCTGAGTCACATATGTGGAAACCAAAAAATGATAGCAGCCTGTTATGCCTGGCTTACCCTTCAAATCCTCAGTGCCAAAGTAATCTACTGGTGGTTGGAAGTGTATTTGTACACAAAGAAAGGGAGCTGTATTGTGAGGACCCTCTCCACCCGAGGTCCATTCACCCTGCTCGCTACCATGGTTCGTTCATTGTCAGCAACATTGGGAACACCTGGGCCCAGTGTGCCAGTGCCCTATAAAAGCCTTGGAGCTCAGCTTTTGTGCCCCTCCCCCAGCCCCTAAGTCATTCATCTGCGTTTTTGGGTCACCGCTTCTTATATTAAAAATTCTTGAAAGAGCACCTGCAAACAGCTGCATGGCCATTTGCAGATGAATCATCTATGTGAAAAGGTTCAATTAGGTTTTGGAATTCATCAACAGCACTGGTTACTAGTTACAATGTCACACTGTCACACATTCATCAACAGCACTAGTTACTAGTTACAATGTCACACTGTCGGAGGCACTTCCTACGACCGCTGACAGTGGACTCATCTCTAGTCCTGTTAGACTTCAGTGCACTTGATACTGTTGAACATTTTAATACCGAGACTATAACAAACTGTTGATCTTAAAGAAAATAAACTGCAGGGGTTTGAATCTCATCAATCTGATTCTGATTTGTTCACGTAAATGGGGCCTTTTCTTCCCTTACAAAAGTTTATCGTGGAGTTCCCTTAGGCAAAAAAAACTGCATATATTTTCAGTGCTATGCAGATAATATCCATCTTTATTTATCTAATGAATCCAGATGACACAAACATGTCTGAAAGACATAAAGGCTGGATTAATTCAAATTCTTAATTTGGCGTCACTATGTGCATCATCTTTATGCTCACATGACGGGTGGATGGGGTGGCTGTAGCGCAGGTGGCAGAGCGGATCAGCCACTAACCAGAAGGTCGGTGGTTCAATCCCAGGCTGCTCCAGTCTGCATGCTAAATATCCTTGGGCAAGATACTAACTAAGGATTCACACTCCGATGGATGCATCGGAGTGTGAATGTTAGATACTTAGCACTTAAGCTGGTGTGATTGGGTGAATGAATTAGCTGTATAAAGCGCTTTGAGTGCTCGGACAGAGTAGAAAAGCGCTATATAACAACCAGACCACACGACTGGTTTGTGACACATAGTTTAGTATTTTTACTTTGTTTCTCATGTGGACATTAGTGTCCGTGTGCCAGGCTTTACACTGCTCTAAACACTGTTTTAAACTGTCAGGTTTTCTATCCTCAGTTCTACATGATGTCAGAGAGGGAGACTCTGTAATATGGTCATCTCAGATACAAAGATCTGGCTGTCAGGAGTTGATATGAAGCGAGTCATCCTAAAAAGCTTCTTTCAGATGGTGGATGAACGGAGAGGAGTCACCAAGACCCTTTGTAAAATAAAAAAGGATTATTTTTGAACGATGAATTATGAAAAGCTACTCTAGTAGAGTCCAGAAATGAAAATATGAATGTGAAAAGAAACATGGTAATGGTAATGGTCCGCTTTAATAGTAAGATTATCACACTGAATTTGCTCAAATCTAAATAAACCTGCCAACCTGCCAACTCTGTGTACCTCAAGGTGTCAGTCAAGGAGGTTGTGTGATTACATACCAGTTATACTAATTATACCCTTATCAACAGGCCCTCTTACCAATTATAAGAGGGCCTGTTGTTTCAGCCGTGAAAAAAGTCGG
The DNA here is from genome assembly GCF_056152115.1 of Neolamprologus brichardi. Taxonomy (NCBI): domain Eukaryota; kingdom Metazoa; phylum Chordata; class Actinopteri; order Cichliformes; family Cichlidae; genus Neolamprologus; species Neolamprologus brichardi. Next base: position 30,999,880 of record NC_142108.1, on the reverse strand, counting down.
ATTGATTTGAATTCAACCTTGAAGCAGAGTTGCCTAAAAGAGCCAGTTTGCCCTCCAGCATTCAGCAAGCAGAAACTCTGCAAGCTTTGGTGGCGCTTTGTGCTCTGGGCTTCTCACTGCTTCACCCACATTTGTTAAATCTGTGCACAAGGTTTCCACAGTGTGAGTAGCAGTGAATGAAAAAATAAAATGATAAAAAAATTTTGTGAACGTGTTTTATCGCGACAGAAATTAAACGGCATACAAAAACAACCAGACAGGAAGTTCCCAGAGAAATACAAATATCTTTGACCTTTGCTCAAAAGGTAGATTGATCTGAGCCTCATAAGCCTGTTGGCTCTGTGGGGTACGTGGTATTTAAGCTCGGTTAGGTGCCGAACGACCTCTGTGGCTACACACAATAAACAACAACTTCCTGCAGCATTAATGTCACCAGGAGGCAGTCAGCGAAGTGCAGAGTAAATACAGATATATTTCCCTTTTTCTTAGTGGAAGCCATAGCAGAACGCCTCCACTCCAGCTGAGGTTATAAAGAAATACACCCTTGGATGTTATAGTGCTGACAGAGGCCAATAAACCTCTGTGGTAAAAGTCAAACATGGATAAAGAAAAACATTTCATCCCAGAAGTCCAGCAGCCACTAGTCAGCTGACCACAGACACATCACAAAGGCTCTCAGCTGTAACCATGCAGAACCCTCTTTCTCTCCTGTTTTCATGTGTTGCTGCCTCTTCTTGTTCATGTCTTCCTTTGTTTCCACGCTGGCCATAGTGAGAACAACGCAGAAGCGTGGCACAAAAAAGAGCAAACACTGAAGAATGTGTTATTGAAAGGAAATGAAGGCAGCGGGACACTAGATTGCTAAACAACAGAGGCCTTCACAAAGGGAAACACAGAAGAGAAGAGTCAGCACGAGTCTGAGACAAAGACATTGAAAAGGGCAAAGAACCCCACGGCACAAGTGTGAAAGAAAAACAGCGAAAAGGGCAAAAAAAGACACTGTAAGATGAGAAAACAGAGAAAGTGTAAATATTTATATGGTCTCCAAACCTCTTTGCTCTCCCCAAGCTTGCCCCCTCTGTTACCTTCCCCCCCAACGCATTTCAAATCTAACTTCTTATCGCATGCCTTCCTTTCGTTAACTGCCTACCTTGAATTTTTCTCAACCTCGCGCTGAAAGCGATCCTGCCTTTTTATTTCCTTTTTTCTCAGCCTGCATGGTAATCTCACCTACAAGTAATCTTGCCTGCCAAATCAATCTTTTTCATGCCCCATCTAGAACTACTTCCACTCTCACTTTGAAGGTGGGAGAAAAATGAGCCCCTAACAGGGAAAAAAGAGGCAGACAGACATAAAGAGATGCAGACAGAAGGAAGGGAAAGAGAAAAAGATTCAAAAGTTGAAGGTAATGGTTTTGTTTGATCTATACGCCCCTTGGATACGCCGGTCCTGCTGCGCCACGATAAGCATGCATGTCATTAATCAGTGCATTTTGATGCTCCTACATGCAGGCGTGTGACTACATCATGTCATGGAAATAGTTTTTCTTGCTTCTTGTAAGGGAGGTGCTAATGGATGCACCAGTGAATTGTCGGTGTGAAGTGACACCACCAACATGGATATCACGATTATGGTAATTCAAGGTGCTCTGTCGTTTTTTCCCCTCAGCTGTTGTGTCACTCATACGTCATGGAGACAAAAAAAACATGTATGTGACTCACCTTTGACTATCTGCTTGGCACAGGTGCTGTAGACCTGCTCCTGTGTGCTGTTAGTTGGGAAGACTCGGTCAAACACATACGCCTTCCCCTGTGGAGGCGAACACAAACACAGTCAGCTATGACAAAGACAGTTTAGAGCGCGCTTTAGATCATACTCAGCACCTCATCCTTCCCTGTGACGTGCTGTAAAAATGCATCTTGGAAACTTTGTGAAGCAGAGCGCACGTGACGGGAGACACATCATGTTTTTCACTAAAACATTTATGTAAACCCATATTGCCACTATAAAGCAGTGCCACATCAATATTTCCTATACGCAGAGCGAACATGGTTTATGGATGCTCTGTCCATCTGTGTGTAGGCTGAAATAGCAGGGTATATATCACATTAAGAGGCCCATCTGTCTCTTTTTGATTAGTGCAATATGCATCCTGAGTATATTTGATGGAGGCAGTGGTTGTTTCGAACGAGTGCACCGCAGCGTAGCGGAGAGCTTTGAGCAAAAGGTTGTTTGACCCAGAGAGACAGAGAGAGAGAAAGAGACCACGTCTGAGGCAAGGCCATTAGAGGCAGCGTTCAAGGACTTCAAGAGCAAAGTGATGGAAATGAGAGAAGAAATGGAGTGGAGGCGTAGAGAAGAGTGGCAGTGTAGGAAAAGTGAAAGACAGCAGATGACCTGAAATCAGCATTTGAGAAAAGGAGAATTTTTAAAAAATGCATAAAGACCGCAAAGAAGAAGAGCCTGTTTCTCTGACTGAACCATCAGCGGAGCTAAATAAGTCAACCTGGTGACCAGCCTGCAACTACCCATAGACGGGAAGACGTGAGCTAATTCAACACACATGTCTGGACTGAAAGTGAAGACATTCAGTGTTCAGCTAAATGGACAGTTCAGCCATTGATTCAAACGCGCTATATAAATGCAATCCATTATTATTATCTTCCCAGTGCAGGATATTCAGTAACACACACCACTTGAAGTGCTCAATAAGATCGGGGTTTATTCTACTTTGAGCAAGCGCTGATGTAAATCCAGTGATTGGGAGCTGTTTTGCCTCCTTCTTCAAAAAGCATGCCTGACTGCTAACAGACCCACTTGTGTTTCTGTGCGTGGTGCATATACTATATATGTATACAAGATTCACAGCAGCTGAATGCCTCGAGGACCTTCTCTACCACCCACAAATACGGCATACCTTCACTGTAAGGAGAAGACACGAACCAAAAATGTGGCTGAAAAACACAAGCAGAAACTTGCAGGTTATTGTTTCGTTTGTTTGTTTCGATTGATCGTGTAAATTATTGCTTTTCTTTCCAAGCTCCTTAGATCACCATGACCTGGATGGCTGCAAACCTGCATATCATGTAAATGTGTTTTAGTGGTAGATGATCTACTATAAAGAATGTATGTCTGCCCTTTGCATAAATTGCATTTGACCTGTGAGGATGATCTAAACTATGATTATGGCTGTATCAGCCAAACCCTATGGGGTTTGGCTGATACAACAGTGATCCATACTATCTATACTAGCAGCCAGTGTTGGGCAGGTTACTTTTAAAATGTATTCCATTACAGAATACAGAATACATGCCCCAAAATGTATTCTGTAACGTATTCCGTTACGTTACTCAATGAGAGTAACGTATTCTGAATACTTTGGATTACTTAATATATTATCATGCTGTTTACAACTACATGAATGTACTATTGCTGTGATTTATTACTGTTACTGAAGGTCCGCGGCTCCGAACCGTAGTAAAGGGACCTCTGGCTAATACGGTGGGTTCTGTGTCGGCTCGTAGCCGAAAACTAGCTTTACTTTGTTGTCTGGGTCAACTTTGCTAGCGAGAGACAGAGAGAGGATTTGAAAGGCTGCTCCAACGGAACTTATTGTTTTTGGAGGAAAACACGAACACGGTGTACAGTCGAGTCTTAATAGCTTACTTACAACTGGGCTCGTCAGGCTCTCTTCTTGGCTGCAGTGGTTATTATTATATTTACATGCTTCCAGCTCCCGTTTTTGCTGATGACAGCTCGTACTTTTCCTTTTTCTCCCTCCCTCGCTCACAGACACATAACGTGTATGGCAGTCCATTCTCCCTGCAGCACGGACTACACTGCCCATGATGCTACATTCTTTAGGGCTATACCTGTAGCATTCTGCCTATTAGCTTAGCACAACAACAACAAAAAGGCCTCTCTCACCCAGGAAACACGCAGAGAGAGATCGGCACCCTGTAACCATGGCAACCGTAACGCTGCCACCTGGAACAACAGAACGTAGCTGTCAAACAAAACCCAAACAGTCCTGACCCGCCACAATATGAAACAGGGAAGTACCGCCGTGTAATCCATTTATTTCAACAAAGTAACTGTATTCTAAATACCACCTTTTTAAACGGTAACTGTAACGGAATACAGTTACTCATATTTTGTATTTTAAATACGTAACGGCGGTACATGTATTCCGTTACTCCCCAACACTGCTAGCAGCAACTGTGAATAAAATACAACAATATTTTCCCCAAAATTTTACAGATGGGCTCCATTGTTCCTGAAGGTTCTAAATGGGACAGCAAGATAAACTCGAAACCCCACAGCGCTCCAGTTTACAGTGGCTTGAGTAATAAGTTCTGTCAAAGATGCATGGCTCACTGACTCACAATTTATGGGTTTTCTTTTTGGGCTTTTGAGCACATTTATTATTTGGTTTTAAAGTTCCATTAAGATGAAATTTTATTTATTTGTCATATGTATTTATGTATTCTGCTTTGGTCGGTGGAAAGAAAAGAGAAAAAAATAAAGCAAAATGGATAGGTCGACGAATTTATGTCATTTTTAATGATCGCTAAAGAATTAATGGGAAGTGATGATGAATAATGAAATGTTAGATTAAACTGCACCACCACAGAAGAAAAAATGCTTAAAGCTTGTTAACTTAATTAAGTAGTCTATAAGACATATAAGTTATTGCTTACAATGAAATATTCTTTTGATTAAGGAAGCTGTAAAAAAGTGGATGTTTCTAAGGTAGCTGGAGCTAGTGTAGATGATGCTGTGTGGCTTTTACCTCTGCTCTGATTCTCTCCCACTTACTTAAAAGACATTTAAAGACAGAATCTGAATATTTGCCTTGACAAACAACTAGACAGTGCAGTAGTTTTGCATTTCAGTTTTATTTACACGGTTTAGCACAATCACCAGCAGGCCTGTGCTCATGGGGTTTGGTCAGGCACAAAAAATAACATGGATTTGCTGCCCTGTGGGATCAGTGCCCATGGGGACAGGCAAAGGAAACGGGCTGGACCTGTGGACCCTCAGGATTGCAGACTCATTTTTGAGATGTGGAATGTCACCTCTTCAACGAGGACCTAAGCTAGCGCAGGATGGGACTAGATATCTAGCTTTTCTCCAGGATTGTGGAGAAAAGCAGGTCTCTCCTTTTCAAGACTGGCCCATGCTGGTGTGGGGACACTTACAAGCCCCCGGCTGTGCATCATCATTGTGGCGTTTTTCCATTTTCTTGGAAAGGATTCTACCTGGGACTGCGTAGTGATCTAAAGCAGAGTTTGGTTCATTATTGGACTTCTATGCTAAGCATGGGCTGGCCTTTACAAACACCATGTTTGCATATAAGGTGGCTCTTAAGTGTATTTGCTTATGTCGAACAACAGTGATTTACTTTTTTGTCTTGGACAATCAGATGAAGAAAGGACTGGAGGTATTAACTGACCACCACCTAGTGGTGAGTTGGACCAGCTGGTGAAGAGAAGGCTCACGGACAGCAAAGCCAAACAAAAAGTGAACATCTGGCAGAAGCCTGTGAACGAAAGGTCTTAAACCCCCACGTCCAGCATAATTTCTTTTGCATCCTGGGAGAGGCTGGGGACAAATGAGTCATGGTCAAGACCCCCACTGCTTGCAGGAGCTGTGGTTATAAGGTCATCGGGACGTCTGGAATGCTCTCCTTAGCCTTCTGCTGCTGCGGATGGGTGGCTGGATGGATGGATGGGTTTATCACAATGAAAATGTGTAGGATGTTTTTATTTATACAACAGCTTGTGATCCTTTTCAGTGTTGCTATGGTGTGACATGCAGCTGGCACTGCGGCGTGCATTAAAATAATCCACTTCAAGAAAAAGAAAATTCTAAATAAATCAAGAAATAAACACCATAAGCAAATACTCTTAGGCCAATCTAGTATATTGACACAATTTATAGAGGTTATATAAAACTTATTATTTCAACCTGCCAAGAGAGTAATGATGTTTTGTTTTTTCATTTTTCACTCTGTTCAATCTATATTTTTTTTAAAGTTGTCGCACTAGAGGAGAAAAACATACAATTTGTGCCACTCCCCAACAACAGTCGGTCAAAATCACGCTGAATTACTGCAGAGTAAAAATAACAGTGTTTCAGCAATGACCTCCCACTTTACACTTTTATCTTTGAATAAAATATTTTATTAGTGACAGACTGCAGGTACGCTTTGGCAAAATCCAAGCTTCAATTTTATTATTTCTATTCTACTTCTCAGTAAGCTGAGCTGTTGTGATGTAATCACAGCTGCAGGTACAAACAAGCTCCACGTCAGAACTGATTAACCCCGACTCTCTTCCGAATTAGCCATTTATAATATACTACACATGCTAAATACTATGGAGGGAGGCACAGGGGAAGGGAGAGGAGTCATGATGTGGTCTTCATCGGGATGAATAAAATGAATCTGTTATGTAAGCTGGGTAAAAAACAGCCCTTTGCCCATCATTTGTTATGCTGTCTCCACTAAAACACTAATCTGCTCCCGTGCTGCATGAATGTGATAATAGCACCGGCACACAAGACATTCTGTAAGCTTTCTGTCTACACGTCCATCTTTCTGTCAGGCCTGTTGGTCCAGTCAGGTATTGTTACATCTGCTTGTTTGCCTCAGTGCAGAGTCTAACACATGTCTTTTCAATTTCGTGAGTGGACGCTGTTAAAAATGCAAGCGTGGGAAGCAAAGTGTGTGCATATGTGAGTGTGTGTGTGTTTGTGTGCATGCGTGCAAATAATATATCCAATTAAATTTGTAGATGCAGACATTGTCTATGGCCCTCAGCTCTGTGTGCCATGCTAAACACCCACATGGCCTATCCAGCCTGCAATCTGCTGCTGTTTGCCAGGAAACAAAGAGGCAGTGGGCTGCGAGAGTGAGAGAGAGAGAGGAACACCAAGACGCAGACAAAGAGAGAGTTACAGAAAGGTTCAAAAACCGCAATAAAAAACAGAAACTGTGAGACTTTTCCCCAGCGGGCAAAGAATGGACAATTAATTACAAGACCAAACTGTGCAAGGAGACAATAATCAGAGAGCAGAAAAGAAAGTAGTAAAATCAAGCTGTATAATCAGCAAAAAAGACAGAGAGAGAAATACAATCAAAATGGAAAACGACAAAACCAGGAGGTGCAGAACAGACAACAAGAACAGGAGGAAATGAAAGAATATACATTAAAAAGACAAAGAAATGAGAAATACAGGGCTGCAGCAGTCAGTGATAAATTTAGATTATTATGTGAGGGGGGCAGAGTTTAGGACCCTGTAGAGCAACCTGAGGGCTTGGCAGGGATCACACAATCATATTTATGTAAAAAAAGAAATACACGTAGCAACCGTGTTGCCATCAACCGTCAGTTTATGGACTGTTTTGAGCATTTAAAGCCATCTTGTTTCCTAAAACCAGATATGACAAGTGAGCTGATGCATCTGACTAAGGAACCGAGGGCGCCACTCGCTCACACAAAAGCAACCTGCCAGTCAAAAATTAGCCAAACTCTGCTTTAGTGCTTATTTTAGCATAATTTAGAGCACAATTTATAAAATCAAAATTGTGCTGTGTTGGAAAAAGGCTTAAAACTATTGGCAGTGACAATACATGCATCTCACTAGGAAAATGCATGTACAAATAATAAATTAGAGTCAGCTTCTGCTAGATTTAGATCTAATTTCTTTTTGCAACATGAGAAGTAGCTGCGTACTGGTCAGAAAGGCACTTCCACACTGGCCTCACATTTCAGACCAAGAATCCATATCTGTGATTTAATTCAAATATATATCATACGTGGTTTTTGATTCTCATGCATATGTCAGTCTCTTTTCCTAACTCCTTGTGCAAACAACAAGATGAAGAACAATATGTTCCAACCAAAAGAAAAACGTGGAATTTCCATATAAATGAGCATCCTCCCAAAGCAGCTTTAAATGACAACCTGAAACTGGCTCCCGATGCTGATATAGAACTGTCAAACCCTTCTTCCACAGCAGATGTTTTCACAGATAAATCCGTACTATACCATAACCAGAGCCATCTGGCAGATACGCAAAATTATCAAGCAGCAAGTAAAGAAAACAGAAAAACAACACTGAGGATGTTCATTCAACTTTATATTTTCTTTATAAATTTTATATCAGATAAACAAATCACAGATATGACTCAGACTCTATTCGCTTAACAGCTGAACACTCTGGCTTTGTAAACACGCTTCAAACTATTTCAATTAAATCATTTTACAGATCATAGAGCTGAATGAACAAAAATGGTGATGTAAGCATTTTTCCAGGATTTGAAAAGGAAAAGCGGAAAAATGTGTAAAAATGCTTTTTACACATGTTTAACAAAACTACAACACTGAATTGTATCATAGTCAAGCACACCTAACTGAAAGGGAATCTATTCATGCACGGTCCTACGTGTATCCACATAAAACCTGCAGAGGGTCTAAAGAAAAGGGAGTGGGGGCAAAATTACCAAGTTAACCTTGAAACTTCTAATATGTTTGGAGTTGTGTTTAAAGTTTTTATTCCTCAACTCCCAAGCAGCCAATAAAGAGCTGATCTGGCAGCGCTTGGAGGACGCGCACAATATTAGATAGGTGGTTTAAATTTTGCAGCTATTCAATTACTGACAACAGACAGTAATGCACCAAATCCCTTTGCCACATGTTAAAAAGGCTAAAAACGACAGAGTTGGAAAGATAACCGCCCACAGCTAATACTTTGATTACAGTAAACTCTGCAGGGCTTCGTTTTAAGGAGAAATCACAGCCGAGGTTACAGCAACTCAGTCACGGCTACAAAACCAACAATAGCAGCTGCTATGACAAAGTCTGCACAGAGCGTTTCACCGTGAGAAAGTAACACGCTTCACTGCATCATGCCTAACATCCACTTCTTCCCTGAGAGGTTTTTCAGCTCTGTAATTACCCAACGCTACATCCACCTTTGCTCCCGGCAGACAACACGCATTACTTGCTTGGTCACACAAGGTCATTTGAGGGGAAACTGCTTTATGGAGGTCTGTCACTTGACCTTTATGTTTGTGGTGAGGAGCATTTCAAAGAAGCAGCAACCTTTCTGCAAGAAAAGGCTAATTCTGGAAATAACACCTTCTGCTTGTGCTGAATATTTAGTGACTGCCAACATTTGCAATGAGGGAATAATGCTTTCCAAAACAGGGTGCATTTCCCTTCCACTAACCAGGAGAGACATTAGTAAAAATTTGACAGAAAGAGCTGGAGGAGACGATGGAAAAATTGGGCCGTGTATGTGTTGCTCCTTCTCCAACACATTGAGATCATTTTTTGGCTCGTTTGTAGATGTTTGGTCTTCCTGTGTAGGCTGGGAGCAGAGGGGAGGCAGAGGCAAAGGAAGTCCTATTTCCACTAATCAAAGTGAGAGTTTATCTTGGTCTCTGTCAGTCTTTGCATCAGTCTTACCCACAAATTCATCAACCCTCCTCTCTCTCCCCACAGAAATGCGAGAAGAGGCACAGTGAGAATGACAGGAGAGAGTAGCAGCTCAAGCTGCCAATGTCTGCACCATTCTTCAGGCTAATCAGGCTTCAAGCCCCAGATAACAACATCATTAGCGTTTTTCTCGACAACAGAAAACCCCTCACAACTGCAAAAGCTCCAGTCACACAATATTATCTATCACTGCTGTTTTCCCTAATTCACTGGGCTGACAACTCGCAGAGTCGGCTGGCATAGTGCCTCGAGGGCAAAGTGGCTGTGAGGTTCAGATGTACAGTAGTGAAGTCTGGATGCAGAGATGCCATGGTGGCGTTGTATTCCTCTTCTTCTTCATTTTTTTGTTTTTTCAGCTATCTTGTACTCATCAGAGCCATTTTCGTAGCAATTTCACTTAATCACTAGCTCGGGGAACTGAGGTTTACCACCCAACATTACTTTGTTAACACACTTCTAATCAGTTATTTTCCTGCATCAAGTTGCTTATAAAAGATCCACGGATAGAAGTGGAGCAATTATTCCTGAATCAAAGTGAAATACTCTGCATAATTTATCAAGATGAATGAAGGAAACGGGAGACAGAGGAGTGGAGACGGGAAGGAAAGACTGGGCTTTGTTCGTCGGGACTCAGACCAGAAAACGGGAACAGCAGCATCCCAGTGGACAAAAAGCGAAGTTAGAAATCGAAAGACTTGGAGTGACTTCAAAATGAGGAAAGGGAGACAGACTAATTGATTGTTATAATGCAAGCCGTGACAGATGAACTTCAACGACATCAGCCAGAAAAGAAATGAGCAGAAATGATAGATTGATGAAAGCAATAAAATGCCAAAAGTATTTCGGCAAATATTTCATCCTGTTCTTCATATTCATAAGTCACACACTTGAAGCACTCACCACAGCCGAGCCTTCTTCTGCTTGGTACACACTTGATTGTAGAGGTAACACACACATAACAGATGCATGCACCCTCCAGGTCTGAATAGTCAAGTCAAAGTGAAAGCACATTTAAAAAGTGCTTTTAAACGACCAGCAGGAGGCAGCACCAGTGGTTATAAGTCTTTTACGAGTCTGTGAAAAAGTACCCTACTTCTTACATGATTTATAACCTTACTAAACATTCCCCTAATGCGCTTATGGACTTACTATATCATAATCTTTGATATGACTTGCAGTTTATGTTGAAAGCTAATTTAATCCAAATTTTAACAAGTCAGTGAAAGTGGGAATAGCATTTACCTAAACAGTAATTCCTCACATGGACTCTGATTTCTAACACGTGGGGCAGATTTTCCAAGAAACGCCTCATATTTCTAACCCTGATTTCGCTGGTTTTGGCTTCACGTCACTTGATGACTTAGATTAACTCAAATATTTGTTCATGCTCTCAAGCTAGTTGGCCGTCTAATAATTCAGTCTATGCAGCAGCGGGACTGGTTCATTGCACCCAGACTGAACATGTGTCACAACCAGAGGTAATCTGATTACTTTTGTCAGGTAACGAGTAAAGTAAGGGATTACTATTGCAAAAACGGTAATTAGATTACTGTTACTTTCCCGTAGGAACGCTGCGTTACTGCGTTACTAAAACTGTGATCTTTTGCGAGAATGTCTCATGACAGTGACGTAAGCGAGTGCGACGTTCGTGAAAACAGCTGTGTGCAGATCAACAATGGATCATATATCGAGTGCAGAGAGAGTATGAGCGTGCAGCGTTTAAAGCGTGGAAGTACTGACCTTACTTTGAGTTTGATTCCATAAAAAGTGACAAAAACATTAGTGTCTGTTGTGCGTGGGAAGAAAACTTCTTTTTAAAGCGAAAAAAAACCCCTAAACTTTCGAGCAAGCACCGAGTGCGCAACAACGTAATGGGAAACAGAGAAGCTGCCGTATCCTCCCACTGACCGCTGCCACCAGGGTAAGCCTCCGCCTGCCATACTCCTGCTTTACAGGTGAAAATAGAGCAACAGGACCGCTAGTCTTTGATTTTATTTATTTTCTGCTGTGTTTTACTTGCATCTATTTGAAAAAGTGAATGTAAACACAAAAAAATATTTTATTTTATGTGCTGGAATGTGCAGAAAATAGGTTTAAATGTTAAACAAATTTCTTCCAGTCAGTGAATGTTGCATATAATTAAATTTTTGCTTGATGCATAAAGTTAAAAGTTTAAAACTAATAAAACAAGTTTTAAAAAGAGACTTTTCCATTTGATTACATTTTGTATGATGATTATGCAGAAAAAGTAGAATTGGGCTGAAAGATCTATCACTTTATCACCTATTCAGGTTGTAAAGCGTGTTTTAAAAAAGTAACTAAGTAATTAATTACTTTTGAAAATAAGTAATCAGTAAAGTAACCGGATTACTTTTGGGGGAAGTAATCGGTAATTAGTTACTGATTACTTATGCACTATATGACTGAGCTTTGAGAAACACTTCAAATGTCTTTCATAATGTGCTTATTTGTGCCTTCTCTGTGGTGTTCATGGCTAAGCTAAGCTCAGATTAATATAGAACATCATAAGGACATTAGCATGGCATTTATCTTGTCATCTCACCCTTTGCAAGAAGGCAAAGAAGCATGTTTCACCAAATATCAGGCATATTACGCTTAAAGTGAAAAGGGTAAATTGTCATTAGCAGTTCTACTGATGAAGAGCATGCAATAAAACATCAAAAGCCTCTAGAAAACAATTTTGTCAATTAAATGTTGACAAAGTTCCTGAATCCCTTTTTGTGTTGTTTAGAAAACACAAACGTCCCACCTGGTAACACTTAATTATGTTTTTTCATGAGAGGCTTTATTTGTTTTTGCTATGTGCATCATGTTGCCTTAATGATTCCAGAAACTTCAAATAATTCAACCGTATTCTCTTTATTGAGCATAAAAAAAGCTCAAGCACACACTGAGGAGAGCCCTCAGCATTCTGTAAGTGCAAAGCACACAGAAAATTACATTTTGTTCAGATACTGCAAACAGCGCAGAGAGACAAAGGAGAAAGGAGAGGGGGTAAGGAGCAAGGAGAAGAAAGGAAACACTTGGCAGAGATGACAAAGATGCCTCATCGTCTATGTGACACTGACTGCTCCAGCGCTTGCCTGCGATGTCAGATTTGATTGGCCCCCCTGCCTTCACACATTTTCCATTTACTGATGTTGTAGAATTATAAAAATCCTAGAAAACAGAAATGAGCCTTGAGGAAGAACTGAGTTGTCTAACACGAAGCGAGATCAGCCACGTCAGCCTGAAGCAAAGATTTTCAGTCACAGCCCGAGACAGTGTAAGCGCCCAGCTAATAGCTGCCCTCCCTCTCAAAGGGAATATTTGATGTCAAAAGGCATATCTAAGGTCTTGCGGCCTCACGCTTGTTATCTCCTTTTCAGCCAGCAGTCTCTTCCTTTCAGCTCTACCTGCGTACAAGTTAATGCAATCAAAATTAATTCACACAGGATACAGGATTACTCGTGACAGCAGCTTTGTCTCTGTCTACAGCACTTCAGCACACTGGGGGAAAAGCCAAACACATTTGGCATTTAATGCTGAAGAAATGTGTGGGTTTTTCTTTTCAGGCAGCAACTTTACCTTAAAACGCCCTGTGCCAAAGTGCCAATATAACTTAAAACGTGTAAAGTAATTCACGCAGCACCTTCTAACACTAAGGGAGCAGACAGCGCATCAGTTTATCACATTTTTTAAAAGGAATATATGAAACGTTTTGAAAGGTGAAAAATATGTCACCCATAAAGTGGTTTATAGAAAGAAATCTTTCAATTGAGCCGTTGGTCCTTCTCTACGACCAGTGTTGGGAAGGTTACTTTTAAAATGTATTCCATTACAGAATACAGAATAAATGCCCCAAAATGTATTCTGTAACGTATTCCGTTATGTTACTCAATGAGAGTAAGGTATTCTGAATACTTTGGATTACTTAATATATTATCATGCTGTTTACAACTACATGAATGTACTATTGCTGTGATTTATTACTGTTACTGAAGGTCCGCGGCTCCGAACCGTAGTAAAGGGACCTCTGACTAATACGGTGGGTTCTGTGTCGGGCTCGTAGCCGAAAACTAGCTTTAATAGCTTAATAGCTTACTTACAACTGGGCTCGTCAGGCACTCTTCTTGGCTGCAGTGGTTATTATTATATTTACATGCTTCCAGCTCCCGTTTTTGCTCGATGACAGCTCGTACTTTTCCTTTTTCTCCCTCCCTCGCTCACAGACACATAACGTGTATGGCAGTCCATTCTCCCTGCAGCACGGACTACACTGCCTATGATGCTACATTCTTTAGAGCTATACCGGTAGCATTCTGCCTATTAGCTTAGCACAACAACAACAGGCGCTCTCTCACCCAGGAAACACGCAGAGAGAGAGCGTCACCCTGTAACCATGGCAACCGTAACGCTGCCGCCTGGAACAACAGAACGTAGCTGTCAAACAAAACCCAAACAGTCCTGACCCGCCACAATATGAAACAGGGAAGTACCGCCGTGTAATCCATTTATTTCAACAAAGTAACTGTATTCTAAATACCACCTTTTTAAACGGTAACTGTAACAGAATACAGTTACTCATATTTTGTATTTTAAAAACGTAACGGCGGTACATGTATTCCGTTACTCCCCAACACTGTCTACGACTAATTCAATTAGTACACAAACCTTCGAGCCAACTTTACTGGCTGATTTTAGCCAAGAAGTAATGCTCCAATGTAACGATAGCGCAACCAGCTTACAACTCTAGGCCAAATTAAAATAGAGGCTTTGTGTGGTCCGGGGCCACAGTCTAGATTAAATGTGAGCCTCGACACTGTGACTGATCCTCCATACAGCACGTTTCAAAGGAAGACGCTCACAGTACCCCACCAACCAGCCACAGCTCTGCACCACACCACTGGTATAAGGCCCATTAATGTGGCTGAGAACGAAGAAAAAATTAGACCATGAAGAAGATTCAGAAAAGTAGCACACATTTCAATCAGCTTCTGCTGCAAGCAATTAGACTGAACCAAACTAGGACTGAGCAAAGATTTAAATTTCCTGTAAAAACAACACGGTTATGGGGATTTTCACTGTAATTCTGCCACAACTAAAGACAGCACCATGCAGCGAGGTAATTTGGATAATAAAGGCCTCCAGGAAGAAAAAAAGCGACTTTATTAAGATTTTGCATAAAATGAAATTAATGAGAAACTCCAGGAGATAAAAGAGGTAAGGTAAAAGAGCAAACCAATATAAATAAAAAAGTTTGATATGATTATCGACGTACCTGCTGGGAGCCAAAACAAAAATTGCAGCGTGCTGCTTTAGCCTGCTTTTTAAAATCTGAGCTGGAGCCAATCCTTGGCCATTCAAAGATTAAAATAAGCCTGATATTTATGTTTGCCAAGATTTTCCAAGTCTCTTTCATGTGATGTAGTTTAAATTAAGTACTAAAATCGGGATAAATTAGATTATCCACAGAAAAGGAAAATGTGCTTTGAAGCATGACTCTCCTGGGAAATAATAAAAATAACTGCTGGAGTGCATGTCAGCATTCTTAAATGTCAGTTCGATTAACTGTGCTGTGTTTAACCAAAGGAAACAAAGTGTTGGGGCATTGGATGGTTGGGATATTCCTTTTCTCTCCTTGGGATTTCCTTGCTTTCCTATTCCCAAGACAACAAAACACCAGGGGTGCTAGCATGTCCCGACACGTGCACGAGCATGTGCAGCTGGTTTACGAGGTACTGCTCGCATACACTGAGGGCAGACACGCGGACTGGGCAGCATCCGGGGCAGGGCCGTGGCTAATGAGAAGAGGACGCTCCATTAACACTCCCCAGGGCTAAAAGCTTGGTAGTCACAACGCACTTGTGTCACAAAGGCAGAGGAATCATAAGGAAAGTGTTGACGAACTGGAAGAGCTTATCTAACCCTGACACACATGCACACTGAGTAAAAATAAAGACGAGCTGAAGCAACTGGAGTTAATATCCTGTTCAGCGTGGCTGCTGACTGAATTGATGTCAGTGTGATGTTAGGATTAAGGAAAAGATGAGAGGGCGTGCTGAGGTCTTTATTGGTATGGGGTAGATAGTTTATAAAATTGCACAAGTTAACTTTAATGCAGTGATGATTTAAAGATTGATTTCTTTATTGAGGAAAGCAAAATAGATCTCAGGGAGCCCTTTTATCATTTTGTGCCTCCTCACATTTCTAGGAGGGATAAAGGGACGTAAACTCCACCAAAAGTCAACAGATCCCTTAATATTTTGGCTCCTGACTGACGGGAGCTTCCCCTCCTGACGCTATTAAAACCTGCTAGAAGCCTCTGCCAAAATTAATGAGATGACAGATGAGCTGAGCTTTTTTTCTCTCTTCTTCAAACTGCTGCTGAGTCATGAGGAAATGAGCAGCGGAATCATTACACCATGAAATCCAGCCAGACAGAGAAAAACACTGTGAAGCGTTTATTGTAAAGGAGAATGACAGAAAGAACGAGAGAGGGAAGAAGCAGACGAGGTCTAACCCCGAGAGGTGGCTGCTGTCGCGCCGATATCCAACATGGATAGAAGAGTCCAGATCTTGACCCCGCACAGCGGTCCCATCACACTGCTAATTGGAAAGGGTGTGAGCTCTGCGCTGATAGAATTAGAGCGCCAAAGTGTGTGAGCGAAGGAAGAGCACACCTTAGATCACCACTTGTGATTCTGCTTGGTTTCCAGACCGTTAACGGTAATGCGAAAAAAATATCCTTGAGAAGAAATGGTTCTGCTGGAGCTATAAATAACAGGTACAAGACAGGTAGATGACTTTACACAACGCCCGACATGCTCTGTCAACAGTTTGTTTCAACAGCAGCTGTTTCCCCTGCCTCTTTTCTACCTTGGCGCCTAATGAAGAAAAGGACAGGAGAAGGCGGGAGGATCGGCTCGCAGATGAGATTAAAGAAAAAGAGCCCATCAGAAATCAGAATCACAGACATCCCACCAACTAAGAAGCTGCTGGTTAATAATCAGTTAGTTTTTAAACATGTTGCATCTATTCTCTGCAGCAGCACACCATTTGACCTTAATTTATTATCCATCCATCCATCCATCCATCTTCATCCGCTTTATCCGAGGCCGGGTCGCGGGGGCAGCAGCCTAAGCAGAGAGGCCCAGACCTCCCTCTCCCCAGCCACCTCCTCCAGCTTATCCGGGGGAACACCAAGGCGCCCCGGGGCCTTCTCCCGGTGGGACATGCCTGGAACACCTCACCCAGGAGGCGTGCAGGAGGCATCCTTGTCAGATGCTTGAACCACCTCAGCTGGCTCCTTTCGATGTGGAGCAGCAGCGGCTCTACTCTGAGCCCCTCCCGGATGGCCGAACTTCTCACCCTATCTCTAAGGGAGAGGCCAGCCACCCTTCGGAGGAAGCTCATTTCTGCCGCTTGTATCCGCGATCTCGTCCTTTCGGTCACTACCCACAGCTCGTGGCCATAGGTGAGGGTAGGGACGTAGATCGACCGGTAAATTGAGAGCTTCGCTTTTACACTCAGCTCCTTTTCACCACGACGGACCGGTGCAGCGTCCGCATTACTGCAGCTGCAGCCCCAATCACCTTAATTTATTAGTAGCAGAAAAAGAAAAAGCTACCTCATGTGCCCACATGACATCTGAGAGCTGAAGTGCAGGGTACGCGCTCTCTGTGAGCTCTCTAAGACTGTTATAAGACCTCTAATCCGCTATTCTTCCCAAAAAATGTAAACAAGGTGTTGCTCACTGTTATGAATACAGCAGCACTGCTATGCCTGTGGAAGTCTTGTAAACACTTAAGGGAACAGCAGCCATGGAAGAATAATCCATGGGATATATAAATGCTGTGCAAAAAATAGAAAATCAATAGTTGTTTAGTCCCCACATATTACTTGGTTTTACTAACACGGGGGCGGAGAGCCACATCGTTGCTTTTCATTCATCTGTTACGGTCATGATGACATGGAGGTCAGCGTGGTGCTACGAAACTTGCTATAATGAGTGTTTGAAACTCCGCATATACGCACACTCACAGAGAAACGTTTCTTGTTATTTGCCGTACTTTAGTCCAATCTAAATCAGTGTGGACCTGCACTGCGAGGCCGGCTCATTAAAATGTAACTCTAATGTTGGAAAGCAACGGACCGTGATAAAACAGGCCCAGAGGTATGGAAACACAATGACCTCTAGTTTGTGAGACACTGAAGGGTAGATCCATGGTGGAGGCTTTTCCTCTGGCTTCGTTGTAATACTTAGAAATGGGAAAGGACCTAATAATCTTTGTTGGTACCTCTTTCATCCTCTCTTACCCCCTCAAGTTAAACTCAGCGTTCGGCTAAAAATAATCACAAGGAAAGCAAACAAAATGGAAAATATTTTCGTTTCTGGACAAAGGGAATGAAAGTGAGAGTGCTTATCCCGCAGACTCTAGAAGATGAACACAGCCGCTGGGTATAAGAAAGTGAAGCCAAAGCAGAAGCTCCTTGAAATCCAATACAACTGAGTATCACTGGGTGTTGGCTCCACAAAAAATAAATGTGTCTGCAACAGACGCCCATCCAAAAAACCGATCTTCTCGGGTGAATTCTTGGTTAGTGGTGATTTTAAAACGATTTCATCACTAAAAAGAACTAAAAGGGCAACATAAAAACCCCAAGATGCTCTCCAATGCATCCATCCATGTGTGTAAATGTTGGGTAGAAAGCACTTACAAAGCATAGAAGAGAGTGCTTGTGTGAATATGTGAATGTTTCATGTTGTATAAAGCACCAGAGTAGAAAAGCGCTATATATTTACCGTTCTCCAGTCACTCTACCCTCTCCAAATATATTCCCTTATAACTCCAAAAACCAAGATGGTGACGGCCCCCACTGGCAACACTGTCCTGTGTTGGTAACAATGTAATAGGGTTGCAGAAAAGCTGGTGCCAACCCCTGGACAGATCAGAGTCAGGGCCAACATAGAGACAGGCAACAGTTTACACTCTTACACAATCTAATACTTATTTGTCTTTCCTACACAGGTTTGCTCTTAAAGTTAACTCCATTCTGGGAGAGTGAATCTTGAGCTGCTTCAGCTCAGCTCTGCTGAGAATCTTTAAAGCGATGGTTGGGACTTCCAGTCAATCAATCAATCAATTAATTAAACAGATTATTATGGATTTGAAAATCTTTCTTGGTCTTCATATGTACCTATTTTCAGTGATATCAACTTTAATTGCATTTTTCAAGTTACCTATATGTGACTACAGCATAATAAAACTGGAAATTCTGTTTTTGGTTTGCCAAACCATATTTTTAACGCCGCCCTCAGCTCATGCGCTAATCACATGAGCCAAGGTGTGAAAAAGGGTGCGGGTCATTATCAGCAGAGGTTTCAGGTGAAACTATTGTGAGACCCAATCATGTGACTTACTGAGATCACTTTCATAACCTATAAATGATCTTAAAGCTTCACCGTTACATTACAATAACAATAATTACAGTAATTTAGCAAATGTGGCATGCTTATAGAAATTAGAAATATCCTGTCTCAGAGTGACGCTGAAAAACTAGTTCATGCATTTATTGCTTCCATGTTGGATGACTGTAATTCACTATTATCAGGATGTCCAAAAAACTCACTGAAAAGCCTTCAGTTAATCCAAAATGCTGCAGCAAGAGTACTGACAGGGACTAGAAAGAGAGAGCATATTTCTCCTGTTTTGGCTTCCTGTTAAATCCAGAATTGAATTCAAAATCCTGCTCCTCACATACAAGGTCTTAAATAATCAGGCCCCATCTTATCTTAATGACCTTGTAGTACCATATTACCCTATTAGAGCACTTCGCTCTCGCTCTGCAGGCCTACTTGTTGTTCCTAGAGTATTTAAAAGTAGAATGGGAGGCAGAGCCTTCAGTTTTCAGGCCCCTCTTCTGTGGAACCAGCTTCCAGTTTGGATTCAGGAGACAGACACTATCTCTACTTTCAAGATTAGGCTTCAAACTTTCCTTTTTGCTAAAGCATATAGTTAGGGCTGGACCAGGTGACCCTGAATCCTCCCTTAGTTATGCTGCAATAGACGTAGGCTGCCGGGGGATTCCCATGATGCATTGAGTTTTTCCTTTCCAGTCACCTTTCTCGCTCACTATGTATTAACAGACCTCTCTGCATTGAATCATATCTGTTATTAACCTCTGTCTCTCTTCCACAGCATGTCTTTATCCTGTCTTCCTTCTCTCACCCCAACCAATCACAGCAGATGGCCCCGCCCCTCCCTGAGCCTGGTTCTGCCGGAGGTTTCTTCCTGTTAAAAGGGAGTTTTTCCTTCCCACTGTCACCAAAGTGCTGCTCATAGGGGGTCATATGATTGTTGGGTTTTTCTCTGTATCTATGAAGCGCCTTGAGGCAACTTTTGTTGTGATTTGGCGCTATATAAATAAAATTGAATTGAAATTGAATTGAATTATAATAGTTCTAACATTTTTCATAAGCATCTTAATTCAGAACTTCTTATCACACGCTGCTCCTGCTATGATCCATATATGAATATGATACAATTTTAGTATGCCTATTCAATATCTACATGTTACTACTGGACAGCAAGAAAGAAAAAATTCCATATCTTTTCGCCCCCGAGGCTGCAACCATCACTTATTTATTCATAGACCCGAAAGCGTGATTCACCATCACAGGTTTTTTTTGACTACCAGAAGATTAGGAGGGACAATCTGGCCTTTATGATGCTGCATTATTGCAGGCAGTGAAATACTCAGACAGCTGTGTCACTCCACTGTGGAGCAAACACAAAGGCCATTCGTTGGGGCAGTACAGCCAGAGTGATTATTAGTGTCACCCAGCCACAGAGTGCTGCGTAGCTCCACAGGTGGCTGCAAATCTGACAGTGAAAAAAACAGACATTAATAAAAAACTATGAATAATAAACACATTCATTTTGGGCTCACACAGAGAAGATAATGTGCCATACTGCCGTTGTTATCATTTTAGCCTGATGACGATAACGTCTGAAAGTGCTTTGAGGAACTGATAAGAAGGCTGACTGGAGTTTTGATGTATGATCCGTGATAAATGATCGCATTGTTCTTCTGCTAGTTTTAGGTTTTATTTAGCCACTTTGCTCTGCACTCTTTCAGCTTTTAAACTCTCTCTGCCTGTGTTAGTGAGACGAACAACGCAATCAAAGAAACACACTGCACTCCTGTTCTGCTGCTGCACCACACTTCAGATAAATTACACCGATTCCTCGCTTCTGATGTCAAACGGATGGGCCTATATCTTCTATAACAGCAGGGAAGCCATCAAACACGAGGTTCAATTAAAGCCCCGAGTTCTCAAGGTGAAAGGCATCTTGCCCAACACCTAGCTGCACACAGACACAATTAGCATAGAATAATTATTACTGTCACACAGCCAGTGGTTTCAACAACTTTAACAGCAGAAGCCAAACATCATTTATGCAAGATAAGCTGTTTGATGAGAAAAGAAAAACAACACTTTTTTCTTCCTTGAAATGAACAGTTCATAAGCCAGACAGTCCTGCTTCGGTTCAAATGAATTGATGAAAACTTATTTTTTCATTTCTTACTGGTTCTGAACTTCTCACTGCTAAAGTGCGCACTGATGTGAATGTGTCAAAGTTCTCATATCAAATTTGATCCTGGAGTCTTTCGTTGTTTGTTCTTTTGCACAGAAGTTTTTTCTGCACTTCACCAACACAAACTGTTTGAAAGTGCCAGAGATGTTCCCTACTATATCAATTCACAGTGTACCGACAGGCCATCTCCTTCAATTTTTAATCTCTCCGGGTTCCCCCTTGTCTGCCATCCAGGTGCAGTCAAACCATCACTCTACAGCCTAAATCATTGCCTCTGTCAGTTAACAAGTTGTGGGAAGGAGTCATCCTCAAACAGACAAATGAAGGCCCATCACCACTGCCCGGATGCGAATTGTTTTTATTAGCCGACAAAATGTGGGTGCTTAGCTGTCACTACAGGGTTCTCGCAGCAGGTCTGCTTTCCTGTCGTCCTGATATTTTAAATCCTGATGCAATCTGACGGCCGGGGCATTTCAACTCACAGGAGACATATACTTTTTTTAACAGCTTCTTCTGAGATAGTAGAGGGACACACACTGAAAACATTTATGCACCAAAAGCCACTTACATTCATGCATTACATTCACAAAGATGAAAACTTCACACATGGTGTACTGGCTGCGATTGAGGGGCGGTTGGTGCATGAAATGAGAGGAAATATAGGCAGAAAACTGCACTGTTCTGCCACAAATACTGCAACAACAGCAGGCTCTCACCATAGTGACGGAGTACAGTTCAACTTAAGTGGGCAACATGATGTTACCTCATTTCCTCAAACCTTATATTTCAACCTTTGCCATCTATATGCTAATAAGAAGCATGCGTTGCTTCTTTTCAATATTAAATAGCCTAAATGGAGCTAAAGTACTGCCCTTTCATTTCAAAAGACATACAGTCATTTAACATATTTGTGAATTTTAAAACCGAAACACGGCCTTTCACATGTCTTCATCGTCTGAATGAACATCTGAATTATGTGTTTATTATTCTGCTGTCTTCCAACCCAACCCAAACACATTTAAATACAATTGTCAAGTCTGATGCTTGAATTATATGATTTCAAGCTGCTATAATGCCAACCTGCCATCATCAAAAAGCATCAAAATAATGTGATAACAAGCATTCGTTCTTCTCGAGATGTCCTGCTGCTGCAACCCAGAAAGAAAGACATTCCTGCAAGAAAGTCGTGCCGGGATGTCAACCCTAATAAAGATATCTTGCATTTTAATCCGTGTGTATATGTATATGTGTGTGTGTGTGTGTGTGTGTGTGGCAACAGAGTGAGCAGACAGGGATTTTCTGGCACTTAAAGTCAACCTTCGGGCCAAATGGGTGTGGATTTCACTCTCTCCATCTCTGTGTGTCTGTTCACGTGTGCATTCTGGTGGAGAGTGCGCTCCACTAGAATGTGGGTGTTAGGAGTGAAAAATGAATGTTTGTGTCCATATTTAATTATAGGCGTGCATTTATGCATCTATGTGTGTGTATGTTTGTGCAGGATAGCCTCGGCCTAGATGTGCTATACACAAAAAGACCAATCGCATTTAGAAGACTCTAATTTTCCTCGTGCATGCCAGCGATTGTGCAAAGCTGTCAGTGGTGGAGGGATCCCAGTCGCAATAGTAAACACACCCTTACATACAAATCCATAAGTCAAATAAATATTTTATGCTTTGGTTCATTATATTGCTACTCCAAAGCCATGACAGCAATCATCAGCTTCTATTAAGTTTGCCTTGAAACAAAATCCATTCACTGAACAGAATCAACCCCAGATCATAATTAAGGCTCTCATTAGGGTTGCACCACCTGATCATTCAACAGTGCTCTAACAGCTGACTACAAGATGCATAAACAAGGAGATCAATCAGTACTGCATAATTTTTCTGAGCGGGGAAACACACCAAATGTCAGCAGATCAATACAGGAGAAGGAGCAAATAATGAACTTGCTTTGGATCACAAAGGTGGGGTCAAGATTCAGAGGCATTTCTGAAAATGGTTTTAATCACAAGGCTGGCAAAGCTCTCTGCTTTGTGGAGTTTAGTAATCCTGAAGAAAGGTGATGCTGGGGAATGGCTCTTCATCATTTTGATCTTGGGCTTAGGCTAATGACAGATTTTTGGAAAGCCTTGTTTCCCACTAACAGCAGCATCACACACTTGGTTAATGCTGCAGGCTAATCGCAGTATCGATATTATTGACAGAGGCTATACTTAGTTTGATCCCTGTCAGAAGCCTCTAAGCTTCCAGTCGTCAGTCTGGCCGCTTGCCTATCAGATGTGTGAGTAAGATGATAAGTGTAACCCCTAGCGTTCATCAAGTGCACGGAGATGTGGCAGAATGGAAGGAAGGTGGGGAAAAAAACTTACCCCGAGGATGACAGTGTCTTCTCCTTGAAATATTGGGATGAACTTATCTCCGCGGATAATTTCGGACTGGTTCAGTGGACGAAATCGACATAACACCTTGATATTGCATTCACCGTTCGCATCGGCCATTGTGAAAATAAAAATTTGTGGTTTAGCTTCCAAAGAGATAAAGAGGAGTTTAAAAAAATAAAAATAATAGCCTGATTTAAAAAAAAAGCCCCTGTGCAACCTTTTCTCCTAAAGCACCTGCACGCAAACTGGAACCACCGGATATAGCCACATGCAAAGCGAGACTGGCAGGCGAAGCATTTGGAGTTTGGGGTTGCAAATTATTAAAAGAAATGTAAAATAAAAGCAAAACAGAAGCAGCTCCTGGGTGTTTATTAAATTGCCCTCAAATCAAAGCTGAGCTGCATCTCGGCGGTGGAGAACATATGGAGAGTTGTAAATGGGGAGTAGAGTCCAAACCGGTCCGGTCGGTCTGGATAGGCTGCAGGCTTCTCAGAGGCATGCCTTGCATCACTGTCAGCCCTGCTCTCTCACTGTGGGCGGGGCGTGGTAGCGACTCAAATCCTCTCTCATCAGCACCGCGGGCAGAGGGACCGAAGAGCAGGGAGGAGCGCTCCAACTCTGTCATATATACATGAATTAGCCTCCATGGAAACTTCTTCAATGTTTCAGATGCAGCAGCTGTTGCAAAAGTACGAAGTATTTCTGGCATTTACGGAGGCATTTCTGAAAACAGTAGTTTGTAAGGAGCGGGTCTAGGGCTGCACCAGTCTGGTCGTCATGGCAATGCTGTTTTGCATGAGAGGGTAGTCATGTGGGAACTAAAGGGTTCATAATTTCCCCCCAGAGGCTTTCCAGTCTTAAGCAGCGCACTGTGAAGTTAACGAGAAGCCTTTGACACAAAACAAAAAGTCAGAATGATCAGATTCGCATATATGAGTAAACGGGTGAGATGTTATTTTGGGGGGAGTTCCCGCAGTGCACGTCTTGTATCAGACCCCGATTGGTAAATGCACATGTCTTTCAAACTCCGTGCCCTCAGGCTTGCAACAGACTTTTTTGGTATGCTTATTAAAATTCATGAAAATCGAAACAACCTAGACATCATCATCAGAGGGTTTTTTAAAAAAGATTCATATAAGATATTCAAGAGCCAAACGGGAACTTATACAGCTGTCTTAGCAAGCCAATTACCCCTCATGATGAGTGAGCATCTTTCTGTGTGCATTAATTTCTTAAAGTCGGCTATACCAACTGCACTTGAAAAAGAGCATCCACTGCATATGCACTGTAAATGAGTTAGTTACATATTATGAAATGTACATAAGTATATAACGTAAATTATAAATATTATTTTCAAACATGTCGATTTGAGCAGAAGAATATTGCACATCAGGGTTATTCATAAGTTGTTGACAGATCGACCCACAGCAGTATTACAGCTTTTAGGGAGAAGCTGCAACGACATAATATAAGATGCGTGTTTATAATTTAATAACATGTAGGGGAAAACACGACAACTTGGTCTTTTCCTGATCGTGAATCATCCTATTAATCGAGGATCTTTGAACCCATTGATCCAAATTTTTCTTAAAAACATAAAAACAACTCTTTGGCGCCATCATTTGACGGCATTATGTTACAACACAGTTACGTGTTTTATTTAAAACTAATAAACATAAATGTTATTGAAGAATTGAAGATAATGCATGCGACAGCTAATATCGCGTTTAATAGGAAAATAAAATAAAAAGACCAAAGCCTTATTGAGTCTTATTGAATAAAAGGCGCGCATGCGTGAAAGCGGTGTTCGTTTTCGGGTATGATTGTTTTATTGTCTTCGGTAAGCCGGCGAACTCTTTTCAATTGACGCAGCAGTCGCACGACAGTCCACCTGCCGGTGCCTGTACACAAATCAAGGGCACACGCCGTCACGTCAAGCTAGCGACCACATCGGCTTGGAAAGCTCCGCCGGCTGGGAGACTGCTGGCTCATCCATCGTTAGCTTTTGTCATACTCAGACTCTGTCCAGCGATAATTTGCACGTTTTATTACATTCTTTTGTGATTCGTTGGTCTTCTTTTTTCCCTCCCGGTGACCATGGCTGATCCCAAATACGCAAATTTGCCAGGAATTGTAAGTGGCTAACGCTAGCAGACAGATGGCTATACTGCTAACTGGCAGTGCTATCTCCAGGCTTTGACAGCTAAGTTAGCTAACATCTCTGCCGTTTATTTCGTTGTCTGCTTTTTGTTTGCACTCACCGCGCAGCTGGCGTTTACAGCTGTAATCCCGTAGTTGCTTTATTTTTCAGCTAATTCCCCGAGTTGTGCTACGGAACACCAGAAGCAAGGGTTAGGAGATAGTTGTTGTTGAATGGGCCGGGGCGTTGGCCAGGCAAGCTGTAATAACCGGGATGTCTAACTGTTCCTTATTTTGTTTATCTAATTGTTTGCACAGGCGTTTAACGAGCCGGACGTGTATGAAACCGGTGACCTTCCTGAGGATGACCAGGCTCAGTTTGAGTCGGTAAGTGGGCGCCTTTCCCCCCCAAGTTGCCTGTTCTTTAATTTTCTGCACATTCAGCTAACTAGCTAACAAGTGTTTACACGTAGATTTATGATTGACAGTACGGAATAACAGCTTCTCACTTTTACTGTATAAATTACATGGCAAAGGGCGGATATGTCAGCGGTACTATGCATGTAAAGAATCTGTCCCTGTGCCTTTCCTGTCCTTACCAGCTCTGCAGGGCGAGTGAAATACTATTTGTAAGACGTGTACAAATACCCCGTTGTTGATGCTCTTGTTTAAAATATCGAGTTGAAGTAGTGAACTTTGTTCATATTTTATACAATACATACAACTGACTTCCACACATTGTCCCTGTTATGTATGTTTCTTTTTTAAATTATTTTCATATGTTGACAGAACTAAGGCACAAGTGCATAATAAAAACAAAAATGTCAGTAGAAGCATTTTAAAATTGGATTCAGACACAGCATATCAGCAAACCAAACATTCAGGCACTGACGTTGTCTTTTTTAGAAATCTCTTTTGCTGTCATCAATAGTGATCGAACTCTTGTGACTGCAAGAGTTCAGGCTTGTTTATCAGGACAGCTCTTGGTGAGCTGGTCTGACTTTGGTTTTAACCATGTCTGGGCTATTTTTTCAGACCAGCTGAGAGAATGCTAATTGGCATTTTCCTTCCATGTTTTCATGTTTGCTCTTCCTATTCCCTTGCCCTTGTTTTGACTCTTCCCCCACCCTCCTGGGACCCTAGTTTGTACAAGTAAGACTGGCTCAATTTTTCTCTCAGTGAGCTTAATGCTTTTTTTATGCATGTTTTTGTTTTTTTTAAATTCCCATAGTCACTATTTCTGCCTCTAATGACTGGAATGATATGAGAAATAGATCAGCGACTCTCTTTGTGCAGTGTAATTCAACCCTTTTTGATTGTTGTGAAGTGGAAGGAATTGATTCTTTTCCTCCTATTCTTGCTGCTCTTTTAAAAATTTCTAAGGGATAATGGTGTTGGTGGGTATTCAGCAGAATTGATTTACTCTTTCATGCTTTGACAAAGCAGTGAGGGTTCAAATGTGTGCCTGTGTGAGCGTGAAGCTTTTGGCAGAAGAAATAAGTGTGTTTATTTGTTCTAGGGATTTCTCTTTTTAACCTGCTGTCATGTTCTAATAATTGCTTCTTGGCTAACTTCACTGTTCTGACTAACTGGACATTTTAACGGCCTCTTTACATTGCGTGATAACTTCTTACAGGTTCATTGAGCAAAATGGATATAAAAGAAAGTCACTCACAGTCTGCAGTAGACCTTTAAAATGATCAATAATGAGACTCGTGAATGCCTATTGAGAATAGTTTGTTGTGCTTTACATAAAATAAGCAGAAATATGTCAAGTGCGCATTCCACCTATGTTGTTCTCATGTTGTAGAAATGTAGCCAGACAAAAATGAAGCTTTGGAAATGGCTCTAGCATTGTGTGCTCCACAAGAGTGGTTTCTTAGCCATAGCTCCACAAGCTTGTTTTTGTTCTGTCACCATCCTTTTGGTTACCTTAGGCAAAAACAATGTGGTTGTGTTGGCCACTGGTTTATACATAATTTCACCTAGGGCAGCAAATTAGCATCTGTACTAATACTGACTAATGGAATGTATGCGGCATGTAACACAGATCAACATTGAGATGATTGCTTCTTTGCTGCTGTCATTATAAAATTCTTCACTTTTGGCAAACTACATACTAATTGTGTAGTGCCATAGCCAGCTTCAAAGAAAAATCTGTCGAATTAGGTAATCTCCAATTTGATGCTATATTTTTTTCCTGATGAATTGATTTGCAGACTTTAGTTGAACTAAAACATTGTAAATCACACAGTGTACTGGGGCTCTAACTTTGATATAGTTCACCATGTGCTTTGTTTTAGGTTAGCAGATTCATTTAGGATAAACTGCATGTGACTAACTAAGAACTCCAGTTTAATGAGCTGAGGATACATGCATTTGGGGGTTTGACTTGTTTTAGACATCCTCACCCTCCATTCTGAATCATAATTAATGTTTTGAAACACCAGGCTCTTCATTACTATAAAAGGTATCATGAGGGAGAGAAACTTGGTGGTATTAAAGGACCACATTATCACGGTGAATTGGGAAAGACGGAAAGAACTCGGAGACCATCTTAAACTGTCTGAGCAAAGTCTCCAGGGTGTTTGGCAGCTACTCTCAGAACACTGCTTTCTTTCTTATCTTTCCCCGACCTTGGCCAACTGTTCCTGTTGTGTGCATGGCATGTGATAACCACATTAATCTGTGTTGTCTCTCTCTCTCTCCCCCCTATTTTTTTTTCTCTCCCTCTGCTCTTCCGTTATTTTCTCTAACTCTTTGGAAACCCAAGGAGCTGGTAAGAGCCTGACTAACTCTCCTCTTCCTCCTCCTCCTCCTCCATCATGTCATATGTGTAACTTGTCTAAGGTTTTGTGTCTCTTTTTATCCTGATGTTTGTGAGCCCACTCATAGCACCTTTGTGTTTGTGTCAGCACTGTTTTAATTCGACCCATTGCATGTAGTTCATCGTAATTGATCACTAAAAAAGTTTTGATCAAATGATCCATGGTATTTCCAATCACTAATCAAAACCTGTCATTTAGAAAAGAAAGTGTTAGTTACTTCCAGCTGTGGTTCTGCCTTTTCCATTCACTCCACATCGTTTTATCATAGTAAACCTATAGCACACAGATGACATATTTGTTTGTAAAGATGACACTACAGTCAGTCTTTGCTGAAACTATGAATGACCTTGAAATTATCTGGTTGTGTAAAAGCTGGACCAAACAATGGATGTGAAACGCTTTCAGATTCTGATGATTCATGGTTAAAATGGGTTTTAATTTCTATGGGTATCTGGACTTGGTTGACAATAATACACACAATAAATGATCTTACCGTATGTTTCGGACCATAAGGCACACCGGATTATGAGGCGCATTAAGCAAAACAAAACAGTCAGATATGTCAAACTTTACTCAACTCATTCTTCTTGCTTCCTCCACTTCCGTAACATTGATTCATTAATGTTGAATTCTCTGGCAGCTGCTCTATTCCCATGTTGTTGCAGTATGTTAATGACTAACCTCGCATTGCGGTTGATGGATTATCTCAGTTGTTCTACTGACTGAAGTTTGGTCCGTTTACAGCATCCTGCCATGCGGCTGCATTTGTCCCTAACGTTAGCTTTTATCGAGTGGAAAAAAGTTAGCATTAGCACAACACGCATAGCTGTGTCGCTAGCAATCACGTAGCACATCATTATATACCAGCTAGTCCAACTTCAGTAACCCTACAAACGCCACTGCTGTTTAGTTTTCTGTCTTCGTTTATGTTGTAAGTGATAGCAGAGCTGTACGTTTGAATTTTTTTCAGAAATCTCTCAGTCAGAACATGCTATATGTTTAGGTTGAAACTAGCGAGCTAACTTCCTGCTAACGTCTAACTCCATTAAATTTAATAAATTCTGTTTTCATGGATGCTTGGATGTTAAACTTAATTGTTACACCTGATAAAGCAGCAACGCTGATCATTTTATTAAAGATTAAAGAATAAAGACAGTTTTAACTCTCAGTAATGCTGCAGTGTTCGTTTGACTTTTGTACCTTAAGCGGACACACTTTTGGACCCAGATTCCTCAGCGAGGCTCCTGACTACGGTAGCCGTAATGCTCAGACAATCCATTAAGTGGTGCAGCTTCGTAGCTTACCAAAGTCATACTAAAACATTTTTTGACAGATTTTTGAGCGCCGTTTACCGCATAAAATCATTTCGAGCTAAGTAAGCACAACCAGAATTCATACATAAGGCTCACTGGTTTATAAGGCGCACTGTCGATTTTTGAGAAAATTAAAGGATTTTAAGTGTGCCTTATAGTGCGGAAAATACGGTAATCATATTTTTGGGCAGTGATCAGACAAAGGTTTCCTGTCCAAATTTACCAACCTTTCAATGTATTTTAAGTGCACCTGGGGCTTTGAGTCTTTTGGCTCACTGATTTGGCTAATTTAACTGTGTGAGTTTGTTGATGTTCAGCTGACTTTATTTCCTGGTTTTTCAATGACAGGAGGAGCTTTGCAGTGACAGCGTGGAGAGGATTGTGGTCAACCCCAATGCTGCTTATGACAAGTTCAAAGACAAGAATGTCAGCACCAAGGGACTTGGTCAGTTTCTCACTTTTAATTTAATAACGATGTATTAAGTTGAATAACAAAATATGTGGTGGTATACCACATCATTGCATTAGGTCACATGTTTCTTTATTACATTTTACATCCACTGTCTGTCAAATGCACCATTTTTACAAATTACAACATCCATGTGTTTTAAGAAAGTATTTATCCTTCATTAAAATGAAATTATATATTTGTGGCTGGTATTAAAAATGTACAGACTTGAGTGGAAATTAATGAATTATCATGTCACATTTGTAGACAAAAAACAAAGTGTTACTTTAGTCTGTTGCTAACATATCTATCTCGTTAATGCCGGGCTCACACTGTGCGATTTTGTCAGTCGCGCGATTCAGCTCCTGCTCAAACTGTACGATTGACTCGCAGGGGTTAGAAGTTCGTAGGTCACGATGCAGGGTCTCACACTATACGACCCGATGCTCTGATGCGACCCGAGTGCTCACACTGTGCGTCCATAAAATTAAGGTTATAACAGAAATTCTGTCGCTTGCTCTCCCTCTCTGTCTTTCACTCACACAGACACGCACACCACCGCCATCAACTTTGCTAAATTGCTAATGAAAAATATTGATCAGGCAGCTGTGATTGAGCAGCAATGTCCATCCAACTATTTCCACGGTTGTTGTGGTTGTGATAATTTTGTGAGGCCACATCGAAAAGGCTCGGATGAGCTTGCCAAAGTTCTACAAGTGCCTCCATCGCTTGTGTCCAGATCACACACTGCACTGCCGTGCTCCGCAGTCTTTTTCGCTGACATTTGTGTTTGCGCGTGCGCAGTGTGAGAAACTGCGGTGACAGGTTTGAAAATCCTCACGACCAAGCGATTGATGATTGGGAGCTGGTCGTGAGGTGTTAATCGCTTCTCGTTACCCCACGTATACTACACGATGCACGACGCACGATGAAGGCCAAAATCGGGCCGATCGCTAAAACGGTCGCACGACTCAAAAATCGGCTCAAAATGGGCCAAAAATCGCACAGTGTGAGCCCGGCATAAGGTACAGAATGCAGAAGAGCTGCTTTGGCTTCAGTTAGTTAGGAGATTATTAATTGGTTCATTGAATTAAAGCCTATAAAGTTAACATATTGCTAAAATTGGCAAAAGTAATAAAAAAGAAAAGTAAATGACACACATTCCTTTGCTTCTTTGGCTGCCCTGTCTTTAAAATTTTCATCTGCTGTCATTTGTATTTAATTGTTGTATAAGATAAATTTCTTCTTTAGTGTAAAGAAAACAAAAATCAATAAATATGTAAAACAAATTAAAATATTTTATTCCTTCAGTTTGTGCTATAACAAATAGATTTGCATTCTTAGAAACATCAGTTTCAGCTTTTAATGTCGTGTTTGTCACTTTCTCTCTCAACACATCTGTCCTTTCTTTTTCCAGACTTTTCAGACAGAATCAGTAAAAGCAGAAGAGTTGGCTATGAGTCAGGAGAATTTGAGATCGTGAGTACATTCTGCTCAGCAGAAGAACATTACTTTGTTCTCATAAAAAGACTTTTTATTTTGTTCACTCTGTGTTTGTCATTTCTAATAAAAGTCAGAGAGCATGTGATGCTAGTGGCGTGATCATTTCTCTCAGCTCTTTTGTTATTGAATAATCATTCAGTTTCTCTGCTCTGTGGCTTAGCTTGGAGAGGGCTGTGGAGTGAAGGAGACTCCTCAGCAGAAGTATCAGCGCCTAGTGAATGAGATCCAGGAGCTCACGCAGGAGGTGGACACCATCCAGGTAACCTGCAAGCAATAGACGTGCACACACGTCCAAAAGAGCGTGTGAGGGATGATCATTCTTCTACCTGTATCTTAATGTTAGTAGCCTTTCTCCACATTGCTCATTTAGTATTGCATTTATTGAAGGGAAGAGCCACCATTGAGTTGGAACAATTTCAGCAAATCTAATCCAAAGCCTAATCTGACGAATACCAGAGTGTTAGTGAGAAGAGGGTTTATCTTAAAATGGCATAGCAGGTTGGCTAAACTGGCTGGTGCCACCAAGGGAAAGACTAGTGAGCTTCCTGAAAGCCTGCCTCAGGTATGCTTTTATCAACACCTGACTAGGTGTGGCCAATTAGCACCAGCTGAACACACTGAAGAGATTAGTGGCTGCAGAGGGACGTAACAATGCACTAAAGCTAAAGTCCACTGTGAAAATTTGCTAGATTACAACCAACAATGTTGATTAACAAAGTTTCCTCCCTGTCATGGCCCAAGAAATAGCTCACACCCTCAAATTTAAATTTTATTTGTCACAAACACAACTATACACAGTATGACATGTGGTGAAATGCTTATTGCTGTGCAATACCCGACCACTAAATGGCAGTAAGAATTGACAGTAACATTTACAGATTACTACAAAAAAACCTGATTTTAACTTAGAAATTTAGAGTAAAATGTGCAAAAAACAGTTTATGTAAAGAATTATGAATAAAAACTAGAGTGCGTGTGGTGATGTGATGTGAGTGAGTCCAGTCCTACATCTGGTTCAGGGCCCGAATAGCCTGGGGCGAAGAAGTACTCCTCATACTCTCTGATTTGGTGTTAAGGGAGCGGAAGTGCTTCCCAGACCTCGGCAGTGAGAAGAGTTCATTGTTGGGATCTGAGAGGTCCATCATAATCTTCCTAGCTTTGGTCTTGCACCGCTTGGTGTAGATAGACAGCAGGTCAGGAAGCTCTGATCGAATGATGCGTTCGGCTGAGCGCACCACTCTTTGCAGATCTCGTCTGTCCTGTTTGGTGCTGTTCCCAAACCAGGTGCAGATGTTTCCCATCAGGACGCTCTCGATGCAGGAGTAAAAGTTCTTGAGCACTCTCAGCAGCAGGTGGAAGTCTCTAAGTCTTCTGAGGAAGAAGAGACACTGGTGGGCTTTCTTAACCAGGGTGTTAATGTGGCAGGACCATGACAGGTCCTGAGTGATGTGGTCACCCAGGTACCGGAAACTGTCCACTCTCTCCACTGGCGTGCCACTGATGATGAGGGGCTTGTAATTCCTCGCCTGCTTTGTAGTGAAGTCCACGATCAGCTCCTTAGTCTTGCTGATGTTTAGGAGGAGGTTAATCTCCTGACACCAGGTCTGTTCGTGTTGTCAGAGATCAGGCCCACAACAACAGTATCATCAGCAAACTTGACAATGGAGACAGACAACTGTTCATGCTCACTGCAGTAAATATTTTTGTATTGTTCACATTAAGTTTTATTTGCAATTCTGTATTTTTAGATTGGTTAGCGAGCAACATGGCCTAGAAGTAGATCCATATGCCTTTATTTACAAAAGCTAATCCAAAAATATTATATGATCAAATAATAATGCAAAAATATTAGTGTTTAATACTGCACTACACAGATTGTATTACCTGGCATCAAAGATGTGTGTCTCTCTGCGTCCAGGCTGCCACAAAGGAAAGTAATGCAGAGGAGCGCCTCACTCCAGTGGTGCTGGCCCAGCAGGCAGCCCAGCTCAAACAGCAGCTGGTTTCAGCTCATCTCGACTCACTGCTTGGACCACAGGCACACATCGACCTGGCTGACCCAGATGGCGCACTGGCCAGGTGAGTTGGCTGGAGTTAAGAAGACAATGAAGCACAAACGAGGGCAAGCACCTGGAGCCTGAAACTTAACACCACAGTCTGTTAGATCGTGCCAGCACTGTGATCTGAAAAACTGAAATGCTTGGGAAGAAAGAGGGTGCTCTGGAGAAATGGAGAGAATAAGAGTGATTGATATGGGAATTGGATTTTCCAAGCTTTAACCAGATATAATGAGATGGAGTAGTAAGGAAATAAGATTAATTGCACACATAAATGTTGCTGATCTCTAAGGGTATAGCTACCAGGAGCTAGGGGTGGGGGAAAAATTGATACTGTGTAGTATCGTGATATTTTGTTTGCTAATAATGTATCGATACAGGGACAGCAGAAATCGATATTTTGTTACAAAAAAGGTTTTTGTGCTCTGACCTCAGAGCATGTTGATCCTTTTTCTGAGCAAGAATCCTGACATTCCTTCACTGTCCAAATGTGACAGTTTACTTATTTTAATTTAAGACATGTTTTATTTTAATTAAGTTTAAAACTTTTTTATTTAATGTAAAATTATATTTTGTTTTAATTTACTTTCAAATTCTTCAGTTGCTGAAGGGGCTGCATAGTTTTCATAAATTGCATAGTTCAGAATAGCTATAATTGTACCAGATGGTTGCGTTCAGTTAAGTTGGACTAGACTGTAATACAAACCGTTCAGTTTGTCAACAATAAAACTGAAATGAGAGAAAGACTGAGTGTGAGACTTTGATATTAGATCAAATTAATATTGATAAAGTTTACCTTTATGTACAGAATCTGAATATCGCAAAATATTTTTAAAAATTGCAATAATATCGTATGGTGGGATGTATGGTGATTCCCACCTCTACCAGGAGCACAACACAACTAAGGGACGGATGATCGAGGGAGGGAAATTAACTAAAAGAACACAGAAATCTTTGAAAAATGCCAGCGCCCAACTGAGCATAAGCAAAGGAAGCCGTGGGATTAAAAGAGAAAAACACAAACAAGAGAAAGTAAAGAAAAAGTGAGGAAAACACCTTCACAAACCTTCACTTGCAGTTAATAACACTGACTTAAAGGATTGAGAGGGAGGGAAGACCACACTCATGGCAGCACATGGGGTTGGTAACAATAGTGAACATATTATCCCTTTGTGTCTTTCTTCCCTTCTCATAGGCGTCTGCTCACCCAGCTGGAAGCCGCTAAGGGCAGCCGTGGCAGCGCTGCAGGAGACAGCAAGCCGACAGCATTAACTAAGGGCCCAGATGGAGTGGTACTCTACGAGTTGCACAGCAGACCAGAGCAGGAGAAATTTAATGAGTCTGCCAAGGTAAAGAGGAAAGAGAGGTGGATAAATGTCTGTGATGAATGCACACATAAAATGAGGCTGTATGGTCTCCTCGACGTGCTTTGTTTCTGCTCTTCTGAGTGGAATGTCAGAATACTCGATGGCAATAAGCAGGACAAAAGGAGGAAGGTATACATGTGGGTGTTTGTGTGTCTCTTGTGGGATGCTTGTTGTCACAGCCAGCCATGTGTTGCCTGTTCCGTCTCTGTAGATGGCGGAATTGGAGAAGCGTCTAGCTGAGCTGGAGATGTCTGTTGGCTCAGGATCAGACAAGCAGGTACACACACAGTCCCGCTGTCTCTCTCTCACAAACACACACACACACACACTGGCATTGTCTTCATGGGTCTTTGCTCTCATTCGCACTAATTCTGTGTGCCTGTCTCTATGTCACACTCACAGCAGAATTTTCTTGCTTCTGTTTTCAAGTAAAATAAAATATTCCACTTGATTTATGTAAATTCAAGCGGTGGCTTTGTTGTTTCTTGTTAAAATGCATTTTTCCCTCTTCACATTTACTTTATAGGGACCTCTGAGTGCTGGTGCTCAAGGAACCAGTTTGATGGTAAGAACACACTGTGGAGTTTGTGTCTCTATTCAAAACTCTGGGTATCTGATGTGCAGCCAGAGAACTGGGTCATACTTCAAAGGTGACATCAGTTCCTTCAAGTTTGTTTATTGCTGCTGTGCCAGTAGGAGGAACAAAAACGTAAAGTTTTGTGCTTGATTTTATATATAAACTTGTCCTCCTTTGTATCAGGACACCATAGAGCTCCTGCAGGCAAGGGTCAGTGCTCTGGACTCTGCTACTCTGGATCAAGTGGAGGCAAGACTGCAGGTGATTACTCCCCGTACAGCATTACAGCACAGTGTTAGGAGGAGGCAGCCTTTCCATATGAAGTGACAACACAGTTGCATCTTGATTACATTTGTACATCAGGTTTTTTTCCTAGATGCATTTTGGTTTGAAATGGTAGTGGGTTTTGTTTTTTGTATATATTTTGCTGTCTTTTGAGTTTCATCCATTGCGTTTAGTGCAGAGACAGGCCCGGATGTGTCAGTTGGAGGGGCATCTGGACTGTAGCTTTTGTATCTAACAAAAACTAAAAAACATTTTACTTTTCTGCAAGAACTCATCCCGTTTCTCTATAGCAGTTATTCCCAAAATCAAGAGTGCTGCAGCCCACTTAAAACTATAAAATCCAATCGGAATTTAAATGGTAAATGGCCAGTATTTATATAGCGCTTTACTAGATCCTAAGGACCCCAAAGCGCTTTACACATCCAGTCATCCAACCATTCACACACACATTCACACACTGGTGATGGCAGCTACATTGTAGCCACAGCCACCCTGGGGCGCACTGACAGAGGCGAGGCTGCCGGACACTGGCGCCACCGGGCCCTCTGACCACCACCAGTAGGCAACGGGTGAAGTGTCTCGCCCAAGGACACAACGACCGAGACTGTCTAAGCCGGGGCTCGAACCGGCAACCTTCCGATTACAAGGCGAACTCCCAACTCTTGAGCCAAGATCGCCCCAAATTTGTCTTAAATCTTCAGTCTAATCAAAATATAACAGAAAATTATGTATTTCCTTGAAAATTGTATTTTAAAAAAATAACAACAAATGGTTGGCTATAAATTCCTAATGCTAATCCGGTCATATGCATATTGTGAAGGCCAGTGTAGCCCACCTGCCACTGGGACACAAACTTCAATACAAGAGCATTCAGTTTTTGCCCAGAATAAAGAGTAATATCACAAACTAACCACCGCCTAGCACCAGTTTTAATTCAGTTTTTATGTAATTAAATGAATATAAATATGTAACTGCACATACTTGTAAGTAATTTCAAACT
The DNA here is from genome assembly GCF_056152115.1 of Neolamprologus brichardi. Taxonomy (NCBI): domain Eukaryota; kingdom Metazoa; phylum Chordata; class Actinopteri; order Cichliformes; family Cichlidae; genus Neolamprologus; species Neolamprologus brichardi. The sequence goes on along the minus strand of NC_142108.1, from coordinate 30,962,871 downwards.
GCGGCCCAGCTGCAGTTCCTTTGTGGCCCAAAAAGTCACTCTGAGGAGGTCTTTAGGTCACTGCTTGCTTTTTAAGAACAACATATACCTGAAACCTAAGGAGAACGTTCAGAGTGGAGGGTATTACACAAAGCTTAGGTCGGTCCAGCTTTGAGTCGGTGCTTTTATAGTTTGTGCCTTAATGTTGTTGCTCAGCTGATAAATATCTTTAGTTTTAAAATATGCCACAGTGACAGGATGTTGGGTTACTTGTGACACAGTTTACAGTGAAACACTAGTTGCCCCCAAGTGGTGCCTCTTGCAGAATTAGAATAAATTACCGTATATGTATAATGTTTTTTCTCTCCTGCAGAGTGTCCTCGGGAAGATGAATGAGATTGCTAAACACAAGGCAGCGATTGAAGACGCTGAAACACAAAACAAGGTTAGTAACCCCTGACCACCTTCAGTATCAAATAAAGGCTGTAATAATTGCAGATCTGTTTCTTTACAACTTCCAGGCTCAAACTGACCACATGTTGAGGCTGTTTCAGTAAATGTTTCTTCCGGACAGACATTTGTAATCATTAGAGCTGAAATGTTTTCATCAGTGTCAAGATTCTCGTTCCAATAAACTTCTAGTGTATATTTACAAAAGTCTGGTAGCAAGTGGGAAGAATATTGTTTATACAATTTCAGTTTAATGCTGATATTTCAAACTGCCAACATTCATAACCTCTGAGAGCCAAACCAAAGTGTAATCGAATAGTTTGGTTTTAGTTTGTTTTGTTTCTAAATAATGAATCAATTCAGGTTTTCACATCAGATCTAACAGATTTCATGCATTCACGTGTTGTATATGTAATTGACCAGCAGAGGGCAGGCTATGCTAATTATATAATTTCTATGAATAATGGTATAAATGGTTGGTGTGTGTTAGGTATATTGGTGTTTTAGAAAAATATTGTATTTGACCATCTGAAAGGTGTGTAAAGCAAAAAAAAATAACTGGAAAATCTTTCATTTTTATTTGTTAGAGGTTGTTAGAGTCCAGCACAACTGGGTTTTAAACATAAAATAACACCTGAACTGGCTTCAAAGGCCCTTTGAAGTGTCGGCGCGCTTTGGTTCATCAGTGTGTAAACTGACCAAAAGAAATAAAGTTCAAATCTCAAGCATGCGAGCAACATTTCTAGTTCTGGCATCAGAATAATGTGAAGGAAAGTTTAAAATATAGGCAACAGTTTAAGCAGGACAAAATATCCACAAAGTCACCCGAGGCTTAAATGTGTGTGTATACAGAAAAATTCTGCTGGCTGACAGCTTCTATAAAAATCATTAAATGTGTTTTTTTTACCTGCCAGGTGTCAAAGTTGTATGATGTGGTGCAGAAGTGGGATGCCATGTCCACTTCCATACCTCAGGTGGTGCAGAGGCTCGTTGCTGTGAAGGAGCTCCATGAGCAAGGTAACACGCGGGAACTGAAACTGCTCCGTCCAGTCACATAAAACCATGAAATGCAGAAGATGCTGAGGTGTTTCAGGGGTGTAGGAGCGTATTAAAACTCTAACATTAGATGATTGTACTTGGTTAGTGTGTGCCAGTAATTGGCCAATATTGTAATAATGTTGCTCTTGGGGCAAATTTCCCCCCGGTAAGGATCGCAATGGAAACATAGATAATTTATGTGCTCTTCTTTTATGTAAGGGGGGACGAACCTTGAAATGACACCCATGAGAGTTCAAGGAGAGAATGTATGTAGGTTAGCGGGGATGGGATGTGGTGTTAAAGACTGAAAATATGTTGGGTGTTGCCACAGAACATAACAGGATGTGAACGCAGATCACGTTCCAGGCAGCATCTGTGTTGGAGAGTAACATTTGCATCCACTGTGGAAACGTCTGAGAGCGAGACAAAAGATGAAACTAAGGGAAAACGGGATTCAAATAGATAATGGAATTAGCCTAAACCGTGCCGTTCTATTATAACAAAGGGCAAAAAATCACTGAGAGGGGCGACTCAAAATGGTAACGGAATTAAACTAAATCTTGCAATACTGCTAAACACCCCCTTGGGGTAACAGAGATGCATGATATTATATATATCACATTATCATCTTTTTATTATTTAGCACATGAAAGCGGAACCTTGGCATTAATAGATTATATTGATAATTCAGTTCTGAGAGCTGAAGGAGGTCATTTATCATCCCGCCTGTCTCTGCACCGATCTGTCACACATTGCAGCTTCTTTGCTCGACAGAGCTTAGCTGCACCTTTTTTCTTCTGATCTTTCTTTACCAATAAAGGAAAACTTGAAAAAGAAAACACTTAGTTTAATCTTTCAAGCTGCCGTTCATCACTGTTAGATTAGGTTTGCCCTTCTCCTTCAGCTGACAACAAAGACATTTCATTTTTTTAGCAGATGTTTTGAATTTAAGGATTACTTACTTCCTGTCCTTTATCTAATTCTCCCTTTTCACTTCAACCCTCTGTCTCACAGCCATGCAGTTTGGCCAGCTGCTGACACACCTGGATACCACTCAGCAGATGATCAACAACTCCCTGAAGGACAATAATACCCTGCTAACACAGGTGAGAAGTTCATAGACCTGTTGAACAATTGTAGCAACATAAATAATTTCTCAGCGCTGCAGGGAGAGTAGAACTCAGCAGTTTTATCCACTTAAATGGTCAGCTTGAGTGAGCCACTACAGCCATGGTAAACTTGGCACTGGCCAGCAGAAATGTGTCACAGGTCGATGTAAAAAGATGCCAGCAGTTATACAGAAACGAACGTTTCTGCAGTAATTGGTAGAAACTTTGTGAACCACTTCTTCACAATAGCAGATGAAAATGTTAAATTTGGTGTGAAAGAAAACTTGACATGTTCAAACACTTGGCCGTAACCTCTTTGTATGTGTAGTGAATGAGTGGGAAAAGTGTCCTCTAATACCCTTCAGAGTGCACAGCCGAGGCAGCTTTTCACAGCTAGAAGTAACAATCTAACAAACTACAGCTTCCCATTACGAGGACAGAAGCTCTGTAGAGCCTCTCAGGCAATAATCAGTCTGCTTTCACAGTTCAAGGCTTCTGGCAGGAACCAGAAGCCTCAATCCAGTCAAATGTGTTTTGTTTTTCTTTACAATGTTTTGGTGTCGCAGAGGCTTGTTAAATCTGACATTTCAGTTTCTTATCAACACTGAAATGTTTCTTTTTTGGGGGTTTTGTGTAGCCTTCTGAAACAATATTGTCTAATAATAATTGTCATCAGTGAAGGTTGGGCGATCGGACGAATATATCGACCAATCGACGATAGGCTGAGTCTCTCACTGATCATTTTTACAAGAGCAATGTTATGTATTTATTTGCCCACGAGTGAGTTTGCTAATAATGTTGGATGAAGTTAAGAGAAGCAGTCAATGGAAGAAATAATAGCAGTGTTTTAACAGCACCCTCTTCCAGCTGCAAACAAACGCAGCGATTCATTTACTCAAACTCCTAACAGAAAGAAAGAAAGATGGTGGCCTATGTTCAGAAAAAACAAAATTTTATTTAGATTTTTTTAAAAAACAGTGGGGAGGGAAACAAAGACAAACTGTCTTTTCTTTTTTTTCCACTCTAACCGTGTTTACAGGCCGTTCCAGTGTTTGTCTTACACACTAAACCAAGCAACAAATCCAAAATTAAACAAAAAGTAAGTTAAAAATCAAAATGTCTCTTCCAGCGAACACATATAAATATATAAATAAATGAGTAATCCAAAAAGTAGCATTAGTGGTATAAATTCTGAAACAAACAAGAAAATATTGTAAAATATTACATTGCTCCGCCCATCAAAAAGTCACCTGCGCGAATATATCATGTATCGTCTATTGGAAAATTTTTACATATCGCCCAACCTTATGATCAGTAGCACTTTTCCTACATGACTCAGGTATATGGATGTTTAACAGGGCTGCACCTGATTGGTATTTTGTTTGGTTTCCATATTTAAGCACCTTCATTTCTCTTACCGCTTATTTCTCTTTTTCCTTAAATCCTCTCTCCGTCCCATCAGTCTCTCTCACGCACTTCTGGAGTTAGCATTCTCTCTAATTCTTCTTCTTTTTTACCAGGTTCAGCAAACGATGAAGGAAAATCTTGTGGCTATAGAGGAGAACTTTGCTGCACTAGACCAGAGGATGAAGAAGCTTTCAAAATAAACGGTGGCAGAGTTTGGATTGGTCCTGAAGAGTGTAGGACATGGACAATTTGGAGTTGACTAGAGAGCACAGTAAAGGGGGGGAATGTACTGGTTTAACGCTGTCCTTTCCGGCCACTTTTCTCTTGCGCTCTACTTCCGCCTCTGCCTTTTTTCATTAAGTGAAATGCTAGAAAGTTGGAAATGATGGAAAAACGAAAGGAGACGGATGTTCTTGTCCACCCTCTTTTCCTTTCTCTTGCATCAAACTGTTGTCATCTGAAACCACATTTGTCCACACTATTCATTCAGCTGATTGCAGTCCCCCCCCCTTAAGCTTATGAGTTTTAGAGACCGGGTTGTTTTTATAATTATTAGACTAGAAAATTCTACCATTCCTTTTGGACCTTCATGCGATTACTGGATTTGTACTGTAAATTTTTGGTAAAATGAAATGGATGAAATGAAAAACGGTGTAAAGCGGTGTAGAAATAAAGATCTATTGTCCTAAGTTGTTGTAGCAGAGCACGTATGTGCGAGCATCAGGGCCGTGTCACCGAAGGACAGCTTGTAAATATGCCTGTGTACCTTATTGTTTCTTCACGCTCAGTCGCTTGTAACTATATTATTATGACTGAGAGAGCAGACACCACAGACAAACTTTTAATCTGCTTTGTCATTGCCTACAAGTTCACTGTATTGTTCATCTGTGGTCATGGAAACTGATCAATAAAACAAAGTGCTGTAAGGCCCGCCTCCTTTCATTCCTTTTATTTTTTAAATGTAATTATTGACCTAGCTTCCTGTCTGAAAAACTAAGTTTTGTGAAATACTGATGATCAAATGTTTTCCACCCTTTAAACAAAAAGATCCTGGTCATCAGTAATTAGCTGTTGGTGTTATGCTTTTAATAAGAAGCTGTAGGAGAATCACAGATGGCTAATTGAATTCTAAACTGACCTGTCAAAATAAAGTCTTCATTTGTGGTTGTGCTCAATATGTATGACCACTGGGTGGCAGCATAGCATCAAACCCAAACAGAATCCTAGGACGAGCCAAATAAACCCATAAAAGCAGATTAGTCGCCCACTTTGACATATTTGTTTCTAATTAAGCTTCCCATATTTTATTACACATACCCCAACTCTGATTTTTAGGTCTAGACTCTAAATCCACCCTCAGTCTGTGGCCTGTAACTCTGTTTGTCTCCTGCTTTTCTCTGTTTGTTGTTGTCGTCAGCATGTCTCTGCTTGCTGCTTCTAATTTTTATAATTATATAAGTATGTATATGTATAAATGTACATGCTTTGTACAGCACCGTAACTTGATATTTTTAACTAGTTGGGGTTAAGCTGATGGACATAAAGCAAATTGGAAAAGGAAAAAAACTTAAGAGTTATTTAACGATTTGTAATGAAACAGGTTTTTGTGTTGTTATTTGACCTTTACTTCACGTCCCTCCCTGCCTCTCATAGCATTCTGCTTGTCATAACAGGGCAGTATTACAAAACTTCACAGGACAGTTATTTAAAAAAAATTAAAAGGTTAAGTATTGTACAAACTGTTGCACTAGAATAAAGGCAAACAGCAAAGTTAAAGCAGGAACAGAAGGCACCCAGTCGAGTAGAAACCTAAATGTAAAAGGATTATTTCTGTACGCTGCCTTTTGACAAGTAAAAACAGGAGCCACTAAATGAATTTAAGGTCAGCCTCAAATCCATCTAGTAGTCGTGCGTGTGTAAAAAGCATTTAATCAAAAAGCTGTGTGATCAAGTGATGGGATTAGTGACAAAGGCCGACAGATAGCATACAGCAGGGCGAGGATCAGGTGCTTGTGGTGAGTCATTCAGACACATCAGCCCCTGCGAGTTAGGTAACAGCGAGCCTCTCACAAGTGGATTAATAGTTGACTGAGCTACAAACATTGCCCCAAAAGAAACACGCAGCCAGAAGTTAGGTTTCACGCCTCTGACATGCGCTCCATTTTTGGACTCGTGTACTTAAACCTAACTGACCCCGAATTAGATACGACGTTTGATAAAGCCTCTGTTACCAAGCCCGTGGATCATTTCTTTACTTTAGCTGATTATTATGGCTCTGTCTCTCAGCCTACATTACATCTGTCCTTTTATTCCAAAGAGTTATGTGCTGACTGTGGACTCCAGCTTACCAGTTTCCCTTACATGTGGGAGAGCTGCCTGCTCGGACAAGACGTATCAAGTGTAAGTTTCAGGGAATTAGTTCCACAGATCCAACTTAGAAGGGAATGCCACAGATGAGCACAGAGACGTACAGTGTACTGTATATCATGTTATACCACATTTGTCCTTCTATTTCGGGTGCGCTAGATTGGGTCAGCTCAGCCCCATCTGTTAAGAGACACTTTAACACAATCACAAACTGACTATTTAGCAAGAGCACAAAGTATTTATTTAACAGCTGTATTATCTTTTAATGTGGAAATTTAATGAATGATTAAATAGATTTTAAGAGAAAGGTTTAAATCCAAAAAGCACAAACAATAAATATTGTCTCTGCGGTATAAATGTAGCTGCTTAAATACTGTATGTTAGCACCAGAAGCTTTTACTCTACTGGACAAAGTAAATATTAAAGTCCTCTGGCAGCACAGAGCAGCTGAACACAGAGGAGGCAGAAGGGAGCACCAATTGCTCTAAAATCTCTGTTTCTGGTGCTGATATGGGAAAAACTAGAATGAGAGGAAGAAAAGGATGGTGTAAGAGCCTGGAGTGTGTGTTTCGCTGCCAGAATACCCACCTGTTCAGACAGGCGTTTAAAGTTTAATGCGCTACAGTCTTTCGCTTTAGCTTTCTGTTGTTGTTGTTATTGTTTTTATCCCCTTTTTTTCAATTTCTCTTTTATCTTTGACACGTGAATGAAGAAATCCAGAATAATGCATGTAGATAACAACAGCTCTACTGTGCTGTAAAGATTTTCGATTAAACCATTAAACTAAGGTTGAGAAATCGAAAGCTTGTGAAAAATTAATAGAGTATTTAACTCAATTTTAATTGAATTTACCACCCTGTTACTTCCACCTCAGAAATAACAAATAGAACAATTAACAAAAGAAGTCCAGAAACCTGAATGGGTTTGAAGGAGAGAGGAGAGAAGAGCTTTTACGGGTTTTACAGTCGCGCGGCACAATGAGGCTCGAAGACGGGCTACAGATGGGTGAGGCTCAGAGGTAAGCAGGGCTAAACGCGCTAACAAGATTGTCTGCGAAGTCATCCCAAAGCTCCGAACGCACAAATCTCACCAAGCAGATATGATGCGTAGCTGATAAATCTGGACGAGCTGTGATTGAGTGCTGAAATCATTTCAAACTTTAAGAGCTCTGAGATAGTTTGCTGCTTCGCGTGAATGCCGGCTGTCCTGTATTTATAAATGAAATGATAGATGGGGAAAGTTCCTGAGGGGAAAACTGCAAATTAGTTGATTAATGGGCATCAGCACACAATGGAGAATTGCATTATTGGTCTCAGCTGAGATGAGCATTGACAAGAGAGATGAATGTAGTAACTAAAGAGGCCTCGAAGCTTAATGACAAAGCTAAAATAATAATAATAATCTGTTGGCAAAATTTGTGTATGTTTGTCTAAGAAGCACTGATTATTGTGTACTAATTTAGGATTTGGTTAATGCCTTTTACACTTTACAAGAAGGTCTCTCTGTTTGTTGTCAGGGTGACCAAGAAAAGAGCTAAAACACACCATGAGAAAGAGCAAGGCAGGATACAAAAAAAGGGATTTACTGTATCACCAGCACTTGTTAACAGCTGTATCAGTTGGTCTCAGTTCAGAGGGATTCCGACAGCTGGTGTGTGTGTGTGTGTGTGTGTGTGTGTGTGTGTGTGTGTGTTCTTGTTTTTCCTACCGGGTGGGGACTTGACCCTAACTACACACCGACCCGTGGGGACTCATTTCACCGTGGGGACCTCACTTGAGGTCCCCACGGGCACAGGCCTACCAATAGCTCTAAAACAGTATTTAAAGATGGCTGGTGAAGTTTTCTAAGAAGGTCCCCATGTGGTCAATTTCCAGACAAAATGTGTGTGTGTGTGAATTCTAGTGACCCTAATGGTCACACAGCGGTATTGCAGTCCCCATTAGGTTTGGTGTTCTGGAACTGTGCGTAGTCATTTGTTCACTCTATAGCGCCCCCTATTGAACAAGACCAGTATTATACTTTGAAAATGTATTGTAAAAAGTGTTTCTTTTTTTAGCAAAGATAGACATTATTATATAAATATGTATATATAAAGTAATTGCAAACATGCTCTGTTATTAATTAATGTAAATTTTAATATTAAAATATATTTGCAGTTCACTTATATATGAACAGAAATAAATATTTTAAATATTTTCAAGTCAAATTAATTATGGTAAGTAACTCAGTGAATAATTATATTGTTGCAGTGAAATTATTAAAACACAATTTTTGAAAAAGGAAATAAAGTAATGATGATAAATAGGGCATTAAAAAACATTAACAATAAAAATAAAGTAAAATACAGAAGTAGCAGTAAAATACATGCAGTATGCAGATGAAGGTATGGGGGTATTTGATACACTGCTCATAAATTAGAGGAACTCTTTGTAAACATCAGATCTCATTTGGAAATAAACATCATGCTGGATATCCATACTGATATGGAACGGGTAATGAGTTAGGAACAAAAGAATTCTACATCAGTTGATGGTAATTAAAATAATCAACCTAATCCAGAGTCACCAAGAAATTAAACTGAAAAGCAGATGCAGCAGGCTAGATCAATTTGCTGAAATTGGTCATTGCAGCAACTCAAAATGGTACTCAGTAGTTTGTATGGCCCCCACATGTTTGTATGCATGCCTGATCATTTTGGGGCATGATCCTTATGACATGACACATGGCGTCAAGGATTGTCTCCTCCCAGATCCTGACCAGAGCTTCACTGAACTCCTGAAAATTTTGAGGGGCAACCCTGCTGATGTAAGATGGAGCAAAACATGATGTCTCAGAGGTTTTCTATTGGATTTAGGTCAGGCGAGCGTGGATGCCAGTCAGTGGTATCAATTCCTTCATCCTCTAGGAACTGCCTCCATACTCTTGCCAGGAGACATTATCATGCACCACCTAACCACAAATGTCTGCATAAACCTTCATCTCACTGCCAATGTTAAGCTACACTACCACTACAGTTATTCTGTACACATCTTGCTTGCAAGAAGCATGTAAGCATACAGTCGCATTCAAACACTAACAATGTGCTGCTCATTGTGATCACTGTGTACAGTGATTATTCTGCCCTCGCACTTAACCAGGCAGATAGATAACCATCATCTCATGAAGAAAAACCACTCTGTTCTTCCTTTCTGGTTGTTTATTTCCAACTGGATACCTTGCATCCAGTTGGAAATATTTATACAGTTTAAACATTTATACAATTACAAGATGCTATTGTAACCAATAAGTCTACTCACCAAAGAATGAGTGAAGCAATATGGATAATAGCAGAGGACAAATTTATTTAGGGTCTGATGGCAATTTACCATCTGTGTCCAGCACTTTAAAGGATTGATGGACTGGAGCACATACGTCCTTAACATACCCTCTTAAACATCAGCTTGACACTGATACATCAAAGGAAACTTAACCGACTCTAAGTGCAAATGTTTCAACCTGAACAACTTAAAACTTCCCTGGGATACAGTGTAAATAAAGACAAGAAGAAGAAAAAAGAGAAAAAAATATTTTCATCAATAGCCACTTCTCCTAATCAGGAGACAAGTGAATATATTGTGTAATGGGTCTTTTTTCTCAGTCCTGGGGTTGTAACACCACAACCTCCTCAGTCCGTAATCAGAGAGTGTCTATTTGACAATAACCAAAATGTCTTTGGATAGTCTTTGTGAATGCAAAAAGAAAAAAACAAAACAATGGTGTTAGCTGGCCAGCAAAATAAAGATAGTGTATGGCACTGAGTGCGGGCGTGTGTGTGTGAGTACTTCAGTCCAAATAATCGAGGTCCGGATGGATGAATGGATGGCAGCCGCCAGTCCTTTAATGGCACCAGCGAGACAGCACAGTATTAAGGCAGCACAGTAGCGAGGCGTCTGGCAGGAGAACGAACAATAGTCTTTTTTTAAGGCTACTGCAGAAGGAAATATTCCCCGCTAGCTCACCCAAGCTTGCTCTCTGGCACAGCTACAAGCCATGTGAGCTCGTAGCCCCTCAGTGACATATGAACTTGGCTACCAACGTCTGCTTAGCATGGCGGCTAATTGTCTAGCTTGCTAGCTTATCCCCAATTAGCAATTAGCACCTTAATAACCATTACTACACATCATATCATAGCAAACACATGATAACACATGGAATAGTATAATATACATACGAAAAAGATTTTTACCTGACAGGAGAACGAACAATAGTCTTTTTTAAGGCTACTGCAGAAGGAGATATTCCCCGCTAGCTCACCCAAGCTTGCTCTCTAGCACAGCTACAAGCCATGTGAGATAGAAACGGGGTAACTATGTGAGAATGCTGCTTGTAGACTACAGTTCAGCATTTGACACAATAGTGCCCCATAGACTGTTCACAAAGCTGAGGGATCTTGGACTTAACAACAGTTTGTGTGCATAGGTGCTGGACTTCCTTACTGGTAGATCGCAGGTGGTGAAGGTGGGTAAGTGTGTCTCTGACAGCATCACTACCAACACAGGAGTGCCACAGGAGTGCGTACCCTTTTCCACTACATACTCCCTCTACACCTCTTGATTGTGTGGCCACTCAAGGCTCAAACACCATCGTGACGTTCGCTGATGATGCTGTGGTGTTGGGCCTCATCTCCAACAACGATGAGACAGCCTAATGGACGAGGTGAAGAACCTGGCACCTTGGTGCAGAGAAAACCACCTCCAACTGAACGTCTGCAAGACCAAGGAGCTGGTGGTGGATTTTAGTTGGAGAAAGCAGCAAGACTACAAGCCCCTGGCCATCAACGTGGAGAGGGTGCTGTCCTTCAAGTACCTTGGGGTTGACATCTCCTTAGACCTGACATAGACTGTTCACAGTCCAAAAGGGCTAGGCAGCGCCTGTATCACCTGAGACAACTGAGAAAGTTTGGAGTCTCTCCAGGGATCCTTAGGACTTTCTATTCGGGTGCTGTGGAGAGCATCCTCACACAGAACTTTACATCCTGGTATGGGAACAGCTGTGTTCAGGACGAAAAGCCCTTCAGAGAGTGATCTGTGTGGCAGAACACTGCTACAGGTCTGCTCTCCCTTCCCTACAGGACATCTACAACAGGAGATGTAGGTCCAGAGCAGCTTGGATTTTTAAGGACTTGTCCAGGACTCCTACAAATAATCCAGCACATTACACCATGGTGTAAGATGCTAGCAGGCAGGGTGTACATTTGAATTTTTTTAACCAAGTAACTCATGAGATGCCAACATCAGGCAGAATGAGCATAAGCTTCAGAAATACCAAGGGCTATGAGAAGAGCTAGGAAAAAGTGTGGAGGGAAAAGGCAACGGTGGTCCCTGTGGTAATCAGAACCCAGTGACCCCCAAACTGGGGTAATTGCTCCAGATTTCAGGAACAACATCCAAGACACCTAAGATACCACATAGGACCCTGATTCTCACAGACCTCTGGTAAAGGCCCCAACTTTGAAGGAAAAAAGACTATATATATGTGTATATGCAGGCCAGCCGACAGATCTGGGTAGGCCCGGGACAACGCTGTCAGCTCAGTTTCTATTAATCTCTTTGGTTTTTGCAATTGCTGCAGATCACTGAGGTAAGGAGTTGCCTTGTCATATAAGGCTTTAAAAACAATTACAATCACATTTGCATTATCCTCTATTCACCTGTTGTGTCATCCACTATTGTTTTTGGTTTTTACAATAAACTTAGTTTACCATTTATTGAAACCTGCCTGGCATAACTTTTGAGTCCACACAATTCTGTCCTTCACAATAATACCTGTCTAGTGATCACAATGGTTGGTAGTAGTTGATTGGTTTACATTTTTGTATTTTTTCTATTATTTATTTATTCCTGCATTTAATTAATTTTGCTACTGCTTATATTTTGTGTACATTTCAACTCAACAAATATCAGTTAGGAAATTGCATTTCTAATTAAGCAAGTAATGTGTGGATTCATCTCTACTCAGCAATCATTAATATATTACACAGATCCTGACATTTGAGGTCCCCACTTTGACCATGCCCATACCCCACCCACCTACTGTCTACTGCAGCACGTCAAGATGGCGGAGTGACAGTGCAGTTTGTTTTAAAACATAAACAATAATTTCATACATCTACAGTCTGACATTTTTATTTCAGTTATTTTTTAACGTACATATTAAACCAATTTCAGTTCAGAAATTGTATTTCTCACTTAGCAGGTAATGTGTAGAGTCATTTACTTCGTTCTCAGCAATTTACACATATCTTGACATTTGAGGTCCCCACCTTGACCATGCCCATCCCCCCACATAGATGGCCGAGTGACGTTGTACTTTGTTTTAACACACCAATGACCCGTCAGTGTCCGGTGCGGTATGTGTAAGAATCAGCGGAGTTAATCTGGTGTGCGCCTCGTCCCAAATCAAGCGCTCCTTTTGTGATCACCACACCTGCTCTCCTTTGGCGCATAGACAGACGACAGACATGCTTCAGACAGCAAGCACGTGCGATATGCGGAGTACAGCTAGCTGTGCAGCATTAACCAGAATGGTAAGTTTTGACTTATGTCACATTATAATATTGTGCTTTTGGGTTAATTTGTGTCGCGTTTGCACATTATATTAACACACAAAGTGTCGTGTGCAGCTGTAACTTAATGGTATGACTTGATGGTTAGCTAATGTTAGCTAACAACGATGCTAACTGAGTTGCTGTTAAATCTTGGTCTGCCTATGCTTTTGTCAAGTAAAATAAGTTTAAAACGGTGTAACAATTGGCTGTAAAAATACTACGGACTGTGGTGATTTTTATTTTAATGGATATATAGTATTTTCAAAATGAATTTCTGTTATTGGTACTTAGTTGCTACGAAATACTTTGCTTCAACACAGTGTTACATTACACAAACTACACCGTTACAGTAAACTGTTCAAACCAAACCATCAAAATATACTGTTTTATTGTCTTGATAGATATTTCAATTTATACTAAAACTGCAGTGGTGTTATGGCTGTAGTTGATCCGCGATCCCTTTATATCACTCTGCACAGATGCGCGTATATGCACGGATTAATTCAAAATTGTAAAGCTTCAGCATCATACATCGTGTTTTAGTGGAACGACTACTATTTAAAGTAGATTTAATGTTTCTCTACCTCGTCTTAGAGCTGCAGTGAAAAGATACCATGTAGGAGGGTTATCACGTGAACGGCGCATAACCGTGACCGTCATGGTCAGCGGAGGAACGTGAGCTGCCTCGCGCATTATTTGATAGTATGTGATCGATGATCGGTGCACAGGTGATGAGGGACAAACCAGCTTGTATTTAATTAGCACATGAAAAGAGCAGTGAGTGAAATTAGCGGATGTGAGAATATAGTTGAGATTTCTGCTCTGCTCTGTCCTCTGTCTGTGACCGAGGGCAGGGTTCAGCACGCGCACGCAGAGCGGGCAGCAGGCACAGAGAGAGCGTAGGTGAGCTGAGACTTTAGTTTGTGGGACCTGACGTGTTACTGCACACACTACAAAGGTTAAAAAAATTAAAAAGGTATTTAATAAAACGCTTCTTAAGGAGACATGCTGTCAGAATAATGATAACGCTGCGTCTGCATTCACCTACGTCACCAAGCTCGTTAACCACAACAAGCTTGTTTGTAAATTGTTAGGAACACGCTAAAACGAAAACCGACTGTATGTACATCTGTACTGCATCTATAATTTACTACACACTTTAAAATTGAGCTGGTTCTGGTCACTGTGTCTGACAACAGCTCTTAGACCAGGGGTGGGCAATTCCAGGCCTCGAGGGCCGGTGTCCTGCAGGTTTAGATCTCACCTTGGGTCAACACACCTGAATCACATGATTAGTTTGTTACCAGGCCTCTGGAGAACTACAGGACATGTTGAGGAGCTAATTAGCCATTTAAATCAGCTGTGTTGGTTCAAGGACACATCTAAAACCTGCAGGGACACCGGCCCTTGAGGCCTGGAGTTGCCCACCCCTGTCTTAGACAATGAGAGCAGTCCCTCCCTCTGCCAGGTGTAGCATCCCTGCTCAGCCATATAAGAATGGTAATATATCACAGGACCACCTGTTCAAAACATCAACCTTGTATGTAAGGGAAAGAAGACGAAGCTATTGCTGTATTTTTTGATGATCTGTTACATCCCTCAAAATTCTAATAAATCACCATAGAAATTGTAGTGAAATATTTTCTGTCATTGTCCTGCTTTAATCATACGTCAGAATTTAAGTTAGTAGCTTTGTCACTTGACTGTATATTGGCAATGACTGTACTTTCATAAACATTTCACAGACAGGGAAATATTAGGAAATGTTGTGGGTAATGATAACCACCATGACAGGCTATGATGTCACAAAGTAACATACATCAATATACTGCCAAATTGTACAACTGGAGCTCACTGAAGTACAGTGAAATTTGATTATGTTGGTCCTTAAAGTTTGATTAACTGTTTCACTTGTGCTGATAGGAGGATGGCCCAAGCTTTGCATCTACCAATGGCAGTGCTGAATGCACAGGTAAGAAAGCTCTGTGTTACCCTACATTTTTCTTCATTGTTGGTAAAACTGTAAATTGGCTTCTGTCATTTTTAAATTGCAAATTGTACAATTGGTTCCAAACCTGAATAGATCAAATAAATTCAGTTAAAATTCTCATTGGGGTAGAACTGCAAATCACCAGAGAAATGAAAAGCTACAATTCAGATGTGTCTTCAGCAGATACTCTGCTGTCACTGTAGGTAAATAACATGAAATAATCATAATTGTTTTTTGTTAGAAATAATTTTATTTGGTCTAAGTAGAGGTTGTGCAACAACTATTCTTTTCCAATAAATTCAGCCTTTCAAGTGTTTAGGCTATTTTAAGGCAAAACTCAATATATTGTAAATTAAACACATTGCTCAAAGACCGTCTCAACTTGCTATTGTTATTTCATCTTGAACCAAGTCAACATTTTTAATTTTGTAGTTGCTGATGGAACAGATGCCTTTAACCCTGCACACAAGAAAGAGGTAGGATATGCCATCTTCTTTTGGTTCTTAAATGGACCAGTAAACCAGCTGTGCACTTAAACAGCTGTGATAGACATTGCACATTGTTAACGCTGACATACTCACTTTACATTATCATTTAAGGAGCAGTTTAGGGTTGTTTGAGTTCTCATCTACACCTTACACATTATATAGCTGTCAAGCCAATATTGCAATTAATAATCCATTAATATTGAAATTTCCACTATTCATTCAGTGTACATCATGCTAGAATGACTCTTAGAATGATTGCTGAAAATATCACATGCACACATGTTTTTGCCGTTGAAAATAAACATTCTGGGATTGTTTGATGTGTAATATGTTCAGTTCGTTCAGCTTAAAGTAAAGGTTAGACTGCAGTGTGTTCAGACGGTTAAATTGGTAGAAGGATTTTAAGTAGGCAAACTCCTCCAGTTTGGACCTCAATATAAAAGGTAGTAAATTAGTTTATGCACTGCAGATACATATTCATGATTTCTGATGTGATAAATATTCTTAGTATTTGTTTTAATGATTGTTTCCATATATTTTATTTATGTCAATATATGTACATCTTGTGATGTGAGAGCTAAGTGGAATCAAATCAAATTGTCGCCTTGATTTTTATGTTTTTTCTTAATTTTAATAAAAAAAATTACAAATGTCAGCCACATTAAAATGTTTGAGGACACCGTAAAAACAAATCATTCATTGTAATAAAGTTGTTTATAATTAATTACAAGGTATGATTAGGCCTTGTCTCAGCAGTAAGGCTTCTTTTCGCACCTAGGCTGTTTGCTGTTTGTCATTCCCTCTTTGTTCTGTCTTTTGTCTCTCCACTACTATCTAATAAAGCAAAAAACAATAAAACAAAGGTTTTGATTTATTTCTTTGTTTGCAGGTTAAAAGTCGTGGCTTGCTTCGCCTCGAGAAACTCAGGAGACATCATAGTGTATGTGAGGAACGCTACGAGAGGGCACAAAGTAAAAGGTTAAACGACCAGAGGGAGAGGACCTTGTTTCTACACCGTAGCCTCAATATGAAGGTTAGTTGTACTACTTCTTCTTTTGGATCCTCCTTTAAGGGGTCGCCACAGCGGCTCATCTGCCTCCATCTCACTCTATCCCTAACATCCTGCTGTCACACGCTCTCTTGACTTGTTAGCACATCTCCATTTCTGTCTTTAATCACCCGAACCTGCTGCGCATCCTTTCCAGCTCAATCTCCGTCTAGCCAATCAGTACAAGTCCTTCCTTCAATCCTCACATACAACTCACTATAAGCCTTTTTCTTCATCTTTGCCACCTCTCTCTTGGCTGTACTCCCAATGCTCATGTCTACTTCCTTAATCTCTCTGACTATCACACTTTTTCTTTGCTAACCTCTTCATTTGGACATTTTCCTGTACTTCACAATACCATCAGGTTTCCTGTCATCTTTTCTCTGTCTAGAGGATACCCCAAGCGCTTTCTTGGCCGTTGCCCTCCCACTTCAGCTGTACTTTCCAAGTCATCTGGTAACTCTTCCATACTGCCCAACGCCTGTCTCAGCTCCGTCATGAACAACCGTCTTCCTTCCTCATTTTCCACCATTTAATTTTTGCCTCTGCCTTCACTTGCTTCTTTGTTGTTACGTCCAACTTCATCCTACAGACTGCCATATGATGTCGCTTAGCTACATTCTCCCCTGACACCACCTTACAGTCTCTCTTTTGGCAAAATCCACCAACATTTGTCTTTCTGCATTTCTATCCTTAACACAATACCTAACCAACAACTCCTCATCACCTCTGTTTTCTTCAACTACATGTCCATTGAAATCTACTCCAATCACCAGTCTCTCATTCCTAGTAAAACTCTCTACCACTTCATCTCACTCACTCCAGAACTCCTCTTTCTCGTCTACCTGACTTCCAACCTGTGGGACATACACACTGACAACATTCAGCATAGCCTCTCTCTTCAGCTCTACCACACTATCCGCATACTTTTCCTTCAGGATTATCCCTACTCCATTTCTCTTCCTATGAACACCCTAGTAGAACTGCTTGAATCCACCTCCAATGCTCCTGGCCTTGCTTCTCTTGCACCTGGTCTCCTGCACACACAATTAATCTACCTTCCTTCTTTCCATCATGACTGCCAGCTCTCTGATATGTGTACTTATTGATTTAGGTATATTACATCTTGCAGTAGTATAGCTTAGATGTGCTACACTGAGTCACACAGAAGATGATTTTCATACGCTACAGTATGTTTTTATTGCTTCACTTGCTTAGGTTGAGAAAGGTGATCATAGCAGTGTATTGTGGTGACAGCTTGTCAGACTGCTGATAATAAAATCTGCAGTTAAGTGCTTTATGTACAGTGCAGAAGCACAACGAGAAAGTAGTATTATGATAACTCAACATGCTAAACAGTGTAATACTCAGAAAGGTCTTTCCACCCTGCCGGAAAGTGTGAGCCTTTCACAATGACAAAAACAAACAAACCCTTGTTTAGAGTTTATATTTTGCTGGCCAAATCAAAACTGTGGCCCATCTTATCTGAAATTGACAACAATTGTGATATTGCTAGAGCAACTGCTGCAAAAATGCATTAAGACACATATTTACAAATCTGTGTTGTAGCAATAATTATTCTGTAATTTATATTAATCTGTAATCGTTATTTGTATCTTTTTCTGTTTACTTTTCAGATGGAACAGCAGTTGTCCAGTGACAGCGACAGTACCATTATCATTAAACCCACTTCAGCTGATTCTGACATGGATACAAGTGTACCTGAGCTCAGAAGGACAGACAGTGTTATTGTAAGTTTATTTGTACAACTCCACTACAGATCTCAGATTTTTGTGCACAGAGCACAAAGTGAATAGACGGTAACCGTCAAATTTAAAACTAACAACTAAGTCTTGTGAAAAAATATAATAATAATAACTACCTCCTGTACAATCATGTCACCTTCTTGGATTACGAGCACGCCTTGATAGAACGACTGTAAGCTTGAGACAAGGGGTTTCTCATTTATCAATATTGTCAGGGACACTGATGTTTAATGTCTTTTCTAGTGTCTGAAGTTCAGAGGTTTTAGTGCTTCAAGTTCACAAAGGTTTTCAAGGTGTTACAGTAATAACAGTAGCTTAAATTCAATTAGCATTGCATTTGCATAGGTAGTAATGTATGATTGCATTTAGTTAGCAATAAAAAATTTTAAGGAATAGCTTAAAGTACATAATGACTTTTGTGATCAACTTTATATTCTGTATGTTCTCATAAAAGGTGATACATGTTATTTTTAAGCCTACGTATATTTTATCTGTGACACATTTTAAGTCTCTTTTGTGTAGTGAGGCAACAGGATTCTTCATTGTGATAGGATCATTTGGATCATTATTTCTTGTGAGGTGGTTCCAAAATGCCCATTTTATTGTTTATGCGGTATGACTAAAATTTATTTCTTTGAATTTGACAAAAGGAGCTCAACAAATGACTGTCATGCTTTTGTCGCTTACTAATTAAGCATTTGTCAGTCTCATCCCCTGATAATCCTAAAATGCAATGCACTGCTAAAATCTTCAGTTTACCTGGAACACAGTTGATACTTGAGTAGATACTGTTCTACCTTACAAACATAAAAAATGTTCTTCAAAGGTAATTGATCCAGGTAAAAATTATATCATATATTTAAATAAAGAAAATCAATTTCTATAAACATTAGTGTATTTTTACAAAAAGAAAACGAAGTTCAGCAATTTCCTAGAAACAGTGTTAGCTTAGAGATTACATTGTCCCAGATGTTTAAAACTAACCTAAGTGACTGTTAATGAGTGTGACATCACAGCTGTATTGACAGTCTTTGGGTAATGACAGCATATCCAGACAAAGCCACCCAGGGTTGTTTGGTAAATGTGATGCAGCAGAGGAAAGATTACTTAATAAGACTAGTTCAAATTAAGTTGTGACATGTGTGGTATTGTAAATGGTATTAATACAACTGTCAATACAAGTACAGCTGTTACAACTACTACTGTACTACCTCTGGTCTTTAAATGCTTGTGTGAGTGGAAAAATTTAACTATTTTCTTTCTTTCTTTCTTTTTTTTTTTTTTAAGCTTACCAGACAAATGCTTGGATGCCCATCTATATCAAGTACTGACATCAGTGAGGAAGAATATGCTCCTCAAACTGCTGAAGAAAGTGACAGTTCTGCAGAAAGTCTCATACAACACAAAAGAAAGAAGAAAAAAGCACGGAAAACTACTTCAGGTAACTCTCAGGAAGATGTCCGACAACTGAAGAGAAGGTGTACCCGAACTCAATGCAATTCCTCAAATTCAAATGCTAAATATCTATCTTCAAAGGCTCTCCGAAATCTGAGTGAGGCAAAATGGAATACTCCACAACTTCTTCCCTTTACTGAAGATGTGAAGAAGATGCACCAGTATCTCAACATACAACGGATGGAGTGTCATACAAAGCTCAAGGAAGAACCAAATAAGAAGCACTGGGCAGAACTTGCAAAAATCACATTGTGTGAAGTGATTATCTTCAACCGTAGAAGAGAAGGAGAGGTTTCCAAAATGATTCTTAATGCGTTCACATTGAGAGACACTTCATTGACTCATCCAGATGTAGAATTGGCTTTAACTGACCTGGAAAAGAAGCTTTGTAGGCACTTCCAACGAATAGAGATAAAAGGCAAACGTGGAAGAAAAGTCCCCATACTCCTTACACCTGATATGATGACATCAATGGATTTGCTCGTTAACACTCGCCGAAATTGTGAAGTATTAGATGAAAATCCTTTCATGTTTGCGAGACCGAAAGCACTTACTCACATCAGAGGGTCAGATGTTGTTCGACAGATCGCGCAGAGCTGTGGAGCAAAACAACCAGAAGCGTTGTCCTCTATTAAATTAAGGAAGCACATGGCCACCATGTCCAAGATCCTTAACTTAAAAGACAATGAAATGGATAATCTGGCAGACTTCCTTGGCCATGATATTCGAGTGCATCGCGAATATTACAGACTGCCTGAAGGGACGTTACAGCTGGCCAAGATAAGCAAAGTCCTTATGGCCATGGAACGAGGACAGCTGTCAGATTTCAAAGGAAGAAATCTTGACGAAATAAACATTGATCCACAAGGTAAAAAATGTGTTAATAAATTGTGTATTTAAAATCGAAGTATTTCAAAAATCATGCAGTATTATGCTGATGTAGTAGTAGCAGTAGCTAAGACTGTGTGTCCGTAAGCACGGTGGATGATAAGTTCTGTTCTTCCACACGGTCTACAAATGTTTTATTACTCATGAAAGGTGCTTCTTTCTGAGGAAAATTGGTAGGAGGCCTCAAATAGGAGACTGAAAAGGGCTCATTTGTAAAAAGCCTTTTCAGGTCATGTGTGAAATGAAACCCACCTGGTGGATACATTTGTGTTCTACCAACTTTCTGCAGACTGAAGAAACTCTCTGGCAGAGTAATAAAACACTTTAACCTAACAAGAAGTCCAATTGATGCAGTTTCTAGAAAACTTTATCTGGATGACTGACAACCTTCAGACAAATACGTATACATGTATACAGAGCTTTAACTACAGCTATCCTCCTCTCCCTATCCCCTATTGTGTGATACTTCTTAACATTGCTTAGGAGCAGTCTTAATGTTTTTTTCCAAATGGTTGCTGTGTTTCCCAGAGAACGTAGCTGTTGACAGTGATGCATCAAGCAGTGAAGATGAGGATAACACAAATGTGACAGATGCTGCGTCATCTGCTGCGTCATCTGCTGCGTCATCTGCGGAGGCATCCGCGGAGGCATCCGCTGCGTCATCCGCTGCTTCACTCTTATCGACAAAATCTTCAGGTATGTTGCTGACTTGTGGATTACTCTGCTGTTGCTAAAGTATTACCATTAACATAAGGGCTATTACAGGTTAAGAACAAGAAAAAGATACCAGATGTAGGTTGCAGTCATATCATGGATTCACGCTATAACTTGTCAGTCTCTGTCACAAATGCAGCTGTGGAGGTAATGTCAGAGTCACATCATCACACCGGTGATGTCGGAACAGAGAACACATTATTGCAGTGTAGAACTGGATGACCAGCCCTTGTCCCATTAGTAATAGAAGATGTTGTGTTTTATCTTTAGTGTTTTCACACAGTCACAACACCCAGAGTGCTTCATTTACAGCAACTATGTTCATAGTTAATCTTCCAGTTGTGTTCTTTAAGTAATTGAGAGGGAAGTTATATTGACTGTCTCTTCTCACTGATAGTTTTATTTTTTTAAATTTATTTCCCACACTCTGTTCAAAAACGTAAAACATGTTACAACAATGTTTGACAAATTATTTATTTAAACATCAATTAATTCTTTCATAGGTTGTTTACAGTTAAATCGCTGCAATGCATTATGGGCATTTCTTGTACTTATACTTGAGGAATACCAACAAGTACAAAGTATAGTCCAAATGTACCTATAGCTTTTGATATACTTGTCGACATACTCCAAGTATCACATCTGGTCATAAGGGGAGTCATGTGATTACACACCAACTTGATGCTCTTCTTTTTGAATAACATGGTTACTGTCTACTTTATTCAGGGGCATCACAAACCACAAGAAGGAAGTGGACTGAAGCAGAAATAAAGGCTGTGGAGAAGACTCTAATGGAGTACATCAGCTCTGGAAAGGTTCCTGGGAAGGCAGAGTGTCTCAAATGTATTGAGACTTCACCATTAGCATTGAAAGAGAGACGTTGGGAGGGAGTTAAGTTTTACGTGAAAAACCGAATTGATGCTTTAAACCGAGAGTCAGTGAAAAGAAGGTAAGAAGCTAATGTCAAACAAATGGAACATAAACGGCTTCAGTTACCGTTTAAAATTTTCTCATGTTTAGAGAAAAAAAAGACAATTGTTACGGTGCTGGGTCGGGGACCCAGTGTTCTTTGTTATTATTCCGGGCTCATGTTTTGGTCCTTTTGCTCCTTGTGTTATGCTGTGACCCCTCTGTTCTGTGTCCTGTCATCCCTGCCTGTGGGCTCCCTCTGTTCCAGTTTAGTCATGTCCCTGTGTTAAGCCCATGTCTCTCAGTCTGTGTCTTCGCATTTGTGTGTTTTCTGTTTTACTTTGAAGTTCTGTGCCTCATGTGGATGTGTCTTGCTTTGCCCTCGTCTTTGTGATTTGTATCAGCTGTGTTCCTCGTGTGTTCTGACGCTCCTTGTTATTCCCCTGTGTATTTATGTCGGTGTCTCCCTCAGTCCCGTGTCGCATCGTACCCTCACCCTGCTGTGTTTCCGCCCGTGTATCCTGCCTGCTTTTTCCTCAGTTTGTATTCTCAGTTTAAGTTAGTTTGTGTTCAGCAATAAAGCTGCTTTTTCGTCTCACTTTCGTCTCCGTGAGTCTGCATTTTGGGTCCACCATTTCCTGCCCGTCTACACACAGCCATGACAGCAATGGTACATTAGTATTGAAAAGATTGTTTTCTTTGCTGTTTAGGTTAACTTTGAGCAGGGAGAGTTCTTTTTTATACTGTATATCTAAAAGATGAGTTGGGAAGGTAAGCTCTTTAGTTGAAACATTTTTTTTTATTGAAAGCAGAGGCCAGTGCACAAATTTTCCAGTGAACAAATACAAGGGGTAATGACAAAATAACAAAAACAATATAAAACTCAATAAATAAAAATATGTAGCAGAAACCATTCTCTGAAATCCAACCAGCACTTGAAAGCTTTTTCATTATACCAGCTTTGAATACTCTGGTTGTAAATTCATATAAATTGACCCTCTAACTGTAAACGTGCAATAGTGTCACCTGGTGGTGGTTTGTGAAAAGACATAAAAGCTGTGTCCCCACCAGGTAGAAAAACCTGACAAAAATTGGATTTTGTAAATTTAACAAATTGTGGTACCAGAATAGATGTTTGATCCCTAAAAAAATTAAGAGTTCAAATAATGCCTTAATAATGCCTCTATTACATTTAGAAATGTTGTGTCCCCACGCGTAACCTCCTAGATGGAAGTCCCCACGTGGCTGGAAAAACGTGTGTGTGTGTGTGTGTGTGTGTGTGTGTGTGTGTGTGTGTGTGTGTGTGTGTGTGTGTGTGTGTGTGTGTGTGTGTGTGTGTGTGTGTGTGTGTGTGTGTGTGTGTGTGTGTGTGTGTGTGTGTGTGTGTCGGGAGGAACTGGGTGTGGAGTCTTGACCAAGGGCATAGGACAGAAAGAGAGGAGCGTGGTATAGTGGCTGGAAAATTCCCCAGACTCTTTCTGCCTGTAAAACAAAAGTGAAGAGTTTATTTTGAAGAGATAAGCACCACTGTCCCTTTAATTTCATTTACCTTATTTTGCTGATTGTTTATTACATTTCAAGCACAAAGGCTTCTTTTAAATCTGTGTGGCAGCACAACAAAGAACCAGATTTTTTGCATCGATAACCCCGTTCTTTCACTTGTCATATTTCTAATAAATAAATATAAACATAATATTACTTTACCGGGCTGTTTCTTGCTTTATTTTGTGTGATGTGTGAAACACAATTGTGTTGTTATTATGTTGGTTTCACAGAAATAGTTTTAAAAAAAGAATTATAAGAGAAGGCAAAAATATATTCAGCCAACATCTCCAAAAGCTGATCCACACAAGCAGACAATTTAGACTCTGCAGGACTTGTTTACACTCTGTTACCTTAAGGCATAAAAGGGAACAGAAAAACAAATGCCTTGTCTATACCAGTCTTTATCTTTGTTTTATTTTTTACTTTTTGAAATTATATATTTTTTAAAAAGGTGGCAATCGATTAGAAAGCAGGGGTCATCGTCATTAGAGCGTACTGACAGTCTAAAAAAATATGCAACCTAGATTTGGGGTTGTAAACAGTGTTTTATAATGACTACAACACAGACGACGGGACTGACAAAATAAACAGACGGCATGGGTGGAGAGGGAGGGGTGTAGCGAAAGTATGCTCAACTACTCAGCAACAGCCACTCAAGTCGTGACGTCTTCACGGTGCTTCCTGCAGCGCTTTAACCCGGGTCCTAGAGACAGTATTTGAGCTTTCTATTCGCTACTTGGCGCTGTTGCTATGGGGCTGTGCATGTTGAGGCGCGCACGTTGCACCGTGCATGGAAAACAGTTTGCGTGTGCTGACTGAGAGTCTAAGGTTGGGGCAGAAAGTGTCAGGAGCAGGTTAAAGAAACCGCATCGAGAGCATAAACATGATGGAACCAGATTTTTATTGTATTTTTTTTTTTTATTGTTGTTGTTATTGTTGTTTACCTTCTTTAATGTCGACGATACAACATTGTGACTACCGCAGGACGGTGAAGCATGGCTCCCCGTGCGTCTGAGGCGATGACCTCGTTGAACTTTACCCCACAACAAATATTTATGCAGGTGGTTTGTTAGCTGTATTTTAGTCTGTGGGAGTTTAACTAGACTTTTATAAATTATGTAAACAACTTTCATGTGTTATTAATATCTAAAAAAAATGTTATATAGGTCCAGGTAGAGGTGAAATGCTATGATATTCATATTATTAAGTTTACAGTATACTGTAAGAGGCTGTTTACATGTGAAGAGTGACACCCCAGGAACTTATGTTGTTCTGTAAGTGCAAGTTACACAAATATGTCAACAAGCACCCGATGTTTTACTATATATATGCGACAAATATATTTTGTGTGTGTATATATATATATAGAGAGAGAGATAGAGAGAGATAGATATATAGATGGATAGAGAGAGAGAGAGATGTTTTGTTATATAAGTATATATAAGTAACATACCTACAAAACCAGAATTTCTTGTAGCAAAGAACTGATAAATTTCATCATTGCCAGATTAAAACAGGGGAGTATTAGTCTGCAGCTGGATCACACCCAGCTCCGCGGGCTCGCGCCACAGACGCTCCTCCGGCCGGGCATGTGTTTTCATATCTCGCGCGGAGCAGCAGCTGCAGCAGAGCGCGCGGTATGAAATGGCTGAGAATACGAGCAAGAGTGCAAGTGTGCTATGCTGCAAATATTACCTGACAAACATCTAACACATGGCCTCCAAAAAACGCGTTATTTCGACGTTAGTCTGGGTGGGGGCAGGTGGGTTTTTGTCCCCCTCGGACATGCCACGGGGGTAAAAAAAAACAAAACAAAAAAACCCAAACCAAAACAAGGCAGGTGTGCGGCGACTGCCGGTGACACGAAAAAACTTTAGACAAACGCATGGAATCAAAAGTCAGGTAAACGCACGCGGATGGCAACACAATAAATGAACACGTCACGGGAGCAAGTAAGCGCTAAATGGTTTGGATAGAAAACAGATTTTTTTTTTAAAAAAAAAATCACGATAAAACAATTAGTAGAGGGGGGTAATCGATTCAGCTTTTGTGTTCCGGAAACAAACAATTCTTCGACATTAGATCCATGCATATATGTATATTTTTAGATTTTTGTTAGAGCCAACACTGTTTAATAAAACATGTTCTGATTCTGCTGGTGTTATCCCCAGCTAGAAATTGGTTGCCAAGCATTGCATCATTCCTTTCATGTGACTCCCATACGCCCCAAATTCGTCCTGGCCGTCTTATGACTGCATCACAATTGCTGCTCGCACAAACTATACACGCTAGTGTGAACAACCAGCTAACCCGCAGATTTCCCCGCCCTGGGCTGTTTTCGGGTCACTCTATTGGATGTCACCAAGGGAAAGATGTTAACTCTGCTCTTCTTATTGGTCTACTGGAACGTCAGGTTCCGTCGCTCTGGTTCGGTTGCGCCGAATTTACCTTCCCATGCATAGTTCGGTTGGCGTCTCCCACAATATAAACGCCGCCGGGAGTTTCCGTAAAATCACATTCAGCCGTCAAGACTGAACAATGGTTAACATGAGCTATCACCAATTTTTACTAAAATATCTACATTCGAATTCAAGACAGTCGAGAAGGCGAGCGAATAAAAGAAAAAGGGTAAGCGGATGTTCCTGTTAGCAGTTCTGCTGTTTTTAATCTTTCAGTGAACAACTAACGGCGTCTTCACACACTCTCGGAGTGCTCCATCGGTGTAGTGGAAAACGAAAAAAGCACTGTGCATGTTTTTTGGCCGATATTTCAGAGCCATTTTTAGAAAAACAGTTGCTTTAATCGACCATAATTTTATCCGAGTTGTTTTTAGGTGTTGTCCGCTTCGTTTTCCAAGTTGTCAAGCTCTCACGGACTTGTGCCGAGGAAGTTTCGATGTTTTGGCAGCCGACCGTGCCGAACGCCCCGACACAATTCCGCGAATGTAGCACCAAAGGCATGCGCCGCTTTAAATTTCAGTTGTCACTGATTGTGAGCGTTTATAACAGAGTCTATACTGCGCCGTAACGTCTGACAGTAATTGGTGGAGCTGTCGACATGAAATTGGACGTGTTTAATTTTTGTTTTTTGGACTTTGACAGTCCCGTTTAGGTGAAACGTTCACCGCTGAATGAGCAGCTGTTTTCGTTACTTTTCCTTTCCACCCATCCCACTCTTTGCTTTTCTCTTTTCTCTCTACGTTTCCTTTTGTTTCGCCCATTCCCCCGGCTGGACTTGGGTTTCCATGACGTAATTGTCTTGGCGTACAGTGGTCATGTAACTAAAACAGGAAAAACGTATATACGCGTGTTATTATAAAACACTAATGTCACGCGTTTTGGTCACCACAGTTTTAACGCGTGTACGTTTGCGTTCACATCTGACGTTTAACAGGAGGAAGCTAAACAGGGTTTCTTTATTTTTATTTTTTTTACCGCTCACATTTTATATCACTGCCTAAGTCAAAGTATTTTATTTTATTTTTTCTCTTTACACATTAAAAAACCTTTTTATGACAAAACTCAGTCATTGTGATGGCTTTTGTGTACTGGTCTTTAAGACGACTGTAAGCAGAGCAGACAGATCTGGACTCCTGAGTTTCCTCGGCGTTTTAACCACTTGTTTATCGACTCCGGCGTGTTTTGAGGACCGTCAAAAGCAGGGGGCGCAGTGGAGAGCACCTTGGTCTTTGTTTACAATAATTATGTGACAGGAATTTTGCCTTCTTTCTTCTTCTTTATTATTTCATCAGTTAAACCAGTGGCGTTTCGGGCACCTTTTTGTTTCCACTCACAGCAGGCTCTGTGTTCGCCAAATCTCTATTTTGATTTTGAAATCTCAGCAATTTCAATCAGTAAGGGGGAAAAAAAAAAACACCATTCTTTTTCTTACTAACCTACTAAATATGTATGTTTCTTTGCAGAATTATTGGGACAAGCTATCTCCAACAAATTGCCAGACTTGATTAAAGGAGGCTTTCTAAAGGTAATATTCAACATTCATTCCATCTTTTAAGATTTCGATGTGATCTTTTTTATTTTTCCATCCATTTAATTGTGGAATTACGGCATCCTAAATTGATTTCATTTTTTTTGCTGCAATAATGCATTTTTCTCTGTGTTACTGTTTTATTGAAACTTGATTAATTATTGAGTAGACAAAGCCAGACTATAGTATTCAGTTTTGAGACAGACCATCCTAAATCCCTGCGTACTCGGACTACATATCTAATTACAGTTATTTTTAAATTGAACACAATGTCAGTCATCTAACCTGCAGCTGCTTTGCACTTTTCCCTTTCACCCCCCCTCCCCTCAGGTCCAGTGTGAACTGTGTGGCCGAGTATCTGTGCGTTGCGACTGATTGGCGAGATGACTGCCGAGTGGCTACACCTGCCCCCGCCGTACCCCCCTGGTGTGGGGCCGTTGTATGGTGCAGAGTTGGAGGCGTGGTATGAGGACCTGCAGGATATTCTGGGCTCTGACACAGGAGGGGCAAAACTGGCACGAGCCCCTACATGCACCGAGGTCAGTAGTTTGGAAAATGAAATGGTATCATACCCATGATGAATGTGAGTCTTTGTTCATTGCACTTTTTTTCTGTTTTCTTTTCTT
This sequence comes from Neolamprologus brichardi, assembly GCF_056152115.1. Lineage (NCBI taxonomy): Eukaryota > Metazoa > Chordata > Actinopteri > Cichliformes > Cichlidae > Neolamprologus > Neolamprologus brichardi. The sequence goes on along the minus strand of NC_142108.1, from coordinate 30,934,519 downwards.
TTAATTTTTGTGAAAATTTTCACTCGTGTGCCAGACGACGTTTAATTTAGTTGCACTTTTAACTCTCGACCGGTTTTGACATTTATATTTTGTGCTTCCAGAAGGAGCCAGAGTTCATGGATGTCCTGGAAAGTTGCTCTCTGACGTGGCTGACTGATGGCAGCCAGACATGGGGTGACGGTGTCCAGAGGACCACAGAGGAGATCCACAGCACCCAGACCCTGCATCACAACTCGTCGTCATCCTCCTCTTCCTCCTCCTCCTGCATGAGTCCAGCTGTTACAGAAGAACGGCAGGTGGAGGCTGAGGGTGGGAGAAGTGGAGATGGCTCGGCAGGAGGTGGCAGTGACTTGCTGCCTCCCGAGTTCTTCGAGTTGCTGAGTGATGGAGGAGTGGGAATGGTGGATGCGAGTGGAGCAGTGATCGGCGGTGGCTATTATTACCACCACCAGCACCACCAGGCTAATGTCCATCCTGCATCTCCCTCAGCCAGCGAGGAGGAACTGCCTTGCGTCCCCGATTCGCCATCTTGCTCCTCTTCAGCCTCCCAGTCACCATCTCAAATTTGTTCTTCTCCCTCTTCACCCGTGTCTTCTCCCACTGTTTACCCATCCTCCCGTTTGGGAAAACGCAAGAGGACCACCAGCGAGAGGGCCAACGGTGCCTTGTCCTCTTTTGTTTCCTCCTCGCAGCGCTCATCCTACTCATCTACCAAAAAGAGTCGCAAAGAAAGAGAGCAGGAGAACGAGAGGAAGGTACAGGAGCTGACAGAGCAGAACGAGCGTCTTAAAGCAGAAATCGAAAGGCTGGGAGAGGAGGTACAGAGGACACGAAGAGCCCTTATCGAGAGACTAGTCAACACCAGAAAATGAGAGGGAGGTGGTGAAGGAGGACGGGAATAAAATATGTCAGGTCCTACAGAATTCGAACAAGCAGTGGTGGGGAAAGGTGTAACAGGGTGGTCATGAAATGCCTCTTAGAAGAATGGAAACCAAAGATAAATTTTTTATAAGTGAGGATTTTGTTTCTTGTAAAAGACGGATAAAGATTGCAAGAGGAAGGAAAGTGATGAAAGTCAAGACATGAAAGGGTACAGAGAGAAAAGGGGCTGCAACAGCATTGCGGCTTTTCGAAAGACACAGCATGTATGAAGGAGAACAGACGGCTCTAAGTGCAAATCACGCAGAGGTTTTAATGAATGTCATTTTGAGGAATGCCTAATGAGATCCATATTTTGAGTTGCATGTAGGACAGAAAGGAACTTCTTTTAAAGAGCATTTCACTGATAGATCTTCCCACCATTTTGCAATAAATTGTAACTCCTACTTTAAGGGCTGCAATCTGGCTAGCAGAGATTATTTGCCCCAATTTGTGGAGAGTTTAGGAGCTCAGGAAAAGTCTGAAAGTGCCCAGTGCAGTGTGAGTATGAGAGAATGCTTTTTATTTGTGGGGGGAGGAAAAAAAAAAAGACATAATTTTCTTACTTTTGTATAACCCATGGCTTGTGTGTATGTGTATTTACATAAAGCAAGTAGGAACCGGCTCTACTTTCTAAGCTGACCTTTTCTATTATGGGAATTTGTGGTAGAATTATTAAGAGCTCTTCTACCCTTATTTACTATTTTTATATAATGCTGTAATATATACAATTGTACTGTAAAGGCTTGTACTGTAATATACCAACATATCCGCTGTTATTTTCTCATTGTAGTCACTTAAATTGTTAATTGTAGAATATTGCATGCATGGCTTTTGTCACTGATGGCATTAAATATGTATTTTACCATACCATTCATTTTATCCTGCGTTGTAACACACCCAATTTGCAATAAACAAAAAAACTAGAATATTTTTCTGTGTCTGTGATTATTTGTCTTAAGGATCTGTGCTCTGTGTGTGTGGTAAATGAGAAAGGTGGAGAGTACAGACATTTTTTTTCTGAAGTTAATCATTTTATTTTATGGATCTAAAAATGGTATTCGTAGCAAAACAAATTTCCAGAGGATTTATATATATATATATAAAAACATCTTTAGATGCACAACACACCTTCCAACACTAATATCGTATGCTGACTTTATCACAGGGAGAGTATAAAATCAGTTTCTTTTGGTGTAGGGATTTGAAAAAATCCCTCCATTCTGTAGCTGTATTCATTTGACTCTCTCTTTGTCGGTTTTCATTTCCCCGTCGGCCAATCCAGCATTTCATTAGTCCTCAGTGCCAATACCACATTGTCTTAGATCCTGTCACGGCTTTGCCTTAAGCTAACACCCTCATCTTGCTCTCTCTCTCTGTGTACATCTTGTTCCCGTTCTCCACTATCACACCTCGACCCATACTTAGACTAACCTCCGTCCTTTTTTCTTTCCCTTTTTAAATTTTCACTTCTTCTTGCCCTTTTGAGGTGCAGGCTCAGGGTTCTTCCCCTCAGCCAGGGCTAGCTGTTTCTTAAGGTCCAACAGTTTGGCCACCTCTGCTGTGATCACGGCCTTTTCTGCTTTCTGGGCTTTGAGTGCTCGGACCTTCTCCCCCTGTGATGAGTAAAATTAAACAGTTGTTGAGAATTTCAGAATGAAATCACAAAAGCAACGATTTGTAGTTTTGCAAATGTGCGTTTTTGTCTGCAGAAGGACGTCGCCCTAAACGAATTTCCAAATATTTGACAGCAACAATCGTGACTGAAAGTATCTTGTAATATTTGAAAAAAAATAATAAAATCTATTACAATTATTTTTTAGAAATCTACAAATTACAAAATAATTTTCAAAAAAGAAATAACAGATTTTATACTTAACGGATAAATTCAGCGCGTGCGCGTTACTTCCAGAATGTTAGACGTTTTTTGTTCTTTTGCGGAAAATACAGTACGCTTTATTATCCAGTTATCAAAAAAACGAATTAAGAATAAAACGCTACATTCAATTTTTATTTCAAATTATTCAAAAATACTGATTACAATGCCGCTTAACATGGAAGAACCACATTAGCTTTTCTTAGATCAGCAGCGTATTTAGGCGGCCGGCGCTCTCACCTGCTCCGCCACAGCCTGGGTGAGCTGCTCGGCTTTCTCCGGGTCCACCTGGTTCACCGTGCCCACCTCAACAGCTACAGCAGGAGCTGCCACAGCAGCAGACTGAGCGCTGGCAGCGTCACGAACTGTTGTCTGAAGGTGGAAACGCCAAGAAGATGTTTGAATCGAAGGCAGTTTGAGGATTATTTCTACACAGTAATTACTTCATTTCAGACAACACTACTCATCACTCAAAATGCAAGTGGGATCGTACGAGTCAATGAATGGACAACGAATCACAGGAGACACGAGATGATGAGTAAAAATACAACATTTGAGGATGTTAAATTAGCAGCTAGTGTTAGTGAAGGCATGCGGTAAATGAGCGCTGACACTCCAGAACTACTGTGGACTCTTCACAAACAAACACCACTCAATACCTTCTTCTTAGGTGGTTCGTCTTCAGGCTAGAGGCAAGAGGGTTTAGAAAGGGATTATTTTCTATCTATATGACTGATGCTTAATACATAATCTAAACATTTGTGGTGTGTTTGCGCTATATCGTGTTTTAAAAAGCGGGCAGCTCAATTAAGTACAAATTATTTTTTATGACAGTCTCACAGACACCAGTGAACAGATATAGCTTATCAATTCTTTCTTATTTCATTATTCATTAATATGGTGAACCTATATTACTACGAGACCCGAATGAACTCATGCACAGACCATTAGGTACCATAAACATCAAATACCTGCTGTCCACCAAATTTCTTCTTCAAAGCTTCAATCTGATCCGCCTCCAGTTTCTGGAATAACGGACTGACCTGCGAAAAAAACGAGTTGGCAGAGGCAATAAAAAGGTAAAAATTAAAAATATATGCAGGAATTTTCAAAAGTTTGCAATCGTCGATCCAGCCTGAGGACAGTATATCTGAAAATTTAACCTGGAGGCTCTGTGCTCATCTGTGAACAAAGAGGATTATGCAAGTAAGTAAGTACATAACTATGTATGAGAAATCTGCAGCGTTTCCGTGATGCCCACCGCCACACGGCGAATAGCGTTACACTTCAAACAAATGAGAATATTTGTGTACATGTAAGCTTTAACATACGATTGACGTAGCGTCCAGATACTTATCCGAGGACAACGTCTGCAAATCATTACAGCAGTAGTGTTGAGCCTCGGTAGGCACAAACAGATCACCACAATTATACCTGAAGGGACAAATGGCCTGAGAGAAACTTGCTGCTTGCTCGAAGGCTGAGGCCTCCAAACACATCCTAGGCTATTATTCTTTATTATTCTATTGTTCTGCTCAGTTGACACACTGTTGCATCCTCATTGTATCACCCAGCATTAACAGATATGTTCCTGTGTCTACACATGTACGACCTGTGTGTAATACCTGTCGGGGTTGTACTCACCGCGCCAATCCGGTGGCCTGCACTCAGGGAACATACAAAGGTGCAATTGCCTTCTAACATGGTGTTGATGCAAGATGGAGGGGCGTTGAGTTGATCCCTGATTGTTTGGCTGACCGCTGGCATATACGGGGAGAGCATCACCGACAGCAAGCACGCAATATTCACAGACACACCAGTCACCGTGCCTGCACGCTGCCTGCAAACAGGGGATAAGTAAGTCGAAATGGACAGAAATTAGATCTTAAATATCTTTTTCTACAAAAAATTCAATTTAAGACATTTTATCTGAGATAAATCAAATTAATTTCTCCTCTAAACAGAGATGTTTACTATAAAAAAAGTAATTTTCCCGTCTCTGTTTTAATACAAAATAAAAATTTGCGACTAATAAAACGTAACACAAACCCAGGCCCGGGCCTCACCTTTCTGAATCTCCTCCCTTGATCTTCTTCCAGGGTTCATTGACCTGAATGTACTGGTTGCCGTGACGAGAGATATTCAGGATGTGTTTCAGCGCGTCGCGGATTCTGTGACATATCATATCGATCATTAAGAGCGCGACAATGACAGCGGGACGATTTTCATCAATACTCGAGGCCCAGTCTACTCACATAAAGTTTCAGATTGTGACATAATTGACAATTTAACTTGTAACTCAGAAAATTATTTGATAATTTATTTGTACATTTTTGAGTTTTAAATCACTGTGTAAACCAAATTCAAGACAACAGCAGCTCTAAAAAGGTCGTTTTAATTAAGCTGGCATGTTTCTGTCTAAATGCTAACATCACCCCACTGCTATGTGATTCTTACTTGATTTTGTCCATGAGCTGGATGTACTGCTGCAGCTCCCAGCTCACCAGAGCCAGAAGCTTCTTATCTTCCTCCTGTAGCTCCATCACAGGCACGCAGCCCTCAAAGAACTTGGTGACAAACATGCCGGCTCTGGAGAAGAAAGCGAGAGGAGGCGTTTACAAAGCAGATAAACAACAGGGGTCAGAGAAAAATGCTGGAATGAAGAGAGACGAAGCGAGAGAATCGGGGAGGGGCTGCGAGAGCAAAACGAGGGAAGGGCAGGTTGCTAGACTTGCTAATTGTTTATAAATTATAGATTTTGTTGCCATACGTAATTGCAATGCTCTCCTTATTTAAACCAACACAACAGTGCACTGCGTGGAGCCGCTTCCCAGTTCCTTGTTTGCTTCTAAACTGTAGCCGTGTCTGGAACATGTCATTTTTGATATGAGTCTTATGTGCGCATCAGGAGGACGTTCGTGGTGAGAAAGTTTTTGTCATGGCTGATGCAACACACTGTTCTATATTTTACACGTCTCTTAGCCTCTGAGGAAGGTCTGCGAGACCAAAATGCTTTGACAAGAATGTCAAATTTACAATGAACCGAGATTCTGATGTGTGAACAGAAACTTCGTGTGTCCTTTTGTTTGTTTTAGCCTTCTAATTAGTGAAACTGACATTCCCTAAGGGGTTTCATTCAGGGGGAATAAAGAACAATATTATTACTGGTAAAATGAGTGAGTCTACAGCAGTATTTTTGCTAGTAAATATGGGCATTTAGCCATATTTGTTTATTAATTGTCATCAAAATATTTTTAATAAACAGCATTTAAATGGTACAAAGTCTTCTATAAATCTGTATGTGTGTCTAAGCTGGACCCTCTGTCACTAATGATGTTGTGATTCAGGGATTGGATCCAGGCAAGGACAGAACTTCTTTTCTGAAGCAGAACACTTACTCCTCCAACACCTTAGGCTGGTTGCAATCTACAAGATATTTTTGAACCAATTAGGGATCAGCATTGCTGCCCGAGACCAATTTTGAAGATCAAGGTACTTTGGGAAAAAAAAGCTGCTGAGAAAAATCTTTGATGTGGGATTTAACCCTGATCTTTTAAAAATCATTTGAGGCGATGTAATTGGGGCTAAATTACGCCATCCCAAACAAATTTGGAAAACTAGGGTGAATCTCTTGTAATAGTCAAAGTACAACAATCTGAAAAGTTCGTTGTTAATTGGACTGGATGACAGCTTTATTGCATATTTACTTTCTGAGTGAAACTTCTGCAGAGACTGTGAGCAACTTGAGGATGTAGACTGCCCCATTTTTTACATTGCTAGTGGTTGAGATGAACTAATAACATTAGAAGAGACAGCTTAAAAAAACCCAGAAAAACAAGTATTTGTATGTAATAACCTAACATGAGACTGGATCGAGTTTGTTAGGTTTACTGACCATTTTCAGATTCTTAAATTTGTCTAAAGTAAATTTTATTTGTAAAACATAAAAAACAGCAGGGAGTCCCTTTAAAACATCTCGGCTTTTACCAACCTGTTGATGAAATTGCCCAGGTTGTTGAGCAGCTCAGAGTTGTTCTTCAGAGCCATGTCCGCCCAGGAGAAAGCTGAATCCTGCCCCTCTGGACGCACATACAGGAGGTAGAATCTCCACACATCAGAAGGGATACCGGTGTCCTGCGCCATGTCTCCAAACACACCCACACCGCGGCTCTTGGAGAACTTTGTGTCCTCATAATTCAGATATTCTGAGTGAAAGTTACAGCACAGGTTACTGTCAAAACCAAAACCTTTGACCAAAACGCATAATTACCCATCCAGTAACACTGCACCCATGTGTTTTAAAACAACTTCAAGCATCTGCTGAGAAAGAAAATCACACAAATACTTAATCATCCGGCGAAATCGGTCAGTTATAATAAGTGCTTACCTGTGGCAATGAGGTGGTTGACAAGCGTGTAGTTGTCCTGGGCTCCCAGTAGAGAGCAGGGGAACACCACACTGTGAAAAGGTACATTGTCTTTGGCCATGAAGTTGTACAGCTCCACCTGGTGGCAAAGAAAATAAATACAGTGCACTGTGAGGGTGACATCATATTAGATCATCATGAGATCATCCAGTTCAAAGAGGACTTATCTGCTATCCCCAACCCCCTCTCTGCCTCTCTCTCTCCTTCTGCAAATACAGAGCATCACACACTCATAAAAGGGGATCAATCCCGGAGTTTTAGATGGAGAGATGAGCCAGTGAGTGAAGAAGATAGTGACGCTTATGTGAGCAAATGCCTGACTTTGATTAGCTATCAGATTTTAGGTCCATTGAGCAGACATGTAAATGAAGAAGCTAACTAAAGAGCACTTGCTTCCTGTTTGACGCTTGTACTAGATATGTAATTAACTGTGTGTAAGGTTAAAATATATGTTAAATGGTTCCTCTTTAAAAAACAAACAAAAACTAAACTAGAACACAAAGAAAAATTAAAAATTATCTAGAAAACTATATTAAAACTGAACATGTTGTGCATTACATCTCATAGGGCAAATCTTGATCAGCCGTATATATCCTTCACCACAATCTCTTGTGTACAAATTATAGCCGAGGGGATAAAACTAAATGCTAATGTCTTTCTCTGTTGCACATCAGAGTTATATGGAGCTAGGAAATACACCACGTTCTAATGAAAAAGACCAGATGGGGGAGTAAAATAAGCTATTAGATCCATTCACTGTGGAAAAGGGGACAAAAATCCATGCCAAGCTTGTGCATCAGTACTCTCCACGGCTCATGAATTTTGACATTTGTTGGGGTCTGGGCTAGGGGGGAGCTACCTGATGGGGATTCTTCCACCACTTTTCCCATTCGCTGGTGTAGTTGGCCGTAATGGACAGATAACCAATGGGGGCATCAAACCACACGTAGAACACCTGCAAAGACAGAAAGCGAGTACCAAATGATAAGAGTCCAAATGTTATGTTTTGTTACAGAAACTAATAATGATGACAAAAAGGAAAAATATAAAAAAATTGAAAGAATGAATTCTAAGGATGCACAGAGACCTGATCAGAAATGACATGCTTGGAGTATTAATGTGCAAGAAAAAAAGTTCCAGAAGTGTGTGCTAAAAGTTATTAATATGTTTTGATAAGCCAAACCTAAAAAATCTGATATTACATATTGATATTATGTATTATATTTCAGTCACTGCAGCTTTTGTGACGAGGTTATGAAGCACAAAGTCATTTTAGTTGTTAAAAACTTTAGATATGAAGTCAAAGAGAAAAAATTAATTGGATTAAGCATATTTTTAAAGTCTGCAGAAATACCAAAACTAAATGATGCAATACCAAACTAAACATCAAGAAAACGAGATCTGTGATGTAACCATTTCCTTTTAAATAAAAGCAGACCTTCTCTTTAAAGTCAGCGTGAGGTACTGGTGTTCCCCACTGCAGGTCTCTGGTGATGCAGCGAGGTTTGAGTCCATCTCTTAGCCAGGAGCGAGTGATCTGTTTGGCATTTGCTGTCCAATCTCCTGTGCTGGTTGACTTCTCCAGCCACTGCTCCAACTGACTTTCCAGCTGCACAGGAGAAAGAGGAGAATGAAAATGCTGACAAAATACACCCAGTGTCTTAACTCTAAAGCGCAGCTTTTGAAAGGCTAAAGCTGTTTATATAATAACATTACCGCAGGGATAACTGCTTTCCACAAGCTGTCTTTCAATGATACCTTAAACTTACTAAACTGGATTACTTTGCCTCCATCCCTGTGACCAAAGAAGCACTGTATGAGCTGAGAATGGACGGCTCAGGGCGTTCAATGAAGTGTGAAAAACATACCTTTGGCAGGTCCAGGAAAAGATGCTTAGAGGAGCGGATGACTGGAGTCTGCCTACAGACCTTACATTGAGGTTCCTGGAAGAAATCATGGCCAACACCGATAATCATTGATTATAGCAACATTTGACAAGAATTTTTACTCGGATTTTAATTTTACAAAAATAATTTTAAGAGTGTGAACGCAGCAGTACATTAACAACTCTAGAAAGTCTTCTGGATTCATAGTTTTCTACCACGGAGGAAAATAAATATTGTAACAGAGGCATAATATGCGTTCTCCAGCGGCAATCTAAAAAGCCCAGAAACACAAGTGATGCATACTGGCATATTTTAGAAAGGGAACTATAATCTCCAAGTACATTCCCGAAGTACTAGGAGATTATTTTTCCATTAATATTTATATTTTATAAGACAGAACAAAACCAATAACCATACCTGCAGGACTCACCATGTTTAATGAGCTTTTTAATACTACATAAAAACTTTAAACCTAAACTAAAAACCTTTTTCATTCATACTAGCAATGCGTAAAAACAAAAGAAAACCAGAAACAGTTTATATCATTATATCATATTTTTAGTTCCCAACACAATATCGCACAAATCCTCAGCGCTAAAGTTACTCAAATGAATCTAAACTCTGACTATAAAATGGCAAAAATTACTATATCAATCTGTTAAAGTATTTGCAAAAATGTATACATATAAATATAACTGTGAGGCTTCTTAGGTGCTGTAAGAATGATGACATATATAATGCCCATATACCAGTATCATTTCTAAATGTTGCCAATATGAACAAAAGGCAGAATAATTTTTTAAATAGTTTTAAAGACAAAAGAGTTTATGAAAGTTTGACTTTCTTTGACCTTGAAGAAGAGATCAAAGGTCCAAAGTATTGTGATATTTAGAGTCCTCATACAGTCGATCCCCAGTATTCACAAACGTCTGCTAATAGCTGAAATCCCCCTCTAAAAACACTTAAAACTACCTATTTTAATAATTGAAACACCAAATATGACTTAAACTATCACTTAAAAAAAATCATAAAAAATGTATTTAGTCATAAAAATAAAGTGAAAATAATTCACAAATGTTTCAGATGTGCTCTACAAAGAAAAAAAATATCTGTGAATAGGCGAATTTTCCACAAATAATTTGAAGTTACGTTCCACAGAAAAATCTTTTTGTTGTCAGTTTTTGACAAATAAATAATTGAAAACCTAGAAAAAACGTAGTGAACGTTTGCTAACATGACCCCACTCCCCTACAAAGCCTTCTTAGACCACAGTCAACATTTTTCAAGCTTTCATGTTCACAGACAGAATCCCACAGAAACAAAAACATAGTAATTATGTGCGAGTTGTCAAGAACTTTCTTCCACCACGATTCTCTCTATAGTCATCAATAGTTATGCCCTCTACAATGATATGAGACATACAGGCTGCTCTTCCACACTCACCCTGAGGTCCACAGCATTGATGAGTCGCCCACACTTGTCACACTGGTCACCACGAGCTTCAGGGTAACTGCAGTGTGGACAGATACCTTCTACAAAGCGGTCAGCCAGGAATCGCTGACAGTTTTCACAGCGTAGCTGCTCCACTGTGTCTTCTATTAGGAAACCACGCTCATGAAGTCGCCAGAAAATATCTTGAGCTATCCTGAAAGATTAACAGAGGAACAAGGTGGTTAAAAATGTTTCTTTTGGATTATAGACAATGACCTGTGTTAGATACAGCGATACGGTCTTATGTTGAGATCATTTATTAAACCCTGATCACAGTTTGGGGAGTTTTTTGGCCAGCATGGATCAATGCTGCTCTTTTATGTTGGTTAGAAATAGACGTAAACTTTCTATGCAAATATGGCCAGGGGAAAAAAATACATAAGAAAAATCAAGAGAAGATGGTTGGTTGGTACTACTAAGTGATAAGAAAAATATGAAGCAAAAAAAGAATTAAAACAAAAAATCAAACAAACAACAAAACCCCCCCAAAAAATGAAAATTCAGCTGTGGGCTGGTAAATGTAAAATCAAAGGCCTAACCTCCTTTCAATGGATCAAGTCAAAAGCCTTTAATCTGTATGCTGTTTATTTCTCAAAGCACACTGCACTGGTGCATGGTGCTTGATGTCTTTTATGTTGTACTTTATCAAAGCTAAGGTTGCAAAACAAGAGTTTTTATCTTTGTAGTCCTTGTCAGTGTGCAATAACTAGAATTTAGGACTAATTTTTCGTAAAGAAAAGGCCATGCCTCAGAGGTGTGCCTCAGAGATCCCACGATACGATGTTACCATAACGTGATATTACTGAAATTGTGGACATTTTGCATTATGCTGAGTACTGGAATAACACTTACTATGAATTTTATCCATTTTTAACCGCAATTTATCTCCTCAGAGTTTAACTTTGTCAATATCTGTGTTATCCAATAGATACAAAGTTGAAGTGATCTTTCTTCGGTAATGCTTTTGCTACAAAACGTTTTAAGCCTCCCAAATGTTGCCAGTCTGCTACCAGTCTCCAGTTGAATCTAATCGAGCTGTCAATTACATACAACCGGTTTCTGATTACACAGCAATTAATGTGTAAAAATAAATTTAAAAAAAAATCACCACCCATGACAGCCATCCATCCTTTCACAAATGTTTCTAGCAGCAGTCTGCACGACCAGCTGATGAGTTTTACACACCTGTGGCCATGAAAGTGTTTGGAAACACTCGAGTTCAATGATTTGGATGGGTGAGCAAATGCTTTTGGCAAAATAATATACAACTCAGCATTTCTGTGTATTATTTAAACACAGAAAAAAGAAACAATTTGTGTTGTTAGTGCAGTTAGGAGACTAGACAGAGGGCGAACGGAGGAAATGGTCTGGGGTGGACTTGAACTTAGACCCTCTGCAGAACCTTTGATTCATGAGTCGCCAGGTCAACGCATATTTCCACCCTTTACAGACATTTCTAATTACAGAATTCAGTAAAGTCTTGGGAAGCAGGCAGTAGTAACCTACATTTAAAAGCCATGCTGTATAATCTCTGAGATTAACAGAAGTACATTTTATGGTTTATGGTTAGACTTCCACTACTGGTATCTAGGGCAAGATTATACTAATCCGATGTTAGATAATTTTATAGTATACGGAAACACTAATGTTTTCATTCATCAGATGCACATCCAGCCTATGTCAAAAAAACATGATCTTATATTCTGCTGGCTTCTCTGTTTAAAGATACTTATGTTTCTTGAAAGAACAAGCTTGTCTTAAAGTACCAATTTAAGAATAGACTCATTTGTTCTCACCCATGTCCCTGGACAGGCCCTCTCACTTACTCTGTCTGCTTCTCGGTGGTGGTTCTGCCAAAATAGTCAAAGTCAATCTGGAACCATTTGTAGATGCTGGAGTGAACAGCGTGGTACTTGTCACAGATCTGTTGGGGTGTCAGGCCCTCCTCTCTGGCCTTGTTCTCTGTAGCAGTGCCATACTCATCTGTGCCACACACAAACAACATATTCCAGCCTCGTAGGTGGCCATACCTAGGAGAAGCAGATGGAGTAAGGTGTGGAAGAGTTATGACTCACAGATGACGAGTGACAAAACATAGAACAAGTATACACAGGCCTTTCCATTACACATCTACAAGAATATCTGTGTATTCAGGTACTGTTTGTAAAGTTTGCATTTGCTGAAAGGAACAATGACTGTTTTTTCAACAGATTACAAAACGTAATTCCTACCTGGAGAAGACATCAGCACTGAGGACACAGCCAATAATGTTACCCAGGTGAGGAACATTGTTGACATAGGGCAAGGCGCTGGTCACCAGGACATTTCGCTTTCCCTCCTGAGGCAAACTAGTGGGGGAAAAAAACAGAACTAAATTTTAGCTGCCCTTAACAGTATACATGTGTGTGAAATGGTGGTAGGGATGCACCGATACTGGTATCGGGTATCGGGGCCGATACTGTAAAATGTGTGTGTACTCATACTCGTAAAAGTTAACCGATACCATGAACCGATACCAACTTATTTCATTAATCAGAGGGTGGATTGTCATTTCTGTTGTAGTTTTTTAGATTGGCCACTAGGGGGACATCCCGCGCTAAACAGGCACAGGGTTAGACGAGTCAGACTGGCGGCTCCAGATAAAAAAGAGAAACTGGAGGCTGCTGTAGCTAGGCTAAACAAAATGTCAGCAGTGTGGAACAGCCAACTTTAACTCAGGTTTTGGAAAAGCGATGAAAAATGTCAAGAGAAAATCCACGGGCAGTTAAAATAACAGAGGCTCTGACTCTGTTATGGTCATAACTGGATGACCAGCTAATGCCGGTCGTGGAAAACATAGGATTGCACCGTCTTCTCAGCATACTCGAGCTGGGATATGAAATTGTGATAATGGTGCCAAAACTTTCTGAAGAGGTAAAGACAAGCAGTGTGTGCGCGATGTCAGTCCTTGGTTTAACGGCACAGTGGACTGATGATCCACGGGCAGATGAGGAGTTTATTCGTCAATGCCAAATACTTTTGTTATTTTGTTTGTTTGTTTACAATATGGACACTCTGCAATAATTTAAAAGTTTATTTTATTCTCAAACCTAATTTGTATTTATTTTATTCCAAACAGAAGTGTTTATTTATTATTCTGAAAGCTCGAGACAGTGCCAATAGTTCAGTGATATTTTGTTAAATTACAAAGTGGAGACTCTGCAATAATTTAACAGAAGTGCTTATTTTTCACTTGAAATTTTTTTGTGGTCATTTTTATTAAGATTTTATTTTTTATCGGCAGAGAATAAAATAAAACCTGTCTTCCAATTAATTGTATTTGTGTGTGTGGTAGAAGTATCGGTTTTTGTACTCTGTATCGGCAAGTATCCAAGTATCGGTATCGTATCGGTTTGAAAAAATTGGTATCGTTGCATCCCTAAATGGTGGTGCCTTTAATCACTTACATGGGGTGTTGCTTTTTTGTAGCTGGAGGGCAAGTGTTCAAACCCTTACTCCAAGTAAGAGCTGCTGCTTCCATCTCCTCCTCTGAAACAACACGCTCACCTGCTTCTTCCTAATCAAACCAGGAAACAAAGACAATCATTATCCACGACATATTCTCCGCTATTATAGCACCATCTGCTATCCACACATTCACTGACTTCCTCTAAATGTGCGTTCTAACATTTGCTCTTAAATCTGACTGACACTTTTAAAATACTGTGCTTTTAAAGAGTATAAACCATGTTTGTGGAAGTGCATGCGTCTATAGGTTAATGCAAACCAACAATGATAAGTTTTCCTAGAAACCTAATGTGTTGTTTGGAAGAAAGGCACTAAATTTATGCCTCTCAGTAAGAACACGTTGAGTCTAATAGTTATCTCGATGATATACTGTTGCAGGTACCTCAGCAGAGTTGCTATTACATGGCTGTGTCTCTCTGCACTGGCTGCTCTGAGGAGCAGGCTGCTTCTGCATATAGCTTTTCATGCCCTGCAGACCTTTTCCCTGTAGCACTTTCTGAGCAGCAGACTGACAAGCGTTCATAGCAGCCACACGGTCAAACCAAGCCTTCAAAGACTTGTGTTCACCTGAAAAGAGATCAGGAGATGGAAGGAGAAATTTTGTAAAATACGTGAAAAAAGAGAAATCAGAAATTAAACATTCAAAGATAAAGTTAAATAAAGCAAAGCAAAAGGGAAATAGCAGCAATACATGTCAAATAATAATGGATTTTAAAATGCATTCATATTTACCCAGTGTTAGTGAAGAATCAGATAAAACAGGAAAGAATCCGGCCCACAAAACAAGATCAGCAGCTGCAACAGAATCCTGAAACACAGCACAGTTAATTCAACATTAGTTTAACCTCCTAGGACCTGGCGTCCACATATGTGGACATCACATTTTGGGTTATTTAGACCAAAATACTCAATTTTGCTCTACAAGGGCCTGATATCCACTTACGAGGATTATACTGCTACTGTTCTATCGAAATTTTAAATGAATATCCTCATATGTGGCTCTTATTTTTCTTAGAAACAGAAATTAGGTAAAAAAGAAATGTGGTAACTCTTTGTTTTTACATTCATCAGGCCCCAATCAGCCCAAATATCAAAGAGAAATTAAAACCGTGGAAGAGTTCGGGTCTTAGGAGGTTAAAGCAATTGCTAAATACTGTTTCTGAATTAACAATGTTTTGAAATCCCCAAGCAAAGGAGAAGAGGGATTCATCTTTGCACCTGCAACTTTCTATATAGAGAATAACCATGAAGGGGACTACTTACAGCTTTTATGTGCTTGCATCTCACTAAAAAAGTACTACACCTACAGCTAAGACTTCCTTGCTGTGTGCACTTACGGCACTTTTTCTTTAGTTTTATAGAAAAATGTTGCCAGAGGAGCCAGATCTGGCCCGATGGAGTAGCTCAGTCAAGCTCAGATAAACTTTAAAAGAGATATTTTGAACTTTTGACTTACTGACTTCTATCAAGTATATATTTTGTAGATTGAAAAAGCCTGAAAATGTGTTTTCTTCATTTTCTAAATGTACTCACACAATAGACTTTTCAGTCATAGCATTATGACCTCCTGCCTAATATTGTGTTGGTCTCTCTTTTGCTACCGAAGCAGCCCTGACAAATCGAGGCACAGACTCCACTTAGACCCCTGAAGGTGTGCTGCGGTAACTGGTACCAAGATGTAAGCAACAAAACCTTTAGGTCGTGTAAGTTGCGAGGTAGGACATCCTCGGGTTGGACTTGTTTGTGCAGCACATTCCACAGATGCTCGATTGGATTGAGATCTGGGGAACCTGGAGGCCAAGTCAACACCTCAAACTCATTGCTGTGGAAACCACAGTTTCTTTGTAGCAGGGCTCGAAAAGAGGCCACAGCTGAAAGAGGCCACAGTCATTAGGGAATACTGTTTCCATGAAATGGTGTACAAGGTCTGCAACAATTAGAGGTGGGAATCACTATACATCCCACGATACGATATTATTGCAATTTTTAAAAATATTTTGTCATATTCAGATTCTGTACATAAAGGTAAACTTTATCAATATTCATTTTATCTAATATCAAAGTCTCACACTCAGTCTTTCTCTCATTTCAGTTTTATTGTTGACAAACTGAACGGTTTGTATTACAGTCTAGTCCAACTTAACTGAACAACCATCTGGTACAATTATAGCTATTCTGAACTATGCAATTTGTGAAAACTATGCAGCCCCTTCAGCAACTGAAGAATTTGAAAGTAAATTAAAACAAAATATAATTTTACATTAAATAAAAAAGTTTTAAACTTAATTAAAATAAAACATGTCTTAAATTAAAATAAGTAAACTGTCATGTTTATTGCTGCCATAAAAAAGTTAAACACATTTGGACAGTGAAGAAATGTCAGGATTCTTGCTCAGAAAAAGGATCAACATGCTCTGAAGTCAGAGCATGTTCCAGTCCACAAAAAAATTGTAACAAAATATCAATTTCTGCTGTCCCTGTATCGATACATTATTAGCAAACAAAATATCACCATACTACACAGTATCGATTTTTTCCCCCACCCCTAGCAACAATGCTGACAATTCTGAGACCTTTCAATCAGAACCAGCATTACATTTTCAGCAATCTGCACTACCAGCAGCTTGTTTGTTGGATTGGACCACATCGGCCGGCTTCACTTCCCACACATATCGTGAGCTTGAGCAGCCCATGACCCTGTTGCTGGTTCACTACTGTTCCTTCCTTGGACCACTTATGATACACACATAATGCACAAGAGCATTTTTCCTGCTTTGAAGACATCAACTTTAAGAACAAAATGTTAACTTGCTCCCTAATATATCCCACCTACTAACAGCTGCCACAATGAAAAGATAATCAGTGTTATTCACTTCCCCTGTCAGTGGTCATAATGTTATGCCTGACTGAGATATATAACAGGTAAACATGCACTGACAAAAGAAGATACACAGGCGACCATACTGTACCCCAGTTAAATAAGGTGTGTTCCTTTTGCTCAAGCTTTGTTCCAAGACGTTCATGGGACCCTGGAGAACCTTGGACACCTCCAAACTCTTCCCCTGCAGCACTGCCATGTGAAGAGCCTGCTGCAATGCAGGCTGCGCAAAAAGGACAAAACAGGATTAATAACAATTTACCAAGCAAGTGTGACTGAGGTTAAAGAATCACTTGGACTGCTTAACGCTTGTTTCCGTACATTGTTCTTTTGTGACGTGAGTTTTAATAATTTAGCAGCATGGATTTATATCTGCTTTTCCATGAGGTTTATAGAAGTACAGTAAGAGGATTCTGCACAAGAGAACGTACAAAAGCATGAACTGAACATAGTTTTAACACAGCAGATTAACACCAAACTAAAAGGTCTGCTTATTTATGTAGAGTATACCTGAAGAACTGTGGCCTCCCATTCCAGCCATTGATCGCAAAGCTCACTGCATTCTTGTCCGTTTACTTCAAACAGGTATCTAAGGAATTCAAAACACACAGTAAGAGACACATTTTATAATTGCTGCTAAAATGGGTAAAGCATAAAAACATAGTTTTGGTTCTACTGACCAAAGCTGACAGCAAGAAAACCTGGGAAATAAAGTCCAAACATACAGTTGGGTTGATATTTTATTGGACGAAAACACGGTTTTCGTGGTTTAGACTCAGTACATAAACAGAAAGGCAACTAAAGTGCATGATGACAGTATTACTTCTAGAAAAACAACCTCACAAGAGGTTGGGGTGGTAGGTGTATCACTGTCAAGGTCTACAATCCAGAGCCGCATTCATAAATGGAAATACCGATGGTTTACAACAATACACTGGTTACTCTCATGAACATAAAGGACAAAATTAGATTCAAAAACATCTAAAACAGCTTGACCAGCTCTGGAAAAAAAGGAGAGATGAAACAAAGATTAGCTTGCATCAGAATGATTAGAAGAAAAAAAGTACAGAGAAGCAAAGGACCAGCTCGTGATCTGAAGTATACCCCATCATTGGTCAGACATGGCGAGGCAATGTTAATGCGTGGGTATGTGTGGCTGCCAGCAGCTCTGGAGAACTAATTTTTATTAATGGTGTGATTGCTGACAGAAACAGCAAAATGAATTTTGAAGTTGCAGCAAATAATAAACAGTTAATCCAAACATTTTGTCAAGCCTGTTGAGGTGAAGCTGATAGTCTGCACTTCGGACTTTCATGGCAAGGTCAAGCTGGGTTGCCATCTTTATTTTATTTATTTATTTAAGTTAAAATCCACTGTGGGGGTGTACAGAAGACAAACTTTGCATCTTTTTCAAGCAAATTATTGACCTAACTGTACACTACCACTCATAAAGAGCCAAGCAAAAAGGCCTATGTGAAGTTTACTGACCGGCAGATGGCATTGGAACTGAAAAGGTATTGTCCACTGGGCAGGGCCAAAGCTGGCAATGTTGGACGGCTGAGGAAAGGCACCACCCTTTCTGGGAAAATGGAAAAAGAGAAAACTTTTTAACAAATATTATACTCCTGGACTAGTTGGATTAATATTGTTTATTAAATTTAGGCGGAAAATGTAGTCACGTGTTTCAGTCAGAGCACAAATTTTTAATAGTGGCTCACGGATGGTGGTTCTTTATAAGCCATTATTACAGCAGACATTTATATTTTATTGCATTCACCTGAAGTAACGAGCAACATTTTGAATTTAGTATAAAAGTATTTTTAAACTGTGTTTTTTTTTTTTTGCACTGTCTCTAAGACAGTTTATATGTGAGTAGTCACATGCCAGATGGCTCATGTTATTCATCTCTGTGATTCAAGATTAGCACACATCTGGGGTTAGGATGAAGCTGGAGTTTGTTACTATTTTATTAGAAACTATTTCACAAAATACTAAATTAAAACTTACTGCTAAACCTAATCTAAGCAAGTTTTCCAAAGGGCCAATATTGTCAAGTATAGGTCAGAACTATGAGTCCCAAATACTTTACTAAAACCTCTCTCAACTGTGGAAGGAAGTCGGGGTACCAGGAAAGAACCCACGGACACTGGAAGAACATGTACACTCCACAGCTGCTTTTTCTGCCTGACTTCGGCGTGCTAAAGGCTTTTTGGCTTCGGTTGGCTTCCTGGATTCCTAACTGTGACTTTGTTGGGTGTAGCCAAAACCCACCAAACAGGAATAACAGTGCTGGACATGTATGCCACATCACATTTTGGCACGCTTAAGTCTGCCTTGTGTCAGCTTTGGTGAAATATGTCCGTCTCATAGCAACAATAAAGCAATGAATAAAGAAAAACCTATTTCTCGAAACGTGTTCTACCTGTTGGCTTTTCTAATTCTGAGACTGTGAAATATCCTACAAAACATAATCATACCTAGAATAAACTCACACTGTTTATATATAAATATGTACTTTATTAATAAAAACAACACAGACTTCTAACTTTATAATGGTGAGCTAATTCAAACAGACTGTAGCTGTAGCTGCACACTGGCTAAAAAACAAACAAACACCCGGACATGAAGCTGGACAAGCAAACAAGCCTAAAACATGACAAATGAACTGTGATTTCCAGTAAAGATAATTCTAGCCGCTTCTCAGACGCAGATATTGTTCTCTACATTCATTGTGACTGACACTGACAGACAGATGCCACCAGAAGAAGGCTGGCTAACCAGCTAGTTCGCTAGTACACAGTCACAACCGTTAAAGGACAAGTTTAGCTCAGACCTGGATAAAACCCGCATAATGGCTAGCATGTTTTACCAAAACACTGTCGTTATTAGTTATAATTACAGGTAATTACACAGAGGAATGCTAACCTCAAAGGGTTTTCTTACCATCGTGGTTGACAAACTGGACGCCGCACTGCACTCCCGTCGCTTCTAACGCTGCTAGCGCCTTCAGGCAGTGCGGGTTGCCTTCACTTACGAACAGATTCATTTGTCCGTTGGTTGCCACACAAACTAAAGACTGGTTGTTATTTTTTATCACTTTTAAACAAGACAAGCCGCCGCTCAGTAGTAACTTCGCCGGTGAGTGCTGACCACGCTGATGCAAACACTGTCGGCGCCGTTAAAAATGACGGGGATGTAGTTTTAGGATGTTTAACTCGCCGCTCAGAGAAGCAGTAGTTCGCTGTTTAGTTGACTACACCTCCCATAAACCCTTTCCCAAACAGTCATTTGGCAGTAACGAGGTGTGCTTGCGCTTTGTTAATAGATCAACATCACCGGGCGGAGTACACTGTTCTTGTTCTGCGCTCTCTGACGGAACACGCCGCAGAATATAACGAGCGCCTTCCATCGCCACCTTTCAGCAGAGCTGATTGGTTACGCGTACAATCATATTGGGCCACTGTAACCAATCTTAAAACACCAAACCCGTCCAGCTCAGACTATTTTTCCATCCGCTTAAAGAGCGAGGAGGCTCCATCATCATGGGCTGCAGTGGTAACTTAGTGTCCATGCATGACTATTAATTAGGAAAAGTGCACCTCGGAGTTCTTTCTTCTGCTCCCGTTAAACGAATGATGTGAAGTTATCTTTACTCTTCCCACAAGAGAGGCAAAGCAAACTTACCGAGGCGCAAGTGCTTATATATCTGCAGCGCGCTCTGGAGACATAACTCAGCAGTCATCACGTCGCTGCAAGGTGAGTTGTGCCCCTCACACGAAAAGAAGATTGATCACTATTGAATTGTTTGCAGAGAGAACTCATTTTCCGCAAAAAAAAAAAAATACATTTTTGCAAAAACTATTTGTGATCCAGTTTGAATTCACTGTTATTTGTGGAAACATTGAACCACGAGATGTTCGAATTTCATTTGTGAGAGTTGTTGTTGCCACATTTGGCTACAGATAGAAACTTTCATTCCCACTCAAACATACAAAAGACAGATGATTTTTGTGTAATGTGTCTTATTTATTTATTTACTTAATGATTTCCTTTCTGCACCTTTACGTTGATTATGCTTCATTTTTTTATGTATTTTGGATGCAAGCATTAATTTTGTGGGTACAATATGAGAATTATTCCACCTTGACAAGTTTTACTCTTTGTTGTCAAAAAAATATGTAGGCAGGCCCTGTCAATTCTGCCTCTATAAATAGTTTACATGCCTACGTTTTCCAAAACAAACATCTCAGAACATGAGACTTTCAAACCACATGCTGTATATACAGTTATTACAACTGCTGAACTGAAACAAACCCACAAACGGCTAACTTATAGGCCCAAGACAAAAGCAGATTTTCAACCTCCAACCATTTCCTGCTGAAGAGCACTTTCCACTCTTCAAAGTTTCCTTTTCCCCTCCCCTCATACACACAGTATTGACTTCTCACTCTCCATTTTTCAGTCTGTTTTCTTGACTAATTTCATTACTACGATTGTGCAGACACCACGACTCTCCGTTGGCCATCTCATCATCTTTTTAAAGGTCGCGCTGATAAAAAATCCTCATATCATCACTTTACAGATGACACTTTTCATACAGAAATATTTGCATCCTGCTTCTGACACTACATGCGTGCATACAAGTGCATGGATGGGTTAACCACATTGTGTGATGGAAACACTTTGACTGATGCATTGCATTTTCGCTCTTTCATAATCATTCTTAAGTCCGCGCAAAGCAGGAGATTTGCTCCCTTTTACGCCAGCCTGTGACGACAACAGGCTGAAAGATTATTCTCTGCTTGCAACTTTGCTGATTAAAAGCGCCCCCGTACCAGCATTAAGACGAGGGCTACAAGTTCACTCTAATTACTGCTGTGCTCCACAGACTGCTGTGGATGCAGTGTCAAAGAAAAGATCGAGGGACTCGAGCCTTTCACATTGTGGTACGCTACTTGTCAAAGTATTCTTGCTGCACTGGAATATCTCAGTAAGTCTGTGGGCCGTCTGTTTTTCTCACAGTGAGAAATGTGTAGCTGCTTATATGCAACATGCGAGCAAACATGTCCTTGCAGTAGCAGATCATTTGGTGCAGAAAGACCTCAGCTCACGTTTGTGTTTTCTGCCATACGGACTGTTTCTCTATCTCCGGTTCCTGAAGACATCTGGTCCTGAAAAGCAGCCCTAAAAGCCCCCGAATCTACCATATGTTCCTTCTTTGGTGTTCATTTATTGGTTTGTCTCTTGATTATAAAGCACTTTATCCATGATTAACTTGTTTTAGCTTTGAACTTAAAATGTTTGTGTGGAAAATATATTTTACAGAGTGGTCGTTGACTGTTTCCCTGAGAGATAACAACCTCTGTTTTGTCCAACCTTTTTATATCAAGTAGAAAATGTTGAATTTAATGTATTTGCAGAGGAAAACATGACATAGAGCAGCTGTTTAATCAGACGTAAGTCGTGTAGCAGGTGTAGTTTAAACTTTAATCAGTTTGCATTTTTCTTGTTTATTCTTTGATTAATTGTTTAGGTTAGAAATACCACTCACAGCTGCTCAACTGTCAAGTTCTATATTAATTTATTTTTTAAATTAAAGCATATTCTCATGTTTGATGAGCTTAAAGAATTACCAATGTGATGTAAATAAGTCCTGTGATATAGATGTGATCTGTCCAGGGTGTATTTGGCCTCCTCCCCCCACACACGCGGTCTTTTTTAAATAAATTACTTGTACTTATACTGTAATAGTGGGATTTTTAGTGGCAGTTGGGTTCTCTTTAAGTTACAGTGACAGTGTAGTGTGTGGTATGTGCATGCCATAAATACAGTCATTAGTAATTTGTGTCATCTGCTTAAATAGAACAAAATCATGGTGACATTATGCCATTGGTCGCCCACACCTCCCACTGTGTTCACTTCCTATCCTCACCCACCTGTACGCACATCTTTTGGCATCTTTTCATTACATTTTCATGATACATATATTGTTGCATCCCATTGGAGAACAGCACAGGTCCTGATTTACCTGCAGTGTCTATATGAAAGCAGTGCTAGCAGCTATGGTGTAATATAGCAGTGGTGCATACATTCACATTTGTGCTGTGTTTTAATCCCATTTAATCCTGCTTGTTCTTAAAGTATCAATGCAGTCATTTTTGCTTTCACTAGGCTGTGTCATGCACATGTAGATGTTAATGTGACAACAGGAATCAGACGTGCTAAGATTGCGTTAGTGCTGAGATGACTTGTTAATTTAAAAAGCTGCAGATAAAAAAATAATCAGCAATAATTTTAACCATTCTTAAAGGAAATTGATTAAAATTTGGTATTTGCTGCTTTTCTTTATTAAAATAAATCTAACCTAAATATTGGACCAGAAGGTCGTACACTTTAACTGATCACTTGACACATTGTAAACCTTATTGTTAACTGTGCAATGCCCCTTTACTAAACAAATAACCGCCTGAACGCTCTGAGGGCATCACAGCTGTGCCTCTGTGTGTGTGTGTGTGTCTCCTCTCTATACCCTTTGCCGTGGGATGTTTAGCTGCTCTTCCTTGCGCCTCAACACTAGCGTGCTCACTTTAGCTACACACAGCTAAAAGTGGGTCTTTGACTTGCCTGATAGCTTTTGACAGCTCACTCTCATCCCCGGTGGATCAATGGAGCTCAGAGCTCTTCATTAGAAACATCAATGTACCTCACATTCCCACAGGCTCAGCAACAACTCACCAGCCCAGTCAGAGAAGATTCATTTTTTATTCTGTAAATAATAAGTATTGACTTCCATATGACATTTGGTTTGGGAAATACGGTGAAAGAAGGCTAGCTTGTTTGCTCGTCATTAACTGATACTTAATATACGAGTATTAGCAATAATACATTTTTTGTAGTCACCAACTACCTACCAAAAAAGCTCATTATTTATTTTGATTTACTTCATAAAGTATAGAAAATAACACCCGGCACACATGTTGTGCTTCAGACAAAAAACAAACAAAAATCAGGGCTCTGCAGACTCGATGTCTTGCTTCATCAGCCTTTATCGAGAAAATAAATCAGTCTCTTTAGTTCCTTATCATAATTTGTTTTAGTGCTGAAGCAGTTTCCTCACATTAATCAGTCATTCCACTCACAGTGACAATTCTGATAAGTCATTTTTAATCAGAAACATATATTCTGCTTCTGGTTTCTCAAATGCAGATTTGCTGCTTTTATGTGTTCTCCTTAAAAGTGAATTATTGGCACTCCTGACAAAGAGGTTTTGCAGAGCCACAGGAATGTCACCAACATACAAAAACATTATTTTTGTCAAGCAAGGTAACATGTAGCCACCATGTTTACACATGTACTCCCATTGGTCCATTCTGAGCAAGGAAAAGCTGTAAAATGATCTTTGGGTTTAAATGTTCAGGAGACAAACTGGAAGGTCTCTGTGTTTATTTTTCCTGTATTTTCTTACATTTGAAAATGAAATGTTGTGGAAAAATGTTGCTGCTGTATCTCATAAGTTGTGCTCATAGATTAAGATAGCGATAACATTGTCAGTCAGGTTAAAAATAATTCTATGAATACAGTTTTGAATGGTGTAATTTTACTGGCTTTAAAATATGATGTTAGTGTTTCCAAAACATTTAGTGCTGTTTCTTATATGTAAGCTGCTTACTGGAATAAGAAGCATTTTCATGCTTGTTTGGTACGTGAGCTAGACGTGTGTTGGCAGTGTGTTTTTCACCTTGTTTTCTTCTGTAAAATCCAAAAGCTAATTAAAAAAACGTGATACTTTCTTTAAAGACTGCCCCCTGGGCAATCATGCGCTACTCTGCCGAACTGGCACACTGGTTTGTCTGGTTGTTGTTTATATTCAAATGTGGGAAATGAGTAGTATACATGTGAAGTCTGTGAAGAAGTTAGCTATGTGTCGATGCAGGCTGCAGGGTTCATTGTAAACACAAGCATTGCATCAGCAAACCCTTGAAATGATGTCATCACACATATGCAATGCTGCCATGCGCAACAAGAAAAAGATAGATCGCACTGGGGACACTGGAGATCGCAGTCGGTCACAGACGTTGTTGTCACAATGACAGTAGCAGGCTTGAGCCAATGGCTGCTCCGCTGTCACTTTCTGCTTTTCTGATTGGCTCAGTAACAGTTTACTCAGCTGATCATTAAACGAATCCAGCCCAACCTGTTTAGTCACATATAAGCGCATACATGCTTTCATACACAGATTCGTCATCCTGCCAGCACACTGGGAAACACAGTGTGTGTTTCAGTGTCTCTCTCTGGTCTAATCATCAATAATGCATGGCTCTGCGAGGATGAAAGGCTGTTTTGGCTTGAGGCATGTGTCTCGTATGGAGAGAGAGACATCAGCCCTAGTAGTTATAACTGTACATCCATACACTGCATTCCTTCACGTGGCTGTCGTCAGCAGAGCTGCTCATCAGACAGCGAGGAGACCGATTTCCAGCTAAATGTGCAAATGAGCTCATTATTGTGAAGAAGGTGTTTTTTTTGTCTTCATTTTTGCTGTAGAGGGTGTTTTTCTGAATTGACGGTTTAAAGATAAGGATTGATTGCTGTTTATATGGTGAAGACATTGAAACAGACCATGTTTTGAAATATACAGAATGATTTGACTTTGGCTGAGGCAGCTTTTACATTCATTATGTTTACCGCTCACTGCTGAAAGCAAGCATTAAATGCAGGCAGTTTTAAAGTGCAGTTTAGGTAATGCAACATACGGTTTGGTTAAGCACTGATTTTAGGAAACATTTGAGGCATCCCTGTGCTTATTTTAAGACAGTGCTGTGCTACAGAGCCCTTTAATGTAGGAAGTGATGCAATATCTCACTGATTGCAATACTTACCTGACTAAAGGTTGGAGCTGCAGCTGCCAGTGTAGCAGGCAAACTTGGATGCTTGTTTGCATATAGTGATGACACCGTGAAGAACTGCGATATGAAAAGTTGTTTGGCTGACACAGTTATTAATTCAGCAGCCCTGTTTGCTTACAGTGACTTACTTTTTACTTATTGTTGTGGTAATTAATGTTACTGAGCCGCGTGTCTCACGTGCAGCAACTTTTTGTCTTATTTTCCCGCGACGCCTTCGGTTATAGACATTTATATGTAAATACAGTACAGTGTACGTGCATGTGAGTGTGTGTTTTCTGTGTGTATACAGATATGGCAGTGTACGCGGAAACCCTTTGAAGTTCCTCATTCAGTCTATATTCCTCTTCCTCATGTCTCATCTCTCTTTGAACACCGTGTAGCCATGATTATTAAAGCCGCCTTCTTTCCACTTCAAACGTATGGAATGAATATGGATATGATATGACACCAAGCTCTCCACCCTTTACTCCTTTCCAGTCCTGCCGTGTGGTGAAGTTTGATTGGCCCAGCGATTTTAAATCATCTCCGTGGGAGATAAACTTGTCATTTATTGGCTTGTCTTTCAGACGCCGGAGCTGTTTGGAGCAATTATTACATTGATTATTGGAAACGATATGAAAATTGGGGAAAATTATTAAAACCATGTCTTACTTCTCATGTGCTTTTAAATATCTGTTATCTCTCCTCTAAATATATCGTTTATGACATTGTAGTTTGCATAACTGTGTAGCCTCAGGATGTTTTCTGCAGCGTTATGGCACGTGGGTTTGCATGAATCCCTTAAAATATAAACAACACATCATTTATACCAGCGGTCCCCAACCCCCGGGCCTCGAACCGGTACCGGTCCGTGAGTCGTTTGGTACCGGGCCGTGAGAGTTGAGGCTCATGTGTGAAATGTATAGTTTTCAGGGTTGTTATCGGTTTTCAGCGTTATTTTGTTATCGTTTTTATCGTTTACTCGGTTTTCCTGGGTCTTTTCACGTGTGTTATGAATAAATTTTCTTTTTTTCGGTACTGGTACTAGTTTTATTTTGTTGTATTTATCCGCGACACCTTAAAGGCCGGTCCGTGAAAATATTCTCGGGCATAAACCGGTCCGTGGCGCAAAAAGGGTTGGGGACCGCTGATTTATACTTCACACCAATGCTTTTCCAGAACATGTGTATTTACAGCTTCCTTCGATTGCAGCGGGCTCAAAAACACAAACCAAAAAAGTTGCTTGCAGGTGTGCTGCCGTACAAAACCATCATCACATGCAACAGTAAATGAATCACTTGTAGATGTTTGTTTTTGGGTTCTGTGCTTGGGTTAAACATTAAAGGTAACCATATGAAGAAGAGGAAGAAGTGCAAAAAAACTGTCAACGATAACAAATCATGAATAAAAAGAACAGATGTTGGCTTTATCGGGCAAATTTAAATGTGTTATCAGTGGTTGCTTTCACGGCACTGAAAAGAGGCTCTTTGTTTTGAATGGCTTCTCTATAGCACGGCTTAGCTGGATAGGCCTGTAGCTACAGTTTGTAGGTTCAGACCTGCATGCCTGTTAGAATAGTGTGTTTTGAACAGATGATTTGAAGATAGAGTCGTTTGGCCATAGCTGACCAAAGATAGCTTTTGAAAGACGTATCTCAAACCACTGTGAAGCATGATGGTGGAAATACTTAGCATTGCCTCACTGCTTCGGAGACTGGGCAGCTGCAGTTGGTGATTCAGCTATTAATTGTGCATCATACCAAAGAAAATAAACGTCAGGCCATCTGCGCTTCAAATGTTGACGCTGAATTGGAGGTGGACCTTTCATAACGATTCTATAAATCCACATTTTAATGGCTCCAAAAGAAGAAATCCAGGGTTAGGTTATAACATTGTCGAAAACATTTGAATCCCACAGATATGTTACGGGATTAACAGACAGTACATGCAAGAAAATCCCCAATCATCTTCAACTGAGGAGCAGTGTTGCCAACTTAGCGACTTTGTCGCTATATTTAGCGAGTTTTCAGACCCCCTAGCGACTTTTTTTCTAAAAAAAAGTCGCTAAAAAAAGACGTGAAAGCGCATATCGCTTTTACTCTCAACAAGCAGCGGGTGCTGTAACGCAGTCAGTTCTTCTTTTACTCTTTTACTCTTATGCTGTTTTGTGGATCAGGTTTAAAACTACTTATAAACACACACACACAAAGTAACTCCACCAGAGTGCCTATTTCGGGTCACTTTTGCCGGTCCAAGCCCGGGTAAAGGAGCAGGGTTGGAATTGTGACATTAAAAAACAATAATTGCTAAAATAAATTTAATTTGTAGTTCTAAATAAACTCTAAATGCATTTAGGACGTTTTTTACTCACTTTATGTCTCTTCCACGATGTTATTTCTCTCTCCAACAACATAGATTACAATTACATTAGCATGACCAATTATGCAAATTAGGCGATGACGTCATTTAGCGACTTCTAGCGACTTTTAGGACAGCCAATAGCGATTTTCCTTACTGAGGAGTTGGCAACACTGCTGAGGAGTGGCCATAAATTCATCAAGTAGCTGCAAAAGAATGGTGGACAGTTACACAAAAAGGATATCACAAGGTTATTTCTGCTGAAGGGGCAACACTGTAGCACTGTGTTCTGACACTATAGATACTCTTTGGATTTTAGGAGGATGCATCTTGTGTCCCTTGATATATCTGTTTCAAATAGTTACATATTGTGTAATATGTCATGTGTACATATATCATGTACATATGATATACATACTACATATACGTGTGTGTAAAATGTGTATTTTTTGAAAAGATATGCATTTCAGAAGAAGTCATTTTAAATATGAATGAATGTTTTGGAAAATGTTTGACTAAAACATGCGCAGCTACCAAGGAGGCGTATAATCCCTAAAGTACTTAATCCAGTGGCCTCTCCGGATTGCTGATTTGACTGAAACATACTGATGGTATAACGCCACGTCCTTCCTACTGGTAGTTCAGCGTGCTACGTGAAACATTTTAGACGTATCTGAAACTTATCCAGGTATTAAATAGGAAACGTTAAATGAAACCTGAGACGATTTCGATGCATTTTCCTCTGCTTCAGTGCTCACGACTGTGTGGTGGTGTGCAGAGTATTTCTGACGTCCAACGAAAGGGTTGACGAGCCAGCTTTCCAGTTGGATCAATAGCTCAATCAATCAGCTGGACTGCTGCTTGCTTTTGTTTGTTCAGCGCAGAACGACTCTCACATGGTTTCTTCCCCTCGTTATGTTTCTGATTCTCAAGTTTAAGTATTGTTTATTTGCACGAATGAGTAACATCCAGCTCGCGCTCCTTCTGTCTCTTTCGTTCTCGTTGCTTTCAGCGCACGGGCAAAATGCTGGCTAAATGATGGATGGGAGGGTCAGCAGGGGTTCAGTGAGTGGAGGAAGGATAATTGCCTGCATGGGATTAACTGTGTTTTGTTTGGTCTGTGCATGGATGAATGATAAAGACAGCCTCTGCTTGATTTTCTGCAGGACGGAGCTGCTAGTATGTGTCCATTTTTTTAATACACGGAAAAGGGTTTTGCCTCTTAATTTTTATTGTACGTTGTATGTTTAAGGCTTATCAGATGTATGGCTCTGAACATGGAGTGAGCTGCTGATGTTGTTGATGTAGACAAACTCTTACTTCAGGACCACGGTGAGTCTCTCCTGCTCTCTTTCCCTCTTCGCATGCATGCACAAATTGTATGCTTTCCACTCCTTCAACTCACTTTGACTTGCATGCACACAGTCTGAGTTAAAGTGGAAACACTCAAGCAAAGGCAGACAGACAAATGCGGTTTTTCTCCCTCCTCACTTATTTTCATCTATTTTTATTTCGTCCCTAAATTCCTTCATATTTGGTTGTTGATACCGCGTCATAATCCCTGCGCCCTCAGTCCCTGGCACAAACCACTCTCAACAGCCTCGACAGGGTGCCTGTGTCTGTCTCTGACACCATATGGTCTTCGCTGTTTTGTTTGGGCGAATGACGCCAGTGCCCGCTCTGCTGCTATGTGACCTGCAAATAGACACTCTGGTCTTATTTTCCTTTTGTAGATGCTGACGTGAGATCTTAAATATTTTTATTTTGCTATTGGTGAAAGAATTCTGAAATTGTAACCACAGTGACGGTAATTAAAATGTTGAGTCGTGGAATTATAAAGAATTTGCTGAGATACTTTGTCTCCACTTTGAAAACTGTCTTAGCTGTCGCCCTTTGGGAGAGTCATACTGAAATCCAGATTAATACAACCGAGGACTTTAACCCTGCTGTAGCAGCCTAATTTGCACACAGTATAATAAACCATGCAGGCTCTGTTGTAGCAGCGTGTGGATCGTCTAATCTGCTTTTCCTTTACTTTATTTTTTGATGTCTTCTTATCAGTTAGTAATTTCAAAGAGTAAAGACAGGAAAAGGCAAACAGGTGTGCAGAAGCGTCATTAAAGCTCTTCCTGTTTGCGTGTGGAGAAGAGCACGTCCTGGACCCTCTATATGATTACTGTTTGTTTTTTATCTTCTTTTTTACGCCCAGGGTAAGTTGTAATTTTGGCTTATGTAAATAGCAAATTACACATTACCGAAGCCGCGCAGCAAGATTGTTAAGCCTAAAAGCAACTACCACTCTCTGCTTAGTTTTGTGTAATTACTGCATCTAACGGTGCTGCGCTCCGGTCTCGTTGTCAGTGCAACTCATCAGCACTTGCATGAAACGTAGCAGTTGTTTGGCCGTTAGATTTTACAAACTGTAACTAAAACTCCCAGTGATATGACAAGTCAGAAAAACAAATGGCAAGATGGAAAGGATATGACCCAAACTGTGGTTGAACCTTGCTGCGTGCATACTGTTTCCTGTTTGCTTGCTTGCCTCGTGCCTCTGACTTCTGCCTCTGTCCCTCCTGAACTTAGCTGCACTTTTAAATAGTGCAGCTAAGTTTTTTCGGGGGGTTTAACTTCAGAGCCACCAAGGTTATGATACTATTTGTTATTAGAAAAACGTTTTAGTACACTATCATTTCCTGTAACAAACTGCCAGGTGTATTTTTAGATGAAATTACTGCATTACCAGTCAGAATACATTCTAGCATCAGTGTTTGCTTTTTCTAGCAAAGACATCTATGAATACCAGACAATTAATATAATGCAGTTATATTTCTAAATATTTCTCCACTGCCCACTTTATTAGGTACATCTTTCTAGTCTCAGGTTGGATCCCCTTTTGTCCTTAAAACTGTCTTACAGATTCAACAAGGTGCAAACATTCCTCTGAGATTTTGGTCCATATCAATGCGATAGCATCGCACAGTTGCTCCAGATTTGTCATCAAAATTACTCAGGTAGACTGTGGTGTTTAAACAATGACTGGTTGGTTTTAGGGGCCCCAATATCCCCCACACCATCACACTACCACCAACAGCCTAAACCACTGGTACAATCAGGAAAGCCAACATGATTTGTAGCCTCAGTTTCCTCTTGTTAACCTACATCCAGTGTGGTCTTCTGCTGCTGTATCCCATCTGCTTCTAAGTTCAATACTTTGTGTATTCTGAAAGATCTCTTCTACATACTTTGGTTGCAGTCAGCAGGTGTTTGAGCTATTGTTGCCTTCTTATATGCTTAAAGCAGTCTGGACATCCTCCCTTGGCATCAACAAAGTATTGTCACCTAGAGAGCTGTAGCTCACTGGGTATTTTCTATTTTCCTAACCATTTTCTGTAAACACTAGAGATGGTCTCAATAGATCAGCAGTTTCTGAAACACTCGGACCAGCCCATCTTCCACGGTCAAAGTCCTTTAAATCACCTTTCTTCCTGATCCTCCGTCATCCTCATTTAAAATTTAAGGAGGTCATCTTTGAAATGGTAAATGGCCTGTATTTGTATAGCGCTTTATTAGTCCCTAAGGACCCCAAAGCGCTTTACACAACCTGTCATCCACACATTCACACACTGGTGATGGCAGCTACATTGTAGCCACAGCCACCCTGGGGCGCACTGACAGAGGTGAGGCTGCCGGACACTGGCGCCACCGGGCCCTCTGACCACCACCAGTAGGCAACGGGTGAAGTGTCTTGCCCAAGGACACAACGACCAAGACTGTCCAAGCCGGGGCTCGAACCGGCAACCTTCCGATTACAAGACGAACTCCCAACTCTTGAGCCACGATCGCCCTTTACCATGTGTGTATGCTTAAATGCATTTAGCTGCCATGTTATTGTCTTATGATATATTATATATTATAATATATTGTCTTAGTCAGAATTCTGAGAAAAAAGTCAGAATTCTGAGAAAAAAGTCAGAATTCTGAGACTAAAGTCAGAATTCTGACTTTTTTCTCAGAATTCTGAGACTAAAGTCAGAATTCTGACTTTTTTCTCAGAATTCTGACTTTTTTCTCAGAATTCTGACTTTTTTCTCAGAATTCTGAGAAAAAAGTCAGAATTCTGACTTTAGTCTCAGAATTCTGAGAAAAAAGTCAGAATTCTGACTTTTTTCTCAGAATTCTGAGAAAAAAGTCAGAATTCTGACTTTAGTCTCAGAATTCTGAGAAAAAAGTCAGAATTCTGACTCTCAGAATTCTGAAAGTCAGAATTCTGACTTTAGTCTCAGAATTCTGACTTTTTTCTCAGAATTCTGACTTTTTTCTCAGAATTCTGAGAAAAAAGTCAGAATTCTGAGAAAAAAGTCAGAATTCTGACTTTAGTCTCAGAATTCTGAGAAAAAAGTCAGAATTCTGACTTTAGTCTCAGAATTCTGACTTTTTTCTCAGAATTCTGAGATTAAAGTCAGAATTCTTTTCTTTTTTTTTCCAATGTCCCTAATCCTCTTCCGTATCAATGCGTAATAGCTACTTTACAATTTAAATTGCTTCCCATTTTTCTAATGTGCAAAAGGGACGTTAGCCGATGTCTCTTTAGTTATTCTATTCATAACGTGGTATGGCTTTTATTCACATTCATTACATTTTGAGGAAATGCTGAGAAATGCTCCTGTGTGCCTTGCAGTGCACTTCCTGCTAGTGTCAGCCAGACTGTCTTCCAGGCAGGCAGTTCTTCCACCCATATGCTGCTACAGACGGGTTTTACTGCAATTCTCTATAGCCGTGGGGGGTTGCATATTCTTTCCCGTGCTTTAATAACAGTCGGATTATCAAGGTTCAGCCAGCTATCCCTGGCCACCCTCACATCAGCTCACAGCTCTGTTAAGCTTCTTCCATTCCTCTACTACTCTGCTTTTATTATTTTCTCACCTAGCTCTAACAGTGTGGTCTTGTTGTATCATTTGGCTTATCCCCAGCTTCCAGACCTTTTCCTTTCTCTTGTCTTGTCCAGCATCCCTGGACTCTCCCATCCTCAGTGACGTGAGGTACAGCAGGTCTGACTGTTGCTACGTAGCTCGGGATGTTCCCCTTCTGTTCACGCTCGTGTGTTTGCAGATTTGCTTGTAGGGATGGTGGGTGTATTTACTGTCAGTGTGTGAGGCTGTATTTCTATGTGTCTGGCAGAAAGTTAGATGTTCTCTTATGTAAGTGGGTCTTGGCTGCATAAAGCAAGGGTTTAGCTTAGGGATGCTGGCTCAGGTGGCGAGATGGAGACAGATGCTATTTTAGGTATACTGCACTCCTTACATCTTCCATACGCATGAGCTATTCACTCACATGGGTCTCTTTTAACAGGATGAAAGGACAATAGAAAAGTGGTGCACTGTGGTTGTGTACAAATATCAGCACTTCGTCCTCCTGCTTGTCTACTAAATATAGCAAAATAGGAAGTGGGAAAGAAAAGTTTATTTTATTCGTTTGTGAATGTTATTGCAGTGATCCGTGCCGTCACTGAGCTATTTTTGTGCAGTTGGTGGATTATTAGAAGCCAGTTGTTAGTAAATAAAAAATGCAATAAATGCCTAAAGATCAAAATAGTCTTGCTTAATGTTAGGACCAATGCAAATTCCAAAATATAAAAATATAAATTTTACATTGATGTAAAACAGAAAAGACAATTGGATCAAATGACTTGAAAGAGAAATTTCACAAAGAGAAAAACCCTGCCAACTCTAAAATAGAGATTTTTTTATAGCTCGGTGATTTTTGACAGCTTAATGCAGACTTCCATTTTTAGCTCTGAAAGGATTCAGATTCGCTCTCTTTGAACCTGCACAGCACCAGGTGACATTTCTACATTGTTCTCTCCCAGCTTCGGTAATCTCTCCCTCTCTCTCACACTGTGTTTCTCTGTCCATGTGCCTGTTTCAGAGCATGGCAAAGTCCTGGCTCCTGTCTTGCCTACCCTGCACTGTCCCAACTCAAATCACAGACCAGCATACTTCCAGCAAAGCTTGCTGAACAGGACTGTGGGAAAGCCATGCTCTCTGGTTCTTGGCGGCGCTCTTTCGGTCATCAGCAGCCTGCTGCAGGATCTGCAGTGAACACCAGGGGGATGACGGTGTGTGGAGTCCCCAGTGGTACAGTGGTCCTCGAGGCCCAGTATGACTACAGCTACCGCGGAGCAGACGGACGGCAGGTTTGCATACGGGAAGGTGAACGCTTTATTCTCCTGAAGAAGACGAATGCTGATTGGTGGCAGGTGAGAAAAAAAAGTTTCTTTTCTCTATCTTTTGCGTCAGTGGACTCATAAATATCATGAAAATGAAAACATATATAAATAGAGCAACATACTGTAGGTTTCTGAGAAGGATAAATTCATATTTTACTAGAAGCCTTAGAAGATGTTGCTGGGCTAAAAAAGGATGTCAACACATAAGTGACAAAGACTTCCTTCCTTTACAGTAGAAAGAAACATGTTGGGTCCTATAGAACACATTTGCATGAGGTTATTTTGTTACAACTTATTCTTTCAAACTTTAGTAAGCCTTAACATTAGGGTGTCTTGATGCATACTCAATCATCCAGGTAAGTAAATCCCAAAAGGTTGATTCTGTTCATCTGGATGTAGCATTTTCAGTGGGAGAAACATTTCGTCACTCATCCAGGTGACTTCTTCAGTCTCAGCTGACTGCAGGTTTCCCCAAGCCTGTAAACATTAAACATATTTAGCGTTAATTACACTTTAATGGAAAAGTGTGTGATAGACATGCTGGACCACTGTGTGGATATCATGCATTGCCTGCCTTAAATGTGAAACGGACACGCATGCTTACGTTACAGTACCATCAGGGAGAGATTATATATTTAAATCCAACAAGTCCACGGTGGGTATGAAGGACATTCCAGGCTCCTTTTATGGTAAATGGCCTGTATTTGTATAGCGCTTTTACTAGTCCCCCCTAGGGACCCCAAAGCGCTTTACACACCCAGTCATCCACCCATTCACACACTGGTGGAGGCAGCTACAGTTGTTGCCACAGCTGCAGACTGACAGAAGCGAGGCTGCCATATCGCGCCATCGGCCCTTCTGGCCAACACCAGTAGGTGGTAGGTGAAGTGCCTTGCCCAAGGACACAACGACCGAGACTGTCCGAGCCGGGGCTCGAACCGGCAACCTTCCGATTACAAGGCGAACTCCCAACTCTTGAGCCACGATCGCTAGAAACGATTAAACTAGATGTCTGATAAAATATGACATCCACACAGTGGACCAGTGTTTCAGTTACACTCTTTGCTGTGATATCGGATTGAATGACAACACTCTAGCCAATGTTGAAACTTTAGAAACCAGTGGGGGGCATCATAGTCCTATGTCCATCTTTCATATACATAACAATAATATTTTTACAATAAAAACAAATTTTAAAACTTTACATTGTGGGCACGGTGTATCTAGAACTGCCTCAAAATATTTGAGGACTATAAATACCTTGGAGTACACATTGACAATAAACTGGACTGGGCTAAAAACACCACAGCACTTTACAGGAAGGGCCAGAGTCGTCTCTATTTTTTGAGGCGACTGAGGTCCTTCAACATCTTCCAGAAAATGCTCAGGATTTTCTACGAGTCTGTTGTGGTCAGTGCGATCCTCTATGCTGTTGCATGCTGGGGGAGCAGGCTGAGGGTAGCAGATTCCAACAGACTCAATAAACTGATCCGTAAGGCCAGTAATGTTGTGGGGATGGAGCTGGACTCCCTCAAGGTGGTGTCGGAGAGGCGGATGTTGTCCAAGATAAAGACAATGTTGGATAACACCTCCCACCCGCTCCATGACACGCTGGTCAGTCACAGGAGCACGTTCAGTGAGAGACAGAGTACCAAAAAGCACCACTTAACACACTGATTACTGCTACAACTACACATGTTTCTTTTCCAGCTATTTATTAATGAGTGGCTTTGTATATATATATATATATGTATATATTGTACTATTCTTAGTTAGCGTATTGTCTGTCTGATTCTGATAAACTGCCTGTAGGTTAAATTAAATCCTGACTTCTGTCCAAATTGTGAAATCTGTTTAATTTAAGAAATGGCAACAATGGCAGGTCTGTCCTATATTATACAACTACAATAGATTTACATGTAAAACGTTGCACCACGGTCTAGCGTCTTTTCTCCTTTTAGCTATTTTGTGCCTGCATGTCTCCTTTCTCCTCCATCTTCCTGTCTGTGACCCAGAAATCAGTCTTAGTACGCCGTGTTGAAGGATGTCTCCGTACTTAAAATGAACCCAGAAGAGTGAAGGCTGAGGAGAAAGGAGGCCTGCCAGAGGAGCTATGGCGGAGGATACAACTTTAGTGTTTTTACCTTTTGTGCATAAAAAGATACAGTTGATGATGGACTACAAAATTCTGCTCATTTGTATTCATGCTTTAGTTATTTAAGGTGCTTAACTCCAAGATCAAAGTTGTGTCCGTGTGTGTGTGTTTCTTAAAAAAGGTATGCTTTGTCACATTGGGTTACATTGTGAATTTAAAAGTAGCTCTAAATATTTAAATGGTCACCTGTTGCGTAAAATCCAGCAGTAGACTGGAACACAACAGTGAGCCGACGATGAGTGAACGATGTACACGTGTGTTTAACTGACACCACGATGACTTCAAAGCACGGACGAAAACGCACACTCAACACAGAAAAGCCCCAGCCGGCCACATGATTCAAACCGAGATCCTCTTCTCTATGAGGCAAGAGTACTCACAACTGTAACGCACATCCGGTCACATCAAAGGAAAAAATACTGCACACTAGTTATTCAGATGTAACTGTTACACTGGAAAAACTACTCAGTTAATGTTCACTTTAGCCACTGAGCTCATTAAATGATGTGGGCTGAGAAAAAGGATGCTATTTTTTTAAAAAGGAAGTTGCGGGTATACTCGTTGCATGTGCTTGATGTCAAAATGAGCTGTATCATTAAACATTTCCGCAACCCCTTCAGCCTTCAGCTGTTTGTTGCCGCTCGGTTGGACTAAAAGCATTTATGTAGCAGAAAAGAGAGAAACCTGTTCTGTTTGTTCTCTGGCAGGTGCGGAGGATCGGGGCAGCCAGTAAAGCAAAGCCGCTGTATGTCCCTGCCACGTATGTGACGGAGGTACCTATCGTGCCCATGCCCTCCCCTCAGCGGCTGACTGCAACTGCCTCTCTGAACACCAACTTTAGGATACTGCCACGAGTGTCACTTTCTCCCAGCGCAACCGGAGCTACGAGTAATGAACAGCGTCAAGGTAAAGTGCAAGTTTAAGTATGTCAGAGGCAGTTACTAAAATTACCTGTGGTTGAGGCTTTTTAGTTACAAAACTGGCTGTGTTGCTTTTGCAATTACAGACAAATAAGTTTAGAACAAATGTGGAAGTATTCGTTTTTTCATCTTCTCCTGCAGTGAACAAACTCCTCTATCACTCCATGGAAAACCTCAACTCCAACAGTGCCTTCCAAGGTCTGAAAAACAACACCAGCTTGGATAGAGGTCACTTCCCAACTTTGCCCCTTTCTGGATTCACCTTTGCTTCCAACTCACCCACCTCCTCATCAGGCCACCTTATGGTCCCTGGGTCTCAAGCTACTTCCACAGCAGAAACAGCACCTACAAATTCCAGGGTGGTTCCCACAATCACCCGGAGCCAGAGCTCAAACAACCTGCCTGAAAACCTGATGGAGAATCCGTATGATGAGGTGGGCGGCGGCTTCAGCAGTCGCACAAACCACAGGATTCCCAAGAAGTCTTGTAGCCAATGGGACGTAGCAGGAGCTTCAGGCAAGAACAACCATCTGCAGGTAGGTCGAGTCAAAAAAAAACCCAACAAAAAAGAAAAGGCGAAGGCATTTGCAGCACTGTATTTGCGACTAGTTTGTCTGCTAGTTTGACGTCTTGTGATCAGGCCCTACTTGTTATTCAGTATACAAGACTGAAAACCAAGGGTGATAGAGCTTTTGCTGCTGTGGCCACCAGACTGTGGAATTCTCTTCCTCAGAACTTAAGATCTGCAGACTCAGTTTTTTAAAAAACAGCTAAAAACACATCTTTTTAAAATTGCATTTTGTTAACTTTTGACTGTTTTTGTTTTATGCCTTGTGAAGCACTTTGTGATCTTTTATCTAGAAATGTGCTATATAAATAAAATTTTACTTACTTACTTACTTACTATGATTTTGGTTGTGCTGTATTTTAGGAAGCTCTTTGAAAAATTAACTTTTTTGAACTTAGTGACAGTTTCATAAATCCTGGCAGCAAAGATGGTAATATCGATAATATAGACAGGGGTGCAGGGCGGTCGTGGCTCAAAGAGTTGGCAGTTCGTCTTGTAACCGGAAGGTTGCTGGTTCGAGCCCCGGCTCGGACAGTCTCGGTCGTTGTGTCCTTGGGCAAGACACTTCACCTACCGCCTACTGGTGATGACCAGAGGGGCCGATGGCGCGATATGGCAGCCTCGCTTCTGTCAGTCTGCCCCAGGGCAGCTGTGGCTACAACTGTAGCTGCCTCCACCAGTGTGTGAATGTGAGAGTGAATCAATAGTGGAATTGTAAAGCGCTTTGAGGGCCCCGAAAAGCGCTATATAAATGCAATCCATTATTATTATTATTATTATTATTATATAAGTGGTCCGCAGGTGCGCATTCGCTGTCAAAATAAAAGACGCGCAACACATAAGAAGTTGCAATGCGTGTTTGCGTACATAAGATTTTCTGGAGGAGGACAAAAGTTTTTTGAACTCTTAAAGATGTTGAAGAAGCTCCTTTAAGCAGTTACTTTGGTATTCCTTCACCTCCAAAGACATGTTAGAAGGAGTCCGAACCACAAAAGAAGTGCGTATTCTCAGAAAAGTGGTTGCAGGAGGTGAGCTGGCTTCAAACAAATGATGAACGCACAGAGATGTGGTGCAGAATATGCCATGAAAATCCCACTCTAGCGGACAAAAACAGCCTTTTATATGCACGCAAACCCGCGTTGCAACTTCTTATCTTGTGCGCGTCTTTTATTTTGACAGCGAATGCGCACCTGCAGCCCACTTATGTGCACCCCTGATTATAGATGTAAACATTAGTTTTCTGCTCTTGTTTTGTTGAAAGGAAATGATTTTTTCTCTCATCTTTCTGTCACCAAGTTTGACTGTATTAGTATATATTAGTAGTTTTTGGCCTTTGCTGTAGTTTTCTTTAGATTTATTTGATTGGGGGCCTTTTTAGACACTTTGGCCCTGTGACAGTGATACACAGTGGGAATATAGTGACACACAATGGACAAGCACAGGAAAGCAAAGATCACAACCCTGGAATGATATCATAGGTGACATTTGGTACTCATCTACTCAGACTTCTGAACCTGTGAAGTTTTTTTTTAATGATGAATGCTTGTTTAAAAAAAATCACGTATTTAACTTTGACAGACATTTAATTTCCACAGCACTGTACGTTTCTGAAAAGCAGTCCACATGACGTTTGTATAAGTTTGCCAAAAAGAAGGTCGAGGCAACAAAACAGATAAATCAAGCACTCTGTCTGCAAACAGTTAAACTTAAAGGCAGCAGTTCTTTAAATCTGATAGCCCACAGCTACCTGTTGGACAGTTTTCACTTATCATCCTCATACTTCTGGATTAAACAGTGAAGGTAAATGATGGAAAATGACATGCAACTCAGATTGAATGAAGTGATGTAATTTTAAAGTCTTTAATCTCATGCAAAGGTCATATCTCCGTTTAATTGGTGATTCTAAATGGGTCACAGGTAAATGTGCGTCTGTCTTGGCCCTGCAACAGGCTGCCAACCTGTTTAGGGTGTACCCTGCCTATCCCTGGGATAGGATCCAGCTATTGCTGTGACTAATCAAGTAAAATTGGAATAAATCAAACACAACAATATAAAAGATTAAAAGACAAATCGTAAGATTTATAGCAGCGTCTGCTACATTCTTTCCATCGAAGTTAAAGACATTTGGATAAAGTGTAGCAAAGGACAGCATCGGCACCTCTAACTTTGACCCCGTGTATGGAGTAATTACTGATGTCTGTACTGTTGGAATTTTTTTTATTTAGCTGAATTCATCTAATAAAATATATGATTTGAATATTAGTAGAAGCAAACAACTACAGGAATACCACAGGACGATAAAAATAGAAAAATCCTAATGTGTCTTTTTTGATTCCCACATAATGATTAAGATCAACTGCGGCAACAGTTTTATTTATATTAGTGTTCGACCTTAATAATCCTCCTAGAGCAGCAATCAAGTTGTGGTGACGCCAGAGCTTCCCAGTGTTACATCAGAAGGTATTACACAAGGCCTTGTTGGTGAGACAAATACTCAAGGTTATTCTTCTGCAAGTGGGAAACTCCCACAGCTTAGCATCCCAACTGTCTGTCCAAATAGACTTTTCCTCCGACTGAACCGTGCTTCCACAAGACACTTGTAACTGTGGGTACATGTGATCTCAGTGGAAATGACAGTCCTCCCTTTTTTTGTTTTTTATCTCCAATCTCTCTTCCATCCAGTCTGTCTCCGTGTCTGTTCCTCTCACTCTCTGAGGACCATGTTCTTTCAAGCCTTTAATACCAGTAAGCAGGATTATTGCAGCCACATTCAGGTCATAACTCCCTGTTTATCAACCAGAAAACACTCTCTAACCACACATTCCTGCCAGGCCTTCTTGTAAGTGCTGCCACAGTGATGATGAATTTCAGCTTAATTTATCTTTTTGTCCTGCACGGGCGAGAAATCTATTTAAACAGTATTTTTATGGGAATTTGTCTGAGCCATTAGATATTGCTTCGTTACAAACCACAAGATAATTACTAGAGGTGGGAATCACCATACATCCCACGATACGATATTATCACAATACTTAACGCACGATACGATATTATTGCAATTTTTTAAAATATTTTGCAATATTCAGATTCTGTACATAAAGGTAAACTTTATCAATATTCATTTGATCTAATATCAAAGTCTCACACTCAGTCTTTCTCTCATTTCAGTTTGATTGTTGACAAACTGAACGGTTTGTATTACAGTCTAGTCCAACTTAACTGAATCAACCATCTGGTACAATTATAGCTATTCTGAACTACGCAATTTATGAAAACTATGCAGCCCCTTCAGCAACTGAAGAATTTGAAAGTAAATTAAAACAAAATATAATTTTACATTAAATAAAAAAGTTTTAAACTTAATTAAAATAAAACATGTCTTAAATTAAAATAAGTAAACTGTCATGTTTATTGCTGCCATAAAACAGTTAAACACATTTGGACAGTGAAGGAATGTCAGGATTCTTGCTCAGAAAAAGGATCAACATGCTCTGAAGTCAGAGCACAAAAACCTTTTTTGTAACAAAATATCGATTTCTGCTGTCCCTGTATCGATACATTATTAGCAAACAAAATATCACGATACTACACAGTATCGATTTTTTCCTCCACCCCTAATAATTACTGTGATTGATTGTTGTACATGGTGTTCAAAAGCAATTGGCATTGATATGGTGCCATAATGCTTTCCATATGTATGTAAAGGCTTTCCAGAGGATTGTGGAATGTGCCTGCAAGCCTTTGAAGTGATGCTGACTCATAAGCTGAAACTCACTGTCACATTTAGCCTATATGTGTTCCATGGTGTCATGGTCAGGGCTCAGCATACGTGGAGAAGCAGTGGGTCAGCAGAAGCAACAATAAGAGATTTCGTATGATGCTACATGCTGGAAAAAATAATGCACGTGAGATGAAATAAGATCAAAACTCTGTTATGAGATTGTTCGTCAAATACAACTTACCACATGCAATCATGTGGAAAAGAGCGTTTTCACACCACTCTATGCAGTCCCATGAAAAACTAAGTACGCCCTTTTTCCTTCTATAGGAAATAACAGGGCAAGTAGGAGCCAACCGCTGCTAACCAAATACACTTGATCAGCAAGTGTGAACACCCCTATAAAAAGCAGAACTTCATGGCAATCTAATTACAAAACGACTGAAAAATATAGTCGTCTGCAGAAAGGAACGTGTTAGCGCAGCTTTGCTTTGCAAACTTGCATCTGATAACCCTACAAGGTTTCTGCATCAGTATACTTTGGAGTGGTGGCCATAATGCACAATACCACATTTGGTAAAAACTAAAAGCAGCATATCAGCACCAACACTTTATAGCAGGTGTCAAGCATGGCGGTGGAGAGGTGATGATTTGGGTTTATTCTGCAGACACAGGATCTTGCAGTTACTAAGCTGAAGATGAACTCATCTGTTTGCCAAAATATGCTCGAGTCAAACGTGAGGCCCTCTGTCCGACAGCTAAAACGTGGCTCATGCAATAGGAAGATGATCCCAAACACACCAGCAAATCTACAACAACACCGAAAAGGAAAGAAGCAATAGTCTGAACACCTCATACAGTCATGCACAGCTGCATCATCCACTGTCTAGACTTTTGTACCCACAGAAACTCGACCGTTCAAGCGAAGCGCGGGTGCACAAATGATACCACGTACCTACATTTAACTGCATTCATAAATTCACATCTGCAACAATTTCCTTCCCGAAACTTTTCCCAGCCGCAGAAACGAACCATCAAAATTAAAATGTTACACAAATTAGTTGCTGCACCGAG
Organism: Neolamprologus brichardi; assembly: GCF_056152115.1. Lineage (NCBI taxonomy): Eukaryota > Metazoa > Chordata > Actinopteri > Cichliformes > Cichlidae > Neolamprologus > Neolamprologus brichardi. Next base: position 30,891,634 of record NC_142108.1, on the reverse strand, counting down.
CACATTTTTACAACACGTCAGTCCTTATATATTTAGTACAAGTGCTAACTTCTCTTTCATGGTTATGTTATTTTGTGGTAGCGAGCGACCAACTCTTAATATTTGTCCACTGAGTATGACTAGAGATGATGATGAGGAGGTCGTGTAAAATAAAGAGAAAGAGAGAAAGAAATGATGCATAAGAGTGTCTTATGTTCAAACAGCCCAACAATATACACTACAGGTGATGTCACTGGTGTGACAGTTTCACTTTAATAGATAAAAACAATAGTTGCAAAACATATTTATGATTAATAACACTGATAATGGCTCTTTTGGGGTAGGGATAGCTCAGTAGGTAGAGTGGTTGCCCCATGATCCACTGAATCCACTGAACGGCTGTCTTGAGGTACCCCTGAGCAAGGTACCGTCCCTCCACACTGTTCCCCAGGCGCCCAATGGCTGCCCACTGCTTCACTGAGTGAATGGGTTAAATGCAGAGAGGAACAAACAATTTCTGGATAGGGAAACATTGTATATGTTATATTGTGCTTTGCTATTACCATACATGAGTTATTGTGTAGAGGTTTGGGGAAATACATATAAAAGTAATATTCAGACTATAATCATAATGCAGAAAAGGGCCATTAGACTAATAAATCAGGAGGGGTATAGGGCTCACACAAACGCGCTCTTTATTAGGACGCAAGCTATAAAATTCCAGGATCTGGTGAAGTTTAAAAAAGTGCAAATAATATATAAGGCAAGGAAAGGGATGCTCCCAATCGAAATAAGTAAATGGTTCTTAGAAAGAGAAGGGAGGTATAATTTTAGAGGGAAGTGGAATTTAAAATGACAAAGAGTAAGAACAACATTGAAAAGGATGTCTATTTCAATAGCGGGAGTTAAATTCTGGAATGAGTTAGAAGAAGAAATAAAGGTCAGTAGTGATATAAACCAGTTTAAAATAAAACTCCAAAAAGAAATTTTAAATAAGTATAAGAATGAAGAAAATGCAATTAAATTAAGTTTATTGTCTTCTGCAAATTAGCAAATCTAAATATAGTTTAGTTGAACATGGGAAAATATTTTTTTTGTGATGTTATGTTCTAAGTTGAAGGCGTTGTTTACGTTTTTGTTGCTCAAATTTAGATGATGAGGATGTAAACCTGAGGGGGTTAAATAAGTATATACTTCTGCCTACTGCTTTTCAAATAACTGCATGGAATGATTTTATGAAACGTTGGTGAATGTATATGTTTGAAATAAAAAAGAACTGAACTGAACTGAATTTCCCCATGGGGATCAATAAAGTATACTTTCTTTCTTTTGTGCAGTTTATAAATCAAGCAAGTATTAAGTGTCTGATATAATTACTTTTCATTTTAAGGCAAAACAAAATGTCAAAAAGTGTTTTGGGACTATGGGATTGGATTCATGTCGTCTTTATTCTTGATTTTCTTGTTTGAGAATTAATTTACTTGCTGAATACATTTAATGTGCATGTTCAGGCTTCTGCTACAGCACAGGATCACAGTAGTAAAACATGGCTCTCTTTGGCCTTATTAAGAAAGATGTTTTGCTATATCTGCTGAGGTAGACAGAAGTCAGCAGTGGGACAGGAAGCTTCGGGTGACACAAAGGCCCAGTGCTGCCCCCTGGAGTAAACTACCATCACGTTGCTCATCATACACACCATGCTCCTTCAGTTAATAACTGAAAGGCAGCGTTACGTAACAGGGATCAACCAGCTTGTAAGTCAATCAGTTTCTGAATTATGCTTCAACTATATTTGATGCAAAAATGATCTTTAGTGCTTCAAATTTATTTAAGTGGATTTATAGATCGCCTTCTCTTGTAACTGCGTCTTTAGTGCTCTCTGCCAGGGTGAGTGCAGATTATTACAATGGCAGGTTATTCTGTAATAAGAGGATTTATTTTTTTTTCTGTTTATTGCTTTATATGGGATTTCAGTCTCTTCTCGTCTCTTCTTTATGGGATTTCTGACTGCCTTTGTTGAAGCCACAACAATCTGCTGTTAGTCGTTTCCAGTCTGTGCACTTATTTTTTATTCATGCGCCATAGTTGAGTTGTTGAGTAAGAATACTTGAGTAACAATTTGGAGTGAAATGCAAACATTTTAGGCATTAAAAGTTTGGTTTTACATACGAAGACATCATGGAAAAAAAATAATTTTTTTTACCAGGTCTTAAAATGAGGTAAATGAAGCCTGAGATGATCAACAACATATGACATATTGTGCTATGTCATGATTTATAACTAACCCAAAATACAGAAGCAGTGTGTGGGGAAAAAATCATGATTCAGTTGCTTGTGGAACCACTTTTAGCAGCAGTAAGTTGAAGTAGTTGTTTTCTGTATGACTTTATCAGTGTCTCACATGATTTGGAGGAATTTCAGCCGTCGCTTCTTTAGGGCATCGCTTCAGTTTGTTGAGGTTTGTGGGCATTCGTTTTTGCACAGCTCTCTTAAGGTCTCACCACAGCATTTTAATCAGGTTGCGCTCCTGACTTTGACATTCTGACATTCTGTTATAATTTGCTGGCGAGCTTGGGGTCATCATCCTGTTGACCCAGTCTCTCAGACAGATGGCCTCACGTTTGACTCAAGCATGCTTTGGTATTCACCTTGCAGTCATCTCAGTGACTGCAAGGTGTGAAGGTCCTGTGACTTGAAAACAAGACCATATGACCATGCCTCCACTACTGTGCTGACAGCTGGTATGAGGTGTTTGATTTTTTTCTAAATGTGGCACTTATGTGCATTATGACCAGACATCTCCAATTTTTGTTTTGTCTGTTCAAAGGACGTTGTTGCAGAGGCTGCAATTGCTCACTGAGGCTTGTAGAGTGTGGAGCTTTGGGGACAATTTGCTGGGACGTTCACCAAGATTGTAGCATTGTTTTAACTCACCAGAATGCTCCAGACCTTCTTGCCGACGACCACTTAATCAAGTGTGTCTGATTAGCACCACCTATCTGCGACTTATCCTCTTAATTCCTATGAAAACGGGAAGGGTGTGCACACTACTTCTGCATTTTAGTTTAGCTTTTGTTAAAAGATTAATCCCACTCTAATATGTCAGGTTTTGTAGTACATCTGAGGTTGTAGTTAGAAAATCTTAGAATATTTTTTGTCCTGATATGTAAAACCTGAGACTTTACCATTTTACCTTGAATGTATGGAATTAATGTTAAATGGTAAAGACTTGTGTAGAAAAACAAGAGTAAACAGTGATTGTATGAATGGGTGAATGAGGCAAGTTGTATAAAGTACTTTGAGTGCTACATAGGAACCATTTACACACGTGTATTTTTTTCTTACTATTTTATTTTCCATTTGATTCATTTATTTAACTCATGTTTTTATTAATTTGCATTTTAAATTTTTGCATATTAATCTTTAATTTCATTAGCAGATTTTGGCAGTTTCTGTCTTACATAAAGCATAAAGTTGAGCCAGAAAAACTCGACTACTGTACACGATATGTCTGTGAAGGTTGTGTTTTGGTTTGAGGCAGAGTTCCTCAAGTTCCTTCAAAATGCAATATTTATTCCTTTCTGAGCAACTTTTACATTTAAATCTCACATTTTTCCTTCTTATACACTTTTCACTTTGGCTCTCTTTCTCTGCTTCCTTCCCTCTTATTTTTTCTCCTTTCCCTTGTTATTATTTATACATAAAAGGTTCCAACAGAGTCTTATCTCTCCCAGCTGTCCTGGCAGGACTCTCCACTTTATACTGAAAAGCAGACAGAGAAGCGTCAGTCACAGCCAGAGCCACCTAGCCCCGCTCCAGGTGAGCCGCCTCTTCAGATCTTGGGCCTATGGGAGCAGTACTCTGACGCGACCACAGGCAGATGGTACTATGTCAACAGCATTACCAAAGAAAGGTCCTGGAAACCTCCTCGCCGGGCCCGTGGTCAATATACCAACCAGGTAAAATATCCATCTCAACAGGAAATCCTTCAGTGTTCACTCTTCCTCCCTTAATTCAAAGTTTTTCCTTTTTTCCCCCAGTTGCTTTATTGTGTAACAGTTTCCAGAGTTTAATGAAAGTGTCTTCTCATAAGAGAGACCATAGAAGAGGGTCAGGGTGTACAAATGAAAGAGAATGCTCATTTATATGCTCAAATGGTTTGACTGCATCAGCACTAAAAGGGACCTTTTCATTAAAAAAAGGCTTGGTTGTCATTTTTTCTTTTTACGTAGACAGAGCATTGAAGACACGGCGATCACACATCCACAGCAGGAGAGATCGATACTATGCTTGTTCTCGCGTTGGCAAACGGTCACATTGAACTTAAAATTAGGGATGCAACGATACCAATTTTTTCAAACCGATACGATACCGATACTTGGATCTGAGTACTTGCCGATACAGAGTACAAAAACCGATACTTCTACCACACACACACACACACACACACAAATACAATTAATTGGAAGACAGGTTTTATTATATTCCCTGCCAATAAAAAATAAAATCTTAATAAAAATGACCACAAAAAAATTTCAAGTGAAAAATAAGCACTTCTGTTAAATTATTGCAGAGTCTCCACATTGTAATTTTACAAAATATCACTGAACTATTGGCACTGTCTCGAGCTTTCAGAATAATAAATAAACACTTCTGTTTGGAATAAAATAAATACAAATTAGGTTTGCGAATAAAATAAACTTTTAAATTATTGCAGTTATTGCGGTCCACACTGCTGACATTTTGTTTAGCCTAGCTACAGCAGCCTCCAGTTTCTCTTTTTTATCTGGAGCCGCCAGTCTCACTCGCCTAACCCTGTGCCTGTTTAGCGCGGGATGTCCCCCTAGTGGCCAATCTAAAAAACTACAACAGAAATGACAAGCCACCCAGCCATTAATGAAATAAGTTGGTATCGGTTCATGGTATCGGTTAACTTTTACGAGTATGAGTACACACACATTTTACAGTATCGGCCCCGATACCCGATACCAGTATCGGTATCGGTGCATCCCTACTTAAAATTATCTGGTGTTTTCTTGTGATCCAAAAACTTTGCAGGAATCCTTTTCCCCACACAAGCAGTGGCATTGTCCTGGGTATTTTGAGGGTTTTTTGTTTCTTTTTTTTAAATTATAATTTTACATAGGTTCATAGGTTTATTGTTACTTTTGATTTTCTTGCTCAGTACCTTGGTTAGGATTCTGTGAGTTCCATCGCTTGTTTGCTAGTGTTTCCCGGTGGCATGACCCCAGCATGCCCACCACGTTGGTTGTTTCCCTGCTGGTAACTCATCACTCATCTACATTCATTTATGATACGCACGTTGCGTGGGTATACAGTACAAAGCCCTTAGTGTCTCAAGTAAGTGTTCAGCTACTTCCTGTTTTATTTTGTCACCAAAATAAAACGTACTTCTTGGAAAGCACAACTTATGTCTTGTAATTTGCTTTTCGTTTTACTTCCCGTCTCATTATCCTCGATCAGACTCACCTGTTTCTTTTTCCTTCTCCTCGTTAATTCTCTGATTCCTGATTTACCTTGATTTTGTAACATTTTGGGGTCTTCTTGCCTCTGTTTCAGATTTTAGTTTTTGGACTTTAATCAACAAAATAAGCAGCTCGCTTTGTGCTGTTGAACTCTGCCTTTAACTTCTTTAACTTCAACAGGACAAGCTCTGCAGAAAATTTTGGTTACATTCATGTTTACTTGTCTCTTCTTGTAGAAATACTGAAAACAGTTTAGTACATGCAGAGTCTCCACAGGTAAACACGTGTTTCATACTGAAACTGTGCCAGAAACGCTTTCCAGAACTATGCAGTTTTTTCTGAAAGTGAAATGAGGAATTGCACGTTTAATATTAAGCCGCAGCGACTAACTGGTTAGCTTTGCATAATGTACACGAGAAAACAAGAAGACACTGTGAACCTGACTCTGTCTAAATGTAACGAAGTCCACGCAGTTTTTTGTTTGTTCACTTTGTGCAGTAAATTCAAAAGAATGTTTATGAGGATTATTTGCTCAGCTGTTTATTGGCTTATTTCCTGGAAATTGTTAGGATGCCTAGGTTGTTGACCCAGGGTTTTGAGTTTATTGTATTATTTATCTTTTCTATTCTTTGGTTTCTTCGTTAGAGTCATGTCTTATGGTTTGTCTCTGTGTAATCCTTAGTTGCTGTCTCCCCTGTCTGCTATATCCCCGTGTCCAGTCAGTGTCTGTGTCTGCCCTGGTCCCACGTCTCTGTCATGTTTCCTGTTTTATTTTGAAGGTCCTTATCTGATGTTAATGTATCTGGTTTCGCTTCCCCTTGTCTTGTTAGGCCTGATTTGCCCCAGCTGTGTTTCCCTCCTGTTACCCATTCCCTGATTGCTCCCTCTGTGTATTTAAGCCCTGTGTTTCTCTGTGTCCGTGTCGTGATCTACCGTTTATCTAGCTGTGTGTGCTGTCAGTCTGTCTGTGTACGTTTATTTTGGATACTCAGTTTTGTTACTTTTTTGAGTTTAACATTAAAGCTGTTTTGAGTTTAAGTTTTCCCTCCGAGTGCCTGCACCTTGGGTCCTATTCCTGTCTGCACACAGCCGTTCCATAACAGAAATGTCCTTTGTTGTTTCCCTTTAACCCTTTAAAACCGGTCGGAGCGGGCACGTTCTGTTTTGCGTAACTATTTTTAAATCCCGGTAGCACTGCAACCACGTAAGCTAGCGCAATAATTTTTTTTGCATATGAAACCGGAGGAGTTGTACTTACATCTTATGCCATCAGCTTGTCCTCGGTCACAGTTTCCTTCCACATATAGCTTTGCAAAAACTGCATAAAAAGCGCTTGCAGCAACAAAAACATAATATTCCAGAAACACGCTTTGCCGATCCGATCAGCTGTTCATAACACTTCCTACATTGGATTAGATGTCAGCGCGAACTATCGCATGTCCGCCATGACCTGCCCGAAACCAGAAGTGACGTCATTTTCGCGGAAATGTAGTTTTTTACCTTCCGGGCCTCAATGAGCCTATACTGGTGTTTTTAAAAGTTATGTTTGACTTTATGACTTTCTGTGTCGTTTCTGGGATGCTTAGGACTCATATTGCACTGCTGGAAATAGTTTATTTTGATGCATATGCTGCTTTTTTGCAAATTTGCATTATAATATTTATTTTCGTTTTTCCTGCAGTATATAAAAATTGGTGTATTTCAAAAATAAAACTATGAAGACACTCAAAATAAATTTCCTGTGGTGGGAAAATATTTTGTGCAACTTTTTTGTATTTACAGTTTTGAGGGATAAGCCTCTTAAATTTCTCTAACTAGAAATATATGTTAAAAAAACAAAAACGATTTTCAATTTTTTTGTAGTTTATTGCACTTTTTTGCAATTTATGTAATTACTATGCACTTAATTCATACATATTATTAAAATCTAGGCTGTATTGGTTGTATTGATGTATAGCAACTTGAAATGCTCCCAAAAATGGCTCCACAGCATGTAAAAATATAATATAAGCTCTGGCGGACTTGGTTCTATGGTAGGTCTTAAAGGGTTAACCAGTCAAGCATTTCACTTTGCATAAAACAGCATTTGCTGTCAGTTTAATTTTTACATTAAGTAGTTTCAGTTGTGAAATCGTATCCTCATTAAGCACGTTTATTTTGCAAAATATAGCAAAAGATAAATAAATAAATAAATAAAAATTAGAAAATACCATTTGCTACTTGGAGTAGAGAGCAGTCTGACAAAAGGTCCCAACTTTATTACATTTTATTATCATTATTTAAAACTGTGAATGGGTATTTATAATAACATTGGAGGCCAATCTTCTAATATTCATAATAGGTAGTTTAAGTAAGGCCCTTCCTGTTTCATATCATATACTTTTTTGCCCCTTTGGTAGGCCGGTCCAGGACCTCAGACGTTACCCAGGGACACCAGCCATCTGTCACTATCCCTTACTGCAGCAGGAAATGGAACAACGCACAGGGTAAGTATACTGTCCTTCAGGGGAGGCAGTAACATCCAAGTATATTGAAGCCATTTCATTTAAAACCTATTAGCTTAATTTATAGTGACACAACTTTGATGCTTGTAATCCTAGAGTAGGTTTGTGAGTTGAGATGGTGAGCAATGAAGAAAATAAATAAATCATTGGACATGGTCAACAACAATAAACGGCGCTCAGTTGGTACTTCAGGGTTAAAAGTGTGCTAAGAAAATATTCCCCACCCCGTTACACCACCGCCGACACCAGTCTGAATCATTGATCCACGGCTGGATGAGTCACTGCTGATATTTATACTACACGACCTTACTATCTGAATATCACAACAGAAATTAAGACTCATCACACCAGGCAATCTTTTCCAATTCTCTACTGTCCAGATTTGCTGAGCTCGTGTAAATTGTTGAGTTTACACAAACTCAGTTTTAGTTTCTCGTTCTTAGCTGACAGGAGTACAGCCTGTTATGGTAGCAGAAGGGGTTTTGCACATCTCCGGCCTCTTCCCAGTTGCTCGGCTCCTGCTATTTTTAGAAAGCTTCCTGGAAGTTAATTTCTCATCAGTTGCACATGTACAGTTTGGATTTGACCATGGACCTCAACTTTGGAATTTGCATGCCCTTATTTAAACATGCAGGTGTATATGTGCAATCGACCAGTGGCCTGTCCAGCACCCTGCCTCTCGGCCTGTGTCAGCAGGGACAGGCTCCGGCAACCCTGCAAATCTGAATTGTTTGAGTGGATGAAAATGGATGGAACCACGGTCTGCCCTACTGACCAGACAGTGGGTCTCAAACTTCAAAAAGGAAATCCAACTTAAAGTTTTTGCTGTTTTAATACTGTGGACGTGATCCACTGAGCATCGCAAATGAGCAACTTCCAGGAAGAAATCCAAAAATAGGGAGAGCTGGAAGGTGAGGTGCACAGTGAGATGTCATGAACCGAAGTTCAGTACACAAGCTGGGCCCAGAAGCAGAGACAACACGCACAGGAGTACAAAAAATAAACTTTATTTCAACTAAAGGTGTCCCGGAAGGGTCAAAGGAAAACACGCGAGAAACTGGAAAAACCAAGGGACCGGGGGATGAGTTAGGCAGGAACGCCGTAATTGGGACTGTGGGAGGCTGCAACAGAAAGAGGAAGAGAGTTACTGGGGAGCGGGGAAATAGCAGCATACATGGGGGAGAGTAAGAGTCTTACAGTCAAAGCGAGGCCGTGGGAGCCGGAGGGAGGGGTGAGGGTCCGCGGGGGAGCTCCAGGAAAGTAGAGGCGATCGGTACCGGAGGCGATCCAAACTCCAGACGGGCAGGTGGCTCAAAAACACGCCGAGCTGTTACCTGAGCGCAAAGGAAAAGATTAGCGTTTGTTCAGGTAAATGAGGGTTTTCACAACCGCCTTCCCGTGGGTGTACGTTACCGTTGTGAGACGACTAACGGACTGGCGTGGAGCAGCTGGCTGGGCTGGATCAAATAGTCCACCTGATAATCGCCTGAGATGGGATGCAGGTGTGGAGTTAACAGCCACACCCGTGGGCGTGGGCATCCCATCAGCTCCTCGGACACCGGGCCGCGGACCATGACATGAGACATCTATCCAGGGACAGTCAGCCAAATTTAAATCATGTATTATTTTATTAATTTAAGTTTTTTAAAAGCAGAATCACGCAGAATGTGGATTGTATATCATACACACCGCTCTCACCTCTCTCACATGGATACATTATGTTATGTTTTAACCAGAATGCACAAGATCAGCATCGTGCTCCAGATTAAAGCAGGCAGCCATAGGCAGCCCCCAAGGTCATAAAAAGGAGATTATATCTTTCTTGTTGTTTCATCTGGCTATCTAGTTAGCTGTCTAACTATTTATCACATGCCCTCTCACACCCTTTCTCTCAAATGATGTCTTTCATTGGGCTCATACCTGAAGGCAATGACAAGCTAACGCCTCTTGATGTGGCGCAAATGAGCACATGCTATCAGTGCCGCACGGAGACAGACAGAAAAGCGTTTTCAACCCAAAACATTACAAAACAGGACTAAATTTAAACCACTCAGTGAAACTTACCATCTGCCTCAAACCACCTCCTGAACTCACAGATACACAGTAAAAACTTTCAGGGCATCATTCATTTCATCTTCACGTTCCACACAAGGAGGATTTATAGTGTTCAAATGAGGAAGTAACTTTGTTGTCTATAGCAAAGGTTTTTTTTCAGTTTAGGCAACAGACGTCAGTGTCTGAAATTGACACGTTCCCTGGATCTGTGACGACATCTACGTGGTGAAGCAAGGCGAGCAGCCTGATGCAGATTATTAGAGATAAGCATTTTGCATCTAAAGGTTGCGTTGCTTCACTGTTGCGTCAGTGTTTCAAATTTAATGTTGCTCATCAAAAAAATACCCACATGATCAAAGCAGTGATTCCCCCCCCCCTTCAAGTCAGTTTGAGATGCATACTGTTGACCTATATGTGTCACTTTTTATTCTGGGGTACATATACAACCCAACAGGAACTGCACCCGTGACACGTGTCGATGCATACTGCATGCCGCACAGGTTTATGACCCAGGTGTTGAAAGCCAAGTGGCCCATATTATTTGTTGGCCCAGATAATTCTAAAAGTCTTTTAATTTTTAAAAGCCTTTTTAACACAGCTCTTCTGTTAAAGACAGAAGCATTACGTGTATTTTTTTCTTTTTTTCCCCTAGTACTTTTTAACTACCTTGACAAAAATCTGTAAATGATTAAGATAATTATACACATGACGATTTTCTGAGTCTTGCTTGTAGGGATTTGCTTCTGCGTTGTTTCGTGTGAATTCTCTGAGTCAGATGAAATAGTTAATTTGATGACATCACCCTGGGAATTTTCAAAATCCCAGGGTGATGTTTCAGGGTGATCACTGTTTCATTTTGCAGATTCACTCTTTTGCTGTGTCTTTGCAGGTTGCACAAAACATTTTATGAAATATGATGAATTACTAGTTGTAAGAGCCAATTAAAGGTTAATTTTATTGGTACTGGTAAAATGATTAGAGGAGAAATATACATGTTTGATGTTAAGAATATAATTTCTAGTTAATTTCAAATACTGTTTTGTTAAAGCTATAGAATATAGAAGTGCGACATTCTAATGCGCTTTTTAGTATTTTGGGCTTCCGGCACACTGTAATTACGTAGTGGGGGAGTCGGATAAGCTGGAAGCAACACAGTTTTTTGACCGAGTCTTGCCATGTAAATTAAAAGTTTCAATAAACATCTTTTTTGCAAGAAAAGTACCTGGACTAGCTCGCGTTTCAAATGCATGTTGCCGGACTGACTCCTAAAGTTGGTACAGAAGAGTGAAATAGAGACGGAGTGCTGCCACTACACTAGTGATAGAAACTAGCAGTTACCAAAGTTTTCAGAAGGCAGACCTCAAACATCTCCTCAACAGCACTATCTGTCACGTCACAGGTGTCAGATGTGGTCTTGTAAATGTAGTACAGATTACTGAACATTAATTAAACATTTCGGGTGCTGGATGTCCAGCTACGTCTCTGTGTTTGTTTGTTTGTCTGGTTGCGTTTGTAGTGCCGCGAGTCGCTATGCAAGAAACTGTTTTTTGTAATTATAGCGTTGCACACTTTGACTTCAGTGTTTGCTTGTTCGTTACTTTCCACATAACCTCAACATGTGGTTTTACACCTGTGTCTGTTTGGCTTGAGGCACATCACGTATCACTTGGGTTATCATTACAGGCAGTTTATTTGGTTATTGTGAGAATAAATATACTAAGATCAGACTTTCAACAGTTCCACTTACTGTTTTTAATTTCTTTCTTAATGGCAGACTCGTACTATAAAGCTATAAGTCCAAATATGCAGAACTAACAAGAAACCACAGAACTGTGAACTTTTTTACTCTTTGTACTTTTTCATATATAATGGAGAGTTGTTACACATGGTTTTAGCTTCTTGCTGAAAAAGCCACACTCTGATCTCGCTAACAAAAACTGTTGGGCGGCTGTAATTGTGTCAAAGTTAGCAAAGTCCTGGTATGAATATTGAGCCGAGAACACACCTTCCTGTGTGAGCTGTTATAAACGAGGCTGGCTGTATCGCCTGATAAAGCTAGCTTCCCTCTAGAATGGGGAAGTAGTCATGAGCTGAGGCACAAGGGACAGATGAATGGTTTTCACATTGTTACACTCAGGCGAAAGAGCGTCACGGTATGAAAGGACAGAACGCTGAGAGCTTTAACTCGACAGATAAGACACAGAAACACGAGCTGGCCCGGACGGTACAGCTGGATACAGTCATCCAGTCAGAATGAGCACCTACGCTGTGAGTTAACTTTACTGTATGTTCTACATTCTGCTGTTGGAGCTTTGGCAGCTCATGTGAAGTTGCACAATTGTCGATTGTGGCGATATCACTTACTCATATTATCCTAATGAGAGGTGATGGTTCTGATTTTGTTATACTCACAAAAAGCACATTTGACTGTGTTTTTTAAGTCGGTGTGAACCCCGTTCAGCATCTAGGAGCCTTTGTGTCTGAGTCAAACGAGTGCTACACAATTAACGTGTAACTCTTTGAGTAATATCTGCCTCTTATTAACGTAAAATGAACACGTGTGCCTGTAAATACGTCTGAGCAGCGATAGTAAAAAGGCATTTATGTGTTTTATCTGGCAGGATGTGAGCAGGGCAGAGGAAAATAGTTTGAGTGCGGTTAGATGAGTGTTGCCCTGGGTTCATTTGTACATTTAACTGAACGATCGTATCAGTATCCTGTTTTTTAACATGGGTGTGATATTTGCCCAAACTGCCGGTTGCCTCTCTTCAATAGCGACAGTTTTCTCAGTTTTTACATTTTTGTTTTTAATTCTTAATTTGATCATTCTCTGCAGAAAATAAAATGGGCTGTTATTTTATTTGAAATTAAATATATATGTATACATATGGTAACTATACTAATCCGTCTTCTTGCCTCCCTCTATCTCGCTCTTTTCTCTCCTTGTGTTTTTCGTTAGCTGTCACCGGATTTCCTCTTTGGGAGCCACCAGAGGAATGCTGACAATGGCTGGCAGATGAAACAGGTACAACTTCTCTCTACCTGCTGCACTCACCAGAGGGTATCTAAAGCATTTCACCTTGACTTTCACGTTATAAAACAAGTCAAAGACTAAAGCGCCCTTTACTTGCTTTACATACTCTCCCTGCACAACAGGATGCATTTGGTTAACAAAATGGGACATCATAGAACTTTGGGTGACTTTGTCTCCCGTCTCGACTTTGTCACTTTGTGAGATAAAATCCTGCTTCATGGTTTGCGTGCATACAGCATCTGCTTGGCCTGACTCTTCGTCTTTAGATGAAACCTTCCTCGCCTTGTGCTTTTCCTTTGCAGGCCCGACTGCTAACATATTCCTGAGCATTTTGTCAGCGTTTTAAGGGCTTTTGGTGGAGGGTGTTTTCCTCATGAAAATCAATGAACTCAAGTCATTAGATTTGCAAAAAGTGCATCTGAGCTGTGTTACTGTAGAATATATTAAAGTTATTGCCAGCTATGCTCTTTAGATTCTCAGAGATCAGCATTTATGCATATTAAGGTGGCGAAATAGCAATTCATGGTGTAAAAAGAAAAGCTGTTACCCAAGCAGGTCTTACTGCAACATGTTGCATCACAGTGGGGTGTGGGTGCACTTGGTTTAAAGCCCTTTTAAAGGCCTACTCTTAGCAAAGGAGCAGATTTGGCTCTTAGCGCTAATCCTCCACATGAGGAGATGGCAAACATTAGGAGGGATATTTAGTCTGATTGTTGGAACTAGGTTACATGGATTGGGAAGTAAACTCAATTGTGGCTTTTGCTGCATGAAAAGTTAAAGTAGTGTGAATTTGTGCATCCGTTGTTTTTGTACACACAAGGGATTGTAAGCCTCAGCAGTTTGTCTGTTAAGTGCAGAGGCACGTATTGTGCCTCGTTGTGTCTCTGGCAAACTCATTTGTCCCCATCTGTGTAAAAAGCTCAGTGTGGATGCTCATTGTGTTGGAGTGCTGTGTAAATATAGAAATGTGTATGTGACACTGTTGTGCAAGTAGAACTACTGCTACGTTGCTCTTCCTCAGTTGATTAAACTATATACAACTTCATTCTGACCTCAACCGAACACAACAGAGAGAACTGAGAGTCGAAGGCTAAACCTCTCAGAAAGCCGATGCAGGGATACATCCGTATAATTTGCTGCTGTAGAGCGAGGTGAAGGATATGCAAATGGACAAATGATTGCAATAAAATATCTATTTTACATCTTTTTATAGACTTTTATGCACGTCTGTCAGAGGTCAAAGGAGTTTGCAAAGAAAAGCGTCTGGACTTCTTTAAGTTACTTGAAGACGTTTCACCTCTCATCCGAGAAGGTGAAACGTCTTCAAGTAACTTAAAGAAGTCCAGACGCTTTTCTTTGCAAACTCCTTTGACTACGATGACCTGGATGACTGAGAACCTTCACAGACATGTCTGTCAGAGAAAAGTACAAAGATCAGAATTGCCCCAGGGCAGCTGTGGCTACAGCTGTAGCTGCCTCCACCAGTGTGTGAATGTGTGTGTGAATGGGTGGATGACTGGGTGTGTAAAGCGCTTTGGGGTCCCTAGGCGGGACTAGTAAAAGCGCTATACAAATACAGGCCATTTACCATTTGTCTTGACAAAATATATTTGTCAACAAGGCCACTGTGGGTGCCGGCCCAGCTCACAGGTTGAATGGGTTAAATGTGTGTGACCCTAACCTGACTCCCGTTGCTGCGTGTCTGTCCAAACTCTTTATTTCTCTCCCTGCATTTCTGTCTGTTCTTCACTGTGCTTCAAATAAAAGCGAAAAATCCCCCCGTAAAACAAGCCCACTGCAGCAAAACCACAAGAATTGACTTGAATTACTACTTTCAGTGTCAGTATGGTTAAACTTTAAAGGTGAAGACCCAATAAAGAGATATCTTTATCATAGCACCTATGAGCAGTGAAGATCAGAAGTGTGATGAAGCAGGCTGACTGTTGCGACTCCAGGCTTTGTGTGGCTGATGTTTTTCTGTTTTATTTAAACTACTGAGCATTAATAAAGAGTCATAGTTGACCTTTGAAAAGCCCCTCAAGGCCTTTGTACTATTGTACTGTGGTTGCATATTCAGTTATTCATAACTACGCAAGTATATCAGCTCTCAGAGGCGTTAAATACACCATTTACAGATGTGAAGAAAAGAAAATAATAGCTCAGCAAATTGCTCTTTCCTTTGGTTGTATGTTCCACCCTTTCACAACTCTCCTGAACATTTGACCTTGAAGAGCATGCAGCGCGCCGCCTCCTCTGACACCCTGAGCACGATGGCATTTAGTGACACCAGAACCCAGTGCTGTGATTCTGCACCCCTGCATGATGTCAAGCAGCAACTCAACCACTCCCAGTCCATGATCCTGCCCGACAACAAGGTACTCGCCTCCCGAGCACACGCTCCACACAAGCTCATAAAGTGTTTTGACAGAGAGAAAGAGGAAACGGCGATACCCGTCAACAAATAGTTATCGCACAGAACATATGCACATACACAAACGGACAGCTGAGCAGATGACCGCTGCTTCCTGTTTTGCAGCTGGTCCAGCAGTGCAGAGATTACTCCCGCAATGTGACCAACATCGTTGTGGAGCCTCCGTCTCCTGCGAGCTCGCCGGACAGTGATGGCTGCACACCGGTGAGAAAACTCCACCTGTTAATTTAAAGCTGAAGTGAAAGCATATTTCCATATATATATATTTATATTTTTTTTAAGGACTTGGAGAACGTGCTACTAGTTGCTTCTCTCAGCGCAGCAAACACTGAAGTTTTGGCTTTCGCAGGACAACGAGGCTCTAAAAAATCCAGCTGAATAATTCTTGCTAAAGCGTAAAACTGCAATGCTTATTTTCTAATAATAACAGGTTGATTTTCCATAAAGCATTCCTTTGTGTGCCTTAATGACAATCAACCTTTTCTTTTACTGCATGTGAGGTAGCTGGAGGTTATCCAGCCATCATAGTGTGATGTACACATCACCAGGGTGAATGTGCTCTTATTTGCAGGTGTTCTGTGGTTTAATAACATTTTTCTGATAAAACAGAGCAATTCAAATTTTTAAATATTATTTTTTTCTACCACAGTTCATTTGCAGACGAAGTTTAGGTTTATAGGTCATCACTGCTTTTATACGCATACCATAGTCAACACTTATGAGCCGTAAGTTCATCAATACCAGTAAATTTGTTCTTTTACCTTAAACGGGGCCATACCGCAGTGGGAGATTTTAAAGCATCTCCCCTCCTCCTATTTCTTGAATGATGCAACAGACAAGTTTAATGCGTTTGCAAAGGATGCTGTAATATTACACAGAGGAAAATCCTGCTGTGCTGCTGTAATGTTAAAAATCAACTTGCCCTCACTCACTTCTTATGTGCTCTTTTTTTTATTTACTCCACTCCTGCTTTTTCTGAGCAATGCTGCCAACGTGACACTGTGAATATCTCTGAATACTGCAGATGTTAGTGTGCTTTTAAACCCTTTTAATGTGTTTCTAGGAGCTGGAGAAAGCAGGCCTGCTGAACAAGACAAAAATTGCAGAAGGTGGTCGAAAACTGAGGTGAGGCGGCTCTTAGAGAAGATGAAAAAAAAATTTTTTTTTGATTAATTCAGCAAGTATTGATTGATTGGTAATTTATTTCAACATGTGAACAATATACAAGTACATTTAGAAAAGAAAATAAGAAAGAAAAAAATACTATACAAATTACATACAAAAGAAAACGTTCTGATTAATTTATATGTTGAAAGGGAAGAAGTAAACACTTATTTAATCCCACCCCTTTGCCATAAGTTAATATTTAGTCAGCTTCCTTACTGATATAATTTGTAATAAGGATTTCTGATATACTATATACTATAATATCACATCATGAGTTTTTTTTGTTTGTTTGTTTTTTAAATAATTAATTCACTTAATTTAAATATTTTCCTTTTCTTTATAGTTCGAGAAGATCATCTTTTTGAACAGTTTTATGTTTGGACGTTGCTTTAATTCCATATTCAGACTGTTCCATAGTTTCACTCCATGAACAGAAACACAAAAGCCTTTTTTTGTCGTACGTACCTTCATTGTTTTGAAGTTACAAAAACCCCTTAAATTATAACTTCCTCCTTTCAAAAAAAACATACTCTGAATATTACCTGGCAGTTCTTTATTTTTTGCTTTGAATAGAATCTGTGCTGTTTGGAATTTCACTAGATCGTCAATTTTCAATATTTCAGACTGCAAAAATAGTGAGTTTGTATGTTCCCTATAACCTGCATTGTGGATGATTCGAATTGCTTGATTTTGCTAAGTGAATCCCAGCTTATTCACATGCATTCTTGTTGGGTTGCAGGAAAAATTGGAGCCCTTCCTGGGTGGTGTTAGTGGGGAACAGTTTGGTTTTCTTCAAGGACCCCAAATCACAGACACCTTCTAGTTGGGTAAGAGCACAGACAGACTCTTTAATTAAGGATTTTAGAAAATTAATACTATTATTAATTATTGTTTCATAAGAACACATATGCTGTATTCCTGTGGGTTAAAAAGCTTGTATAACTAGATGAACAAGATATTATAGAGTAGAGATGGCACGATACCACTTTTTTATGTCCGATACCAATATCATAAATTTGGATATCTGCCGATACCGATATGAATCCGATACAGTGTGTTTTAATCAATAAAACTGTTTTTTTTTAATATCTTGCTGCATTTTGTATAAGTTCATACTCAAGTTTAAATAAATAACAACACCAAAGCTATTCTGTTATACCTGCATGTAAAAAAACACACTGCACCCAAAATATTTCATAGTTCAGCAACACGGATCAATCTAATAAAGTTAAACCTGCTCCATCCTCCCTATTCTGGGATTTTAAAGAGTACTTAGCAGAAATATTAAGCAACCTAACTAATAGGGTTGCAAACTCCCAGCAAAAGAAAATAGGGAACCACCCTCTTTCTCATGATGCTTAATCGATGTAATCAACTTTAATTTGATGCAGGGTGATAAAAATGCACAGAAGTAAATTATTTTTCAAGAATAATTAAATAGATTCAACATCTTTCTTCAACAGAATTGCAGAATTCACAGATGGTACCTTCCCAAAGGAAAAAGTACTATAGCTTACTAGGGTATATTAGACTTAACAGTTACTATATACAGTAATGGACTTCTATACATTTTACATCAGATTAAAACTTTGGGTGTAAGATTCAGATAATTATTAAATAATTAAAAGCTAGATATTTTAAATGAGAATAAGAAAGAAAAGTATGTCTTTGTGCCCCCTTTTCCCTGTTAATGCCCTATCGGCCCCCCTGGCTAAACTTTGCTAGATCCGCCCCTGCACAGTTACCAGCCGTCAGCTGCTAGAAAAAGATCCTGGTGTAGAAAGTAATATTAAATAAATTCTAACAACAGCTTATCAAGCTTAATAGTGCTGCTGTTGTTCAGCCGCTGGTTTCCTCTTTCTGGTGCAAAGTGGGCCAAAAACTAAGAAGAGAGACGGACTCGCGACAGAAAAGCCGATCAGCTGATTATTGATCAGTTTCATGATTGAAGTAGCAGCAGGAGAGGGAGGGAGAGAGAGAGAGGCACTCGCTCCATATATCTGTTGTTAAGCTTAACGTGGGAATGCTTTACAAACATTCAGAGATGAACTTACACACTTGCTTTACTTCTCTCTGGGAAAACTTCATCGGAGATGAAATGCTGGTTTGGTAGCAAGGCTACAAATACACACAGCCGCTCTATCACGTGATGCATACTGCTGCAACGTGCTACGGTTATGAGCCGGGTTACGCCGTGTCGCAAGTTTTGTGAGGTGCTTTTTTGATATTTAATGGATCGGATTACATTTTTTATTTCTCTCCGATATCCGATCCAGTAATTTACGTCAGTATCGGACCGATACCGATACGTAATATCGGATCGGTCCATCTGTATTATAGAGGCCAGACTTTTTGGTGCCTTGGTATATTTTTTTTATGTCCCTAGCCCACCAAAAAGAAGGCCTTTTATTGCTTGTCTAAACCTGGCTTGAGTGCCTGGATGTGGATTTGTTCATGGCATTGTTTGGTGATTCATTTGTTCTTTTTACCATTATTCCTTTCTACAAGCACCGGTGGTTTAGGGAACACTGGGAACACTCCTACTATTGATTTTTCCCAGTTATCCAACACTTATGGATATTTTTTCTGTTTTCTTTAGATGCCAGGATTTTTAAGCCACCACAGTTGCCATTATGTTTTGGTTTTTCTTATGTTCATCCCATTCTTGTAAAAGCCTGCTCTTTCTAACAGTCATTGGTAGTTGTAGCCTCCTGTGTTAAAGAGCAGTTTTTAATATTTTTGTTCACTGTGCTGTTAAAGTTAAAGAGGTCGTGCAGACAGGTTACAGGTGTTATATGTGAAGGTTGGTCAGAATGTGGCAAAGTAGGGCAATAAAGGCCAATTTTTAGAAACAAAAAGTGTTCAATTCAGGCAACTGAGTCGTGAGAGTAAAAGAAAAATGTGTTTCTTATACGCAGAAACCGGGAAACAGTCGTCCTGAGAGCAGTGTGGATTTAAGAGGAGCAAAACTGCACTGGGCCAACGAGCTGTCCAGCAAGAAGAACGTCTTCAAGGTGAGAAACAAAACCCCCAGAAAGTGAAATAAAGATTGCAAAACCTGCAAGAAACTTTGACAGACCTGTGGTTTCATCCTCTTAAAATCTTTCTCAAGAAATGTTTTTTTCTGTGATCCTGGAAACAAAACGTCGGTTTCCTTAGCAAAATGTTCCTTTGCGCTGATACACTGGGAATATACAATGGGGCTATTCTGTCAGCAGTGAGGGAAGCGAGAATGGGAAGCTTTCTTTCGCCAGCTCGGTGACCCATTCTGACGAAGAGGAAGCAGTAAAAATATTTTTAAAGAGAAATCTGATAAACTGATGAGCTAATTATAACATTACGGTCAAGCTACTACAACACGTCCAAATAATTAACTTACATGTCAACTTTTGTTACAGTGGATTCACACAGATGGGTGGGAATGCCAGTGGAGAGTGGGACAGTGCGTCTGGAGTTAACATGGGTCAAATGTTTTGTTTTGTTTTGTTTTGTTAGTTGAGGACTGTGACAGGCAACGAGTTTCTTCTGCAGTCAGAGACGGACTCGCTGATCAGAGAGTGGTACAGCACCATCCAGAATGTCATCGACAGGCTGGTGAGAAACACACACTCTCTCACAGACACACACAGCTGGACAACACAACCCTGTGGGTTTAAATATTACTGTCAGTATGTCTGTCGTTTGCCTTTAGCTACAATATGCAGGCTGTTGCTCACTTTGCTCATACATTTGGAAAATGTTACCTGTAAAACCTCCTGTGTTTTTTACTTTATTAAACTATGGTGTTGTTTTTGTGTTATGCTGTTTAATAAACCCTCTGTCTCATCAAGGTTTTTAAAGGAAAAAAAACCCTGCTGTTCAAAGATGATGGTTAGTTTTTAAACTTTTAAATAGGAGAAAATGAAAATGTATCCCAAAAAAAGAAGTCATGTCTGAAGAGGTTAAATACTTCTGTTCCATTTCTAAATGTTGGTCTTTTATGACTTACGTAAAGCACTTAAAAATAATCTTTGTCTTGTAGAAAAGCTTTACTGCGGAAGTTCTGCAAAAAAAAATTTTTTTTTAATGATTCTTGTGTCCTAACATAGTTGTTTCCTTTGAACGATGACTGACTTTCCATTCTGCGTTTAGTAAAATCATCTGTTCTATTTTTGTCGGTGCGTAAATATTTTTCCGCGAGCTTTCTAAAACCTACTTAAGTGAGCTAATACACCTATGTGCAATGTTCCCTCTAATGTTTCATGTGTCTGAGCGAACACACAAACTGAGCGGTCCCTTGGACCTCTGTGA
Source organism: Neolamprologus brichardi (assembly GCF_056152115.1). Taxonomy (NCBI): domain Eukaryota; kingdom Metazoa; phylum Chordata; class Actinopteri; order Cichliformes; family Cichlidae; genus Neolamprologus; species Neolamprologus brichardi. Next base: position 30,870,688 of record NC_142108.1, on the reverse strand, counting down.
GCAACAGCAGACGTGTGCACGGTGGTCAGGCCAGCATCGAATCCATCCAAGTTACATGGGTTATTAAAGTAATCAAATTACAGCATTTACATTTATGTTAGACTACTTTTAATTAACTGCTTTAGCCCACTTACAATGAAAATTAAAAAAAAACAACAATTTTGTTCATGACCTGTGTAGTTTGTTAACACTATTGGAAGTAAAAATCACTTGAACTCCAATTTTGAAAACACAACTTTCTTTTTTCATTTTATTTTATTTTTATAAAGCTCTGACTTGTATTATGAGTCTGTGGTCTGGGAGAGAGGCCTGTAACTCTCTGTCTGCAAAATACAGTATATAATAACCAATGTTGGGCAATTAATTATATAGTTACTTCTTCAAAAAAGTTACTGAGTTTTGCAAACAACAAAGTTTTTTGCAGCTGTTTATCTAAAAATGCAGCCAAGGCGTTTTTTTAAATAAACATTTCAAACTATTTACAGAACAATCAGCTGTTCTGCATCAAATCTGATGCCACACAAATTATTTGTGCCGCTCCAAAAAATAATTTGTCCACCATGAGATGAAGGAGAACAACAGCCTGATACCTGCAGGCCTGACAACAGGAGATGTATCACTGCTGTAACACCTGTAACATTCAGCAGTCGCCTCATTGTTCTGACACACACAACAACACTATTGACTACACTACACACTAACTACACAAGATTTGCTTAAAACGTCGCAAATCTCTCACATCTCAAAACACCGCCGTCACTCCTAAAACTTCCCCCCTTCCTAAACAACTAAATGGCATATTGTCATATCATTTTTTGATTGGTCGACGTGGTACTTTTTTCCACCAGTAGGAAAGGGTGGAGGTTTCTCACAGGCTTTTGAGCGTTTTCCTTATAAAAACGCCGTTTTTACCGTTTCTTCCCGCAGTAAATATAAACAATGATAGTATTCAGGAAGAAAACCAAACATTGCAGATATTTTTATTATAACTCTGGTTTTACGTGGCCGATCAACACAATTTAAAAACTGGTATAAAGTCCACACTTTTCCCATCAATTGTTCTGTCTGTCCTGCTCACATCTCCAATGGTTGTTCACGTTGTCATTAACGTGGCTTCACTCCACATCAGCCGCTTTGCTAGCTAAAACTCCAGTGTCGGCACATAAGGACGCTGTCAGAGCCTGTCAACCACGTTGATTAGCTGCGTATATACCAATGTGAATCACATCATTGGCTGGACTATGGGATAAGGTGGCATCGTTCTAATCCCATACGGGAGCAGCCAGTCACTCACTGACTAACACTGCAAAACAGAATTGTTAAAGTTTTTATTTTAATTTCAATTCAGGTTAGATTTTTTTTCTGTGCGCAGAGACCGTGCCAGCAGTGCACAATTGCGCCCGCGCGCAGCTTAGAGGGAACATTGCATTTGCATCTCTGTAATGTCATTAACACACTGCTCCCTCTGGCTGCTTTTCAGGACCGTGAGAATCCGTTAGACAACGTCCTTCTCTACTCTCTGAGAAGGGCGGGCAGCGTGGAGATGCTGGACCAAAGCGGTGACGAGGACGACAGGCGACCATCTCGTAAGCCATCCTCACCTGATGCCTCGCTTCTTTCCCTGATGCCACCATCTAAAAGCCCTCCCTGCCCCCCACTCCACTTTAATCACATCCTCTCTCTCCATCATCATCATCACTGTTTTTCTAAACTTCCACACAGGCTTCTTGCATCCCTCCATCCTGTCTTCCATCCTCTCCTCTATCCAGCCCACTTACATTTTCACCCATCCTCCCTGGCAGATAATCCCCTCGTCCGTCCTCTCCCACCTCCGCCGTCGGCCCGCCCTCCCGCTTTTCATTCTCACCACCATCCCCTCTCATCTGCTTTCCTGCCCCACAGCCGAATGCCCCACACTGACCTCCTCCTCTTCCTTCTCTTTCCCTTCCTCCTCCTCCCGCTTCCCTCCTTCTGCAGTCCCTCGCTCGACGTCCAACCTGGAAAACACAGAGAGGAAAAGAGTGAAGACGCGGCTGAAGAAGCTGATCCTAAAGAGACCACCTCTACAGGCCCTGCAGGAGAAAGGGCTCATTAAAGGTGAGATTTCTTTTTGAAGTCGCAGACCATTTAAATGCAAGTATCCTTTATTCAGCAGTATACAGGGTGAATCACAAAGTACATGTTCTCTTTGGCTTAGTTGTTAATATTACACGACTGTGCTCTTACTGCAGAAAGTGTTGCCTTTTAACTGAATTCCATCAGAGATAGGCAGCCAGGAAGTCTCAGCATTTATCTATAGTCCAACGATAGTATACAAGTATACAGCGCAGGGCATGAGTTGCATTGCATCATCCAGTCTGAGTTAACTTTTCTGGTGGGAACAGAGTCAAACATGAAGGTTTTCTCCCAGAGTGAACAGAAAACTTATCAGTAAATTAACTTGGAGCTCTTACATCATGTCTTGGTTGGGAAAAAAAAATGTGCATGCAATCATCTGAGAAACACGTCTAAACAGACATAAAAAGCATGTTTGTGTCCACCTGTCATCGGCCCTCAGATCAGGTGTTTGGATGCAGTCTGGAGATGCTCTGTGAGAGGGAGAGAAGCACCGTCCCTCGCTTCGTCAGACTTTGTACTGAAGCCGTGGAAAGGAGAGGTACAGTCGCTGCAAACACACCTCCTGCTAATTTGATTCCCAACTCAAAGTGAACACATGAGAAATCCCCCTCAGCGCTGTTTTCAGCGCAGTTTGACAGCAACTCTGAGCTCACGGTCCTCGCAGTTCTTTGGGAGAACTCACCAAACACAAAGTCACTGATTGCCCGACAGAAAGCAGACACAAAATGTTCAGATTCGCAGAAGAGATCTTGACAGCTTGGCAGCCTGAAAAAGGTCTAAATGAGAGAAAATTGAGTTGTTTAGAGGCTGTTAAGAAACAATGCAGTGATAAATATTTAAGACACGGGAGAAAATGTGTTTTAGGGCTTTAAAAACCAGTTTGTGATGAATAAATAAAGATGTCTTTGGAGCAATACTTTCAGATCAAGACTTTTAACTATGTTTAAGGGTATGGAACAAACTTTAGGACAAAGTAAGCCAAACTTTACTGATCATTTCTGCACATATCATATATAATAATGAAATTAAGAGCCTCTGATCTTTTCCCGAGTGTTAGGTAAACAGGCTGCCACACTACTAGTTAAAACAGGATGAAAAATACCCACCTCAGTGAGTTTTCTCGTGTTTTTTTTCTCCGTCTTACCAACTTTTCAAAGCCTGTATGAATTCATTTGAATGTCAGAGATGACTAAGATATTATAATGAGCAATTTATTCACATCTGAGAAGCTTGGACCAGTTGATGATTATTTTAAGTGGTTACATAATTAACTGATTCTTCATATTTAAAACAGATTGTAAAGCAATCTGTGGTCTTGGATTATAGTTTAATTTGAATAAATATGTTGCTGGATAACACAAGTTGGACAAAAATATTTTTCTAACTTAGAAATGCATCCCGTTCACCGTGCCAGCTTTAGCCAGTAACCAGCTGCAGATTTAGATTTCATGTGACTGAGTGAAGTCAGTTGCAGCAACATGAAACGTTAAGTGTTAGTGAGTGACTGTGGAGCGGTGTGCCTTATTTAAAGGTCACGCTACAGTTAACTATTTCACGTGATTGTTTTACAGAAAGAAAAATGCTCAATAGCAGCGTCAGCGCAGGATACTTATAATCAGTGTTGGGGAGTAACGGAATACATGTACCGCCGTTACGTATTTAAAATACAAAATATGAGTAACTGTATTCCGTTACAGTTACCGTTTAAAAAGGTGGTATTTAGAATACAGTTACTTTGTTGAAATAAATGGATTACACGGCGGTACTTCCCTGTTTCATATTGTGGCGGGTCAGGACTGTTTGGGTTTTGTTTGACAGCTACGTTCTGTTGTTCCAGGCGGCAGCGTTACGGTTGCCATGGTTACAGGGTGCCGCTCTCTCTCTGCGTGTTTCCTGGGTGAGAGAGGCCTTTTTGTTGTCGTTGTGCTAAGCTAATAGGCAGAATGCTACAGGTATAGCTCTAAAGAATGTAGCATCATGGGCAGTGTAGTCCGTGCTGCAGGGAGAATGGACTGCCATACACGTTATGTGTCTGTGAGCGAGGGAGGGAGAAAAAGGAAAAGTACGAGCTGTCATCGAGCAAAAACGGGAGCTGGAAGCATGTAAATATAATAATAACCACTGCAGCCAAGAAGAGTGCCTGACGAGCCCAGTTGTAAGTAAGCTATTAAGACTCGACTGTACACCGTGTTCGTGTTTTCCTCTGAAACAATAAGTTCCGTTGGAGCAGCCTTTCAACGCCTCTCTCTGTCTCTGGCTAACAAAGTTGACCCAGACAACAAAGTAAAGCTAGTTTTCGGCTACAAGCCCGACACAGAACCCACCGTATTAGCCAGAGGTCCCTTTACTACGGTTCGGAGCCGCGGACCTTCAGTAACAGTAATAAATCACAGCAATAGTACATTCATGTAGTTGTAAACAGCATGATAATATATTAAGTAATCCAAAGTATTCAGAATACGTTACTCTCATTGAGTAACGTAACGGAATACGTTACAGAATACATTTTGGGGCATGTATTCTGTATTCTGTAATGGAATACATTTTAAAAGTAACCTTCCCAACACTTCTTATAATCAATATGTGAGAAAGATTCAAATGTCAGGCTTGTTTTACAGCTTCTAATACTGAAAGCTGGAACTTAGAGCATTAGTACTCCTTTGTAACTGCTTCATCGAGCAGCATGGTGTGAAACGTGAAGAGGAAGTTTAAATGTATTCATAGGCCTGGTCATGTCCATGATTATGCTTTTGCATGAGCACATGATCAGACTTTTTTTTTTTTTAAGGTTTTGAAAACTGCTCTACTTACGTCTCCACTTACGCAACATAACAAACTGCATAACCTCTGCATACTGAATTATTGATTTGCAGAAGATTTGGCTGCCAAGAGCAGCAAAACAATGAAGTGAGCTCAGACCGGCTCACAACTGACGACACAATCTCTATCACTGATGAAGCTTAAAAAGAAATGGTCATGTGATACTTTCATTTTGACTTTGATTATCTAAGGCAGCGGTGGAGATCCCCTTGTCTAGCATGCTTTTTTTGGTGTGTTGCAGGTCTGGAGACCGACGGCATCTACAGAGTATCAGGAAACCTGGCTGTGATACAGAAACTGCGCTTTCTGGTGAACCACGGTAAGGATGCAGGGGAGGGTGGGAAACTACTGATGATAACTGTTCTGTAATAACAGGGGGGGGAATATGAAGAAATTTAGGAGAGGATCAAAGTTGCCCTGTTTTTTGTCTTGTTTTTTTTCCCTTTTTAGCAGAAATGATCTGTTTCAGTCGCTTAAAATCCAGACTAAATTTATCTCATGATGTTTTGTTTCAGAGTGCGTAACATAATGTTTGAAATCAGTCACTGTCCCACACTACACGACATCCTTATGATAACAGACATGGGGGGGAAGCTGTCTGAGTAACTGTTGGTTTTTGCAGAGCGAGCGGTGACTACCGATGGCCGTTACATGTTCCCAGCGGAGTTGGTACAAGGTACATTCGGGCAGACAAGGCAAACCGCCGCTTTCACATCGTACTCAGCCTGCTTGGTTTTTGTGCATTATGTGTTGCATAATGTGAACACCTCAGTCAGAACCTCCCAAAAATACTCACCCACAGACTGAAGCGCCGAGCCGAGCCGAGGCGCAGACGGGCAGCAAACTTTTCTCTTTTTTGTGTGGATGTGTGTGTTACCATTTGCTTAATGTATGTGTGTCCCTTAGGCTTTTGTGCTTCAAGTTTTCTGATGTAATAATGTGCAGCAGGTTGTACAGCGGCTTCTCACACAGTCCGTGGCTGCCACCAAGTGGCTGAAACAGAGAATCAGCTGCTCGTGAAGCGCTCTACTCCCCCAGCAACATGTCTGATGTTTCACATCATAAGAAAATAGAGATTTGTTGACTGCCGTATATCAATATCAGCCTCAAATTCGTTTCAGTGCCTCTTATAATCCAACACGAGAAGCATTAGTCTGGCTTGTGTCTAAAAAAACAAGTGTGCTTTATCCTTTAAAGTGTGTGTACTTGTGCGCCAGTGTGTTTGTGCTTGTTACTTTTACAGAGCATCTCTATCTCCCTGCTGCAGCTACAAGCCTTCATGTTACGCCTCAGTGCTGAAGTGAATTTACACTTTGCTTATGTCAGCCAATCCTGTGACAATTGTGACTCTAAATTTAAACTCTTTGTCTCTGTATGTCGTATCCCTGTCGCCTTTCCTTCACTTCCCCTGACCCCGTCTGGCTGAATCTCTCCTCATCCTCCTCCTCTCCCTCTCTGTCTCAGAGGAGAAGTTGAATTTGGACGAGAGCGAGTGGGAGGACATACATGTCATCACGGGAGCTTTGAAACTCTTCTTTCGCGAGCTTCCCGAGCCCCTCGTGCCGTACGGCTTCTTCACCGACATTGTGGAGACAGTCAGTGAGTAACCAGTTTCAGCCCCGGACTGTTTATTTTGTAATCTGTACAAATATTCTAGATTAGGAGTGTTAATTTTAAAGTTAATTTTCCCACACGACCGGAAAACCGAGACTGCCCTCCACCACAGTCCCTGTTTCCGTTGGGAAAATGAATCGCCCACCCCCGTCTTGAAAATAACTCAAATAGATTCTCATAACCTTTTGCCTCGTGCGCGTGAAGTCAATTTTTAATGTGCTTCGTATTTGAGGTGAGATATATTTAAGCTCAGGAAGGTATTTGTCATTTCGTGCCTTTTACTTGGTAATAATGGTCCAGGCGATGCAGCTGCACAGTCAGCTTCTTAAACATCCAGACCACCAGGACGCCCACTTTTTAATTTCACATATTATTTTCCTCTGTTGTAGTATTTTGAATACACACAACACAACTGTGGTCTTACTGAGTCAAAACCAGCGTAGGCTTGGTTAGAATCTTAAATCGTTTTTACTTTGTTTTCACACTTCACTCGACTCCCTTTCCATGTTTAGAAAATGTTATATCGTTATACTGATGCAGCATTTGCGTAAACACACCCATATATGTATATATGTGTGTAAATAAATAAAAATCTTTACATTTTACATCCTCAAACTGTGATGAAGGCATTTTTGTGAAGATCTGTTTGAGTCGAACTGGAAACTTGTCACAGACGCCGTAAAACGATCAACAATTTTACAATTTACTTCCACACGCACTACATTTTTTTCCCCTCCTTAAAATGTGAATCTTAAAAAGCCACAAATATTCAATTAAAAAAGTGATGTGTCAGAATGACTCTTAAATAGCTTTTTGCATCGACTCCAGCAAACATATTATTAGTTTCACTTTATTTGTTATCTTTTTGTGAGAATTTGCTGACACTGAGAGTTGCGTTTCCTTTACTTATGTTCAGATTTCCTGCGCTTACATGATATGGCACTTTATCTCGTTATCTTCTACTTATGCTTAAAGACAGGCAGGCGGACAATCTGGCATTTTACAGTAATTCCTCTTAGTAGAACATTAGCATATTAAAGATCAGGGAAATATTTTAAAAATGCATTTTGTCATCGATGCATTGGACACTTTTTGTCGACTGTGGGCACATGGATTGATCTGCAGATAAAGTGTATCCGATTAGATAGCGGATGCTCGTAATATGATATCAGTTGGGGGATGTGTCTGAAAATGCTAATAAAATGCATGATGACATTTGGCCTGATCTGATGCATATCTTGCTCTGTGTTGCAGAAATGTCAGACTATATGGACAAAATCGATCGATTGAAGTGTCTGGTGCTCAACATGCCTCCTCCAAACCACGACACGCTACAGTTCATGTGCCGCCACCTCAAACGGTGAGAATAACCCACGATTAGTGTTTATTCCACTGATGTGTTCGTTTTTTGTTTTTTTTTTAAGTCTGTGCCTGTTTTTATTGTCTGTAATGGTTCCAGTGCCCTTAACAGGGTAGAGTTCATAATGTTGGGTATTTCCTTGAGGCGTTTAGGGACAAATGAATGAACCAGATGCCCTGGTAGGAAAGGAAAATATCTTCCTTTTCTTTTAAAACCTGACCACAAGAGGGGGCACTTCCCTCGTCGGTCTCCGAAATTTCTGTCGGGGATTCTTTGGCCACAGCTCTCAAAGTATGCCAGCGCTGAACCGGGATCACACTGTTGTTAACTTTGGGTCCCTGTGAAGATGAAAAGGCTGGAGGAAGATGAATGGCGTACAATGTTCTGCGAGCCAGTTCCTTTTACAGTACATAAAATGTGTGTTTTTTACCGCCTATGGTTTTTCCTTCCACTCCAGGGGTGAGTGTTCGTGTTCTGAGGACGATATTTGTGCCAGGGTGTGGTGGGCCCCATGAATTTGTCAACTCTGTGTCTTTCTCTCGTTTTCTCTCCGCTGTCATTCCTTTCTCTGTTTCTCATTTATTATCTCGCTCCTTAATCAGGTCCCTCGCCTCCTCTTTTCCTGGCACGCTACCCACCTTTCCTTACTTCCTCTTTGTCCCTCTTTCCTCTCTTTTCCACTCTCCCTTTCCTCTTCCTCCTTATGTCCTCCTCTTTTGATCCCTTTCTCCTTGTTCTCCCTCTTCCTGCTCGCTCTTCCCTCCCCCCCCCTCGCTCTCCTACTTGCCTCGAAAGTCCCATGGGAGCCTTGTGGTTCGTCTGCTGGAAGGCATACCAACACCACCGCCGCCACCACTGGAACCTCTCTCTCGTTCTCTCTCCTCTCCCTCTTCCTCGCTCGCTTCTTTTTTTTCCCTCTTCCCTCTCCTCTCTCCCTTTTTTCCTCCTCTCTTTTTAATGTGGAAGTTTTGAGCAATTGCTGGCTGCTTCTGTGGCTTGGTGGGAATGGCATTTTTAGAAGAATGCCTCATGCTGTGGCTTTAACCATTCCTTAGTTCCCCCCCTAATCACACACACACACACTGTAACACACACATACGCTAGCATAGGTGGACGCAAGCAGCGGATTTAGAACACTTTTGTGCACAGATCCACGTTATAAAACCCAGATTCATGTACGTGAAAATAGATGCAAAAACAAGATGTGACAGATGGATATACAAGCGGATTCTTGTAGCTGACTTCCTGAGTTAAGTAAAAATTACAAAGATGTCACATCGCGACCACAAACATGAACCTTTAGGGGAAGGTTACTTGTGGTTTCTATGCTTGCTCTATAACTTGACACGAGTCTGCAGTTGTGCTTGCAACTCTGTGAAAGTAAATGCTAATGGATGCATGCCAACACGAGCACGAGAGCAGTGCTAACGCTGCTATAGCCGCGTCCACTTTCTCAGTTTAGGGATTTAGCAGGATAACACTTGATGATTAGTTAAACTTTAATCTGATCATGACTCCAGCCAAAATGTTTCACGCCCATCCTGAGCCGTGCCATGTGTAGCTGCTTCAGTGCCGCTCCATCCAACAGCGGTTGAGACCTTTCACTCAAAACCACAAATGTCAACCTCATGCTGGCTTTAAGGAAATGTCAGGGATCACCAAAGTCAGTAAAGTCCATCCACTAGTTGCTGGGATATTTCAGTCTGAGCTAATGTGGTGGGAGTGGATGACGTCCCTAGAATCACTAAGCACGTGTCTCTAAAAATTCAGAAGCCGAAGCGATTCCAAATCCTTTTTGTTGGCAAAATTTAATATTTAAGGAGTTATTAACCTGCGCTGTCCACTCTCTCGTTTCCCGCAGAGTGTTGGAGAATTCTGAAACGAACAGAATGACCACCCAGAACATCGGCATTGTGTTCGGGCCGACGCTGATGCGCCCAGAGCGGGATAACGGCAACATGGCAGTGAACATGGTTTACCAAAATCAGGCAGTGGAGCTCATCCTCACTGAATTCGACCACATCTTCGGAACGAGAGGCCTCTCTTGATCTTTTGCTCCTTGACATCAGACAAAAGCACAAGTTTTGGAGCATTTGTCCTCCCTGCCTGTTGACTCATATGGTGTAAAATGGATTTCACATCAAAAGATAATTACGGGGTAAAAAGAACCGGGACAGAAAGCTGCTAATCATGACATCTGGCCTCCATATAAAGCCATGCTAAAACAATAATAGTAAAACAAGCCAATTTTAGCTCCAGTACTTGTGCCTTTGACTGCAGATGTGGAGCCCAGCCCCGGTGAACTTCACTGCTGGAACAGACGCCTCCTTGTCACTTTTCCTTGATGTTTCAGACTTGATCCAATAAATAAATAAAAAGCCGTAAAAGCGATAAATCTTCTCCAGCCTGTAGCGTGTTTCAGTCGGTAATAATCGAGGATTGGGAGGAGGAATGTGTCTTAAGCTAGCACTGAAACAAAACTTGGCGAAACCATCTCACTGTGAAACACATGCACCAGCACCTCTTCAAACAAGGGTGGACAGATCCTGCCTGGATAGACGTGCACAGGTGCCCACATCTCCACCATTTTTGCAGGGTTTATTTGAAGGAAAAAAAAGTAAAAGCATGAATTCAGTGGCAGGATGAATGTGCCAACAAGGCAGAAAATGTTCCTTTTTACCAAATAGTACTTTGTAGTGTCAGAGCAATCCTTATTTTACTAATTTGAATCTGTCTTCTATTTTTAATAGTGCAAATTCCTAATGTTAAGTTAAATATGTTGTTGTAAATATGTGAAATACTGTCTTTCTCATCTAGTAGCACTTTGCATACAGTGTTCAACCTAAATATTACAATTAGCTAAATTCAAACTGATACTTTTGCTTTGAAATGAAGAGTGTTGGATCTGACTGTTTACTCCTCCTGCAATAAAAATATGTGAACAAACTGATTTGAGCCGCATTATGATATTTGCTCAGGATGTGTCCTGTCAGGTTGTTTGTTGTTTGAGCGATGGGTTCGCGTGAGAGATAGTAGAAGCGTGTGGAGCTATGCGGACCTCGGAGACTCGGCGGGCGGAGGCATCCCCTGTGATTGGTGCAAATGCTGCTTTTAATAACAGAACAAAAGAGGAACTGGAAATGCATATGTTTTAAAAATGTGGATTTTCCCCCCAAACCCTCTCACTCGCTCACTCTGTGGCCTGGGTAATTTTATATTGACTGTGGGTTTGGCAAAAGACAAAAAAGAGCAGAAAAGAGGCACTGCTGTGGGGGTGGTGGTGGTGGAGGGGGCTCTGCTCTGTTTTATTGGATGTATTTATTCATTTTTATGTTTGTATTATTTCAAGTCATGTGAGCACATTGGGAGGGGCTGAGATTATGTGCGGATGATTGATCGGGGAGTCTATGGTGCGCTTCCAGTTTGCTGCTTAAATTTGATCAACTTTTCACCGTAGACAAAGCATGTGGCTTGTGTGCATTTACTGCATTTACATTTACAATATGGCCATCAGTCAGCACTGCTGGCTTTTCATTTGTTTATTTTAATTTCTTTGTTTTATTTCTTCATCCAAACTTTCAAAATCATACCGAATGTTTCCATTTATGACACCGAGATAATGTAAACACGCGGAAGCACGTGATCCAGCCTATATTTCGTAACGATATCTCGCTGTGTGTGTTTTTTTGAATGCTCTCCTAATCCTGAAACTGAAGAGAAATTTCTGTTGGTAGAAACCAGATGGCATTAAAGCGCCGTCTGACCAAGACCAAGCTCTGTGATGTGTTTTATTTCGCTTTGGTGCGATGGTGCTAATCAGCCCCTAAAACTCTAATCAGACAGAGACAGAAACAGACCTCGCTCCTAATCAGCAATTTGTTGGCATCAAAAGTCAGACTCTATTACATCATCCTTACTTTGTTCTCGCTTTGACTTATTTATTGCATGATATATATTTAAAGTAAAGCAAAACACAGCTTGTGCTTTTGTGTCAGGATGCAGACAAGACAGCAGATGTGCTGCAGGCTCGTGGAGAAATTAGTTTACCAATGCATTTTTTTAACTGCATTTTTTTCGCACACGCAAGAGATTTTTGCATCTGTAGGTGATTTTTTTTTTCTGCTGCCATTCTGTGTGGCATTTATTAATTAGAATTGATTTGTGCTTCTCTGCATTGATCAAAAATCATTTATTTTTCACAATCAACATTTGAATTAGCTGGAACCTTCTGAATCCGAGCTAAGGCTCAGGTTTGAATTCTCTTCTTTCTGTTTTATCTTCATTTGCACTCTTGTAAATTTTAGGTTCAGCTTACTGTTGGAGGAAAAGATGCCAGTTTAGGAAGATAATGGCTTACACAGATGTCTTGACCTTATTGTTAGATCCACCCACCAGTGGAATACATCTGTAGCTCTGTTCGGTGTGTCACTCAGCTGTTACTGGGAATTGAAACTTAAAAATGCTCAGCACTCAATCTGACAACCTGTTACCCATGACTGGGCCTTCCCGCAAGTGATGCTGCGTAACCGAGGTGTCATAGCCCTCTTAAAAACTATAATGTAAAAATTTGTATCAACTTTGCTCTAAGTCAAAGAGCAGCCAGTGCTGCAGTGCAACAGTTTACTGAAGGCCACTGATGCATGGCACCCAAAAGTATCTAACCCACGTCACTTGGCAGGGTTCGTTATTGTTACGGTTAGCTGACTGTTTACCCAAACTACCGTTAACCTAAAGCTTAGTGTATCAAATATCAGCAGAGCTGCTCAACCTCTGTTTGCCCCAGCCACACACACAGGTTCACAAGCGCAAAGCAGGCACCTCTGATGAATCATCATGCAAATAAAGAGAGCCACAAAAAAGCCAGTGTAACAAAACAGTCTTGAGATCTTGAGTGTTGATGGAAACTGTTTACTGTGATGGGAAACGGAGTGGTCCCCACAACCGAGCTTCAAAACTGTCTTGTGCAGATGTTTGTGCTTAAGCAGAAAATTCAAAAAGCTGAGGCGTTTGATCGTTTTTATAGCGATGTTGACCAGAAAATCTTTTAAGGTGCCTTCTGATTTCAACACATCGTGGCTGCTAAAAAAGAAACCAGCCCATTTTAGGGGCCACATCGTGAGGCTTAATTGGAAAAATCAAGGAAATGAGAGGTTCTGCTGAAAAATGTCTGTACAGTTTTATTACAAATATCCACAAACATGCAAAAAAATATATATATATAAAAGATAATACAAATATTGCATGAGTGCTAGGAAAAAATAAACAGTACTTGATATAATGAAAAAGTGTGCAGACACTGAGGGGAAGTAAAACATTTTTGTTTTTCGCTCACTTTTTTGGAGCAAAAATATCAGGTAAGGAACTGTACAAGAGCAGGATGGCACTTGGCGTGCCACATATGCACACACACACACACACACACACACACACACACACAAATGTATTATGACCAAAAAAAAGCGTCTTTGGCCCAAGGTATGCATGAATGCTGCAAGCTTAGTCACACCTCATGCACCACCGTCTTATCTCATCGTAGCAAGGCTTTGTCGGATTACTCACAGTGTCAGAGTACATCTGAGGCACTTTTCACGTTGACTACACTGCAGTCAGAAAGAGGAAGTTAAAAGCTCATGTGTGTGTCCTGAGTCTTGACCCTCTTGCCACACCTCAACAAACAGCCACAAAGTGCGACACATTATTATTATTCAGAAGGTGTGAAAACATGCTGAAGCACATGAAATTTTTACGAGAAATGCCCGACATTTCAGCACTGAAGGAAATCAAGCCACTCTTTGTAATTATTACATGTACAGTGCGACAGTGCAAATTGTATTTGCTTGCTCTTGGGAAAAACCCCAAAGGCTGACTTCATCTTTGCCCCTTTTAACCTCTCATGCAGAAATGTAGAAATGACTGTCCTCAAGCAAGGTGTACACTTTTAAAGGTGCAGTCCGATGCTTTTGGTTTTTTAAAAAAAATAAATAACTACCTCCCACTTCTGCCTCCCCCTTTTTCCCCTTCTTACTCTTGGTGATTAGTTAAAGCCACAGAGCAACATAGTTAACCTGAAACCTTATAATTTCACAGCATAAATGTCAAGAGCCCTACAATATAACCTGTACTATACATACTCAAGCAATCGCCGGCTTTGGGACAAAGGACTAACTGCATGTGCATCTCAGCTGAAAACATGTTGCAGTTGTTGTTAATTCTTAAAACAGAGGTAAAGATTTGCATCAAATAAAAGGATAGTAGAAACTGAAAGTTATTTGCACTTGAGAATAAATATGCTAACTAGACATCGTGGCAAATCTGCTTGTAGCCTTTAACTTCTGGCCTTGATGCCACATTAAATTAAGACCAGATGTCTTTCTATTCTGCTTCCTTCAAGCTTGTGAGGCCACTCATTGGTGTGAATCTACATGCAAACAAATAAAGTACAAAAAAAAAAGTCAGCTGAATCCTGGATTTAGAAGGACAAAAAAAAAGCTTTTTTTGTTGTTTTGGTTGTGCAACAGTCAGCAGCAGCAAGCATGTAAAATAGACAACATCATATCTGGATATGTGACATGACCTCAGACTAGTCAACCCATTTTTTTTAGAGGAAAAAAGGCAAACATTATAGATACATCAAGTCTATTTTACAGGATAACGCTTTGAAATTCTCACATACATTTGATTGATGGCTTTGTCCTCTATAAGGCCACGCATCCTTTGACAGTTCTGTGCATTTTGTAAGATAAGTAAATAACAAAAATCAGTCTTTATTACATACGTAAGAAAAAAAAACAAGTCTTAATAGTAAATGGGTTTTAATGGCTGGTTAAAGTCACCTTAAGTTTTAATTCTGGGTAACTCTGTTAAATCCAAACTCAGTTCACATTTGTCCAAGTCTCCATTCCCGTCCTCGGTGTCTCTGTCCCAAGTTTGGCTCTCTGTATTGTCAATATGATCTTGCATGTCATATCTATTTCTCTCACTCTCAACTCCATTCTCACCTGCAGGTGATTCTTGTATGGAGTTACCTCCCAGCTCCTCTGCTGGTTCTGGCAAATTCACATCTGCCTCTTCTTCACGGTCATCGCAAACTCTTGCTTCCCCTTCTTCCTCCTCCTCCTCCTCCTCCTCCTCCTCTTTGAGAGCATCCGGCGCTCCATCCAGACTGGAATCACTGAGAAAAGAGTGTGGAGTTTGGGTTTCATCCAGTGACAGAGGGGCGTCTTCAGAGAGGCGTCTCACAAGACTGTTACCCGCTCCCGGCGTGAGAGGCATGTCATCTTGGTCTTGGTCTGGATCCTGGTCTTTGCTGCAGTATGCGTAACGGTGGTTCATGTGCTGGGAGTAAGAGCCAGAGTGGGAGAAGCGTTTGCCACACTTGTCACATTGGTAGGGTTTCTCTCCGGAGTGCAGTCGGCTGTGTTCAATCAGATGGTGCTTGTGCTTGAAGGCCTTGTTGCAGATCTTACACTCATGAGGACGTTTGCCTGCAATGAACGCACAAACCGTTTCTATTATTAGTTTGTGTCTGACATAAGTGTAAAAAACAGTTGACGTTTGTGATGAAGAACTAAGAAAGCTATGTAAAGCTAGAGAAGCACTTGTGTACATTTGCATCACGACTGGAAACAGGAAAACTGTTTGCCTGGCTCTGTGTAAAGGTAACAAATTCTGATTTATCGCTCTACACGCTATGTTTTTTCTTTCCTGTGAGAAATAGTCTGACACATAACCCTAAAAAAACCACAATGCTTCTTCCTGAGATTCAAATGTTTCAATTTGTGAAATTTAGAGGTATTAGCAGGTTTCTGGACAGTCTGTGCCACTGCAGCATTTCTATCATGTCAACAGCTGTTGGCCTTAGCCCCATATGCACCTTAAAGACATGAGAGTTGTGTTAAACATCAGCCAGAAAGCTAATAATCATCTTTTGAATAATTTCAGACTATTTTTTTGAATTTTTTTTAAGAGATAGCACCAATAAGCGGTACGTATATATTACAGGAAATATCACATAACAAGAGCAGGCCATGCGTGAGTCACAGACCTGTGTGCTCGTATTTGTGGCGAAGCAATGAGCTGCTCTTTTGGAAAGTTTTTTCACAAATATCACAAGCGTAAAGCCCCTCGTCTGTCTTCTTCAGTCTCTTTCTTCCCGGCCCTCCTTCTCCATCGAACCCTTCGTCGATGAGTGAGAGATAGTCCAGAGCACCACGGTTCAATGCCTCGCCCTGCAGGAAAATAATAGCATATATGTACAAGTGGGGAAAGTTCACTTGGTAATTTTTTTTTCATCTCCCCAAGATGCAGCGGTAGTCACAACCACAAAGGCATTTTTGAGACGGATGTTTGTGTGTCTGTTTTTCTGTGGAAATGCTTCGCGTACGCTATAGTGTAACAATCATACCAGATGGAGTCGTAAAACTTTACAGGTGTGTGCTCGACACAAAAATGAACCCTGAGTTCAACGATACATGTAGTGTGATTCATGAATGTAGCAGGAGTTTAATATCTGCTCAACTGTTGCTGATGTGACCGCCAATCCAACGTTTTATAACATGAGATCATTTAAGTATTGCTCATGTTTCGTTTTTGTTATTTAAATAACATCTTCCACAAGTATACGTTACACACCCCACAAACGCTGGGCTCACCATTAAACCTTGTCTGTCCTGGTAAATCTTTTTCAGTGTAGCCTCTGCGTCTGCCTCCATCATGTAGGCTAAAGGAGAGAGAAACCCCGGGGCGTTGGCCGTCTGGTTGAATGGAATTGATGTGATGCCTTCGTGCCCTGAAAGTCCCACACCAGCCTGGCTGAACATTGGAAACCCATTGTACAAGGAACCTGGAAACACAGGAGCTCCGGCCACACTGAAGACCGGATGCGAATGCAGGGGGAGGTGTGAAGTCGGACTTGGTCTACCAAGCTGCTGGGTGCCGAGCTCCCTCCTCTCTCCTCTGCCTGAGCTGCCATTAACAGTTTTGTTCCTACTGCTCTGGTCAGAGAGCTGCTTGGGCAGGGAGAGGTCCAGAGGTTCGTTCTGTGCAGACCAGGGGTTGCTGGTTTCTTTCTGGGGCGAGGACAGTTCAGGAGAACAACTTGTGAGGTCAAGGCAAACAGGAGAAGTGAATCCCGAGGACAGAGCTCGTTTCCTGCCTCGAGGTGACGACAGCTCTGGGGAACGGTGTGGGCTGCCCTTTTCCTGGCTCGGCCAGTGCACTCGCGAAGACAGGACGTTATGGTGGAGCTGTGGGGGCGAGTGCATCGCAACCAAAAGGTGTTGTGGTACGGCGTGCCAGTTGTGCTTCTGCGATGGCGACTTGTTTCCAGAAAGACCATTTGTCACTACACTTAATTTGCTGTTTTCTGGTTGGAGGACTGATCTTGGAAAGAATATAGACGGCGATGACGGGGCTTTACTGCGAAAACCCTCGGGTACCTCCGCTGCTTCTCTGTTGAGCTGACAGAGGTGGCGCTCGTGATGCAGAAGTGCAGCCACGCTGGAGAAATGCTGCGAGCACCAACGACACATTATCCCAAGAACACTCCGCTCTGGGTCAACCGATAGCGTGTCTCTTCTCCTGTCAGGTGAAACCTTTCTCTCATGTGATCCTCCGTTTTGATGCGCTCTTCTTTCCTCTTCATCTCCTCCCTCTCTGACAAGATCTTCATCTTTTTTTACGTCTCGTTGAAACATCTCCTGCAGCATATGCTCAAATTTGGTCCCCCCGGAGTGGAGATAAGGCAGTAGACTGGTCCCTTTGAGCATACTGGCCCTCAAAGAAAGCTCTGATGGGTCCCAAATCCTCGCCAGGTCTGACGCACTGGACAAGCTTGCGGTGCTTTGATTGAGATCCTGCAGTGAAAGCTGAAGGGGATCCACCGGTACTTGACCCAGAGGCCTGGTATTATCTTGGTTCTGCAAAACTAGCACCGAGCCCTTTTCATTACTACTTCTACCCCCACCAGCAGAGGGAGATGTTGGAAATGAGTGGGGGTAGGAGCTTTGGCTGTGTCCATTAAACACCCCGCTGGCTCCTCCTGGGTTTCCTCCTCCATGCCCGCCACCACTAAGGCACTTTTTACTGCTTAAATGGGAGCTGTAGGAGCCAGAGTGAGAGAAGCGTTTTTTGCAGTTGGAGCACTCGTAAGGTTTCTCTCCTACAAGACGAGACACAAAGTGGAGGCATTAGAGTCAGGATGCCAAAGAGTAAATTGAAAAAAAAAACACAAAAAAAAACTTCCTGCGTGGGTGTGATCTTTTCACATTTTTCACAAGTCTCTTGTCCTGTGATGAATTATACTCGTTTCCTGTCAACACATCAATTTGGGTATAATTTTATACCATATAACTTGCAAAATAAGTAAGGGTTAGCGATAGAGTGGAAACAATAGCAAATTGATGGGTGAGTACAACTGTTTTGATGTTATTTTGTCTCACCGCTGTGGATGCGGAGATGCTCTTTGAGGTGGTGTTTGTACTTGAATGCTTTCCCACATTGCAGACATTTGAACTTCCTGGTCTCCATGCCTTGGTCCAATGTCATGGCACTCTAGGGCGACAGAACATTGTAATCAGTTTTAAACGACAGCACAGATACTCGGCTTTTTTTTAGGATGTGAAGACGTAAGGTTGTCACTTCTGTGGATACACAGTTGCAAATAATCACCTTATGACGCTACATAAATGTTAATAAATCATTTTTTGAATGAGTCGTCGCGGTTTTGAAAGAAATTTAGCTCTGAGTTTCTTTTTGTGTCTGCTCACTTTGTCCTGCACTGGGTTGTGAAGTGCTAGGTGCCGCTCCATCTCCAGCCTAAGGGTGGCAGTGTATCCACAGAGCGGGCAGACCATGTGCCCCCCCTCCCTGTCTGGACAGTACTTGACATGGTCCCTCAAAGAAGCTCCTCGAGGATATACCCTGCTGCAAAATGGGCAGGCCTGCTGGGCCCTGCCTACGTCTGCTGACAAGAAAAAGGTGACATTGTTTCTTTTGATAGATCAGTTGAAGTTTTATATAGTTACATTTAATATACCCATCTATTTTAGAAGCCACAATATATATACTCTCAAGATTAAACTTCCATAGGATGCATCTTAAATAGAAAAGCAGCTGTCAGTATATCGGCGGGCATATACGCCACCACTCGTATTCTACTTAGTACAAGCAAAGTGACCCAAATAAATAAAATTAATAATCATCTGAATAAAATAAGAACAAATAAAAACAAAAATACAATTTTTATAAGGACAATTAGACAGCGAGCTTAGATGCGTGCTTTAAAATACAGTATACAGTATTACAGTTGCCACTTCTACAGAATAAAAGTTTGTGAGATTTAGTGTTATATTTATTTATTATTACATATTCAAAAGCAAGTACACGGAGCTGTGCATGTGCAAATTACCTAACCTGAACTATGTAAATTACACTATCACTTTGCTAACCTTTAACCTCAAACTAGCAGACATATAAAAAGCCATTACTTTGCTTTTTCGTTTCTGAGAATCACATTAGCATATATGATCTGATATATGTTATCACTGCGATTTACTGTCAGCCTGGTGGTAACCGCCTGCCTCCAGAGGAAAAAGTTAGCATGAATTAATAATTGATTAGGTTCTTGTTGAGTATGATTGCAGCTGTGGCACTTTGGCCTACCTGGTCCCTCAGGTGAGCAGTGCTGAGCACCTGGCGACCAGATAGCAGGAGGCAGGTCATCGTGCCCTCTGCTCGGGCGGTACACAGCTGCCGTGCCATTATGGTTCAGGTGATCTAAGAAACTAGCTGAGGCAGAGGCCTTCCTCAACTGAGCCAGGATTTCATACTGGGACAGGTCCTCCAAGGCATTCTGGGAGTCTGAACTCTTACCTGCAGGGAAAGTGAAAAGCATTGGATACAGACAGTGTTGGGAAGGTTACTTTTAAAATGTATTCCATTACAGAATACATGCCCCAAAATGTATTCTGTAACGTATTCCGTTACGTTACTCAATGAGAGTAACGTATTCTGAATACTTTGGATTACTTAATATATTATCATGCTGTTTACAACTACATGAATGTACTATTGCTGTGATTTATTACTGTTACTGAAGGTCCGCGGCTCCGAACCGTAGTAAAGGGACCTCTGGCTAATACGGTGGGTTCTGTGTCGGGCTCGTAGCCGAAAACTAGCTTTACTTTGTTGTCTGGGTCAACTTTGCTAGCGAGAGACAGAGAGAGGCGTTGAAAGGCTGCTCCAATGGAACTTATTGTTTTTGGAGGAAAACACGAACACGGTGTACAGTCGAGTCTTAATAGCTTACTTACAACTGGGCTCGTCAGGCACTCTTCTTGGCTGCAGTGGTTATTATTATATTTACATGCTTCCAGCTCCCGTTTTTGCTCGATGACAGCTCGTACTTTTCCTTTTTCTCCCTCCCTCGCTCACAGACACATAACGTGTATGGCAGTCCATTCTCCCTGCAGCACGGACTACACTGCCCATGATGCTACATTCTTTAGAGCTATACCTGTAGCATTCTGCCTATTAGCTTAGCACAACAACAACAAAAAGGCCTCTCTCACCCAGGAAACGAGAGCGTCACTCTGTAACCATGGCAACCGTAACGCTGCCGCCTGGAACAACAGAACGTAGCTGTCAAACAAAACCCAAACAGTCCTGACCCGCCACAATATGAAACAGGGAAGTACCGCCGTGTAATCCATTTATTTTAACAAAGTAACTGTATTCTAAATACCACCTTTACAGTTACAGTTACTCATATTTTGTATTTTAAATACGTAACGGCGGTACATGTATTCCGTTACTCCCCAACACTGGATATAGAAAAATATAAGTAACTATGAATTTATACGCATGCATTTTTAACTGAAGGTTAGCACTTGATTAATCTGTTGAGATGTGTTTCTGCTTTATTGGCTATTTTAACAGAAGAACACCAGCATCGGTACAAGGTTTGTTTTTCATTCAGTTAATTACCTAAAGTAGTTTTTTTTTAAAGCACCAGAAGAGGCAGCTGTTTATTAAAAAAGAAAAAAGAAGGTGTGCAACAAAAAGACCCCCGTGTGATTCCTTTGAAGATCCATATTGATATATTACTGTTCCTGGGTTATCCAAAAGCCGGTGTCGGTGCTTTCTCTCTGAGTGTGCGTGCGTTGTCAACGAAGCAGCATGTGCGCGCAGACTGAACATCAGTCGCCAACTTTCACTGTGCAACTGAATCTAAGGGGACTAAACTGTTTATGCGAAGACTGACAGATGAAACAATAAATGTAGGGAACTATTTGGCCAGATATGAAGCTAGGTTTAAAAATTCTTTGTGATTCGTGCCCTTGAGCAGAGTGACAGGCAGAGAGAAAAAGCCACAGATGTACGCGAAGAAGAGACGGCGCCTCCTATCACAACTCCAGCCAATCAGCTCGGCTTAAAAGCGACTTTGAGAAAAGATTTTTCAAATGTTTGCAGATGTTGGCATATTTTGAGCTGTTTTTTAATGTGGTGAAGGGAAGAGCCTGTGCGGTTGAGCGTTGTAAAAACTCTGCTTCGCCTTCATCAGGCAAGGCCAAATCACACGAGGCGAGGGAGCTAAGTGATTGTTAGTAGGCAAGCCGCGTGAGCCTTTGATCTCTCCTAAATAAAAGGGAAAGCCTCACGTCGCGCAGTTCTGATTTCAGTACCGTAACGTCACCTCTTTGATGCATGGAAATATTGTGACATTGTGTGGGATGAGTTCTTTTGTCATGCTTTCAGAAGGCTGCCTTTTCAAAGAGAAGAGTGAAAAAAAGGAACAGCTTGTAGGGAAGGCATGGTTTCACGAGGAGCTGATATGAAGGTGTATCTAGAGGGCTCTGAGAAGCATCATGAGACTGGTGCTGTGTTGCATCAGAAAAACACACAAACTTGTTTACACCTACAGTAGTGTTAAACACCCCAGCAGCAGCAGCAGCAGCTTCAGTTGTTTCATACATATACAGTATTTGTACATTTTGCAAGCATAACTGATTTGCTGTGTTAGCCTGAGCTTAATTCTGTGGAAGCACAAGCAGCGATATTTTAAAGCTCAGAAAATATGGAATTAATTTAGAATGGCAAATGAGGTGTAAGCTTATAACTTACAGTACATCCTCAGCGGGTCCTGGTCTCCCTCCCTTTCAGTGGACATGAAGGATGCGTCCTCTGTGGCCTTGGTCTCTGACTCCACCTGGCCCCAGCAGTTCCTGCTGCCGGGGCTGAGGCTGTGCGGCCGGGTGGACTGAGCAGGGCTGCCGGGCTCCTCTGTCCCCTCGCTGGGCGTCAGGCTCGTCTTATCCAGGCTCTCCTGGCAGTCCTGGGGCTCCAAGCTCCACAAACCCACCTCATCCTCCCCCTCAGATCCCAGTAAACTCACTTGGTCGGCATCAACTGCAAAAAAAGATGAGACAAAACTCTCAGTTTGGACACAGGACTTCATTTTTCAATGCGGCAAACCATCAGTGTGCTCATTAATTCTGAAATGGCACGCTGAAATCTCAGTTTAAACAGAAATATTCTGCGCACGTATATTTATTGAGACACCACTTACTATTTTTGTGCCGTCCAAATCAATAAACGGAATTTTTTAAACCATCACTCAAAATGCAACAGCATGTGTTTCTGATCATTTCAGATGGCATTCGGCGGGGCGAGCTACAGATTATTACTAATGAAGACCAGAGACAATGCTCCGCGATTAAATAAAAATATGTGAGGAACTGAAACCAAACAGGGGAGAGAAACACGAGCAAAAATTCAAAAATGTTTTGCAAATTTTAACAGTCCAAAGGGAGGCAAACACAAAATGCTGTTGTTATTTATTGTAGTTCTGCAGGTTGTTTGTTTGTTTGCATTGTTTCTCGGAAAGTAAGATGAATGACACTCTTGTCATTTTTAAGTCATTCAGTTGTTTCTCGTTATGAGACGCTTCGTTTGGCTTTTTGTGGTTCGATGTGCGGTTTATGATCAATATAAGTAATTTCTGGTCAGTCTCCAAAAAAGATAGTTTGAGTCTGACGCAACTGAGAACAAAGTGTGGCTTTCATTTTGAAAATAAATGAAAAAAAGACATGTTACCCTTAGAAAAGACATATAATATATAAATGTATTAAATTAAGGCCACGATCAAACATAGCATTTTGAATGAGCTTATTTAATTATTCCATCTTTCTGTCATTGGGAACTATTTCAATATAAAATTACTTTAGTACATTTTTTATGACTAAATTCATTTTTCAATCACTTCATGGTGCGTTGTGTGACAACGCAGCAGGAATGTAATGGAGCAGTGAGAAAAAAAGACACATAACATATCGTAATTTAAAAATATGCCCTATGTGCCCAGAATGGAAAGGCGCATTACTTTTTCCCATGGCAAAGACAATAAATGACAATCACAAACACATGCCTTGGATTTCATATGTAGGCTCTTATTTCCAAGGCTTTTTTGAGGACGCTCTGTTTTTTCCTCTCTGATTAGCAATATCTAATCACAACCAAGTAACGATACTGTACGACAAAGCCAAACCGTTGTCGAAGGGTGCGCGAAGGCCCACAGAGGGCTCCATCTTTAACCTCCTAAGACCCGAACTCTTCCACGACATGCATTTTTAATTTCTCTTTGATATTTGGGCTGATTGGGGCCCGATGAATGTAAAAACAAAGAATTACCAGATTATTTTTTTACCTTATTTTTGTTTTTAAGAAAAATCAGAGCCACAAATGAGGATATTCATTTAAAATTTTGATAGAACAGTAGCAGTATAACGTCCTTGTAAGTGGATATCAGGCCCATGTAGAGCAAAATTGAGTATTTTGGTCTGAATAACCCAAAATGTGATGTCCACATATGTGGACGACAGGTCCTAGGAGGTTAAAAATAAGGATTCTGATTTGCAGCATTTCAGCCATGCTCTAACTTTTCTCTTTATTATTACAGCCGTGCCTTTTTTAATAAGATCAGAAAGAAAATAAGGTTTCACAGCTTATTAAATTTCATGAAACACCAACAAAGTTTATTCATTAAACTGTCAAAACAACGCTCAGTCACTCTTGAAAGATTTTCACTTTTGTTTGAGCCGCTCCAACAACACTCACACTGGCTGATGGACACAATCATTTATGAGTGCTTTGCTTTCAACTCATCTGCACATCAAGCTACAGCCCACAGCTCGCAGTGACACAAGCCAGTGACTAAACAATGACTACGGGAGACATTTTAGAAAAACCTAACTCATCAACTTTACAGCTAGAAGAAACAAACACACACAGATAACACACTCACTCACCGTAATACTGAAAGCGCATGAGGGGGTTCAGTACTATGGAAGGGGGCAGCCCACAGTCACAAACACCTAACGCATACTTTACACATATTCCTTTGATTAAAGCAGGCTAATCTCAAAGTGGAACACCTACATGTGTATCTGTTTGCATCAGCAGGTTGTGTGATCTGCCCCAACTTCACTACACCAGGGCACTGAGCGCAGTCAAGCGAAATTCTGGTTCATCTGAGGCGAGTCAACCGATGCATGCTTCAAGCATTGCTGCTCCACAAAGGTGGAAAGCAATGACTTGCTTTTATGGGGGGAACAAAACCGGTCATTAAACGTGCTTTAGCGTAGCAGGCACCTATGAAGATATGCGATGCGGTTAAAGGCGGCCCATCGGGCCTGCAGGAGACTCGGGGATGATAGGACGTACCGCTGGGACAAAAATGAGGAAAATCTGGTCTGGATTAGCATCGAATTGGCTCTAATTTTCTCTCTCATAACAGTGAGTGACACTGAGTCTACATGTGCTGTCATTAAAGCACACCGAGCGGGATGGTTTTCATTATCTGGCCTGTTGATTTATTTATTTGGATGGCAACCGCATCCTTCAAATATTTTTTTGTTGGAACAGGACAGTGAGATATTTGAAGAGCGTGAGAGTCCCTGCATTGCCTGCTAAGTAGACACTAGGTACAGAGTGATGGATGCACGCAGTCTGTGAGCATCATAAGAAAGTGTAACTCGTAAAATGAGAAAACACAGCACAGCACAGCAGAAAATAGTACACAGCCACGGTGCAGGAACTTTAGTGTGCGTGGGAAGAATGTGACTCATATCCAGACTGTGCTGCATCATGCTTGACATTGTCGATCATTCAGTCTTCAGGGGACTGATTCTGATCGTTTGACAACAAAAGTGTTCAGATCACACACTGCAGTGCTATTTTAATCTGTCTGCTGCTTTCCCTGCATGTCAGCGACAGAACTTCTGAGAGATTGGCGGCCTGACTGCCAGAAACAAGTCTTTTTTTTTTTATAAATCCTGGCACGCCACTCAGAACACACACTGCTGTGCTGGTTGTCGCGCGACGTGCAGTCCATCTTGAAATTCGTCTTAAGCCTAAAAAGTGAAACTTATCGTTTTGGTTTTTCACAACGAAAAAGGGAGATAGTGGCTGAACCACTTCATAAGCACAAACAAAGATTTTACAAACCATCACATTAAAGTTCCAACAACAACAAAATCTGTCATAAAGAAGAAAAAAAATCGTGTTAGCTGAAGTGCACACAGTCTCAGTGCTGGCCTAAATCGGCACTGTTTATATGCCCGAGGTCATCTCCTGTACAGCACCATGCTAAACTGCAGTTTATTTTACGACGCACACATGTGATCTAGTATTGGTTCAGTAATTATGTGGCTAAATGGTAAACACGCAATAATTACCTTGAAATTACCTTGTTTCTTCTGGTTTTAAATGGCAACAAACAAGGCCAAGCCCAATTTACCGCCCAATGCAAATGTTCCCATGTTGATTTTCTACATTTAAAAATTAATACTTTAAAGAAACAGTAAAATGATTTAATGTTGTTAATGATTTTCAGTAGATTTTTACTGCTCAGTGGGAGCAAAAATTCAATAAAACTTTCTTTTAGGGAAATATTTAAGTCATGTTGGTGGTTGTCATCCAACTGAAAATGGTTACTTCTTTTAAAGAGTGTAAAAGCTCTTATCTGGATTTTATATAAATGCGCAGAGTATGAAAAAAGGTGGTGTTGTCATTTTTGGTATATTCACAAATCAAATTCTGTGTATATCTTATGACGAGCCTGGTATTAAAATTTGTTTTAAAAATATAAAATAAAAGCCAATATCAGAAATTAATTTTAAAAAGCTCAATTTAGATCTTAAAAATACTCCATTTATTTAATTTTTGGCTGCAAACTTTTGAATTTATTTTACTTTATTACTTTTGAAAGATTCATACTAAATAACAAATCAAGGAAACATTTTTTTTACAATAATCAGAAAAAAAAAATGATGATTTGACACAACACATGTAAATGTAACATGAGTCATGACACAGTCCCATGGTGCCAATCTTACATTAAAATGACATCTGATGCATTTCAGTACATTACTGTACAACATGTAGGTGGTAAAACTGTGAGAATCAACGTTCACACAGCTGAACGCACAAAATTAAAAGCGTAGCTCTCCGCCATTTCTGTAACACACACTAACTCTGATTAAATATATATATATACACGCATATCTAAATATACTCTGTGTATTATTTAAAAAAATTGATTTGGTCAGTGTGTGAAATAATGCTTCTCCAATCCTGGTAAATTTGCGATGAGTTCACAGGTGTCAAAAGAAAACACAACACTTGCTATTTTGAACTCAATAAATTACCACATGAGGGTCACGGACGCCCACATGCTAAACGAGAAACAAGAGCAGGAAGATGTCTGTATTGCCATTTTACAGTACCTATGAGAGCAGTTCAGAGGCGAGGTAGGTCCATGTTCATCTGCACAGCACGCTGGTGTCGATAGCTATCGCCTCTGTTTAACAATACATCGCAAAAATCAAATATGCGCTTTAAAAAAAATTTCACTGTGGCAGCTCTCCTATTCATACCTGCTGTCTGACATTCGCACAATGAGTCAGGGGAGGACCGCAACCAAGAACAAACACCTCCCACCTGATCTTCATCTAAGCAACAATTCACATTCTCTCTATGACTCTTGGGGCAAGGGCGACTACTGATTGTGGCACCTTGGCCTGCTTTAGTTACTTACCTTCACAACACTGAGTGGAAATAAAAGCCCATGCTGATCCCAATGTGCCAGACATGTCTTATGCCTCTGTTATGATACTAAATCTCATGGCTGGCAAAAGAGAAATCAATGTTTCCATATTGCAGATTGTTAAGATGCTGGATAGCAATAATATGCAAGTTTAAAGGCGAGCTTAGCTGACTCAGAAGGTTTCTCATGTTAGTATGCAACTCTTAATTTCAAATTTTCCACATGTTTTACAGATAATATAATGAGGGCTGACAGCAAATTGAAGATTAAATGCTCCAAATTGCATGTTAACCAGTAGGAATGGTGGTAATGTAATGTTTTGCTGCACTTTTACTGCATTTCTGTGGCCAGTGAAAAGGAAGTGCAAACATTCTTGTCTAATGATGGTGAAAATAACCACAAACACATTGATATGAAAGTCTGTGTTTAACAGTCAACTTTTAATTTAACTTGATTGCAGTCGTATCTTTGCTGGTTGGCAGCGAGCCACACAAACGCAAGCGTGCACGCACACACACACACATATACACAGGAAAAAAAAGTCTGCAAATGGCTTCTGGCGAGAACAAGACTGAAAGTGTGACACGCTGATAGGGATTGTAAAGGTCATATTAGTGTGGAGGAAGAGATGCTTAAATGTGATGTGTGGTGCAGTATGTGATTTTGCATTCTTGCACTGTGTTTGGTACACAGCGTTGTGGTGCGTGTTAGAGAAATGGGGTGACAACTTTGCACAGACACCAGTGCAGGAGAAAGATTACTGCGCAGAGCGTGAACTATACTAACGGCAAGACGGAGAGAAAGAAAGAGGTTGTTCTGAAAGGAAGAGATAAGAGAATAAGAAAAGAAGAGTGAGGAGTTGATAAGAAAATTGAGAGAAAGAGACAGAAAGCAACAGCGTCAAACTGTCCCTGACACAAATCCTCCAACTGATGCTGAACTGTGAAAACACGTTACAGAGGGAAATTCCCTCTGCAGACACACATAAACTAAGTTACAAACATAAGCTGCGGGCAAAACGGGGAACAAGACCAGCTCGCTGTGTCAGAAAACTGCAATACCATCAAATGCAGCAATAAATGTGTGTGTGTGCATGTGTGTGTGTGTGTGCGCAAACCTTAAAAGAGCATCTGAACTGCAGTCTGAGATAGAAAAGTGGAAGTCCATGCAATGCCACAGCAGCACAGTCACAGCTCTGTGCTTTAGATGTCCCACTTATTAAGAGACACCACCCTCTCAGAATAAGAAAAAAGGAAACACCACCACAGCATCTGCAGCCGAGGGTCAACATCTGCCTTTGAAAGACACAACAATCAGCTTAAGAGCTAATTTCCTTAAAGACGAGAAAACAGAGCAGCGTTGCAATTTTGCACACCAAGCATCGACCTTTAAATTGACAACAAAGACGCTGTATTGAAACTATTTCGCCTTTGTTCGGCGTGGTTTTTAATGATCCGCTTCAATTAGGGCCCTTGTGACACAAAAATAGAACCGCTGTTGGCATTTTTATAGCTTCAAAGGCACTGAGCCATTTAGTGATACTAACAAAGTTGATTTGTCAACAAGTTATGCTTTTAGTGTGACTGCGCTGGTGTTAGTTTCATTATTCACGTACGAGCTCTCGGTTCAATTTCAGAGGACGCTCGGCAAATCAAAGTACAGCCCCCAAAAACGCCTACTGTAACACACATTGTCGAGCTGTACGCAGCTCTCGTGGCTGCTTTGAGAAGGCCGAGGCATTTGAAAATCAATTGATATCAGTATTACTGATCTGTTAAACTTTATCAACATAACACATCGCTGCAACAAACAGACCACATGTGCTTAATGGAAACCTGCTCTGGTGCGAGTTCAAACAGCTTAGAGATTAAACCAACAGCAAACGAGCAGAAATAGTGTAGCGAGCAAGATGAACTGTACGCTTACTGTAAATTACTGTAGTTCGCCGGTAATTTAGTCGGCCTCATGGCCTGCTGTTGTCGATAGCTTTTGTCGTCAATCCAAAACACGTTTTTTTCCTCTTTTCTACATCTGATCAGTCTAATCTCCTCCTTCGCGCTTCATCATGCGTCCCGCATATCTATGTTTAGTTTCAGCACGCTCTAAATAATCAGGTATGAATTAATGACTGGTGACTATAGCAGCCTAACTGTGTGTACAGAGGTTAAAACACGTCTGATTTGGTGCTGCAGCACGATGACGCCATGATGGAGAGTCAGACGTCAAAAACGCAAAGGCGAAAAGAAAGAGGAGTAGTCAGAATGAGCAGTGACAGGAAAGCCGTCCAGTTAACTTCTATTCTAATCACACCGCAAAGGTGCACTCGCGCCGGCGAGGCGGTGAGAAAAGTGTGACTCAATTTGGAGGTGCATTACAAGAGACGGCGTGAAGAGGGACAGGCACTCTCATCCCCACTTGTACAGTCCCACCCAACTATGTATTCTTAGATTGTGGTGAGTCAACTGGTGACTTCCATGATATATTTTTGTAACCTATAATGATCTTATATGATTTTAAGCACAGAGTTGACAGCTGCTTTAACAAGAACTTAAAAGTTAACAGCTTTACAAGTTTCAGGAAGAAGGGATGTAAATCATTGAGTGTCTCAATACAACAATTTCTATCCTCTAAGATGGGTAACGTCGCTTTATAAAGAATGCTGCTTTAACTTAGTTGTAGACAATGCACGCATAACCCGAAACACACCGCAGCGGCACCTCGCCATTCTGGGTTAGTCACTTTGTGTGTTTTCACGAATGCCGAAGGAACAACAGAGCAGGAGGTAAATGAAAAAAAAGTAGTAGAAGAAGAACAAGAGGAAGAGCAGCACCTCTGCCTCACATTTTAGCCTCTGCGTGCAGATAAAAAGCCAAATAAATGAGCCCTGAAAGCGATTAAAACAACTCGAGTTAAAAATGACTCGAGCGAATTTTGCGGTTCATCGAACAGAATCACATTGTTTTTTTGCATTATGTATGCGAAAATGTAGCAATCAGTTTTCCTCTTTGCAAAAATGAGGCAAGGTGTGGTGTGAAGAGGTGTGCAACAAGGCTTTGTGGTTGTCTGTCGTCTTCCTTTGGAGGTTTCCTGTATGCTGCTGCCTGCATGCTTGCCACCGTGTTTACCTGTCCTCCCGACCACCGCAGTGACATTTATCAAAGAAAACAATGTTACCTTGACTGACACAGACTTTTACCTTCAAAGCAAAAGAGGTTTCTGCATCAGTGACCCTCTTTTTGCAGTGCTGCATGCCACACAGTAAAGAGAAAGAGTCAGATGTACTAAATAGTAGTTTTAGAAAACTATCTATATATTAGGAACTAGAGCAAAAGGCAAAACTGCACATTTACTTATATATTCAAGTCCACAGTATTCACTGTTCACAGCAATTGACCCCAGTTGAGCTTTTGTAGGTCCGTTTTCATTGTTTTGATTCCAAAATGATAATAAGGCCCACACGAGACAAGAAAGTGACCTACTAAAGTTAGAAAGTGACACACTGCCACCATCATTCTGGACTTCCCAACTTTGTCGGGCTAAATCGCCCTTTTTGACTCACTTGGTGTGTCAGTGACTCACCGCTAGTGGCAAGTTGACTTCACAACTGCACACATGCTGTGTGTGAGAGCGTGTTTGTGTACGCATGAATTATGCTTTGCTGCCATCGCACTCCGTGTGCATCTGCCGCGACTCAGAACGGAGCTGGTGAGAAAGGTTAGCTCGGTTAGAGGAACACGTTATTTCGAGTTGGCCCTTCGCCTCCTCCTGTGGCGCGGTTTCCGTGTGCCGAGGGATCGGTGCTGGAATGCAGAAACGGTCACGGGGGGACCCACGCGCTCACCACATTGTGAATCAAAACCCAAACTGTGCTTCATTAGACTCCTGTCATTGCAAAGACTCTCACACCACTCTATAAATATCCCAGTCTGCCCCCTCCAAATTTGTTTTCCCTCTTTTTTCTGACACATGAAAATGCTCAGGGACCGTTCCAGACTTCAGATGTGGCTCTTTATTTTGTACGTTGGCGCAAGAAACCACACAATAGTGGCTCCTTTTGAATATTAAAACATTCCCTGACGGGGATACAAAGGTTCTGAAGTTTTTTAATAGGGATAAACACTAAATAAAACTTCTCTTTGAGCTTAACAGTTATGCAATGTGGGATTTGGTTAGTTCAACTCAAGCAGCAACGTTGAGTTACTCACTCCATGAGATTTGTTTTGAGGGGGAAACAAGTATGTCTGGTATCCCACTGACTTAAAACATCTGTATATAAGATGTGTTAGAGGTGTTTTGCATGACTTAGTATTAAGAAAAGATCAAAATTCCTTAATCTGAGCACTTAAAGCAGATTTAAAACACAATACACTTCTGAGGAACCCACCCCATTAAGTTCTGAAAGATCAGAACACAGCCCACAGTGGTATTCGCCACTGCAGAAACACACTGAGCTGCTTCTATAGCTGACAAAAGGACTGATTGGCTACACATTCAAAAGTGAAAAATAGTAGAAAAAGTATAATATCCAATATCATGTCATAATCAAGCTTTGTAATAATACATTTTCTTCTGTTCAGACACAGCCTGCTGATGAGACATACCTAACATACAAATGTGGCGCCATCCTCTGGCTTATGTTGGCATTACAAACCCCCCAAATGAGCGATTATGACACCAAACTATCAACTATCAAGTGACAAAATGTGACGTCATAATAGCAAAAAGAAAAAAAAAAAAGTTTATTTTTTGGCCTTTCTCTAAATTGCACATTTAGAGAACAAAATCGTCTCCCTCTCTGCTTTCTTTTGTCACTTTTTCTGTCCTTGAAGCGCGCACACGTCAATAGATGCAGACAAAAAAGAAAAGCACGCGCTATTAAACTGGTCGTTTTGTGGTTACGCAGTTCTCATTAGTAAGATTTATGAATCATACTGCATATTAATTCACACACATGCGAATGCTGGTTGCTTTCCACTTGATACGGCACGTATGTGCGAGTGTGCGCTGTTGTGCAGAAGAGGCCTGAAAACCAACTCCTTAAAAAAGAAACTAATTAAAGTCACAGAGGAAAAAAATGCAAAGGCAGCAGAACCACACAAGAAAGTGTGTGCATGTCATTACTGACCTGGCCCACGTTTGAGAAAAAAGAGGCAAGAAGAGAGAGAGAGAGAGAGAGAGAGTGTAAAACCTCAACGAGTGAAATAATGCGCATAAAAAAAAGACTCAACAAGGAAAACGTTTAAAAAGCAAACTTGGGGAGTTTAAGAGGATCTTTGATGTGTATCAGAAGAGGAAAGCAGCCTTGCGACTGGGACGACAGTAATTTTAAGTCAAAGCAGAAGGCTCGCTGACTGGCTGCCTTACTGGCTGCCTGGCTGACTGCCTGGCTGACTGACTGTGGTCTTTGATGGCGCTGGCTGTTTGAAGTGGTTTTCGGGGGATGGGAGCAGCGTGTGGTGTCAGTGGGACAGGGGAGGTACTCGGGGAGGGGGGGACATGATGGCGACCGTACAGCATTGGGGGAGCCCGGGTTGGGTGGAGCAGACGACGGGGAGACGGAAAGAGAGGAGGATCAAATAGAGAAAAGAAATGGATAAAAACGGGAAAGTGAGATATGTGGTAACGGCGATACAGAAGAATCAACGACTGAGGGGAATGAGGGGCGACAGTAAAAGTTTAAAATCTGTGGATTGACAGTTAATGAATTCACAAAAGTAAAGCTTCAAATCTCAGTCTGGTCCCAGGATGAGGCCTGGACACATTCGCACCTACTACTTGTATCATTTTAAGTGATGTTACCTCCCTCTGATAAGCTCCCAGGGTGCCTTATGACTTATTTCCCCTTGCATCCCTCCTGCAGTGCTGCACACATGCACTCTATAATCATAACTACGCCGCTTCCCTGAGGTACCAAAGTTCACTGGGCAACTAAAAAGGAAAAAGAAATTGATTTTGTACAACTTTAAAATGTTTTTTGACTTTCCATTTTTCTTTTATGAGTAACCGACCCTTGTGATTAAAAACCTTCCCCGTTTTGGCAATTTTGCAACCTGTCACATACCACCAGAAAAAAGGATGAGATAAGACTATCTTGTAGACTGTTACATGATGATAAATGAGAGATTGAACCAATACACGCTGCACTGCTTCCTTTCTAGCCCATAATACGTCCGGTGTATGCATCGTGTTCTTTATCATACCTGAGCTTAAGCCTAGTTTGCGTGATCTCATAGCGTATCATTCTAGCATGCATCTTTGCTCCACGTGAGGCAAGTTTGACCACAGTGTTTTGGACCGACCACGTCCGAAAACATGGCGTTTAAAAAACATACGGCTTTGCAAGAACGGGCATCTCATTACTTTTCTAAGATTTCCAGTTGCGACCTTATCTTGTTTACTCCTATGTATGCAAAATCACTTGACTGATAACATGAATGTTTGCTGTGCAGAGGAAATGCATTCACCATCTCTAAAGTGTCTGATGGAGAGGCTCGGGGTTTCTTCCACTCGCAAAAGAAACCCAAAGAGTGAGCTAAAGGGAGCGTGATTGATATCAGCGTTTCAAACACCTAAAGCCTCGACTGTTACAGGTGGGCATTCATTCCACAGGTGAGGAATGTGTTTACTCCCTACCAAGTGACTGTGTGTGTGTGTACACCAGAGAGATTGATGTGCAGGGCAGATATAGGTGGTACCAGGTGATCACAGGTACAGAGAGAGGGAGTTGAACCTTCCCATGCTTGCTTGTTGTCAGTCCTGGCTTGTTAGAAGGCCCTTTTGTAAAGAGGTGGAACAATGAGTTGTAAAGGAGAAGATTTCTCTGTAAATGAAATTACTTTTTACTTGTTTTGCATTTTAGATGAAAGCTTGAGATCTTCTCACTAATAACTGAATTTAATTGAATAGAAAATTGAGTCATCAATAAATAAACAACAACTCACAGATTAACTGGTGATAAAAGTATTCCTTAGTTACAGCACTAGTCTGGGTATTTCAAACATGTGCAGTACTGTGCAAAAATCATGAGCCACCGCTCATTTCTTACATTTTGCATCCAAGGAGCCACACAGAGCCACACACTGAGCTTTCTGAGGGTCTATCAGTGTTGTTTTACTCAGTTTCAGTCAAGTCCTTGCACCTGACCATTTTCAGAGGAATGCTTTTTTAGGCTAATGAATCATTCAAGCAAAACAAAGGTCACTAACTGAAATGTTATGTTTACACGTAACAGACAACTTAGCAAAGAGACAATTATAAATTGTATTTTTAGACACTTTGTTTTTAGTAACAAAAGCACGGAATTTGTTCTGATTTATTTGGCTGAATTGGCAAAAGAGGGCCAAAAGTAACACATTCTGAAAGAATAATATTTTTTCCACTAATGAGGTGATTCCCAGAGAGCCATTAGCTGAAAACTTTGCATATCTTGGCGTGGTGTGCAGTGCGTCCTAAAAACACATTTTTCAGAAACTGGACGAGAAGAAAAGAAGAAGTGACAGTCCGGAAAAGAACAAAACAAGCAAAAAAAACCAAAACGTATGCATTAACTGTTCACTGAAGCCTCATCAGAAGTGGACTAAGAGCATTCTTAAGAAAGGGAAACAGGGAGACGAGGCTGAGGTAGGCAAGAACTGGACTGATAGTCTGTGACAATAGGACAGAGGTACAACAGCGATTGTCTACGGTGGAGGCTCTGTCATGGTTCAGGTCTGGATTTCAGTCAGTGGTGTAGGGGATAGGGGTTATATTATAAATTATAAATGCAGAAATATTTAGTCAGATTTTGCTCCACCGTGCAATACCATGTGGAAAGCACTTGGCTGGCAAAAACATTTTTCAGCATGACAACAAACCCAAACACACTGACAATGCAGTAAAAGCATACCTGGATCGAAAACACACAATGCAACACTATCTGTTATGGACTGGCCTCCTCTGAGCCCGGAAACAGTTTGGTCCTGACAGAGAGCAGAACAAAAGGAAGAAACCTCCAAAGAAGAGCTTTGCATGTACTCCAAGACGCCCGGAGACCTTTTCCTGAAGACTACTTAAAGATTTACAAGCCTGCTTAAAAGATTTTAGGCTGTATTGAGAAATAAAGGTGGTCATAAAAAATACTGACCTTCAAGCTTGTTAGGATTTTACAAACTATCTTCCTAATCTCTCTCTATATATATATATATAGTATTTCGTTTATGTTTGCTTGCTAATGCACTTATTTTGCATTTTTCTAGCAAAAGATATATAAATGTGTGGTGGTGCAAGACTAGTGCACAGTACTGTAGCATTTACACCACATAATAATGCAGCATTTTAAAGCTACATACACAATTAAAAAAAAACTAATTAAGCTGGATTTATGGTTTTTATTCATAGAGAAGAATTTTGGGAATTTAACCAACGCAGAGTTTATACAGACGGAGTAACAACAGACAGATAAAGAAGTGAAATTTTTTTAAAAGGAGAAAATAAAACGCTAAAAAAAAAAAGCTCAGATGAGAAGCAAAGACGAGCTGCAGAGGAAAGTTTTCCTTGTTATTGATTTTGTTGTTTTGAACTTGGTTTTCCGTTGGCAGGAGCCAGGCTAAAAGATCAACAATGGCATGAATAAGCTCATCATATTTTTGACTTCCCCCAGGTCATGGTAAACACAACTACAAAGTTCTGAGTAACACATAAGCAATACCAAAACAGCACTATGGTAAACCCCGGCTGCTTTAATTCCTTTTACCAATCTTTATGCACTTTAGACTCTCTACTTGCAGTTCACATGCACCACGTGTTTAACCTGTCTATTGCAGTACTGTGGTAATGAAACAACACTTTTAGTCACCAGAAATGAGTTAAACACTGACTACTATTCATCTTAAAGACATTAAAAACCTAAACACCCCCACACAAAAAGTAGACTCTGTTAAAAACAGATGAAAAGTGATTAAAAAGAAGAAAAAAGTGTTAAACTGATGAATCCACAGACAGTGTTTTTTGGCAGGTGTTATGTGGCCTCGCCTTAGCGGTGATCAGAGCCCACAAACGCTGTCCATCTCTCGACCTCATATCAAACTATTCCTCGTTCAATCTCCTGCTCTGCTTCCTTTAAATACTGGCACGCTCTCAGCCAGCTGAGGGGGCCTTCCTGCCTGCCAGGCTGCTCTCATTTCTCTCCCTGTCTCTTTTTTCTGACTCTCTTCTCTCTTTCTCTGCCACCCATCTGGCCCTTGTAATACATGACAGCTGAAGCAGGGTTTCCAAATTTAATTTGAGGTGTGATAAAAATGGCACATATCTATAAAGTGTATGCAGAGAGCCCGCCTATCTGGATAGTTTTAACCTCTTTTTTCTGGCAAACATGTGCAGCATATCAAACACAAACGCAGGCTGCCTGCAGTAAAAGAAGATCCACAAATAGACTTGATGTTGAGGAGCAGTGCCGAAGGAGTGTCAAAGAACATAATAATAAGACTGCAAATGTGCTGGAGGTAATCGATTTGCAACATCAGGGTATACAGTGTGTTAAACTTTCTCGAATCTCCCATGTGAAAATACAGTTGTTGTTAAATATGTGATAAGTACATGCCCAGTCACCTATATATACACACACACACAAACACACACACATGCATACACACCTCATATGCTTTGTGGCCAGCAGTGTTATCTTACAGTTGAAACATGTGTGATCCACAGACACACACTCACTTCTCGAGTTTCCGTCTACCGAGGCCTCTTCATAACTACAACGGAGTTGCAATTTTTCTACAAAGAATCAGAGTGGTGCAGTTTGAATGAAACCCTCATTACTGCAAGCATCTCCCAGCGACTCCAAATTAATTGCATACTTTTTGTCGCCATAGCCCGAAAGGGACGATTTTGTAACAGCTGAAAAAAATTGGAAGAAACCACGGCGCTGCATTAATTAATCATTGCAGTGGCAACATTTTCCAAGTAATCGCTGCTGGAGAGGATCCCTGCTATGGCGGTCATGCGGCATAGACGTACAGTAAGACATGAGACTGTTTTGGCTTTGCAGGAAACATCAGAATGAGCAATAATTGAATGAGCATGTTTAAAAATTCCAGAGGGACTCAATCAAGGGATTCCCCATTTCTGCCGTGTAGATCGGGTATCAGACACGCAGAGCAAAGACGGGAGAAATCTGTGACACTTGGAGCTGTGGGAACGTTTGAGAAACAAACAAGGAAATGCTTAGATTGTCCTTGATCCATCGCCCATCGTGACTCCTCTGTTTCTACCCTACACACCCCTCAAACCCTACATCTCATCTTTTATAAGCGAAAAGCTGTTTTCACTGTCTCTGTCAACCCCATCATTTCCCCACCTCTGTCATCTTCCTCTCTTCTCGTCTTCTTATGTCCCTCCCACCCGCCGGTTCTGACGCCTGAGCTGAGCCCCTTGAAGAGTCTTGGTAATAAACTGTGGTGCCTGAGCTCTTCATTGCTGTCTCGCTCTCCCCACCCCTCATCCCAGAGCGCCGATACATCTGCCATTAAAGTAGGCTCGGTCCAAAAGGCCCAGCCCCTCCGCTCTGTACAGTACAAGCACGTCAGCCTTTAACGTTCCAACGCTTCCCCCCATTCTCTCCTTTTTCTTTTTGTTGCTCAAATCCTTTGTGTACAGTGTGCTATGCTCACTGTGGCAGCGGTGTGCCAGAAAAACCCACACAAACACACGTATGCGCACACATACACAGTCAAAGACACACAGCTGGGCCCCAGCTGCATACAAAGACTTGGGTTTGGAAATCAATGAAGGAGAAAGAAGAAAGGGGGGAAAGGAGTTTAAATATATTGGCACTTGAAAAAAAGGAGAAAATGAGAAAGGGAGAGAGAGAGAAAGCTTTCTCTTAAACAGGCACATCCACTCAACGACAGAGTGAGGTTTTTAATGAACCAACAAAACATAAAGTGCAAAGCAGCAGAACTAGATATGTTTGCGAGGGTGTGCACGGTCCTGAAAACAAAGATCCAGTCTGATCACATGTGACAATGTTGTTCTGGCAAGAAATGGCTTAGGGGAAAGCCCAGATACAGTTAGAATAAATGATGCCAAACAAATGCAATAAGAGAAAATAAGATATGAGGAGTTGTTTCATTACTGAAATAACTTCTCACAAATCTGTCTCGATCCCTTTCACTACTCTTCTTCTTCTACAATTTCAGTATCTGTGTCACTGTCTGCGTACAGAGGCCTGATGTTGAGCTGATGGCTGTGTTCTCGGCTAATTAATTCTCACACTCTCTCTGCTAGATCAGTAAATACAGGTTTAACTGTGTAGGTTTCCAGGCTTGATCGCGGGACTGTTTCCAATCTGCCAGGAATGAAAAGTTGTAATTTCCTCACATTGCTCGATATTGCTGAACATTGACGGTTTTATTGGGGTAGACAGAGACATAATCAATGGGCGCCTTGGAGAGGGAAGAAAAGTTAGTGCTTTTTCTCTTTCTTCTGGTTTGGAAGAGATCCCCAGATCTCTGTCTTATGAGTCGGGTCTGCCAAATTCATTTGGTTTTATCAAGGACCTTTAACTCCCTCCTCGCACAGCCGCCTCCAGCCCAGCACATTCCAAATCCTGCTTTAATACACACGTCTGCACTCTAACATGAGGATGCACATGCAGCAAGCATGTTGCACGCAAAAAAAAACCTCTTTGCATGCACTGATGTGTTTGTGGCTTATACTTTGTGTAAGTACTCTGGTTGGTGCACTAACGATTCACTAAGCACTGATAATAATTACAAAAGAGAGCCTAAAAATAGATGTTTCACAGAAAACATCCATCAACATGAGTTAACGTGACTAAGCTTAATATCAATTCATAATCAGTTTCCTTTCGGTTCCTGTTCGTTTTTAACATGCCTTCATTTCTTCAGATCCTATTACTTAATAAATTTCACTGGAAACTGACAGCAGGTGATGCTTATCTCTTCTCTACGATCACTGCAAGAATTTAAAAAGAAAAAGAAAAAGCTGGACAGTTTTTTTCTGGTGGCCTGATAAGTGACAGGTCCTTGTCAGTAAGTGTGATTTTGAGCTGATAGCTTTCACGGTAGCGTGATGCTGTTGATCTGTGAAACAGAGTGAAGTCGGTCGACAAACTGCAACGTGACAGTCAAAGGTGAGAGCGTGCGTGTGTGTGCACATGCACACGCGAGTACCCGTTAAAGCTGAGCGGTCAGAGAGGATCTCACCCTGGTGACGCTTTGCTAGAATTCACACCTTTATGAATAAAATGAGGAAGCACTTAAAACAAACTAATAAACGAGCAAACCAACTCCTTACACCAGCTAGCTTTGTCGCGCTTGCATGCCAGATCTGAGGCAAACAACAGCAGTGTATGGTTTGCGATGGCTCTTAAAAGAAACTCCAGCCATGTGTTTGTGTGCGGCCTTGCCCTGGCCACTTTTTAATGACAAAATATGCTCTGAGATGACAAAAAAAGAGCCCAAACTAACCAAACTTAATTCTTTCTGTCCTGGGGATTCATTTACATTAAGAGTAATGGCTTTCTCTGCAGTTGTGTGCCAGCAGCATATACTCCATTATTATTAGCATAATTCAGAGGTTTTAGTCTAAGGTTTCCATTTGATATATTTAGAAAGGGGTTTCAAGTTAAATTTAGGGTTCGAGAAACATTCAGTGTTCAATGTTGTGGATAATTTTAGAGTCCGGGGTTAGGGAAGTAGGATTTGATTCCAACATATATTTTTAGTCCTTATTAGAAGGCTGGAAGAACAACTGTTATTTTAAATGTGTGCCTATCAGAACTCACAAACAGAAGCAAGGATACACACACCTGAAGAGCGACAAACAAACATGTGCTGCTTGCTGCATGCAGAGCAGCGTCTTGACAAACTTTCTAAATACAGCATGCAGTCTTGAAGTTCCTCTTAGAACAGTTTTGGGAAGTGCATGCAGAGAGAGACTGACAAGATCTGAAGCCTCAAGGTCAACTGACACTTTCAGCTAATTCTTGATAATCGAGATGGATAATCACAAAAGAATTAGAGAAAGATAAAAAATGTTAACCGTGCACCCTAGCAGAGCTGAAGAGTTGTGCACGAAGAATTTCTGCTTTGAATCACATTTAGAAATATTTTTTTTTAAATGTACATATTTTTTAATGTGTACTTTTATTTTCTTTTTTTAAAATAAAAACTTTTTTAGTTGCAGGACACTAATTCAAAGCTTTTCCTTTTTCTCCAGATGCTGCACAGTCTATTTTTGACAACCAGCAGACAAAAGAATATCGAACTGCATAAAAGTTGCTGCAAACTAAAAAAAATCCAACAGTAAAAAATAAGGGAACTGAAACCTAGAAAGCTGCAGTGTCAGAGCAGGTTAACTTTCCGCGTGAAAAGCAACTAAACTGCGTGTCAGAGGTTGCGTACGAGCCAAGCGCACTGCACTACATAACAGGGGGACTGTAAGATGTAGTTTGACAACAAGGATTTCCTAGTAAGGAAAATAAATTAAATAGTCAATCCGACTTCATTACAGTTTATTGGGCTGTATATAGTTATTTGTGCTTTTTCTTTTTTATTTAGAAATGATTTTTTTCTTTTTAAATCAGTAAAGAAAAGTCCAAAAGTTTTCCTTAAAAGCGAGCAGCCACAAGTTTTGAATTCCCAGGTAGAATAATCCCTGTGGTCCAGACCGAAACTGACGGTTCATCCCTGTGAATTAATCTGCAAGGCTTTCACAAGATATGTAAGGGGAAAAAAGCGTCTGAAGCATGAAATTATATTATAGAGAGCAGAACTACACGGGGGCTAAAAGAAAGTGTAGTTTTCATCTGGAAATCACACAAGAAACGAGCGCAGTTCTCAGTGAGGGCTCCTGCCCGCTGCAGCAACACGCCAACATCATTACCAACTTTTTCAAAAAGTTTTCGTCTTCACGCCTCTTACCTCGGTTTCTCCTGGGGTTGGCTTGTTTCCTACGCTTTCCCCGACTTTCTTCTGTCATCTTTGGGCTTTGTTTATTTTGAGGAAAAAAGAAAAAGTTGCCTGGGGAGCGGTGCGACTGCGTGTCCTGAGTGGCTGCCTTGAGAATGAATGGTGCAGAAGCATCGCCTTCGGTCACAGCGGGAGCCTCAGACCTTGATGGGACTCCCACGCGAGCGAAGGCGACGAGCCGTAAGGAGTGATGTCAGCGGCAGAGGCTGGCCCTGAGGTCAGTCTTGGCATCGTAAACATACACCTTCCCCAGTCCGAGCGCTCATACAGCCTGACAGTTACAAAAAACAAAAGACCCGACTCTGTTACACTTTGACAGCATATCTCGAATTTGCTCCCTTGCACCTCCTCTCTACCCCGAAAGCGACAAGGTCCTCGTTGCCTCCATCTATTGGGGAAAAATTAAAGCCATACTGGCCATACTGAAAATGTTCCTCCATGCATCATCTAAAGACAGCTGCTGAGATGAATGAAAAGGTTATAAATGATTAATGCAGTTAAATGTGAATTAGGCTGGGTTGTTTATGGGGCCAGTTATTATTAAGATTTTTTTTAAACAATTGTGAGATTTTGTGATGGGATTAAGAGTGTTGTCTTCGTTGCAGGTGTAGTTTTTATACTTTAGCTGATCAGGACAGGCTCTCCCTGTCCCCTTTCTCATGGAGCCTCCACAGTAGGCGCAACGTCTCTACTTGAATCTCTAGGCTCGCTGCCTGGGACTAAATTATAGGCTCAGTCTGCAACATTTTTACCAAGAAGACATTACACTAAATGCAGGTTAATGACAACAGGTATATATAACCCCTCTCCACCGCCCATCCCCCCTCCCCTTCCCCCTCCCCTCCGTTTTTTTACGGCTTGGCTATTATTCAAGCCGCAGTCGCACCTGCGCCCGAGTATCCCGGAGCGGACCCCGTCCTGCGCCCTATTCAGCTTGGGATGGCTGTAGGAAGTGATGCATTGACAGTCTTTTGTGGTGCAACCTGCACCGTAATCTGTTTTGCAACTGAAAAAAACATCCGAAATAAAACTCTAACGTAGCGTTCAGGACCCCTACCTTGGCTCTTTTTTTTTGTTGCCCCCTCCACCTTTGAGTGGCTTTGCCGCATAATAAGAGCGACCAGGTAGCTTTTCACGGCGCATAATGTGTCCCGCTACAGGGAGTCCACGTGGGGTAAACAAACAGGAACCTGACAGAGTGACCCAGATTAAGTTAGGCTAAAGATGGAGAAGTAAAGGGACACTGACTTTTTTTTTTTTTTTTTTTTAACGAGAAGGCAACCCAACAGCAAACGGAGTAGCCAACCAGAATGAGCAGACTTTAAGAATCAGAATAAGCCTTAAGGGATATATTTGAAATATATAGGCATTTTTATAGTACTCAAATTACTTCCATCTTGTTACTTTTTCCAACACTACATGAGCTCAACTTTACATTTAAAACAAGACCTATACCCCGTCCCAAAATACATTCCCCTTTCATTCCTTCGCCATCATGACACGAGGAGGTTTTTTTTTTTCTTTAATGGATTCTGGAAGAGAAGGCATCCTGAAGGTGGGGAGGGAGCACAGGGCAGAAGAAAGAGAAGGACACAAGGGTCATCACGGCTCTTTGTGGTAGGATGGATGGAGGAGAGGGTGGAGAGGAGGTGGATGAGGAGGGGCAATAAACTTTGGCACAGATGAGGGTCACAGGGGTGCAGAGGTGCCTCAGAGGTCCTGGGAGCTGCTTTCTTTCTTTTTTTTGTAAATTTTAAATACCTCCACATCCACGTCGATGCGATGGATAGGTGGATTTTTCCAAGCATAACGTGAAGTGATTTCACTCAGGTTATAAGTTTTGGTTGAAGGTTACGTGCTGCCTGGAGTTTGAGCTAAAGCATCTATTCAACAAACAAAAAAAGATGCGCCATATTACACTTATTTTCATAAACTGACTACACCCAGGTGCAGCAACGCTGTGGTGGTGTAGTTTGAGTTTTGTCTTGTCATGCTTAAACAACACCGCTCTCTCTCTCTCTCTCTCACACACACACACATGAAGGAAGCAGTCCTACTGGGGTTTTGTCCCAATCTGTGGTCTGTGGGTTCAAAGCTTCTTCCATGGGGAGGAGAGCCCTTACACAGCATATTAAGCAGGAGTTAATTATATGCCAGTCTAAGTGACAAAGGGAAAGAAAAGCCTTCTTCTGAATGGCAAGACAAGAAAAGAGAAAAGTCATTATGCTGCCCACTTCTTTGCATTTGAAAAACTCTGTTCTTATTTTGGTATTTCCATTCGCCACAGAAAAATGGTGACCACATTACAGACGAGCAACAACACTATCTTGATATTACTGCCATCTGACTTATTACATTAGTTTTGTTTTGTTTTGACACGCACTCGCTCCGGTTTGGTGAAAGGAGCCGTGTTTTGCCTCGTAAAGCCTTTGGTCTGAAAGAAGAAAGAGGATAATGCCCATTTTGAGCATATCAGAGCAGGTCAGTGCGCTTTAGATTTGGTCATTTTGTCAAGCAAGATTACAGTGTAACCACTAAAGCTTTGCAGTAAATAGTTTAAAATGAGCACCATTCAAGTCTTTTAGAAGGCATTATCTTTAAAAGGGTGAAACTCTACTACTTTATAGAGCCCATCTCTGTCAGTTGCATCTATAGGTAGCCTCTTAAGTGTACATGGGCGAGGTAAAATTAGTTTGTTTTGCACTAAAACTAATGCAAAATGAAAACTAATGTTTTGTTTTGCATGTGTATGTGTATGTGTTTTGTTTTGCATGTGTATCTGCAATTATTTATAAGTGTAATTCTTCTTTTTGTCCTCTCTCAGCATAGATGCTTCTGCAAACACCTTACGTGACCCCTCGGTGGAAACAGAGCTATTGTTTCAAATCACAAATCTGGATATGCCAGAGTGCAAATCAGTAGTCCCTCAGTAAAACTTCCCCTTGCCTTGGAGCAAATGAGTCAGCTTCAGTATCACTGCCAGGCTGTAGTGGCTGCCCGTGAGTCTGCTGTGCCATGCCACAACACCGCAACGCCAATATAGTCTAAGCACACTGGGGCCCCTGGATCAAAATTAGCCACTGGAGAAAGTAAAGGTAGTGACAACATCTTAGAAAGCCAGCTCTGTAATGTAAATCAGCTTTTCGGGCTTATCAAGAAAAAAGAAGAAGAATAGATTAAATGACAAATTATTTTGGTTAAATGAGGAGAAATCTGTGTAACCAGTAGTTATTAGGACGCGACACTGGTATTCTAATATTTCAGTTTTAAAGGTTTGCCCGTAGTGACTTTATTACAAGTTGCAGTCAGTTATAAATCAGTTAGCTGGTTTGGCTCGTTCGCGCGGTGCTTTTATTTAATGACGTTATGGTTACTACAGCTCACGCGCCTGTAAGGAAAGCCGAATGCTTTAGTTTGACCTTTTGACTGGGACTATGGTTGGGCGCATTTTCACGATTTCACGACAAAACATGAACAATGACGTAAACTGCGACTTATGGTCAACTTAC
Organism: Neolamprologus brichardi; assembly: GCF_056152115.1. NCBI lineage: Eukaryota > Metazoa > Chordata > Actinopteri > Cichliformes > Cichlidae > Neolamprologus > Neolamprologus brichardi. The sequence continues at coordinate 30,826,189 of NC_142108.1, read as the reverse complement.
CAAAATTCACAACGTTTCTTTTAATCAGTCGCTCAGTGTTTAGAGGTGAAGTTTGATGAACAGGTGTACATCCCTGGTTCTCCTCGCCCCGGCGGAAGGATACCTCGTGGAGTCCCAGGATACAGCAATAATCGCAAGTTTATTACAGGGAGGAAATATACTTTTCTTTTCCGTTTTCTCTAATTTTACTCCAGTCTGAGGGGAAAAAGACTCTCTGCTTAAACTATTCTTGACTCATGTTCACACCACCATCTACCACTGCGTTTCCACAGTGCCCACTGACCACAGAGAGCCAGTCAAGCCAGTTTCGCTGCTCATCGACTTAGCAGACCGCTCAAACCCATAACACATAACTGCTATGAGGTTTTAATAATAATAAAAACAATTAGATGGAAACAGTCTGTGGGATTAAAAACACTGATGATTTAGGACCAGAGCCTTCAGCTTGGTCGTTTGGACAGACTTTGAATAATTTGGAAGAGTAATTCGATTTAAGTCCTCGCTTACAGATTAAGTATAGCAAGCAACGCTACCAGGTCTTAATTTGCAGAGAATTAAATTTAAAGAGCCTACAGCGTCTGCCCACGCTCCTCATGTTCTACTGCACTCTACTGGAGAAACTGAGTCACTGCATTAACTCACCAGACAAAAAGACTGCTTGTAGCAAGGATAAATATTAAATCCTCTTTATATACAATTATGTTTGTTAACCTAGATCCATGTTTAACGCATAATTCACTCTTCAACACATGAGCACTACTAAAACAACAACTCCATATTGCTCATTTGAGCATACGTGGAACAAAACTGCATCACACAACAAGAAACATGCAACAGAAAAGTTGGACCACAAACATTCTGCATCCATCCCAAACTCAACATGTTTATTCATAAAATGGTAAAATATAGCACATATGTATAAAAATGTAGAAAATTGTACACAAAATATAACACTTGGCTTTTGTCTAATATAGTTATTGCTGCTATTTTAATTTTCCGTTGCTACAGGTGATATTCTTTTGCCAGCAAAAAAGTCAGAATGAAAGGTGACAGTTACATAAAAAAAATACACACATAGAAGGCGACATCCATGAAGTTCATTAATATAAAAAGACAATTTTTTTTTTTACAAAACATTTCATACATTCTAAAGCATAGCACTATCAGTCGATGTTCATGCCCTTATTTCTAGTGTTAGTGTTGTGTTAAAAATAGACTATTTGTGCATGTTTTTCTCATTTGTAGATGTCTTTGGTAGATTGTACTCTTCCCCCCGTTCCTGCTAACGCTTAGTAAACTTTACAGTGGCATCGTTATTATTATGAGCTGAAAAGTCACGTGAAATGCTTCATCAATACTTTAATGTGGCTTTGCTGAGTGTAGGCACGGTCAGGTGTGTTCTTGAATGACTATTCAAAAAAAAATACTGCAAATATTCTTTATTGTCAAAAAAAAATAAGAGGTTCATGTTATTAGTAATAAGAGATGCTGCAGTCAGTGCAAAGCCACAGTATAAAATTAGTTCTCGTATAAAGCGCTGCAGCTTACTTCTGCATCATACAGCTCAAAAGTTGCACAAAAGTACCTCAGTGTACCAAGAAAATGAAGATTTTACAACAGTGGTAGCAATTATTTATTTAAAAAAAACCACTCATCCCAATGCCCTGTTGTGGACTATTAACGCAGCATTTTTCATGCAACTCCTCTTTGGGATTAGAGCCAAAGTGCAGCAGCACCGTACTCTGAATGTACCTCAGATTCTCAACAGTTAGGCAACTATTAATAATCTGTACAGACCAGCTGAGTCAATTTGTATCCAGTAGCTTGAATATCCACCATACTCAGCTGAGTCACATATGAGCTGTAGGTGAGGTTAACTTTGAGTAAAGGGATGTTTGAGTATATTACACATGTTGACATGTAGTGGGGATTGTGGATGCGTGTTATGTTCGAGCTTTGCTCACTGTATGAACCTCAGTTATAAACACAAATGGGAAAAAAAATACATACACAGCTGCTTTAAGAATAATTACAGTAAACATGTGGAGTGCAAACTCTCTGTCTGGAAAGGCAATTACAACATACATGTAATATGAACACCAAAGATTCAAACACATCCTGAGTGTCTCTGTGCGGTCACGTGCAGGGGGAAAGTGTTTGTGTGGGAATACTGACATTGCTCTGGTAGCATATTGTGTTGCTCCTGATAAGGAAGAAATCCTCAGCGATAAGGAGAAATGATTTCACGATCACTAAAAGCATTTTTTCCTCTTAACTTGTCAAACATTTTACCATGACATCCCTCAGCATTAGCCTTCAGAAACCAAGCAGTCCATTAAGACAGGGGTATTACCTAATGTCACATACATGACACGCTGTATAAACTTATTTACATGTTTCCTTCTGTGCTCCATACGTGACTGGAATGCCCGTTCAGGAAAAAGTTCAGCGTCATTCAGGCAAACAGCTCCGTGTGCAACAGTAAGGCACAGAAAAACACCGAGTACCGAGGCTGCAGGAGATAACTGCGAGACGCTGATCAGGCACCTTTGGTTTTAAGGTTTTTGGGTGAGGATTTGTAACATTTCGACCTGTGTGGAGGGATTAAAAGATGCTCGCCAGCTCGGGATCCTGGTTTTAAAAATACGGAAGATGTTCAGTTTACATATAAAAGCATACAGGTATAAAACAGCACAGATTTTTTATTCTGTTTTAAAACTTTTTCTGTTTTTACACAACTCAGTTTTCTTATAATGTACAAGAGAAAAATCACGTTAAGGGACAGAATTTGTTTTCTTTTCTGAAACCTCAGGCTGGTTGCATTTAACCTGGTAAAGGCCAGAGTGTGATTGTTAGCCTTAATTTCTCTTTAGCTGCCAAGGAGTTGTCTTCTAAGACAGTGTATTCAGGTACTTATTCTCCCCAGCTAGTGAGGTTAGCATGGATGTCATGTCGCCCACAGCCATGTTAGACAGGCCAGACCCTGCAGCCAAGCTGACAGAAGTCTGGGGTGTGGTGAGGCGCGATGAGGCCTGGGAGGAAGATCCCGGCTGATCTTGGATGGGATTGTTGACGTCGCTGAACGACGAAGAGTCGGCATCGTCGATAATGGAAGTGAAGTCTATGCGAGCATTGTCCAAGTCCAAGTTTTCTAGGGCGTTTGAAATGGGGCCAGACTCAGGATAGTTAGCCAAAGGGGTGGACTTTGTGCCACCTACTGGGTCCAGACTGGACCCCATACTGTGCTGCTGGTTAAGACAAGGCCCGTTTTGAGCGTCCATGTTTTTCTCCATACCGATGTTTATCTGACCCGAGTAGTATACGTTGTTGTTGTTGTTGGAAGGAGAGAACATTTCATTCTGGGGATGCTGCGGATGCTGGACAGGAGGAAGTCGAACGCCTCGCCTGGGACTGGAAGTGGAATGGACGGGGCTCAGGTGTGGTGGGCTGCCAAGGTAGCCTCCTCCCACCTGTGACAGACTACTCTGGCGGCTGAGAGGTTTTCGGCCCTGAGGAGGTCTGGGGATCACCATTTCCTGGTTATAACATGAACCTTGGAGACCTGCCATCTGCTGGTCTTTAGGCGTTACTGAGCTTGGCACACGGCTGTGGGCCTGAGGACTCATGATCAGGTTCTGGTTGGGGTAAGGATAGGTCTGGCTGGAATAAAGATTTTGGTTTTGGTGCTGTGGACTGTGTTGGATCATCGCTGCCTGACCACTCAGATCCATATTGTCAGAGAGAGGAGAAGGTTTTAATCCACTCTGCTGCTGCTCTTGCTGCTGTTCCCACATGAGTGCTTGCTGGGACTGCACATAATTCCTCACCATCATCTCCTTTACCTGCATCATTGGGGTTTCTGACCTCTGACCATCAGCCAGTGCAGAGCCAGCGCAGCCCAGACTTAATCCCTCTCCACTGGGAAAAGGGTTTTGGTTTGGCCCTTGAAAGTCACACCTGGGGTTGTTAGAGTTCCTCATCATTACCTGCCCCGTTTGTTGCGGGTAACCCTGCGTTTGCTGCAGAAGCATGCGTTGATGATGGAGCTTAGCGCTCTGACAGGCATCTCCAGCTCCCATCCCAGGGTGGAACTGCTGCTCAGGCTTGATTATGAGTTTGTGGGCTCCATCTGAACTGCTGTAGAGGCCTGTTTGATTGTTGAAGTGAGCCTGCGTTTGTTGCGGGTGCAAGCTAGTTTCTGAATACTGCATAGCTTGCTGGTTCTGAAGAGTATGGCTGGATGTTTGGACCTGGCTATGGGTGTCATTCCAGGGACCTCCAGCGTCACCACCTTGGCCTACACTAGGGTAATGGGGACCAGAGGGACTGAGCTGGCAATTGCTCATACTGTACTCAGCTTGTTGCAGAAGTGCATTCGACATGCCTTCTGAATGAACAGGTCTTGCCTGTGCCATTGGATTCACACCAGCGCTGGCAGTGACGTCCCCTCCCTGGCTCGGGTACTGCCGCTGCATGTAACCCCTCTCGGGGCAGCTCAGGGCATCATGGCTCGGGGACAGCTGAGTTGAAATGGGACCTCCATCTACTCCTCCAATGTGATTGTGTTGCTGATATCCCATGAAGTTTCTCTCTCCAGGTGGCAACATCATGGAGCGGTCCCTGTTGTCAGCGTGGTGGGGCTCCATGCCTATAGCTTCCATCATTACGTTCTCCGTAATGCTCGGAGGCCGGGGCGAATACATATGGCGGGCAAGGCTGGTGTCAGAGCCACGGTGTTGCAGTGCATTCCTTCGGCCCATCATGGCTACATTATTAAGGCTATTGAAGCGCTTGGGAAGAGCTTGAGGGTCAGCAGCGGCACGAACTGGGTCACTGGCTCGCCTGTTGTTATTACCTGGAGCTTGGTGAGGGTAGATAACGCCGGTGCCATACTCTGTGTTGGCGCTATGCCTACGAGGACCAGCTTGCTGAAGGAAAGGAGGCAAAGGCTGACCATGGTACTCACTCAAAACACCTCCTCTTCTGCCAGGAGTACCTGGCTGCTCCATATTAGGTAAAGGAGTAGGTGGTGGTCCACCGGTGGCTGCAGCGTATTTGGCTTTTAGGCTGTACTGCTGAGCTGGGGTTAAATTAGGAAGGCCGGGCAACCCTCCTCCGGGACATGGAGCGCCTCTGCGATTGGTCTCAGGAGAGAGAGGGTCTCCCCCAGCCTGTTCTGCGCCCAGAAGGTGACATCCTCCCCCAACCGTTGCTCCCATTTGCGAGCCATCACTGGAGCGTCGGCTGGACAGGTAAGGAGACACCATGGAGGAACGACGGCTCACGGTGTAGGCTGAGCTTAGGCTGCTGGTGCCACTTCCTCTCCTGTCATTAGTAGAGCAGGCAACTGTTCCCCCTCCGAGCTCATGATTGGACAGCTCCATAACACGTCGATTTGAGAGAAGTGGAGAAGGTGCACACATTCCCATACTCTCCCCTGGACCTGAGAACAAACATCCAGGAGGAAACAGCTTAGAAGTGTTAAATCGTTACAAATTAACAATATTTTATTTTGTTTTTTAAAAATTCAGCGTGTTCCAGTGAAAACATTACTGAACAGCTAATGTAACAATCGAAGGTATATTTAAGCTCAGCAGTTGTAGTTCTATGTTTATGCATTGATTTTAAACTTGTTTTATGACACCATGTACCAGGTATTGCAGGAAGCTTGTTGCTGCCACCGCGTCCAGGAGGGGTTGGCCTGCGGATTTGTTTCAGCTTGTCAATCTTTAGATTCTCCAGCCTCTTCAGAGCCTGCGCTGACATTCCCATTGTTCCCGGCTCCCCTCCACCTCCTCCTCCACCTGCAACACCATCTTCCAATGCTGTGAGGTCCTCCAGACTACCGGCTGCATTAGGGTTCATTTCTACGCCGCTGTCGTTGTTGTTGGTGCTCCCCAGTGGAGAACGTTCGCTACTGCAGGAAGACTGACCGCCAGGGCTTGGTTGGGATTTCTGGAAGATGTGAGAGACAAAGTTAACTTTAAAAATGGGATAAAGTTTAATAAGAAAATATGGAAGGGATCCCTATTTTTTCCACTACATTGGAGTTTTGATATGTTATTCATTTGAATGATACAGAACAAATTGTAACCCTCACCAGAGAAGTCTCAGGAGCCAATAGTTTGCAGTCTTCTCTGCGTGCCTCTTCTTTCTCCAGCAGCAGTTCAGAGTTGGGACCTCCAGGGTTCATAACTGAACCGGGGGGCCGAGGGCCAGTGTCTCCACGGTGTTTCTTGGTGATGTGGGCCTCAGGGCCGTGCACGGTCTTTACATGTTTACGCAGAGAGCTTGGATCTGTGTATCGCTTGGTACAACCAGGGATTTTACACACATAAGGTTTCTGTAAAAGACAAAAGCATCTTATGTGAACTCCTTGCATTCCACAGTTTACTTTACTGCTGCTTTCCTGCTATGTAAAATCTTATGATTCAAATAGAAATTATTTCCAATTTATGTTGTGTATCTTGGCATGTGAATCTCTACAATACATTTATATTAATTTATACAATTATTTTACATGAAAGCGTGCAATGAAACAGCACAAAACAGTTACATGTTACCCTTTAGGAAGAAAACACATGATTTAATCTAATAACACTGTTAATAATACAGAGCTTCGATATAGGTTTTAAGGAATGGAAGAACAAAGGAATTCAGAGACTGAGGGACTTATTCTCCGACAATGTAGTTATGCTATTTGACCAAATGGTTGAGAAATATATTCTCTCCCCAAACATGACTTTTTCCGTTACTTACAGATAAGGCATTACATTTCACATAGTACTAACTTTAGTGAGAGTCATGAAGTCTCTCCTGTTGAAAAATTATTATTTTTAACAGACAAAGAGGTACCTGTGAAGATATTTTATAAGGCTTTATATTCTGTACTTTCAGTGATGTCACAGAGGCTTAAAGGCACATGTGAAAAGAAGTTAGGTATAGCAATTGATGATGAAGAGTGGAAAGATGTCTGGAGTTATGCCAAATCAATCTCAGTTTGTAATCGTACCAAAGCAATACAGTTAAAAATCATACACAGAATGCATATATCCATATTTCGCAGACATCAATACAATCCTACCCTTTCACCCATGTGCCTCAAATGTAAGACAGAAATTGGTACCCTAACTCACAGCTTCTGGTCATGTTTGAAATTGCAAGAATATTGGTCTAATGCGTTATCTGAAATGGAGAAGATTTTCGGTTGTGAATTGGAGATGGACCCTCTGTCTCTCATACTGGGCCTCCCCAGCCGGCGATTAATATCCAAGAATAATAGGAGATTGTACTGTGTTCTCACCTATGCGGCGAGGAAGAATATACTACTCCAATGGATTTATGAAAAAGCACCAACTATTAAAGGTTGGCAAAGAGTAGTGTTGGATCTAGTGCCATTGGAATATCTCACATGTGTACTGCACTCAAAAACAGATCAATTCTTTAAGGTGTGGGAACCAAACTTGAATTATGTGGAACCTGATGTTTCTAATATTATGTTACAAGGATTCTCTTGAGTGTTCAAACTGCAACGTACTACTGGGACCACAAGTATTGTACTGTATTGTATTCTCTCTTTATTTATTTATTTATTTTTTAGATGAAACTGAGCTGGTGTTCTGTGTTTAGTTATCAGTCTGTTTGTTTTTGTTTTGTTTATTTGTTTTTGTTTGTTTATTTATTTATTTTTGGTTCTGAATTGTACACTTTATTATGTAATTATGTACTATTTGTGAAAACAGAAAAACTAATAAAAATATATATTAAAAAAAAATACAGAGCTTACACAGCAACATGCACGTGACATTCAATAGCTAAATATTACCTCATTGGAATGAGTTCGGTTCTGGTGTTTAGCTCGGTCTGAAGCATTGGAGAAGGCTTTGTTGCAGCCTTCATGTTCACACACATATGGTTTCTCCCCAGTGTGAGAGCGCAAGTGGGTCTTCAAATTCTCCAGGCGAGAGTAGGCCTTATTACAGCCTTCAAACTAGAACAGCAAATATACACAATTGTTTAATTAACGCTGTTACAACAGCTAAGCTGCGAGAGAGGGGATGATTAGAGTCTGTAAAAGCTTTGACAACAAGCCTGCGGTCCTATAACAATATTAGATTTGAGCTACAAAACAGTAAAGCGAGTTTTAAAATATAAACAAAGATTGTTAATCCACACTGAAAATAATATATGGTATACATGTCAAGGTGCACAGGAACACAGAAGCATGTCGGAATTGAAGATGTCTAGACAAGGAAAGAGAAACAAGAATTAAGAGGCAAAACAAAGACTTAACACATGCGCTCACAGTGCACTTGTGTGGCTTCTCTCCTGTGTGTCTGCGCATGTGAACCACCAGCATGTACTGGGCTTTGAAAGGCCTCTGTTCTCGAGAGCACTCCTGCCAGTGACACACAAACTCCTTCTTCTCCCCGTGGATGTGCTCGTTGTTGATGTGCTGCAAACACAAAAAGATTCATTGTTAGTGACAGATAGTGGATACTCCCATGACATGTTTTGGGATGGAAGCATTCTATAGTTCTATGCTCTATGGTGTGCCCATTTAATTTCATATATGTTGATGTTTGCCTTATTTTAACATCTATTACTGATCTGTAAATACTTAAATAAATACCACCTTTTGACAAAACTTTCACAGGACGTGAAGGTTTGTGTATCCTTAATGGAGGTGGGAGAGTTGAAGAGACTTTCATTGGGAGTGACAAGAGACTAAGATGGTTTGCACATGTGCAGAGGAGAGATAGTGGATACAATGAACAAAGGATGCTGACGATGGATGCAGGACATGCAGAGTAGGGCTGGGTATCGTCACTGATTTCTAGAATCGATTCAATTCCGATTCACAAGGTCCTGAATCGATTTGATCCACGATTCGATTTAATTCGATTCGATTCGATTTGAATCTGGGAAATTTTGACAGTCAGAAATATTATAATTCAGATCAGTGCATTTACATATTTTTGTATCTATAAAAAGGAAGCTGACACTTTCGAGACTTTATCAAAGGTGTGAGCATCACAGCAGATGCCTTTGTGTCAAAGTAGCTGAAGATAAAACAGAAAAACATGAAGGTGGTTTTACTGGCCTGGATTTTATAAAAATATTCTGCAGTACATCAAAAACGAAAGAAAACCATTAATCAACATATGAACATTACCTCTGAAGTTACAGCGGTTTTATTAGAGACACGCTAAGCGTTTTGCATTTTGCATAATTTTAAAAAGTTTAAATTTGTTCAGTATTGAACGGCAGAAATGAAGTTTTCTTTTCGGAAGAATGTAAAAGGGAAAAAAAACAGCGGCTGACAGCGCTGTAAACAACGGTAGACTTGTGCGTAACAAGCAAGCGAATATTGAAGAAAACAGATCTTTAGACGGGAAACTGTTCTTGAAGTGCAGAGAGAGAGAGAGAGAGAGAGCTGTGCATCGTGTTGGAAGCAAAACAGTAAAAGTCAGAGTGAATTCATGACGATGTTTATGTGAAGCGTAGTTTGGATCTTCTTTTGCTGCTGGTTCGGTCAATATTGTTTGGAGAGACATCAAACTAACAGCTTTAGAATCAGCGCATAAAGGGCGTGAACACAAAGCGCGGACCCGCCGACAGATCAGAATCAGCGAGCTGTCGGCTTTCAGCCCCGACTGTGAGAAAGGCGACATCTAACTGATTCTGATCCGCGGGTTGCGCTGTGTGTTTAAGTCTTTGTGCAGAATCCGTGTTCCTGCTCTCATTTACTGTCTTAGCTGTTTGGTGGTTGTTGAAATTTTGTGAGATTTTACCTGAGATTCTGGCATTTCGGGCAAAATAAATTTATATAAAAATAAAATCGATTCAGGATTTTAATGAATCGATTTTACGTTATCCAAGCCAGAATCGATTTTAATTAATAAATCGATTATAAAAACCCACCCCTAATGCAGAGGGTTGGTGTGACAGGCTAGGATGCTAGGCTGAGATGGAGCCATATGAGCCGCTTCCTCTGAATTTATTAAACATCTGCAACAGCTGGGTATCTCTGTGTAAGGCATGATAAGTGAGGATCCTACAGGTCAGTTAAACTTTGTACTTTTCTCCTTCTCAGACAGCTTAGCGGTCACATACAGAAACTGTATCTAATCCATTATCCACGGCATCTCTTCAGTTTAGCTAGTTAAAGGGTTAGTTCACCTATTTTACTGTTAACTGTTACAATATATAATATAAAGCTATGAAAATACAATTTGTTTTGTATTTTATTATATAACCTCCTTTCTGTTCCTCTCTCTACTTTGTATCTGAAGGCTGGCAGCCCTGTTCTTAGGCTACGTTCACACTGCAGGGGAAAGCGCATCAAATCCAACTTTTTTGACCCTATGCGACCCATATACGATCATGGTGTGACAGTGTGAACGGCACAAATCCGATATTTTCAAATCCGATCTGGGTCACTTTCATATGTGGTACTGAATCCGATACATATCCGATGTTTCAGAAAGCGACTGCTGTTTGAACGGTCATGTACATTAAATCCGTCTTTTACGTCACCGACACAAGACAGACGCCAATTATCAGCGCCCGATAAGACATCGCGAACGCTTCCTGGCCATCCAGTGAAACTGTTGGGAAGACAACGTTGGAGAAACGTGAACATTTTATTTGTACTGTATAATCTGCAGATTCTGACAGAAATCTGCAACTATCCTTTGAAGCACCGCTCCTCTAAAACAGCAGTAAGGATCATTATTAGGTTATCTACATTATTATGTAAATAACAAAATAACTTAAAGCAAAAATTGGGAAACGTGAAGTCTGAAGTCTTTATATTAAGGTCCATCAGTCAAACAATACTGTTGCTCTGGGTCTAAACAGAGTGCGTTGTGTGTGACGTCTTCTTTTGCACATGCGGCCCCTTTGAGCGTTCACACTAGAGCGCGTTTGCTGTCGCATTTTATTTGTAGTGTGAACGAGCAGACAAAAAAATCGGATTTGATCAAAAATCGGAATTGAGCATTAAGACCTGCAGTGTAAACGTAGCCTAAGTCTTACATGAACTAGCTGGTCTTGTGTGTCAAATTCCTTGTTGCAGCTCTCCCAGCGACAGTTGGTCTCATAGACGGCCTCTGGTTCAGGCTTCCCGTCCTCTTTGTCCAAATCATCTCGCCCATCCAGAAGGCCCAGAAGAGGGTCCTGCAGACACATGTGTAGAAATGAAGAATAGCTCCAGTTTATTTTGTGCAATTATCTAAACAACATATTTTCAGCCATTAAATATATAATTTCACACACTGCTAATATAATGGAAGTAACTTAGTATCCATTTCACTGTTTGACATATGATCATCATTACTGTACCTGAGTGCCAGTGGAAGAAGGGCTAGCTACATCTCCCTCTGACCTCTCCTCCAGGCTCTTCACATTCATGCCATCAATCGCACCTCCAAGGCCTGGCTCTGTCTTCAGCTGCAAATCATAATATAATCTTTGTCTTTCTCCTCATTCAAAACTTAAATGCGTATATATAAAACGTGCATTCATTCTTTGTCATTTACCCGCCGCTTTCTCTTCCCACTTCCCAACTATGCTCTCCCAGCTATGAGAAGCAGAGGGTGTGCTGAGTGAAAGAATGAGCTTACGTGTCCGTGTTTGGGCGGAGCATGGAGCCGAGGATTGTGGGGAGGTAAACGTGAAGCTTGGCAGGGGCCTGGTGTGTGTCCTCCCAGAGGTGTTCCTCCTCCTCCATACATGGACCCCTGTTGTCTGGACTGGCAATTTATATTGCTGGAATAACCGAGCGATGGACTGTGGAGCGGGAGATAAAAACAAATAAAGGGAACTGATAAGAAACTAAAGAGAATCAGCAGCTAAAGATGGTGCGGTTAGAAATACACTCTTAATGTATTTTTTGTCAATTCTTTAAAAAACAAGAAATACATTTTGTTCAACTTCACATAATCTGCTTTTATTATTTAAAACCATTTGGCTGAAACATGTGTCACCATCTGGCGTGGCTTAAGGAATGTCATCACATCACACCTGATAATAAATATTGAAGAGGGCTAAATGAGAGGAGACGGATTATCAACACAATTTAAACATGAAAGAAGAAACGTCAGCAAACGTGCAGGACATTACTTTCAAATACTTTAAAGTGGACTTATTTATCGTTTATTCACCTGTCCATCTATCTATCTATCCATCTATCTATCTGTCCATCTGTCCATCCATCTGTCCATCTATCCATCTGTCCATCCATCCATCTGTCCATCTATCTATCTGTCCATCTATCTATCTATCTATCTGTCCATCTGTCCATCTATCTATCATCTATCTATCTATCTGTCCATCTATCCATCTGTCCATCCATCCATCTGTCCATCTATCTATCTATCTATCCATCCATCTGTCCATCCATCCATCTGTCCATCTATCTGTCCATCTGTCCCTCTATCTATCTGTCCATCTGTCCCTCTATCTATCTGTCCATCTATCTATCTATCTGTCCATCTGTCCATCTATCTATCTATCTATCCATCTATCTATCTATCTGTCCATCTATCTGTCCATCTGTCCCTCTATCTATCTGTCCATCTGTCCCTCTATCTATCTGTCCATCTGTCCCTCTATCTATCTATCTGTCCATCTGTCCATCTATCTATCTATCTGTCCATCTATCTATCTGTCCATCTATCTATCTATCTATCCATCTGTCCATCTATCTATCTATCTATCTATCTATCCATCTGTCCATCTATCTGTCCATCTATCTGTCCATCTGTCCCTCTATCTATCTGTCCATCTGTCCATCTATCTATCTATCTGTCCATCTGTCCATCTATCTATCTATCTGTCCATCTATCTGTCCATCTGTCCATCTATCTATCTATCCATCTGTCCATCTATCTATCTATCTGTCCATCTATCTATCCATCTGTCCATCCATCTGTCCCTCTATCCATCTATCTATCTGTCCATCTATCTATCTGTCCATCTATCTATCTGTCCATCTATCTATCTATCCATCTGTCCATCTATCTATCTATCCATCTGTCCATCCATCTGTCCATCTGTCCATCTATCTGTCCCTCTATCCATCTATCTATCTGTCCATCTATCTATCTATCTATCCATCTATCTATCTATCCATCTGTCCATCTATCTATCTATCTGTCCATCTGTCCATCCATCTGTCCATCCATCCATCTATCTGTCCATCTGTCCATCTATCTGTCCCTCTATCCATCTATCTATCTGTCCATCTATCTATCTGTCCATCTATCTATCTATCCATCTGTCCATCTATCTATCTATCCATCTGTCCATCCATCTGTCCATCTGTCCATCTATCTGTCCCTCTATCCATCTATCTATCTGTCCATCTATCTATCTGTCCATCTATCTATCTATCCATCCATCTGTCCATCTATCTATCCATCTATCTGTCCATCTGTCCCTCTATCTATCCATCTATCTGTCCATCTATCTCTCTATCTATCCATCTATCTGTCCATCTATCTATCTATCTGTCCATCTGTCCCTCTATCTATCTATCTGTCCATCTGTCCCTCTATCTATCTATCTGTCCATCTGTCCCTCTATCTATCTATCTGTCCATCTGTCCCTCTATCTGTCCATCTGTCCCTCTATCTATCTATCTGTCCATCTGTCCCTCTGTCCCTCTATCTATCTGTCCATCTGTCCATCTATCCATCTATCTGTCCATCTGTATATCTATCCATCTGTCCATCTATCTATCCATCTGTCCATCTATCCATCTATCCATCTGTCCATCTATCTATCCATCTATCTATCCATCTGTCCATCTATCTATCTGTCCATCTGTCCCTCTATCTATCTGTCCATCTGTCCATCTATCCATCTATCTGTCCATCTGTATATCTATCCATCTGTCCATCTATCTATCCATCTGTCCATCTATCCATCTGTCCATCTGTCCATCTATCTATCTGTCCATCTATCTATCTGTCCATCTGTCCATCTATCCATCTATCTATCTGTCCATCTGTATATCTATCCATCTGTCCATCTATCTATCCATCTGTCCATCTATCCATCTATCCATCTGTCCATCTATCTATCCATCTATCTATCCATCTGTCCATCTATCTATCTGTCCATCTGTCCCTCTATCTATCTGTCCATCTGTCCATCTATCCATCTATCTGTCCATCTGTATATCTATCCATCTGTCCATCTATCTATCCATCTGTCCATCTATCCATCTGTCCATCTGTCCATCTATCTATCTGTCCATCTATCCATCTGTCCATCTGTCCATCTATCCATCTGTCCATCTGTCCATCTATCTATCTGTCCATCTATCTATCTGTCCATCTATCTATCTATCCATCTGTCCATCTGTCTGTCCATCTATCCATCTATCTATCTATCTATAGTTGCAGACTGGCAATTTTGCATGTGTTCAAAGTAAGTAATAAGGTCAGAGTACATACAAAAAATCCCTGAAACCTTCAGCTCAGGCTTCAGACTGCTCTAAAGGATGGAGCTGGAAATGAGCATAATAGGTCCACTTTAAATATTTGACCTGAGGTCTGTTTTTATTGACAAAGGGTAACCGTGACTTTCAAATCATATAAAATCAAGTGATATCAGACCTCATAGCGCTCACAGAGAGATGACCATAGGAGCTAGCGCCGTTGGGGTTGCAGCGAGAGTTGACAAAGGCCACTAAGGAATTCGGTGAGGTCCGGATTACCGTCTGCAGGTCCACACTGGCATCAGACAGAGGAGAGATGGACAGAGCTCTCTTTTTGCTTAGCTTAAGCATGGAACGAGGAGTGGAGAACCTCGAGCCTACAGGAGAGATGACAATGAAAGCAGAAGGGTTAAATTTCAGGATGTTTTTTTTAAAAAAAAATCTAAATTAAGGTTTTCCTTACCATCACCTGATCCAATCTGATCAGAGCCATGTTGAACTTGGCAGAAATTGTGATGAGAAATCATGTTCTGGTTACAGTAGGGGGCGCTGTTACCACCTGCAAAGCATTACAGACACTGAAATGCACTGCTGCAAAAAGCTACATTATTTTTAAGTAGGGCAACAAAGACAGGATTAATGGGTCGCTGCAGCTCAGAGAGTCAGAAAGAAGCACGCACATGCCGAAAATCAGCCTAAAATTTAGGCTGACCTGCAGAGCCGTGCAACTAAAACTTTTTCAAAACGTTTCACCTTTTCTGTAATGACACATGTTCTTGGTGGTGTCTAGTCTGGACCCTTTCTTTTTAGACTTTTAGGCGTAATAGAAAAAAATAATTAAAATAAATAGCAAATAAGTAACATGAGGTACAAATGGAAGAAAAGCATTTTAGTACTTTGCATCAGCAGCCACATGAGAGGTTCATTTGACTGTTTTGATAACATTCAACATGACTGGTGATGTAACATACATGCATACAAATTTAACCAGTTACTCATTAACAAGTAAGTGTTCAGTCATATCTGTATCTATATATGGATATATTTGAACGCACACAACTCTTTTAGCTCTAGTTCGTCTTTATTTAACTGACTAATTTAGAGTAATCCACCCGCCTGCTGTTTTACTGCAACCTCACACTGCAGATTTATATCTCCACAGTAAAGCCAGCCAACTGTTAACTTCTGTTCACTCCTTTTGTACATTGTTTCTTGGTTTTAGTCTCTCAGGTATCCTTAAATCCAAATCAATAGCAGCTGTGAGGTTAACGGAGATGTAAAAGATACTCTGACTCACCCTCTGTGGGCGGCATGCCCCTGTGGCCCATCATACCGTGGGGTGGTGGGGCTTGAGGGTGCCTCATATATTGATCCAAGCAGGGGCCAATTCCCTGCCCTGGTCCTGATCCATGAGTCATGGGATTATACATAGCGTGGCAGTCCTGGGGCGGGCCGTCGAGGAGCGGAGCACGAAGCGAAGACACATCACTGTAGGGAGACTGATCTGATGGGACTATGCTGCGAACGTCAGAGAAAAACAGCAAAAAAAAAAAAAAAAAAAAGTGTAAACTGCAAATACTCTGACAGGGAAGTGTGACAAGGAATGATAATGATTTCTGATACACTGTTGTGCACTCTTTTGTAGCATTTTTATCATTTTATTTACAGTCATGCTGATTAAACAGTCATCTAAACCTAAATCATAATAAATAAATGAAAGCCTGATAAATGGGATAAGATTATACTCACTGGAAAGCTTTATTTCCAGCCTGTAAGCTAGAATTACATATAGAAGTTTTCTATTCCATACCTGGAAAGACTAGCACTGCCTAAAGACTACAACTACTATTGTGCTGTGTCCTTCCCACCACTAGATGGTACACAGCCCTTATTTCGGCCTAAACTTTGGAAACTTACTCATCTGGGTTTTCCCCTAAGCTAGAGACATGAATCTTCATTGGAACTTTCCAGTCTTCATGAATTTCAATGGATTCTCTGGCATTTCTTTACTCTCACTGGTTAGCTCAAAATTGGTCTCTCCTGTTCTTTTCTTGCTTTTCTCCGTCCCTGTTGCTCTTCTTCTAAAAGGGAAAGACTGCATCTCTCCACCTTCTTCTAAGTCGCCCTTTGAGTTCTTTAATTCTTTTACCCAAACGTGTATTCCACACAGGAGCTTAATCTGTCCTCTCTAATCCACTCTGCTGGTTCCCCCCGAATTTACCTCCCTCCCATTCATCCTTTCTGTTATACTTTTCTGTTTCTCTCGCTCTCCTTCCTCTGCAACTCGCTGTCTCTTTCTATCTTCCTTTCTCCCCCCACCTCCTGCTCCTCTGTTCTTCCTCTGTCCTGCCCGGCCACCTTTCTCTCCAACTCTCTCTGCTTCTCCCTCACTCTGGGTAACCTGAGTGGGGCGCGAGGCAGTCATGCAGAGCGCAGCGGGGCCTGGTCAGCCTGTAATTAGCAGCTGTCAGAGAGAGGCCGAGTCCACCCGCAACCTGGGTGGCATGAGAGAAAGGAGGGAGACGGCGCGAGGGTGGATAGAGGAGGCGTGAGGGGCTGAGTTAGCACTGTGTCCACGACAATTGCAGACATATCTGAGCTTCTGTACCCTGAGAATATCTGTGCGATTGATTTCTGAGCCTAAGATATCAGTCGTCTCTGCTTTCTAGGAGAGCTGATGCGATTTATTGTAATAAAATACAAAAAAAAAAGTCAGATGTCTCAGATTTTGCTGATCTGTAGCAAGATTACAAAAAAGAAACAGCTCTGGTTATTAAAGATGACAGCATTGTGCCATTTTTAGCATAAAATCTGGCAACAAACGTGAAGGTCTAGTACAAAAGTACATGACGAACACCTACAAACTTTATTTATTGAGGTTTTTGCGGGGAGTTAAATCCTGGAGTAACTCTACTCTTTGCAGAAGTTTAATACCTTCTTGTCTGTAGAAAGAGAAACACCCACACCTGACAAGCCTGTGTCGTCGTGGAGAAGTTGCAGATCAGCGCCGAGCAGATAATTTAGCTCAGTTTGACCAGACAGTTTGAAATCGTAGATAAAACTATTATCAGAATGTAAATTCGGTAAATTACAGAACAGAAATATTGCAGCAGTTTTTGAAGAAAGCCAGTAACACTGGTTTATCTTCCAGGCAGCACTGAAAAATCTCAACTGTAGCTCATTCTGTGTGTGTGTGTGTAATAATGATGGTGATTATATTGTTATCAGATTTGCTGAAAATGTCGAGCTACTCTCTTGAGTTCTCTCACGTAAAAGAGCTGCGGCTGTTTAAAAGCAACAGGAGGCCTCGCTCCGTGCTCGCTGCCGTCTTACCCTCTGGAGGGCTGGCTGGGTGAGGTCTCGTAGTAATACAGCCCCTGGTGTGGCTGCATGTCCACTGGCATCGGAGCTCTGAGACCTAATGCTCCCCTTACACCCTGGACCTGACAGAGAGAGAGAGAAAAATAAAGAGACGAGGACACGGTTAGGATGAAGAGAAGGAAATCCAAACAAACCCAACTCCACCAAACAAAACTGAACTCCACCAGAAAGAAAATCCAAATACAGAGAACAATTGTGGTTGAGGGGGAAAAAAGAATACGTAGGATGTTAATAACAGACCAAACCAAACTAAGAAAAACAGTTTGTGGACAAAATAAGCTCTGAAAGCTTGAGTCATACTTATTTTAAACAGTCCAGGTTTAAAATGCCAAATCCACTGCTTAAGTAAAAGCAGCACATAGAAGTGAAATGTAAAAGAACTCACGTTCATCTTAATTTCATAGCTCGAGTGCAAGGTTCGACCTCGACATTTAACAAAAGATTAAAAACACATCCTGTACTCTTAGAGAGCTTTTAAAAATCTTTCTATCTTGTTAAACAACTGACGAGGCAGCCGCGCATGCTCAGCGAAAAGAAAATCAGGGCTTTGCCTTAAAAAGCTTAAAGGACACAGGTTTAGCGATGCTAGCAAGACAAACAGAGAAAAATGAAAGTGGAACAAAGCGGCCTTTTGTGCGAGCCTCGTATGGAGACGGTATCTTTGTAAGGTAATTCTAGCTGAGAGAGCTCAGGAAACAAGCACCTGCTCATTACATCCAGCCACATCAGCGCAGGTACTAATAGCTGGGACTGTGGGCTCTTACATGTTTCTAAAGGTAATTAGTGCACTGATGTCTGAGCTACAGCAAATGGAAAAAGGCCAAAAACATTCAACAATTTTATGTATTTCTTTTATTTGGACGTGTGCTGCAACAATAAAATAAAGCAAAAATATAAAAGCATCACAAATCAGACTGTGGATGCTGTGTCCAGATACCACATTACTTGGGTTTATGTGACAAATGTTCAAACCCAAACTAGAGGCGCTCCTGTGCTCTGCAGATCAAAGCTCTTTGGTTTCAGTGTAACAGGTTGCGACGCCTGTTGTGCAGTAGCACAAGTGTTAAAAGGGCAGTAGGGACTAGGGGTGGGTTTTTATAATCGATTTATCGATTAAAATCGATTCTGGCTTGGATTACGTAAAATCGATTCATTAAAATCCTGAATCGATTTTTTAATATAAATTTATTTTGCCCGAAATGCCAGAATCTCAGGTGAAATCTCACAAAATTTCAACAACCACCAAACAGCTAAAACAGTAAATGAGAGCAGGAACACGGATTCTGCACAAAGACTTAAACACACAGCGCAGCCCGCAGATCAGAATCAGTTAGATGTCGAATTTCTCACAGTTTGGGCTGAAAGCCGACAGCGCGCTGATTCTGATCTGACGGCGGGTCTGCGCTTTGTGTTCACGCCCTTTATGCGCTGATTCTAAAGCTGTTAGTTTGATGTCTCTCCAAACAATATTGACCGAACCAGCAGCAAAAGAGGATCCAAACTAGCTTCACAAAAACATCGTCAAGTATTCACTCTTACTTTCTCTCTCTCTCTCTCTCTCTCTCTCTCTCTCTCTCTCATTCGCTTGCTTGTTACACAAGTCTACCGTTGTTTACAGCGCTATCGGCCGACTTTTTTTTTTTCTGTTTTATATACTTCCGAAAAGAAAACCTAATTTCTGCCGTTCAATGCTGAACAAATTTAAACTTTTTAAAATTATGCAAAATGCAAAATGCTTAGCCGTGTCTCTAATAAAACCGCTGTAACTTCAGAGGTAATGTTCATGTGTTGATTAATGGTTTTCTTTCGTTTTTGATGTACTGCAGAATATTTTTATAAAATCCAGGCCAGGAAAAATCACCTTCATGTGTTTCTGTGTTTTATCTTCAGCTACTTTGACACAAAGGCATCTGCTGTGACGCTCACACCTCTGATAAAGTCTTGCGTGTGTCAGCTTCCTTTTTATAGATACAAAAATATGTAAACGTACTAATCAGAATTATAATATTTCTGACTGTCAAAATTTCCCATATTCAAATCGAAGTGAATCGAATCGAATCGAATTAAATCGAATCGTGGATCGAATCGATTCTGGACCTTGTGAATCGGAATTGAATCGATTCTAAAAATCAGTGACGATACCCAGCCCTAGTAGGGACCTATTTAAGCCACATGCCACCAGGGGGTGGGGGGTTGGTGGGCACTCCAGGAGTAATTGCATATATTCAGCGCAGGCTTTGGATGTGTGTGTGATAATTAGCCGGAAGTGCTAAATAGAGATCTCACCAAACACCTCAGCTGTCCAGAACTCATAAATACCAAGAAGGGGTTCCCCAGACAACCTCACACACACACACACACCTGCCATTCTCACAGTGGGGATGCAGAATCATCCAGCGGCCACCAAGTCTTTCGAGAACGTGTGCCACAGTGACGGTGAGTATACTGAAGCAGTTAGTGCTGAAACTCAGTCGCACAGGATCGGCAGCAGACCACATGACCTTTAACTGGACGAGCAACCTTTACTATCCCCCCAAAAAAAGTGTTTTCACTCATACACGTTACAGATAATTACAACCATGCATGCACAGCACACTCACAGAGAAACACAGGCACAGTTACAAAAGTCCAGTCATATCTATTCAATTCAATTTTATTTATATAGCGCCAAATCACAACAAAAGTGGCCTCAAGGCGCTTCATAGATACAGAGAAAAACCCAACAATCATATGACCCCCTATGAGCAAGCACTTTGGCGACAGTGGGAAGGAAAAACTCCCTTTTAACAGGAAGAAACCTCCAACAGAACCAGGCTCAGGGAGGGGCGGGGCCATCTGCTGTGATTGGTTGGGGTGAGAGAAGGAAGACAGGATAAAAGACATGCTGTGGAGAGAGACAGAGGTTAATAACAGATATGATTCAATACAGAGAGGTCTGTTAATACATAGTGAGTGAGAAAGGTGACTGGAAAGGAAAAACTCAATGCATCATGGGAAACTCCCGGCAGCCTACGTCTATTGCAGCATAACTAAGGGAGGATTCAGGGTCACCTGGTCCAGCCCTAACTATATGCTTTAGCAAAAAGGAAAGTTTGAAGCCTAATCTTAAAAGTAGAGATAGTGTCTGTCTCCTGAATCCAAACTGGAAGCTGGTTCCACAGAAGAGGGGCCTGAAAACTGAAGGCTCTCCCTCCCATTCTACTTTTAAATACTCTAGGAACAACAAGTAGGCCTGCAGAGTGAGAGCGAAGTGCTCTAATAGGGTGATATGGTACTACAAGGTCATTAAGATAAGATGGAGCCTGATTATTTAAGACCTTGTATGTGAGGAGCAGGATTTTGAATTCAATTCTGGATTTAACAGGAAGCCAATGAAGGGAAGCCAAAACAGGAACAACATGCTCTCTCTTTCTAGTCCCTGTCTGTGTTAGATGGCAGAGGCAAAGCGGGAGAGACAATTTCTTCAGGTGCAGAAGTGATCGTCAAACTCACCACACACTAGGATCACTAACTCTGAGCACACAATATCCTCGGCTCTATTTTTTGTGCGATTTTCGAGAAAGGTCGTGCGTTAAAAATAGTTAAAGACGCTTGAGGGTTACATTCCAAAGTGTGACCTGCCTCGTGTCCTCCTCAGTCACGCTGTTACCACGATGTCTGCAGAAGCACTAAAACTGTCACCCGAATAATTAAAGTTGAGTTTGCACTTTAAGAACTTATGGACGATTTTGGTGTTTAAGTGCGTTTTCATTAACAAATTGTATGAATTAGTGTCATTTATAGTAGAAATATGAGTAGAAGGCTGAGGTTCGTCCATAACGCTGATGCTGTATTAGCAGGTGTGTATCACAAAAGTGTTTTGGAGAGTCTAACTTGCACTAGAGTGTGTGTGTGGTAGATCCGAGCATGAGAGTGAATAATGTATCAACCTGCATGTGTGCAACCTGGAATTTGTAGAAAAGTGTGTTTGGCAACGTTTCTCCAGGGAGTAAAACAGCGAGTTCAGTGTTCGCGCACACAAATGTGTCTTGTGTAATTAATTTGCATGGTGCAAAGCTCGTGCTCACATCCAGAAAAAGTCTGAGCAACCTTGTCTCATAAGCTAGGTTTACCTCCAACATACGCAAACAGTAAACGTTACAAACACCAGGCGTCAGAAACAGACGGTGCAGTTCAATCAAAACCTCTACAGCTGTTGAGCGTAAAGTAACTGACCTTATTAGGAAGACGTTGAATTAGACTATAAAAACTTTAGTATTTTTCTCTAATTGGTGATGAATTTTAGGTGGGAAAGTCTTTCGAACCTTTACATAGTTATTACAGAATGAAATACATGGATTTACACATCCAGGATGATTTCATATATGCGGTGCTGACACAGGTGTTGCGCTATTTCAGGTCAGTATTTTGTGAGAAACTCTGAAGGAGTTTTCTGCCCGGTGTAATTTTGTGGTGCTGGGTTTGAGAGGGATGGGGCAGCAGCATATTAAAAACCCCAAGGCCATAAATCAAACGGCTAACTAAACAAATCTGCTCTAGTGCGGCACAGCTAGCTGGGCAGGAACCAAGGAGCTGGCGATGAGGACAGGATGTCCAGCCACTTTGTACACCCAAAACCTCCACATTCAAACACTCAAGGTTCACTAACTCTTGATGTTACGTTTACTGACCGAGTTAGACACTTGTAACCGCTCACTGAAATGAAAAGATTAAAGTTTTCTGTGTGAATGATTCTATCCTTTCAATCTCCTCGGTTCAATCAGAATTTTCTTTTATGAGAGCATTTGTGACTTGCAAGCAAAGCTGGACGGGATTGGTCAACAGAATCCTGACAACATGCAGAAACCAGAAAGCTACCAAAGATCTTGGCCCTTGCTTACAGATTCCTCATATTCATAAGCAGATATCTGTTTACAAAGATTATTTCCTGCCTGACTAAGCCAGATCGACGATAGTCAGACATCCAGTTTACTGAGTTGATGACCACGATGGGAAGCTGGGAGTTGCTTGTTGGCTGACTGGAAAGTGCGACGGAGCCAGCTGGACTTCTCCGACTGAACTGTAGCTGAGCGAAAGGAGGTGAGATTAATGAAGACAGGACAGAGTTGAAAGAGGGCCTAAAAGCCCTGCCAGACGTTTGTTGTTGGTGAACAAATTTAAGAATAAAGAGACTGAAACAAAGAGAAAAAGCTCTGCGAGTTAGTTCTATTCCCATTAGTGCGGCCCAAGTCTTTTTAATCTTATATTTAAATATAGCTAATGACTACTGTTTATGAATGTACTGTAACAAACAGTTACTGTTAATAATACCGAAAAATCCGACCCTATCATAAAGACAAAGATCTAACTGATGAACTGAATCAGCTGGACAATAATAATCCATTTGAATCATTTTCTTGTTTTCTAGTTTTGTTGTACAGAATCATCCTGCTGTGAAAAAAGGAAAGCTTTCTAACTTTACTTCTGCTCTAACAGCACTACACTATTTTTCCAAAGTGAGGCAAATCCATGAATGGGCTTGCTGTTGGATGCCACACTTAACGGTGATATTAGATGAGCTCACCTCCATTAATGAATATTTTAAAAACATCCCTAAGTAGTCTTGAATGTAGCGTAGCCTAATAAATTTCTACCTCAGCTTACCTACTTACTAACCAAACTAACAGAGCCTACCACCAACAAATAAAATATGGGTTTGTATCCTTTATTGGGCTATTACTCACTCACTGTCAGAAACCAAACCACTGCACTATAAAGACTCACAATTCAGCAAAAACTGATACTAAGTATAACAGCAGATGTGGCCTGCAGGCCGTCTGTGAAGGGAATAAAACGTTTCCACAGGAGTCTATGCAGTCCTGTGGAAATGTAAGTGCACCCTTGCACCACACAAATAAGGAGTATAAGTAGCAGCCAGGTGCTGTGAACAAATGCATATGATTGATTGATCATCAGAAAGTAAGATCACTTCTATAAAAGTGTTATGACAATGGCACAACCTTCCCAGGAGTGAACATCCGAGCAAACTTCACCTCAAAGGCCAAACATGCGATACTCAAAGAAAGGCAACAACCCAAGAAATAATCGCAGACTTTACAGGCCTCTGTTGGCATGTTAAATGTTAAAAATCATGACTTTGGGTGCCGGTTTGAGCAGGCGAACATATGCCTCAGAGTCAAATGCAGCAGCCTGGTTTTGTTTTTGACTGGAGACCCTTTGCTGTGTGCACTGAACACGTTTTTTTTGACGGGTTGCCATTCTCTCTAAAAAAAAAAGAACATGGCAGCATGGATTATAGTTTAGAAAACTGCAGCTGAACCAGTCACAAGACTTGTTGAACATTGTACTTTGAAGGGATGAGACCAGGGTGGAAATGTTTGGTGACAAATCTAACGCCATGTTTGGCAAAAACCAAACAGAGCATATCAGCACAAACTCTGTATACCAACTGTGAAGCACGGCGTTGGAGGCGTGATGATTGGGGCTTGCTTGCAGACACAGGACCTTGTGGCTATTGGACTCTGTATTCTAGAATCAAACACGAGACCATGTGTCTGAAAGCTAAAGCATGGCCGAAACTCAGCAACAGGATAATGATCCCAAGCACTCCTGCAAATCTACAACAGAGGCTGAAAAAGTCCAGACCTCACTGTCTGAAATGCTGTGGAGGGAGCTGTGTAAAAATGAATGCCCACGAATCTCAATGGACCAAAGCAATGTTGTAAAGAGTTGGGCCAAAATTGACAGTTACATGAAAAATGATTACTTCAAGTTAATGCTGTGAAAGGTGGTTCTACGCCTATCCAGTCATGTGGTGCACTTTAATATTTTATTGCCTATGACTTTAACTTTTCATTGGAAAATACATCGGTTGTTTATTTAAGTTAAATAGTGTCACTTTAAGAAGCTGAAGCCGTTTCCAAACATGGACTCGAGCCCTGAACTTTAGTCAGACAGTGAGCAGTGAGAATGCAACTGCCCAGCACGTTCAGACGTTCAGTCTTTGACAGGGACTAGAAAGAGAGAGCAGATTTCTCCTGTTTTGGCTTCCCTTCATTGGCTTCCTGTTAAATCCAGAATTGAATTCAAAATCCTGCTCCTCACATACAAGGTCTTAAATAATCAGGCCCCATCTTATCTTAATGACCTTGTAGTACCATATCACCCTATTAGAGCACTTCTCTCCCGCTCTGCAGGCCTACTTGTTGTTCCTAGAGTATTTAAAAGTAGAATGGGAGGCAGAGCCTTCAGTTTTCAGGCCCCTCTTCTGTGGAACCAGCTTCCAGTTTGGATTCGGGAGACAGACACTATCTCTACTTTTAAGATTAGGCTTCAAACTTTCCTTTTTGCTAAAGCATATAGTTAGGGCTGGACCAGGTGACCCTGAATCCTCCCTTAGTTATGCTGCAATAGATGTAGATTCCCATGATGCATTGAGTTTTTCCTTTCCAGTCACCTTTCTCACTCACTATGTGTTAACCATTACAGCCTAGATTTTAATAATATGTATGAATTAAGTGCATAGTAATTACATAAATTGCAAAAAAGTGCAATAAACTATAAAAAAATTGAAAATCGTTTTTGTTTTTTTAACATATATTTCTAGTTAGAGAAATTTAAGAGGCTTATCCCTCAAAACTGTAAATACAAAAAAGTTGCACAAAATAGTTTCCTACCACAGGAAATTTATTTTGAGTGCCTTCATAGTTTTATTTTTGAAATACACCAATTTTTATATACTGCAGGAAAAACGAAAATAAATATTATGATGCAAATTTGCAAAAAAGCAGCATATGCATCAAAATAAACTATTTCCAGCAGTGCAATATGAGTCCTAAGCATCCCAGAAACGACACAGAAAGTCATAAAGTCAAAGATAACTTTTAAAAACACCAATAAAGGCTCATGAGGCCCTGATGGTAAAAACTACATTTCCGCGAAATGACGTCACTTCCGGTTTCGGGCAGGTCATGGCGGACATGCGATAGTTCGCGCTGACGTCTAATCCAGTGTAGGAAGTGTTACGAACAGCTGATCGGATCGGCAAAGCGTGTTTCTGGAATATTATGTTTTTGTTGCTGCAAGTGCTTTTTATGCAGTTTTTGCAAAGCTATATGTGGAAGGAAACCGTGACCGAGGACAAACTGATGGCTTAAGATGTAAGTACAACTCCTCCGGTTTCATATGCAAAAAAAATTATTGCGCTAGCTTACGTGGTTGCAGAGCTACCGGGATTTAAAAATAGTTACGCAAAACAGAGCGTGCTGCTCCGACCGGTTTTAAAGGGTTAACCTCTGTTTCTCTTCCACAACATGTCTTTATCCTGTCTTCCTTCTCTCACCCCAACCGGTCGCAGCAGATGGCCCCGCCCCTCCCTGAGCCTGGTTCTGTTGGAGGTTTCTTCCTGTTAAAAGGGAGTTTTTCCTTCCCACTGTCGCCAAAGTGCTTGCTCATAGGGGGTCATATGATTGTTGGGTTTTTCTCTGTATCTATGAAGCGCCTTGAGGCGACTTTTGTTGTGATTTGGCGCTATATAAATAAAATTGAATTGAATTGAATTGAATTAACCGGCAAGCTCTTTGGTACCAAGTCCGTGTTTCATTCACCAGTAGTAAGTGGGCACTAGTGAAAATACATCTGAAGTAAATTTCCTGCTGTATTCTACATTTGAGAAAGGACGAATATCCCAAAGCTATCCTCCACAAAGTGTCAGAAGTACCACATAAGAAAACAGCTCAAGGGACAAATTGCAGTTGAGGAGGACAGACTTGCTGCAGGGATCTGATTGGACCGTCTGAAGGCATTTTAGAGCTTTTAGTGCTTATTTGTCCCATTAGATTCAGTTTTCAGGTGACAGTTTGTGTTTGTGGGTTACAAAGAGAAACATTGTTTAGTCTCTCACAGTTTCGCCATTTGTGACATTCCCATAAAGTCCTGATCCTCCTCCCTCCGAGGAAGTCTCCAGAGAGGACAGACATTTCCACAGGTCACTGGCTGTGTCACACAAAAGGTCTGATCCGCTCTACTTCTACACTCCTTTTCTCTTGGGTGAAACACTAAACTGGGGCTCACACATGCCCCCCCCGCTTCCTCAGCCAATATAAAAAGCGGCATTTAATGACATCCCCGTTCCTCTCAGTCCTGCTTCTCTTCTAATCTCACATGGGAATGTGAGTATTCAGTCTGTGTTGCTTGTTTGTGTTTTTGCTAAATATTCTACACAACATTTACACGCACTCAGCAGCCTCAACAAAACTCAACACACATCTTCAGAGGTCGCTGCATCGAGTGTAAACACCCATCTGAAAGCATCTTCTTCCTCCCCCACCCTCTCCTCTGCTCCCTGCTGTCCTCTTCCATAGCTCTGTATCTCTGACTATCTCTCGCTTCTCCCCCGCTGCCTCCACCCTCTCACTCACTCCCTCCTTCCCTATGCTCATTCCTGCTCCTGCGACCTCTCCCTGGCCCCTCCCCCTCCTGGCGGAGCTGCAGTCGAGGTGGGTGTTCTCTGGCTGTTATGACTTGAGAGACGATAATGGCAGCTATAATGTAGCCAGCCGTTCCTGATGTGGCTGGGCTTGTGGGGGATTCTGTTGTGTTAGGGCTGGAGACGGACCGCGGGAGGGAGGAGGGAACGGAGGCGGGGCTTGGGCCTGCAGCCAACCACAGCCCAGATTCTACCTCGTTTTCTTCCATTTTTCCTCCCTTCCTTCTTTCTTTTTTTCCTCTTACGCCTACTTTTTCTAACCCCGTTGTTTTCCTTCAGTGGTAAACTTTGTTTTTAATTTCTGCCTTTGTTTTTGTAACCCCCCCCCCTTTCCAACCCCAACACAGACTCTCACCCTTTCCTGCTTTTCTCCCCCACCCTACCCCCCCTTGTGTTTTTTACCCCTTTTACCCAGAATCTGTGAATTCCTCGCAGCTGCTGTAATGTGATGGGGGCCAACAGTGTGACCAGTGAAAGGCCACAGGGTTGGAGACATCACTGTAATGTACAGTAAGCTCTACTTACTAAACTGCTGCAGGGAAGATTAATGTCATATCTACTTAGTAACAGCAATTCTGACTTTGATTTAAACGGCTTTAATGCCCATTTGGTCTCTAAAAAGATACAGAACAGACATAAGCCTCATTGTGTCAGACGAGTAAGTGACTTTCATTGCCATCATAATGATCTTCATCCGTTCATTTTCTTAACCACTTATCCAGTCCAGGGTCACGGGGGGATCTGGAGCCTATCGCAGCTATTGTGGGGAGGAAAGCAACAGCATCACGATGCAACACTGTGCTCCCACATTTCAAATTTATCTCCTCACTGATCTTTTTGGCTCAAAATCTGCTCTATGAGAAGTAGCACCACACATGAGTTTAAACACCATTTTGACTGAATAACTATTCAAGGGTCAAAACAAGTATTTGACCCTAAACTTAAAAAAGGTCATAATCCCTTTTAAGCAGCCAAAGAGTTTGACTTAAAAACAATACTAAAACCACCTGAGCTCTGAGGTTTTTACACTGGCTGCCTGTCCGTCAGAGGATAGACTTTAAAGTTCTGATGCTGGTCTATAAAGCTCTGAATGGTTTAGGACCAAAATACATCAGATCCCTCAGGTCATCTGGATCCGGTCTTTTATCAGTTCCCAGAGTCAGAACCAGACACGGAGAAGCTGCATTCAGCTTTTATGCTCCTTATATCTGGAACAAACTCCCAGAAAGCCTCCGATCAGCTGAAACACTCAGTTTATTTAAATCCAGGTTGAAGACTCACCTGTTGTCAGCTGCATTTGAATAAAGCACCAAATCCACACTTTTAAGCTTAAGTTTCAAAACTTACATTTAACTACTGATTTTATCTACTGTTCTGATTTAATCTGTTTTGATTTTATATACTGTTTTGTTTGTTTGTTTGCTTGTTTTAATCGATTTTAAATCATGCTTTTTATTTGTTTTTGTTTCTAATGTCTCTGTAAAGCACTTTGAATCACCTTGTTGTTGTACTCATTATACACCAGCTCTCTTCATGATCTCCCTACATGTATTATTGAATCACAATTATTTGGATGGACGGATCGTTTTCAGCTGGAGATGACTTAAATTGTATTGTGCTTAGTACTTTTAGGAATACAGCACAATATATAAGGATATTAGTATTTTAATCTACAAAACAATAAGTAAATGATAAGAGTACAAAATACAGTGGAATAGAAGAAGAAACTAGTAAAGTACAAGTACATTATACTAGATTAGATTCTATTGCTGGTCCCACCCAGGCTCTAACTCATTGGATGCTGCACACACTGCAATTATATTTCATGGGGGCACTTGCCACCCTATTCCCTCCCTCTTTACACCACTGTTTAAACTATAAAATCATACAGCCATTTTTAATCACCTGTTGCTTTGCTTTGTAAACTTGAGCATTCAAAGAGTTCTCACTCTAAATATTTTGTTTTCTGTAAAGCTCCAAGGGCTTGATTATAATCTGCTGTGGACCCGGACACAAACAGCTGAAGACCCGACGGTCGAGCAGTCCGCCGCCTGGGGCGGCTGCATAGTTGGTGCACTGTAACGTAAATGCTCCATGGATGAGTCCACGCGGTCACAAAAGCAGGCAGGCACACAGACCCTCGTGCTCGCTGTCGGACCCGAGCAGAAAAGTATAATCCCGGCTTAATGATCGAGCTATAATGCAGATAATGTACAGAGTATACATATATATATACTTACGCATATTATCCATTAAAAAGACAGAAATTCATCAACCAAATTACTGCATTACTGAATGTAAAAATGCATACTAAGGAAAATATATTTGAATATAACAGAAGCAAGTTTGAAGGTGAGACACATGACAACATTTCTTTGGTTTTAAAGTTGGTTAAAAACTTAGTCTGTGTAGCCATGAGACGGGAATCCTTTACTATCCTTTTAGTAGGGGTGCAACGATACACAAAATTCACGGTTCGATACTTTGGTGTCACGGTTCGATATTTTTTCGATACAAAAAAAATGTTCATGCCTTTTTAATTTGTCATTTATTAAAATTATAAATATATATTTTAACTCAAAAGTACAGTTTTTAAATTTAATGTTGCTGAAACAACAAAGTAATAAAAAAATAAATCTATCTGATCGAGAAATCACTCATCTTTGGAAAAGAGAGTTTATTACAGAGAAATGTCTCTTTCCAAAATAAAAGCTCTACTATACGCTTCTTCTGGGCTATATCCTCAGCAGCATATTAAACATATCAGGTCCCCATAAGGAGAATCATGTGCTAACGGCTGTCTAAATGACTCGGGTAAAGTTTGTAGCATGCGTGCTTGTTGTTTTTGTCTGCTTCCACTTGTCTTTGCACTAGGATGATGTCGGAGTAAATGTGCAGTCATATTCGTTGTGTTCCCACTAGTGCTGCCAGCGTTAATCTCGTTGAAATGACGTTAACGCCACAACGCGGCAAATCCCCGTTAATGAGCTACCGGGATCGCCCTGTGCGTGGGGCTGGACAGCGTCAACACGTTAACGAGCTAACTGCGCTAACGCACTAGTTCCCACCATGTAATTGAGCATTGCATGGCACATCCGACATACTGTTTTACTTTTGTCCATGATGCGCTTACCTTCAGGGTCATACTTCACATGAAAACCAAAATAGGTCCAAACGCCACATCTGAATGAGGGTGGGGGAGGTTCAATTTGCCATGTTGCAAGGAGAGCTTAACTTCTGTCTCCTAGCTTGCCCTGCGCTCAGTGAATCTGCGTTCGACTACTCCACCTAGGCTGCACTGTCGAGCGCAGATCCACTGAGCGCTCAACACAGACAGCAGAAGGAAAGTTGATAAAATAAATTAAAAATTTTGTATTGTTCGATACATATGCGTACAGAACCGAAAGCACTGTATCGAACGGTTCAATATCTATACGAGTATTGTTGCACCCCTACCTTTTAGACACAGTCGACACCATCACCCCAGTCTCAACCCCAGCGGTTCACACTTCACGTATCCCTGTACTGTAAACTTTGTGCTGGTGAAGCCGCGGTGCTGACGTCTCAATGCTGGGGCTCTCACCTTGTCAGAATGGCGGGATGAAACGTTGATCCCTTGTTGTTACACAGTCAGAGTGACTGATGAAAGATATTAGGGCACTGGAGGGCTCGAGTACAGCTACTCGGCACAGCTAAGGTAGATAAATCACAGCAAGAAAAATGACTAGAAAACTCGGAGTTTGAGCCGTCGGTGGGTTTTTAATGTTGGGGAATGCTAAACATCATTTTGTATCACCAGCCTGATGAACACCTGGTGCTAGGAGGAAAAAGTGCAGAACAAAAGTGAACTGTAAACATAATCTTTGCTTAACAAACTGACAATGAAAATATTTTGCCCTCAAAAGTCCCATCATTAACTTCCTTTACTGTCACGTGAACAGCCAACCTTAGCGGCACAGTCATGATTACTGTTTTATCACCTTTGTAACCATTGGCTTCATCCGTCGGTGACTTGATCGTGTTTGTTTAGGGATTAGGAGCGGTTCACCTCTCCTTGTATTCATTTGCCTGTACAAGCACTGTTTTGCACTGCTGGCAAATGAGCTTCACTTTCTCAGGAAAGCAGTTAGACTTCTGTTCGGGGGTCTCGACCAAAAAAAAACTCAGTTGAGCTGACAGGTGTGATGCTGACAACACATGTAAGGGTATTTCCTTCAGCTTAATCCCCACATGACTTGCGATTCCTTCACTCTTTTGCTTCTTCTGTCCTCTCTCTCTCTCTCTAGGCCACCCACCCACCCTCCTGCACATACCTGTGGTTTCCTGTACCCCGCTCCTCTCCTCCCTCTCCTCTCTTTACCTCCAGCTTCTTTTTCTCCCTCCCCCCCTACACACACACACACACCTTCCTCTTTTCTCTGTCTACCACTGAAGTCTTGCCTTTTCTTCTCCTACTACGACTTCTACATGCCTGTATAGCAGATAGGTATTGCCCCAAACCACAAGGATTTCTTTGAACTCCTTTTAAGGAGGAGAAGCAAAGGAAGCGGGGGGAGAAGGAGGGAGAGAAGGATGGATGGATAAAGCAGATGAGGAAAGGTTGATTCACGCAGCTGGTTCCCAGCTGTAGAGCGAAGCAGCACACAGGACTGCTCCATCTGTAAACAAGTAGGAGCCCAACCCCCATTTTTAAGAAAACATGAACAGAGCTTTGTCATTGTAAATTCAGCATTCCTCTTCACCTTCGACAGCACTCCTGACCATCACCCAGCTTCTTCTGGCTCTTTTCCTCCCTCCCTCTCTCTGGCTCTACGTCACTTTTACTCCAGGATTTTTATTTTTAATGTATTTTTCGTCCACTCATCTCATCCGACGCCACGTTGTTGCTGTGTCATTTCAAATCCAACCTTCTGCTAATTCTTTGACAAATGTTGCACAATGAAAAATTTAGTGAAGAGGGCAGCTAGCTTGTGCAGTAGGGACCTGCACAGGGCAACAAAAACCAGATAATAATCTGTTCAGTTTATAGAAAGACCACAGTGATTATAAGAAAAATAATAATCCTAACAGTCTTGGGTGGGCAGGGAATATTTATAGCCGGCCTGCTGCTCCTTATATTCTTTAGCTGTATAACACAGCTGGAAGCGAGGGAGGAGAGAGAGGAGGTGGAAAACTGACGAGGGAAAAGAGACCGAGGAAAGAGAGACAGATGGGCTCCAGGGTGTAGAGGTGGAGAGGATGTGGAGGGGCGGATACCCGATGCATGTGTGCGGTTGAGCACAAGACAGACAAAAACAGGCCGAAAGGGAGACAAGACACGTGCGTGTATTTGTGTGTTTGTGTGTGCGTCTGTGTGTTTGTATTTGGTGCGTAGGAGAAACCGCAACACAGTCTCTACAAAACACGACAGCGGCAGACGAGGCCTGCAGGCCACCAGAGGAACACAGTGACCACAGCTCTGAGAGCCTCTCACTGAAAGGAAACGAGGAGATATATGGCACAGACAACGCCGCCATAAAACTGTGCAGACACGGTTAATCGAGACAGAGCCGTGTGGAATTTGTTGTGCGCTCGTTTTTCTGCCTGAGCTCTTGTTTTAGGGTCTGAAAGGCCTTTCCTGTGTAGAAGAAAGACATATTATAGGTGGATATAAATGGGGATTCTGAACAGGTGTATTTTTGGGTGTATCAGTGTCAAACTCCGAAATGTAAACATTAAATCCTGTGACTGGCAGGTTTATGGTTTCCTTACACTTTCAAATGCATGTTAGGAAACTGATGACTCCACAGTGTACCTTGCCTCTCCCAGACTGAAGGGCTGTAGTTTCTCTGCTACCCTCTGGAAGTCGAATAAGCAGTTAAGAAAATGGATGGTTGGAAACTTCGCAGTCAGACAATCACTTTAAATACCCTTTGGGAAAATTAAAAACAACTTTTGTAGTTTATACTTAAAGCAGTTACGAATTGTCTTGTCTTCTTCCCCTCACGTCCAAGCAGTCGCGAGCCTGGTTCTGCCACAGGGTTCTTCCTGTTAAAAGAGAGTTTTTCCTTCCTACTGTTGCCAAGTCCTTGCTCATAGGAGGGTTGTCTCATTGTTGGGGTTTTCTCTGTATTATCTTTATCTTACAATATAAAGTGCCTTGAGGTAAAAAACAAACAAACAAAACCAGAAGAGCTTAGATTACCCGTAATGGCCAATAATTCAGCAAACTCCACTTGTTTAAATATTTTTATATACACTTAAAGCCACCTTGCTAGTTCTGGATTTGACTGTCTTTGTCCTTCAGAACTGTCTTAGTTCTTGTTGGCATGAATTAAACAAGGTGCCGCTAACCCAGGGGTGGGCAACTCCAGGCCTCGAGTGCCGGTGTCCTGGAGGTTTTAGATGTGTCCATGATCCATCACAGCTGATCTAAAGGGCTAAATGACTCCTCAGCGTTTCTTGAAGTTCTCCAGAGGCTTGGTAATGAACTAATCATTTGATTCAGGGTGCGATCTAAAACCTGCAGGACACCGGCACTCGAAGCCTGGAGTTGCCTACCCCTGCGCTAACCTTTGGTCCACAACAACATGATTGCTGCAGATATCCATGATGTCAATCTTCTGTTCCACCAGATCCCAAAGGTCTTCTACTGGATTGAGATCTGGTGACCGTGGAGGCCATTTGAATACAGTGAGCTCAGAAAACCAGTTGACATGCTAAGCAGCGGTACTTAGTTAGCCTGTGGTGTTTTAACTATGTTCAGCTGGTACTAAGGAGCCCAAAGTGCGCCAAAAAATATCCCCCACACCATTACACCACAAACACAAGCCTGAACAGCTGTGTTGGAGCTGTTTGTTCTTATTTTTATTATTTTGAAATTAGTTAAAGTTTGTTGTTAGTTTACTTATACTTTGGGATTTATTTACAAGTTTATTTGTCGGTTAATATTTTGTTTCAATGTTACCTTGTTAAATTAGGCTGTAGGGCCATTTTGTTTCTATAAATAAAGAGGCTGGTATAGGACCAGCATGCACTGGGGTGGGCCTATGGTTTTTTACCAGAGCTGGAGAAGCAGCAGGAAGTAACAAAAAAAATGGATCTTGTTATTGCTTGCCAAACTGGATAAATAAACCATAAAAACGCAACTTTCAAGTTTGGACAGTGGACTTCTTTTGCCTGCGTACGAAATAGTCTCTCAGTGCAGCAGTGGCTTGTGGACTTTTAATTGTGGGATGTTTGGTTTGTCAAACAAAAGGAATTGCCACTTCAAGCTGATATGAGGTAGGATGGCTCCAGCTTTCATGTTGTTTACATCCAGTTCTGACTGCATTATCCAAACGTCACCACTCCAGCAGAAATCTGGACTCATCAGATGAAACACACGTTATGTAGTAAAATATAACAAACCTCTATATCTTAAAATCAGCCGACCTGTGATTTAGTGAAACATGCAATAGTTTATGTTTTCAGTGAGTCCAAAGTAGCAGAAAACTGCACAAAGGTTGCAGAGGTTGTGAACACAGGCTTTCACTAACTAGCTAACAACTTAATGCAAACACACCAAGTGACTCCACACCAGCTGGGCCATCTGCTGTATGTGCTGCAGACAGTGCTGCGAGCACTGTGAACAAAAGAGATGAAACCACTCTGCCTCCAAAACTGTCATGACACCATGTCTCAGCTACCTTAACCATTGTTCTTCTGGAAAAACGTCATGTTTTCAGAAATGTAGAAGAAGGTACAGCACGCAGTGTAAGGAAACCCATCAACCTGCCAGCATTGAAGCTGTTCTGATTGGAGGAATGGCTTCAACTGAAATTCCTCAGAGCCAACAAGCAGAAGCGATTGACAGCGACACAAGAGGGGTTTTCATTTTGTTAACGTGATGACGTGAAGGAGCTCACAAACCTTCAAACACCACTGTTGCATCACTGTCACCCTGGATCTTTAATTTGAAATCAAGGGAAATTAAACACGATCCAGTGAACTGATATAATCACAACTATAAGCACATCATTATGTTCTACAATGCAAACCATCCCCTCACTGTTGCTCTCGTTCTCCACGTTCTTATCTCTCTTGCCCACCTCAGTATGTAAACTGTAGATAAATTTGTCCCAGCAGATGAACACACATGTGGCGACTTGTCTTCATCAGTTCAGAGCTGTTCGACTAAATGTGCACAAATACAGTGTTATATCCTCACTTTTACACTGGTGAACATTTCTCACGTTTTTAGTCTTCCCGCTCATCTTTTATGCATTTTGCAAAAAGATTTTGAAAAAAAAACACAGAACAAAAGTTAAGTTTGTGGGTTTCTCTGTCTACAACTCCTGTTCCTCGTGTCTCTGCAGGGCCATTTCAGCAAACTCATACATACAGAAGTTGATGACTGGTGAAATCTGATGACAGGTTAGTTGATATGAATCAGTGAGAAAGAAAACAATGTTCTCCTTTTTCTTTTGTTTGCCCTTTAGTTAGACAAACCTCATCGTTTTACATAGTGAACAAGTTACAGAGCGAGACTGTGTGCTAAAATGTGCCCCTTCTCCTGTGTGGTCCTCCTCATAGCTGCTGACTTCATAACTAATATATCGCAGGCGTTTAGCTTAATACCCAGATGTTGGTAGGAGAAAGGCATCTGGGCCTGCGTTAGCTTTTAATTGGCTGGGATCCCTGAGCTGATGTTTGGGGCTTAGCGTGTGACTCAAACAGACACACACACTCACACATCCAAAGGAAAAATGGTCGCACACTCATATTCATACACACACTTCCCCTGAATAAGAATGAAAGCAGTCATGACTGTCCAGAGTCTACAAACGAACAAATGCAGACAACACAACCACGTACACAAATACACCCAGTTGCATCTTTAAAGTCGTGCGACTGTCTGACACCATCCTGCTGACAGCTGTGGCAAGGAGCAGCCATGATATCTGCTGAGTAACTGACAGCATGAGATATACACACACACACACACACACACACACACACACACACACACACACACACAGAATGAGAGAGAGAGCCTTGAGTACTCACCAGGGCTGTAATTAGCTGGCATTAGCATAACTAAAAGGCAACAAATCAGCTAATCAGATGGCTGTAAATTGGAGGGGTGAGAAGCTTAGCACACCCACACAATCACACACTCATGCACACACACATATGAAAACATTTAAACACATAACGGAAAATACACCGATTCCAGCCACACTTCAGTTTTGCTCTCAAATAAACACGCTCACAAACTTGTCAGATCAAAAACACGTGAGGCATTTCAGTGAACCGAACTGCAGCTCATTTAGATTGATTGTGAAATTGATCCTTAAATTGAGAACACCTTTTACAAGATTTTATTTTTCCCCCATTTTCAGTTGTGGTAGACCTCACACATACACGTTTTCTCAGTTTTGCTTACAACAATTAGCTTTGTGCTTAATGCTAGACACAGACAAGTAATAATTGTCCTTGAGAATAGCACACACCCCAAAAGTGACATCACATCGGCTAACACAAGCCCTGCTTTGGTCTCATTTAAGCTAGCGAACCTCAGTTTCTGTAGTTGGACTGAAAGCGCGAACGCACAATCTTGTTGGTTTTTACCACCATTATAATTATACAGAAGCAGATGATGCGATAGCTTGAAAAGATCGGACCTTCTGGAGGAAATGCATTCGTCTCCTACAGCAGAAGGTCTTTTCCACCTCAGAGCTTGAACCCGTACCTGTATATATGTATATATGTATGTATGTACCTGTGTTCTTTTCTTTCCCTTTTCGCTGGCTACTTTTTGCAGTAAATTTCATTTTTGTAACCCTTTAGAAACTGGTGCTAAATCCAGCACTTGAACCACTGATTGGTTAGGTCGTCACATAGCTGCTAACTATTAGCGAGCTCTGTATCTCTGTATAAAACATTTTGTATAAGAGGAGGGGACACAGGACCGGTCAGATGTGTCACATTTCTAAACTTTTGTCCGTCACTGCTACAGATTCTGAGCTGATCACCTTTTGCTGATATGAAAACACATGTCAAAAACCTGTGTTAACAACGTGACGTTAACTTGTCTTATTTTGTGTGTTTCACAACTATGATGACAGGACCAAGTTGAAAAAAGACCCTAGTCAGACAGGCTTAGAGACTGGTCAGTGACCATCTGGCAACCACTCGTCATGAAGGACAAACCAAGTATTCACTGTGCAACTGGCAAAAATCTCCTTGCAATGGCTTTTGACAGGTCCAGTCATCGTTTGCACAGAGCTGATGGGCTTTTCCTTCAAAGTAAATGCTTCACCAAACATGTATCCAAAGGTGCAACTTTTACTTTGAAGGCCAACCTTCTCCTTTTTCAGTTTGCTTCTTTTTCAAGTGTTATTACCAGTTGGTTAGTGTTTAGCAAGTATTTGTTGACAAAAATAAAAAACTACAGGCAACCATGGCGATCTCCTACCAATCAAAGCAACCCCTGGGAGATTTTTGGTTCAGCACCTTCTTTTAAACCATTTTCACCCATCAATAACGAGGGACCAATGCCAGACAGTGTGGGAAGATGCATTTTTCCCATAGCAGCCGGTAGCTGTATCACTTCGGACGGATAATTCTTGAACAATAATGTCACATGAGAAACGTCAATGCATGTAAATAATGAACACAGTGTAAAAGGATGAACCCAAGCCTGAGAACTTTCCTCCACTACTTCTCTGATCGTTCTTCATTCACATACTCTACATGGACAATCTCTGAGTTCAGGCGTTGGGACAGGTGTATAAAATCAAGCACCAGTCCATGCAGTCGTCCTTTATAAACACTTGTGGTCATTCAATTTTGGGTGTGGTACTAACAGGATGTTGTCACTACAACAAGTCAGTTTGAGAGATTTCTTCTCTCCAGCTAAGTGGTATTGTTGCAAAGTGGAAGCATTTAGCAGCTACAGTAACTCACATTTCCAAATCTCCTCTGCCATTAACATCAGCACAGAAACTGTGCGCTGGAAGCTTCATGGCAGCTCCTGTAAGTTTAACGTGTAGGTGGATCAGGACTTTTGTCCATATAGTACATGCAGTATAAAGGTGAAA
Organism: Neolamprologus brichardi; assembly: GCF_056152115.1. Taxonomy (NCBI): domain Eukaryota; kingdom Metazoa; phylum Chordata; class Actinopteri; order Cichliformes; family Cichlidae; genus Neolamprologus; species Neolamprologus brichardi. The sequence goes on along the minus strand of NC_142108.1, from coordinate 30,787,809 downwards.
TAGGAAAACTGTGCTTTCTTGTTATCTGCACAGACATACAGAGAACGATGCTTTCTAAAAGGCAAAGGCTTGCTAAGTTATGTAGGCACTAAATGGTAAATGGCCTGTATTTGTATAGCGCTTTTCTCGTCCCTAAGGACCCCAAAGCGCTTTACACAACCAGTCATCCACCCATTCACACACACATTCACACACTGGTGATGGCAGCTACATTATAGCCACAGCCAACCTGGGGCGCACTGACGGAGGCGCTAATGATATCTGCAGTTTGTCTATAAAATGTTAAAGTACAACATTTTTACTCAGTTAATCAACATTAGTACTGACTGCACTGATCTACCACTGGTCCCAAATCTAAAATTGACTCAATTTCACCAAATAACAAAAACATAAGAAGAAGAAAAAATTGGTACATTGCACCAAAAAATAGCTGCACTCAAAGTTGAAACCATTGATATCATTGAATATTGGAGAGGATACCACAACAAATGTCTCAGTGATTGGCGGATGTAGCCTATAGATTCCAACCACCATAATTTACGTCCCACGGAAATGACCAAATTTTGCTACTAAAGCTATACAACAGTTCTCAAATAGCACCATGACAGAAATGGATCTAGGATGGCAAGAGCAGCAGCACAAAGTGGTGGAAAAGAAGGAAAAGGTGGCTTCTGATTTGGAGCTACAAGCAGTTTAAACTGTTAAGCACTTGAATCCACAGCTGCAGATGCAGGGGAACTAAGATTCAGCAAGGATTTGCACTGAGACACTTTCCACTCTAAGGAGACCAACGACAGGTTGGAAAGCTTTCCACAGACCTCTAGACCAAGCTAATTCTTTCTATAATAAAAGAATTAGAAACTAGACTTCAGAATGGTAAATGGCCTGTATTTGTATAGCGCTTTTACTAGTCCTCCCTAGGGACCCCAAAGCGCTTTTACACACCCAGTCATCCACCCATTCACACACTGGTGGAGGCAGCTACAGTTGTAGCCACAGCTGCCCTGGGGCAGACTGACAGAAGCGAGGCTGCCATATCGCGCCATCGGCCCTTCTGGCAAACACCAGTAGGCGGTAGGTGAAGTGTCTTGCCCAAGGACACAACGACCGAGACTGTCCGAGCCGGAGCTCGAACCAGCAACCTTCCGATTACAAGGCGAACTCCCAACTCTTGAGCCACGATCGCCCCGAACACAAGACAACAACTATTTCCCCCAAAAAAGGAAAAAACACTTCATTTTTCTGAAGGCTGACAAGGTTCCAGCTTTTCAGCCTTCAAATTATTAGAGCACAGTATAACTATTAGAGTATAGTATATAAATAAAAAGATATCCCATTAGATCTATTTATTGCAATCAATGAACAGATAAACTACAAACCATCAAGCATCGCTGTGCCCAAAACATTAACGAACAGTGCTAATGGCTTCCATTTTTTTGGTCAAAGCATGGCCGAACGAAGGACATTCACTGCGCTTTACACGAGAAAATCGTTGGAGATGTTTTGCAATCACAGAAGCTATCTGCTATTTGTGCATGTAAACACTGATGCTATCTCATGCATGAGGAAGGGGCTCCCTTTCACTGCGTCTCAGCCCTAAATTCCAGGCGGTATCTCCATGCAGTGATCAGCGATGCGCAGGGAGCACATGCACATAAAGCACAGACACAAACTTTCACTCGCTCAGGCGCACAAACACAGTGTACACACTGCAAAAATATTTACACATAACCTGTCATATATAACTAAACAGATGCAAATGTGCACAAAGGTACGGAGCAGCAAGCATACAGACACACGCTGAGAGAAGCGGGCGGTTGGCTCAGACCCACAGACCCGGTGTGACGAACACAATGAGAAGGGCACAGTTTACGTCAGCAGCAGCAGTGAATGGCTCGCTAAAGACACACACACACACACAGAGTTGATCCTTCTCCATTACTGGGAGGTTTTTCAGGCCAGAGTTTTCACTGCTTGTTGGCTCGTGCCACGTTACATCTGGACAACGTCAAGGGAATCGGGTGAGGACATTGTCTGAAGTTCTCACATGTAGCAGACGGCAGAAGACAGTCAGCGTGGGATATTTTCTCACTCAGGCGTAGGAAAAAAAGCATGAGGAGGCAGGACACGAGGCCTACATGCATTCAGATATTACACTGACGAATCGATAGCAGTTAATGTTTGTTTAGACTTTACATTTTTTGGATATTCTCAGATGCACCTTTGTCGATCAAGGTTCAGAACTGCAGTAAAGTAAAATAAAGCGAAGTAAAATGCTAATGCATGAACTCAAAAAGATTACACTTCTACTATTGTTTCCTACAGAGAAAAAAAGGAGGCAGTTGAGATGGAAAAAATCTGGTGGCAGTGATGCTGCTGTGCAGCGTATGACTCAAAGTCTGTGTGTGGTATTCGTGTCCTTCTTTCTCCTTTATAGAAGAAGGATTGGGGGGAAATTAAACGCAATACAAAAGACAGAACGACAGAAAGACAAGCGGCAGGGAGGTAAAGAAAATGAGAGTGACAAACAGAGACAAAGGAAGAAAATCAAGTTGATGGAAGAAGAAGAGATGGAAAAAAGAGAGGGAGCAGAGTTGAGGCACATGCTTGAGCAGTCCTTTTGACTGACAAGAGAAGGGCCGCAGGCCTATTGTTGAACCCTCATTCCTCACTGTATTGTCTGACCTTATAAATGCACGGTCGCTGGGAAAAATGGCAAACACTGCAAGTTCTCTCTCCTGTTTTTTCTAGCACTGCAGAATTATCTTGCTTTTGTGACTTTCAAACAGGTCAAGAAACTGTTTCTGATATCCTTCAGCTCTATAACATAAATACTCCTTATTTATTACTCATTCTCATTTTTCAGTTCAGCTGTAAATTCCATATAAAGTTATGCTACTTAATTTATGTTTCAGTTGGCGTTTATCACAAATGTCTTCTAAAGACCTTCCTCTTATTTAAGAACTTCTTGATCCATGTCCACTGACTAGTTGCTTAGGTGGCAGAGTATTTCCTGGCAGGAAACAGCAACTTCCTTCACTAGTTAAACCACGGCAACCAGCTAATGCTTGGTTTACGCACAAGCAGGGGTAGTGTGAAGACAGTCCGCAGGCAGACAGGCACACAGGCACGTGCATGTTAAGTGGAAGGTGTCCTGACAAATGCAGCTTTAGCCGATGGGCATCTGCTCAAAGTGTTTGTGCCTTTTGGAGCACTTCAACTGACTATTTGACTAACATTAGGTTTGTGCTTTAGTTGTGGTGAGTGAAAGTTTAGCATTTTATTAGCTTGTTTCTTAGCCCTAATCTGCCAACGTGCATTTTAGCTTTGCAGCCGTACAGTTTACAAAATGCAACTCGCTAACCAAGCTAGCAAGAGGCTAAAACACACATTGGCACTCCATTCTTTCATCAGGTATCTTCAGGATGGAAAAATCAACATGAAAACATTGAGTCCACACGCAACAGGCTGCATCACACTTGCTTCATATGGCGTGCACTAAAGCACTCCTAAACCCACAATTTATTTTAAATTGCTTTAAATAAATGAAACAAAGAAGACGGAATATATGAATAAGTGAACTTTAGAGCTGTTTTTCTGCCTTTGTACAGACCCCGCTGCCTAAACCAATGAGTTTACTGGACAGACATAACCGTAACCAAGCATTCATGTTAGGGCTGCCACGATTAGTTGACTAGTCACGATTATGTCGACTATCAAAATCGTCGACGACTGATTTAATAGTCGACGCGTCGTTTGAAGCTTTGTAAGATCACAAAAGACGCAGGAATAAGTAGTAGGATTTAAGAGTGTAATAACGGACTGAAACAGAAGATGGCAGCACTGCATGTACAAGGATGCCAGCTGCCGTTAAACCCCGAAGAAGAAGAAGCAGCGCAGCCCAGCTCAGTTTCCAACAATGGCGGCAGCTAGTTAGTTTTAATATTACTCTTATTATTCTTTCTGGGTCACAAAATAAACGTTTAACATATTTTCAGGCGAGAATGTAGCTGTGTAAACCTCAAATATCTGCTCAGTTTATCAAGACACCACATATTTTCAAAAGCGCTCCGACGTTTTCGGAGATGTCTGTTACCCACTAGCTCGATAGCTAGCCGGGGGCTAGGCTAACTAGAGCCCGTGAGAACACCGGACTCCCGGCAAATCGTTTTCAAACCCACCGCTGTCTTTCGCTACTCAGGTTAAATATATATAAGTCACTTAGATAACTTAAAAATGTTATTGTTTGGCTTTTTTTTAGTATTTTATTTGTTCCTGAGTAAATCGGTTTGGCTGAGATTAAAGTTATAGTTTTTACACAGCTGAATAAACGTCAAGCAGACAACTGATTATCAGAAGTGTGAGATGCTCGAGAATTTACTCCGGTGTCCTGTTATATTTTAGATAGCAAGGAGTTTATTAAACTTCACCGAAACAATCTGCAAATTTCATTAAAATTTAACAAACTATCATCTTGTCTTTATTTTTAGTTAGCACATACCTTAAACACTTAAAGCTGTAAGCTATTGATAGTTATATAAGAGCAGATGCTGCTGGTGCAATAAGCTGTACGTTTTACGTCCAATGGATGATGATCTGATTAGTCGACTAATCGCAAAAATAATCGGTGACTAGTCGACTATCAAAATAATCGTTTGTGGCAGCCCTAATTCATGTGTATGTAAATACAGCAGTACCCAAATTCTAACGGTAAAACCAAACAGGAACTAACAGGGAGTAAAATCAATACAAATCTATAGTATGGCCAACTAAGTATCTAAGTTTTAGTATAGAGGTAATAGCTACAGATGTAATACAAAAATTACATGGAAAATCCTTTCTTTTTATCCATATTACACAAGGCTGTGTACAAGGAAAAGAAAAATTCCACCTGTGCAATGGAGAAAAGAAAAAAAAGCCTCCCCTTGGGTCACCAGACGTTTCTTATTCATTACGAGCTACAAAGCATAACAAAGAGAAGGCTTCTAGCCCTTCATCTGCCTCTTCATTCCATCGCTCCCTCTTTTCCTCCAGCTCTTCATGGAGAACAGAGAGGGGAATCATTCAGTGGCTGAAAAGGTTAAAGTCTAGCTGTAGGCTGGAGTTCCTGCGTCTGCCAGGGGCACCTGAAGAGGGGCAAACATTTACCAGCTAAGAAAAGGGGGGGAGAAAAAAAAATTAACAGCCTGCCCGAGAGCTGCAGGGTCTGCGGTGAGTGGTGGTGTAGGGCCCTTGGAGAGTTTGTCTTGTAATTGAGTCAATTGTTGACCCCCTGTTCACGCTGCCTCTGCAAATCTTGTGAGGAAAAGCCTGCCGAATAACTAATGTTCTCTCTCTTTCTCTCCCTCCTGCTCTTCATCTATCCATCTCCCGCTCCTCTTCACTTTCCCCCTTTCCTCCCGTTGCTTTCCGTTGTCTCGGGAGGATAATTGTGCTGCGAGTACAAGGCACCCATTTAGGGCGGGGAGGACTGTTCAGGGATCTGCTGAGGCTTACAATCTTCTTTTCACCCCAAATCTTTCTTACCCAGAGCTCTCACTCTCTCGTCTCTCCTGCATTCTCTCCCTTTTTCATTCCTGCTTTTGTTTGCACCGTGGGATGAATTTTAATCACTCCACTCTCCACCTCCAATCTCAGTCGCGCCCCCCCCTCCTCATTTTTTCCCTCTTTCCCGAGCCTGGCCACTCAGTCCCGGTTTCCAAGTTGCATATCCAGCACCACAGCACCTTCTCTGCTTGCCACTCCTCCTCTGATCATCTCCTTGCAAGTTCCGACACAACCGGAACACAGACGAAGCCCTTTGATGATCAGAAAAAGAAAAAAGCACGTTATTTGTGACTCCAGGTTTTAGTGCGGGCCAACTGTCTCTCACCGGGACAGATGTGATTTGAGAGTGAAAGAGAAACAAGGTGAGAATGACAAAGAGAGGGGGGAGGTGTGGTGGCACAGAGAGAGGACAGAGAGAGGAGCATCGCATTCTGTTTGTGAAGAGCGATCATTTTTAAATGCCTCCTTCATTCGAGAACACTTTGTTTGCACAAGGGCTCTGCTGTTGTGCTGCCATTGAGGCAGCTTATCCCGAGGGACGGTGCAGGCCAGGCAAACTGTTGTTATTCACATTTCACACATGTACTAATTAGCAGGTCCTCTTAAAAAGAAAAGTGCTTTATTACAGCTTTAAAAAGTGAGAGTAAAAGTGTGTTAGCATAAGAAATAAGTAAAAGATAAAAGTCAACCATGGCAAACACATGTCACACTTCCCGACAAGCTAAATATCCTTCATTTCCTTTCTTTGGCCTGCACATTTGTCTCACTCTCTTATTGGCCGGCATCAGATAAAGACAATAATAAATTGATTATTATGTGATTATTTGCGGTGACACGATCAGTCAGTCTTATAACTTTCATTACAAAGCAGACAACACAAACTCTTCTTGAGCCTTATGGTACTGTTATTGCTGAAAAGCAAGTTTACAAACTTAAAGTACTTTTACTTAAATAATTGTAGTTAACCCTTTAAGACCTACCATAGAACCAAGTCCGCCAGAGCTTATATTATATTTTTACATGCTGTGGAGCCATTTTTGGGAGCATTTCAAGTTGATATACATCAATACAACCATTATAGCCCAGATTTTAATAATATGTCTGCATTAAGTGCATAGTAATTACATAAATTGCAAAAAAGTGCAATAAAGTACAAAAAAATTGAAAATCGTTTTTGTTTTTTTAACATATATTTCTAGTTAGAGAAATTTAAGAGGCTTATCCCTCAAAACTGTAAATACAAAAAAGTTGCACAAAATAGTTTCCCACCACAGGAAATTTATTTTAAGTGTCTTCATAGTTTTATTTTTGAAATACACCAGTTTTTATATACTGCAGGAAAAACGAAAATAAATATTATAATGCAAATTTGCAAAAAAGCAGCATATGCATCAAAATAAACTATTTCCAGCAGTGCAATATGAGTCCTAAGCATCCCAGAAACCACACAGAAAGTCATAAAGTCAAACATAACTTTTAAAAACACCAGTATAAGCTCATGAGGCCCTGATGGTAAAAAACTACATTTCCGCGAAATGACGTCACTTCCGGTTTCGGGCAGGTAATGGCGGACATGCAAAAGTTCGCACTGACGTCTATTCCAACGTAGGAAGTGTTACGAACAGCTGATCGGATCGGCAAAGCGTGTTTCTGGAATATTATGTTTTTGTTGCTGCAAGCACATTTTATGCAGTTTTTGCAAAGCTATATGTGGAAGGAAACTGTGACCGAGGACAAGCTGATGGCATAAGATGTAAGTACAACTCCTCCGGTTTCATATGCAAAAAAAATTATTGCGCTAGCTTACATGGTTGCAGAGCTACCGGGATTTAAAAATAGTTACGCAAAACAGAGCGTGCTGCTCCAACCGGTTTTAAAGGGCTAAGTACTTGAATAGATCTTTATAAAGGTACTCCAACAACTCTCTCTTCTTCTAGCTTATTTCTTCCATTTTTTCTGATTTACTCATTCTGATACATTTACAAAGACGAAGCTTATAAAACATGTGATAAACTTAAAATGGACTTTTAGGGTCACAGTTATGGAATAAAGTGACTGAGAATCAGAATCAGAATACTTTCATAATCCCTAAAGACATTATGTACATGATTGAAAAGAAAGAGCACTCTAAGTAAAGGACAAAGAAATAAGTAAGAAAACGTTAAGCTAAAGAGAAAAAGCAGGAGCAACAGTGTCAACAGGGTGCATGCTGGTTGATGCATTTGTTTGTTCTTGTTATTTCATCACATCCTGAATGAATTTAAATACTTTTGTATATAGTTAATTGAAGAAAGATTGTTTAAGATGCCATCCATTGAAATCCTGCCTATATAAAGACTTTATAAAGAAAGAGCATCATTTCAGTAAAGTCAGAAGACTTCAATATTAAGGGTTTAACCACAGAAACGTTTAAGTTAAGGTTTTTAATTTTCAGGAATGCATATAAAAAAGTTCAAGCGGATCTGCAAATAAACCCAGTTACACAAGAGCTTTCAAGACTAAACCACTCAACAGTCTAACATGGAATAAAAATGCTTCTTCCAAGTAATCAAATTAAGACATTAACGCTGTAAAAGCACTCATTTAGCTTAATATATGCTTGTACACACAATTAACCACTTGTTGTGATTAAGTAGTTTTATTCAAAATTCTAACAGATTTCTTTCTGAATATATAACTTCAAATGGTGCTAGCATATTATGGCTTTTAAAGTCAAGAATCTCAATAGCACCAGATGCTACGGTGTTTACCTTTAGTTTTAGGATATCAGCATCCAGTCAGCATAATTGTTTACAGCTCTTTCATCTGTTGTTCCTCAGGGAGAGTCAACTCCTAACTGCCTCTCTCTGCCTCTCCTTCCTCCTCTCTCCACTAACCACGGCCCTCCTTGTGGAGTGTTTGTTAGGAAATCCTGAACAAACCGTGGCTGTTTGTTCTCTCTTTGTCAATGACAGGTTTTTATAGACTTCTACTATTGACAATCGTGTGACTCCTGTTGGCCTCACACAAGCTGGATAACACTGTGCAAATAGGTATATGTACACACACATTCACAATCTGCCCCGAAAAACACTCAAAACTGTGTCCGAATCACCCAGAGGTCTTTGCTGGTGGCAAGAGGAGATCAATTAGAAAGGGAAGGATTTATATCGATATGCATATACTGCTCAGTTGGAATCATCCTCAAGCAAGAAAATCAAACCGCTTAATGCTGCAGTTTAAGGGACCTTTTAGGAACACAGTAAGGAAACACACGGAAATTTGTGCAGTATTCCTTCAGCAAACCCAGTTATTATGCTGCTGAACAACTTCACAGCTCTTACATTTTATTTGAACTATATCTGCTGACCGGCATCAACAGCCAGTACTGGCCTGTCACAGACATATATCAGTATGTATATCTGACATGTTCCAACCTGAAAACTCTTTACTGACAGAACCTGAAGCAGAAATCGTATTATCGAGTTATGTCAAGTAGAGTGGCTTCGGGGAGATAACTTGTGAAATACATGGCTAGAGTTAATAAACAATAAATGTATAATTTTTCCTTTTCGATAACACAAACATGCTGTTTGCGGTGGACTTGTGCTTCTGTAAATCTACACCGTAAGTATGTCAAACCATGACCAACGCCACCAGCAAAAGGTGACCCATTCAGTATTGTCATTTCCTCCTATGCATTTCTTTGTGAGGAAGACTTTGAGCTAGACGGGCTATCGGTAAACTCTTGGACTATTTGCTGCTTATGTGTTTGGGAACTATGGAAGCTCAATTGTGGAAATGGATTTATGCTTTGGGAAATAGTTACTGCATTTAAGTTTAAAAAATTATATTGATATTAAAATGAATGTTTAAGTTTGAATAAATTGTTTATGTAGATTTATGTTAATTAATACTAAAAATAGTTACCCCAAATCCTTGGTTAAATCTTAAAATCAGTGTATCTTAAAACTAGTGTAAATATGTTTGGTTTAATTTAAGGAAAATAATTCTTTGTAAAAGAAAATCCTTGGTTAAAGTCTCTATTAAAATGTATACTTTAAAAATGTAATTGTTTATAAAAAGTGTAAAATGCAAGGTAGACACATTTTGTGTATTTAAGAACCACAGTTTATTTCATCTTCGTTGTTTGAAATTATTCAGCTCTGTGATTAAAAACCAATGAATGTAAAACTAAAACTGGGTTAAATGATAGTTTAGACAAAAGTATTTAGCTTTAGCTATGTTAAATGGCTTTACTGAAGTGTATATATTTTTTATTTCATTTGTATTCTGTATAATGCATTTAATTTATCTGAATGATTAATGAAATGTTTTTTTATTTTTTGTGTTGAAAGGTTTTTCACCTATCAGCTATCTAACTAGCTGGTCAAAATAAATTGAGTGAAATTCAAAGTCTGGTCTTTTTCAAGTGTGGGGACCTCACAGACAGAACACTTGACAAATAAATTACATAGTTTCATTTAATTTTGACATTTTATTTGGAAATACCAACGGCAGTCAACAGGGTGAATGGTGCAGATACCTGACGTCCACCTCCCTGGAAATGTAACTACATGTCAGGTCAACACAGACCGCGACTATTATGATACTTCCTGTGCATTTCCAAGTACTTTTTGCCACAGTTTTTTCATTTTAACTGTGAGAGAATAACAATCATCGCCTCGATATAAGGAGTAATAATCAAAGTCTCAATATAATAACTCACAAATTACAGAGCTGCTGAAACGATTGGAAGGGATGCGAGGGAATGTACAAAGATGGCGGAAAAATAGAGAGAGGAAAATATGTTTACCCCTGAAAAAGACTGACGACAACAAAGAGTGGGGAACAAAGAGTGGGGGAAAAAAGTCCCCGTACTTTGTTTCTATCTGCTGGTACTACATAAAACACCGGGACACAACCACACGGTAATTACCACATAATGCACCAGCACAATCTCACTTACGTAGGTTACATCAGCTGTGTTAGACAGGCTAAAATCTTTGCAATGAATAACATTATATAAAGGCTTAAGCTAAAATAATGTAACTAACATGATAGCTTGCGGTTGCATTGGGTTCACATTCCAGCCTGTGTCCTGTCAACAAAATAAAATGTTAACATTTTAAATAAATGGCCTCCCACTGAGTACCTCTACTGCTATTGGTACTGATCACTAGATTTCTGGTATCGTGACATCTCTAATTGACCTTAATGAAACACAGCGACAGTGGCCTGTCACCACTGCCATCAACAACAAGACGTCAAGTATGAATTCAGTTAAATGAAACGGCAGCGAGAAGGACTCTCCAGATTCTTTTACTGTGACTCAGAGCAAAAAGAAAGCTGAAAAAAAGGGATCGTGCAAGCGACTGAGAGAAAGCGAGAGAGTGAGAAAGAGGTTGACAAAAACACACTGGGAGTGAAGCAGAGCTTCTGTGTCAATGGGGGAGATCATGGATGCCAGCAGGGGTCTCAGTCTTCAGGACAATAGACCCCCAACTGAGCCAAGACCCTTAATACCCATACTCCCATTTCACACATCTTTGCAAAGCACCCATACAACCCACATCCATCTCTACCCCCCCGGCCTACATGCTCTGGCAGCTTGGAGACAATGGCGTGAAACTCCAAGTGGTGCAGCAAGGGGGCCGTTGGGAGGACTCATACATGAGCCATCAGGACACCTTGTCTTTGTGTATTGTAAGATAATAGCAACATCTCAGGAAAACCAGTAGAAGCTTCCTCTGTCCTGGAGTGAGCTGTTAAGAATGACCGGGGCATCAAGTGTCAGTGATAAATGGATCATTATCATCTGATCTAAGGTGAAGTGTGGACCTCATAATGAGTCTCTGTGTTAGGATCACAGCTGCCATTGAGAGCCTGTTGTGCTGCCACTTAAATGGCTGCTGCGACTGCTTGGTGACGTTCAGCATTGGGAGATTCTTCTGGGATACAGTTGGTTTTGGAATAAAAAATGTCCTCAGTGTCCACCTGCCAAAGCATAATTTCGTTTTTTTTTCCTGTCCCCCAAAAAATGTAAAAATCTCACATCGACTGCAGACAAACATCTTAAAATCTTTTGGGTGTGATCGGGTCAGCGTAACGAAAGAAACATGCAAATATTTCTCTTATGCAAAAAGAAAACATGTTGAAAAAACTCATCGTTGGGAGTGGGGAGGAAAAATATACCTCAACATCCTGGGCAGCTCCAAGGGAATTCTGGCTCAGACCCAAACGCTGGAAACAGGGTGAAGAAGGCCAGGCTTTGTGGAGTAATGTAGCAGGGAGCACACTGAGGGGCCTTAACTAAGAAATGATTTGCTTTGGCAAAAATTTGAGTTTTTGCAAAAAAAACCCCCAAAAAACACTTTTAAAACACCTTCGGAAAATAAAAATGTTTGTGTGCACATTTCATTTTCCCACCTAATTCCCTAAAACGAATCCTTTGACAAGTCATTATTTGCTTTTTGCTCTTAAGAAAGCTCCCTGCATCTGCACCACTTGGGCATTATCCGGGTAACAAACTTTAGTCACGACCTAGCTTAGCTCCACTAGCCTCTCAACTCGGCTACTGCCCTCCACTCAAGTAGACCCCCTCCTCCATTTACAAGGCCCTTCAGTCGTCGGCCGGTTGCTAGACAATGTGCTTGGTTATGTGGGTTATGTAAAGACCCTCCTGCACACAAAAGCCAATGTGGGCGCCTGTTATGTGCAGCTCTTCAGAGCCCCGGGTCAGTTAGCAGAAGAGTTCTGGCACTAACACTCCAAGTTAAAAACGTTTGCTCTTCAGCGTGTTTATGGAGAGGAGAGGAGAGGAGGATCAGTGAAATATCTTCTTCTTAGTAGTTTCACTTCCTGTTAACTTCCAAACCCCCGTGGACTGAGGTTAAAACAACCCCCTTCTTGACTTCTGGGTGTATTCGTTTGTGTTAGTAAAGGTGAACGTGTGTGCACATATGTGCATGCATGTTTATATATACACTGGGATTATGCAGCTCTGCTTCTTGCTTATCTCACAGAAACACAATATTTTTGCAATCATTTCCTCTAAATTGGCCAGTATCAAATATCCAATTCCTTACACACTCAAGATGCTATTAAGTAGAACTAGTAGAAAAAATAATGTCTTCACAGTGTTAAAACTAAACTTTAGTCACTTTTATCACAGAGCACTTTCCCTTGATCAGACATAGTGACAGTTTCTTAAGATTTCCATCATAGCACAAGTCTGTGACAGCATATAGTAAAATGCAACCAGAACTGTGAATATCTGAAGCCATTTTCACAAGTTAACCTCAGACCAATTTTCCAGAGTTCTAACATTTTGCACCAGACAGCATCTTCACTCCCTAAACCACCGTTCAGGCCGGCATAGAGAGTGCATATCGGAGCTGCGTGTACTAAGGAGGTGGTCAGTAAAAGCTCCTTTACTGTGGCAGACATTTGCCTTCACACGCAGCTCTGTCAGGAGACATCTACATCATTTTGAGGCTGCAGCGCACACATTAAAACAGCTTTGGCCCAGTCACATAGGCCGGGGACCCCACTGCCAACCACCACTTGCTAAAGAAAAATGTGTATTGCCCGACCACTTGGTGGGTGCTTGCTGACTATGGCCGACAGTCGCTGGGTACAAAGAAAGTGCTGCACTAAAAACCTCGTTGCAACTGGCCGCTAGGAGATTGCCACGGTAACCCACAGTTTGGATAGATGCATGGTGACTCATCAACCGCTTGACAAGTGGTAGTGAAACTCAAGAGCGTGACACAAAATGTTGCACTTTTTCTAGGTTTTGCTACAAATCAGGCGGCAGTTTGCAAGTGTTTGCAGACAAGTCGTTATTTTCCATGAAAACTACGTGCAATTGTGGAAATCTGCTAGCAATCAAAGCATTCACAAGTTTTGGTGCAGCACCATCATTGCAACTGAGGAATTCTCAGCAACCACTCGCCACTACAGACAGCACATGTATGAAGGAAAAAATGTAACAAAGGGGGGAAAATCTGTGCAATATTGGACCAAATAAAACTATCAGCAAAAAGCTTTTACATTTGAATAAAAGCATAAAGAAAGAGAAAATTCACTTCCAGTTAGATGAAACCACAAATTTTACACCAACAAGGCCTCAACTTTCAGCCGGCTGTGGTTCTCTTAGTTTCCCATTTCATATATCATATGCCATTAAAATGTTTAATTCCATACTAGTAAATATAAATTACTTACAGTGTTGGTTTTTCACTTGGAGTGTTTATGATAATGCGCTCGTGTCAGCGACTTTATTCTGGATTAGTCTGTGAAAGGAAGCACAGCATCTGTCGGTGCACAAAGGTGACAGCAGACAGCGAGAGCCCTCCAGGCAGTGACACGGTGGTAAGCCACATACCTCAGACACACCACAAGCCTTCTCTGATGGCCAACCAGCAGGGGCAGAAGCACTGAGGCAAAGTGCAACGCTATGTATGTGTTCAGCACAGAGACACACGGTTTTGCTTACACAGTTATACACATACATTGAATTGATGTTTGCACACCACAGTGTCTCCTAACATACTGCCAGTAAGTGATCAGACATGAAGGGGGACCCACATAAACATGCCAAAAGCCCGACTGTGTGAAATTACACAACTGAACACTTTGGTTTGAGGAAAAACCACAGAATTCGTTTACAGAATAAAAAAAATAAAAAAAGAGTGAATAAAATACGACTGATGACATTTGTTAATGTGACAACTTGTTTTTCAGAAGAATATCGTGTTTGTCACACTCCCAAAAACAAAAAAGAAATATTAAAGCTTAAATAAATATTCTTATGATTCACTCTTGGTTTGCATTATTTAAAAAGTAAATACGGTGGCCCAGGAATCGTCAGTGTGCATGTTTACTGTGTTTCTGTCTTGTAAACAGTAAATCAATATTTTGTGGGAGTCAGCAGACAAACAGGCATAACTGAAGATGCCAGCTTGGGCTTCGGGAAGTTTAAAAACATTAACTCATTACTTGGATTTCGTGAGCATAAAATCTTTATCTTAGTCCGAGGGATTACCAGTTACACGCTAATAAAGAGGCCCGTGTGTAAGTTGTGTATATATACACCGTTTATTTTCCATTGCAACAAGAGAGTAAATGTTTTACAGTCTTTTAAATTTCAGACACTTTTTTCCGCTGCTCTCCCACAAATAAAACCTACAAAGACAAAGTGTGTTTAGACAACCTGAGATGAACCTGGACTGCAGTGAACTCCTAATTGAAATTTCCATCATGTCCTAGACAGTCACCTCCACCCACAGAGAAAGCGCCCGTATCTCTGAAACATCTAAACACACACACGTATAGGCGCTTACATGCGCGTGCTCTCACTCCGACACCCCATTGCCCTCACACAAACTCAGTCTGACAAGCTGGAGCATGTGTGACCGAGCACGCTGGCTGGAAACAGACATCTCTGTGCCCCGAGGCTCGGCCCTATCCCACAGGAAGCCGGAGTGTGAGCCGGGACACACAAGACGAGGGAAGGAGGAAGACGGGGAGCAGCCGCAAGGATTCGGCTCACCATTTACTGGAACATGTCGGTTCTTTTGTAATTATAACACTGATTTGTTGGGGTGAGTTGTTAAGTAACTTGATTATGATTGAGAGGAACTGAGACGCAAGGCGAAAACAAGAAGTGCTGCATTACTTCGAAGCAAATCTTTGAGGGATGAAAAGTGGATCCATCCAGGACTTCAAGAAAAGTTTGAGAAAAGGTTAAGCTGAATTACTCTGACACAGTGAAGAGGTCGTAGTTTTACTTTAGCTGTTTTCTGTATTTGTTCTCTTTCCAGTGTTAAAACCACAGATTCCTAACTGTAACCTCATTTCCAAGTAAACAAAGTCTTTTTTCCATTTCAATTTTTTTTCAGTCAGAAAAGATTGCCCCACACTCACAAATGATGATGATTTGAGTGATTTGAGATATTAGTGACTGATTATATAAGAGAGCATTTAAAGTCACAACCTGTGACTTTGTTGACCACAAAATAATAAATACCCCCAAAGATGGCAGCTGCAAAGAGTGTTGTCCCATCTTTACCAGCTCAATTCCCACTTCTCCGGTTTTCTAGAATTGTTTCGACCTGTTGATTTCAGTACAATTCAGTCATTGTTAAATCTGGTTATTAGGCAACAATTTGGTATTCTGAAAGGGGAAGGAGCGTATTCTCGCCCCTAAAAATAAAAAGGCAAGCTTACAAGCAACACAATGCACCTTTGCTGGATTATATAAATGTCAAATTTTGCAGCGTCACTGATATTTAAGGTAGGGCTGGGCGATATATCGAGTTTTTAAAAAATATCGATATATTTTCATACGAGATATAAGATGTGACAATATCCTTTATATCGATATAGTCTATGTTACGTTATAATTATACTTGTGGAGCCACAAGTTTGCCTCTCTTTCGTCCACTTTTGTCTCTGCGCAACGTTACTCGGCCTCGCCTCTCCTTCACTGAACACAACTCCCCCCTCCTCCCCCATAGCTTCACCTGCAGGCAGCGACAAGATGGACACGGCAAATCTCCGTTAGCGAGTTGTGGGGCTGGACGGCGTCAACTTGTTAGCGAGCTAACCGCGCTAACGAGCTAACCATGCTAACGACAGCCCACAGGGGCTGCACGGCCTAAAATCCCTTCATTTTCTCAAAAGTTGACAGCGCGCCTTATGTATGAATTCTGGTTGTGCTTACTGACCGCGAACCGATTTTAGGTGGTACACGGCGCTCAGCAATCTGTCAAAAAATGTTTTAGTACGACTTTGCTAAGCTACGGAGATGCAGCGCTTGATGGATTGTCGGAGCATTACGGCTACCGTAGTCTGGAGCCTCGCGGAGTGATACGTACTGTGCTTCAGCGTAATATTACTGTATTGTGTGTGTATACGGGCCATAAATGGCACCTGTTAAGAGACATGGTTACAAAGAGGATTTCAAACTCAAGGCTGTCAGTCACGCAGTAGAAGTTGGGAACAGAGCAGCTGTGAAATCTGTCTTTGTTACTATGCTCAGCGTCTGTTAGTTTACATTTTGACTGCACGATTATGAGCTTTTTGTTATGCACAAAAACAACATTGTTTTCTTTTATTTATGGAGCATTATTATTTAATAAATGCTCATAATTTCTTTTTGAGTAATTTCTTCATGTAAATCTATGCTGTATGTAAATAAAAATGCCTGTGTGACATCTGGGACACAGTGTGACTTATGGCTTTAAAAAAATATCGAGATATATATCTTATATCGCCACCCAGCTAAAAAATATCGAGATATGAATTTTGGGTCATATCGCCCAGCCCTAATTTAAGGGTGACTTTGCTGACACGATCTCAGATTTATCCCTTGTCCTCTCAGCAGCTGCTATACAGAGTACTTTCACGAAGGCTCACTTGTTGTTGAATGAAATGTTTCACACAAAGCTCATGAGTTCAAAGTCTGCACTGACTGACTCTTAGCATCTGATAAAAGCCCAACAGTGCACCCAAAAGTTCAACTAATCACCAACAACTTCCTTCCTCGCACAACATCCACATCTGGGACCCTTCGCCCACTCTGTAAGCCCAGTGCGCCCAGACATGTGCACACGGCACCTAACATTCGCACATACACAAAACCGAACGCACAAGTGCTCACCACATTTCTGCTGCACAGCTGCGTGAGAAGACACGAGTCGATAAATAATGCCTTTGAATGGGATCCTGTGGGTTTCTGTCGTTTGAAACTTTGAACATCCGCCGACTGTTCCCTACAGCATAACAAATTTCCCTTCGCGTCCCAAATGAAATGCTGCCCTTACGACACCGAGAACACACAGACGAGCGTGCATCTGTCGGTCTGTCAGCTGGCCCGAGCTTTAAACGGCGTACAGGTGCCAGCAAATAAGGGCCAATAAACGGGCTCCAGCAGAACAACTGCCTGACCTGTCCTGAATAGAAATGACAAAGCAAAAGGTTTAACTGCAGCAGACGGGAAAGTCCAACAAAGTCACAGCCTGCTGCTGCTTAGTCATCAGATTAGGCCTGCAGTGAGAGTGCACGGTAATATGTTAATTCAGAAATATTCTTTATCAGATTATAAAGAAAAGGGATTAGAGGATCAGTAGACTGTAAACTACGTGGAACTATGCTTTATACACAACTTATCTAAACTTTAATCAAAATAACAGAGGAGACGTTCATGTTAGTGAAGCTAATCTTATATATGGTGAACTTACAAGCTCAAGAAAGCAAAATGCAGCTAACACCATCCAAATGATTACGCTCAAACGCTTTCATTTTACTACAAGACCACTTACTTTAACGAGGACTATTAAAGAAACATCTTTAATAAAACTGTCAGTGTTAAAACCCGGCCTTTATTTACTAATAACGTCATAAGAAGAAAAAAGCATGTCTGTGTAAGCAGATTTATCTAGAAATAGGATTTAAAAATGCGCACACACAGGCACATTGTGACATGCATAAAGATATCTGGGAAAAAAAGATCTAAACACCTTGGCAGTATTTTTCATTCATTCTGTAGGGAAGGGGGCTGCAGCGTTTCATGCATGCACTGGGTGAAAAGCTGGGAACCACAGGTTGCCAGACTATCACAGTGAGAATCCACAGCGTCGTACGTGGGGTGAGAACAGAAAAGTGAGCGTGGATCCCTGTTGACTCTCTGTGTATTCATCTGAGCCCGGTCCCATAAGCCCGACATAAATGCCCAGCATGGTACTGCGATTCCCCCCGCAGCCCAAAGACCAAGAAGCGCAGTCTCACAGCCTCTTCCTTTCACTGTACCCTGCCCTCTCTCTGCTTCTGCCCAACAATGACAGAAAGACAGTGTCTCACCCCCCAGCTACTCTTCCGTTGTCTCACGCTCTCCTCAAACTTCTGCTAGCAGGTGCAATACTGTGGCAGCTCCGGTCCCACAGGCTAGCCCCACTGCACCACCCCTCTGGCATAAAGACAGTGAAAAGACATTGATGAGAACAAGAAGAGGAGGATGAGAGAACAACAGCTACAGACCTGAAACAACAACAGCTGTGACAGTCACATTGTCATTCCAACATTTGTTTCACGCCGAGTGCAGCGGCAGGTCAGTTCACGGCATGGGAAGCTGCACAATTTGCATCCAGAGCTCCAGACATATCAAATATAGTATATCAAATCAGAACAGCAGACAATAAGTAGTCGCAGTTAATGGTTTGTTTTCATTGTTTTTAAGCTGTGGTTTACGTTTTCTGTAATTACACTCAAATTTCCACTCCACCTTAACAGCAGCTCTCCTCAGGAGATGATGTGAAACCACAGGCATCACACCTGCATCCATCCAGTCACAACACGTAGGTGTGCCATCTACTCCAGGTCCTCTCCAAGAAAAATGGCCTGCAGGGAGCTTTGTGTGTGGCCGACAACAGTGGCTACTGGTGCTCAAGAAACAACAAACTCCAGCACAAGATGTAACTTCAGAGCACAGTTTTACTGACAGCTGTGTTGCACCATCACTCGTCTCGAGCTTTACTTTGAAATTCCACAACAACCAGTATGTGAGAAAGTGTTTTCAAAGCACCTTAGCAGGATGAGCCGATGTTTTCTTTCAGACGCGACGTTTTTAGTTGGCTTCTTCCATTATTTCATTTGCTCTTTGGGTCAGAGTTTCACTCAGAAAGTGAGCCATATGAAATGGAGATGCTGCTTCAGTCTAATACCTGGTTCTTTTCCTCCCTAATGACTGTATAATCACACCCAGAAGGTTCTGAATAATTAGTCCTAATGGTGTTGATTTTTTAACCCACAGTCCAGAGCTACAGTGTGAAAACATTTCAAAGAACCCCGAACAGAAAAGTAGTGGAGACTTTTGTAATGCCAAAGTTAACGGCTGTCTCACCAAGAGCCAATCATCTGCTTCCTAACAAAATATGAGCCAATCGTGTTGCCACAATAACACTTGACACCAGCTGAGGTGGGGTGACGGGCAAATCTACTTAAAGATTAAAGATGTGGGTAAATGTTTCTTGGTCTACTGCAGCCGTTATAGCCATGCTGTTGTGAAACTGACAACGTAGTGTTGAACTAAAGAGGATAAACGGTTTTTAAACCTTAATTTATGGTAAATTCACCAAACTTTGAGTCTTTTCTTTTTTTTATGTCTGGCTGGAAATGTAAATTAAAGCATGCACCGTCCACTTTGATAGGTGCATGATCTTGTTGACTCAAAACGGCTGCCTTGAGGTGACGCCAAGATGGCTGCCAAGTAGCAAAACATTCTTCTACAGAGACTTTGGGTTAAGTCATATAAAAGAGGAAATCCCATTAGAGCAAACAATCAAATGACTCTGTAAACAGGGAGTCTGAGAGTCCTTTTTATTATTGTTTTGGTTTTGCGGTTCTCTCTCTTAGAATCCATTTACTGAGGATATTTATCCATATTCAACTTATTCCAAAGTCAGGTATTTATTAAGAAGAAGAACTACAAGTCCTGCAGGCCATTAAATGTTTGTGGAAATGGCACAAAGAGAAATTCCTGCAATTATTTCTGGGACAGCTTACGGTCCAAACTACAGTGATTATTGTGACAGGCCTGCTCCACACAATGCTGCAGCACAGCCTGTGGACTGTAAACCTTGGGAGGCCTTGTTTCATGTTTCACCACATCCCCTAAAATCATGCATGTCTTAAGAGTTCTTCTTTACTGGCTCTCTTTCTATTAGTTATTGGCTGCAAGGAAATGAAGGCCGTCCCCGCGTAATTAATGGGCTCAATTACGTAAGTGAGGAGGGGTCTGCAGTTTGCTGTGAGCAGGACCAGATGTCCCACGGGCCCGCTAGTTGAGAAACGCAGTTGTTCTGATCACTTATGGTGGGGTCAGTGCCTGTACCAAGACCTAGCTCGCCCCCACGCACTAACCCAGACCCTCTTTTCTTTCTCTTGTAAATAAAGACTTAATGGTTTACAAGCCCTCAAATAACCATAATACCTTCAGAGTGAATTAGCTGGCAAAGCAGCGAGACACACAGGCAGAAGAGGTGCCCACATAAGCCTCTCTTTATTTTCAGACGTAGCTTTTTTAAAATGTTTTAACTCAAGTTTAATTCTCTTTCTTAACTTAAACATTTTAGTTTAGACAACATTTTAAATACTTTTTGATACCACAGCAAAAATTTGCTTCTGGCCTTGTATGGTGGTAGTGTGTGTATATATATATATATATATACACATACATGTATCATTAAGCTTGTGAGTGTCAGCACATTATCGTGTTGAAAAAAAAAAATTTCTATATCTAAAGTTTAGACGTTAGCTGTGCTGTGAGCTGATTTACATGCTCCTGATGTAATCCCCTTGCTGTGCATTCAGTCCTGGGCCGGTGCTGCGGCAGGAAAACCTTTCAAACATTTGTGAAACTGAGCTGGTTTTTCAGTGTAAAAGTAGGACTCGACATGAGGAAAAACTCGGCTAGACTGTTTTCCAGTTTCGCTTTTATTTTAGATCTTTTTTAAGTATATTAAAAGGTTGAAATGATGCTGGGGGCAGCTCACATCGAGCCCTGGATCTCTACAGTGAAAAACGCTGCTCGATAGCTGGTTGTTAAGTGAGCCACTCTCGCTCATCTTAAACATCAGGGAATCTATTTGTAGGCTAGATGTGGGCCCGGATCTTTCCCATGCTGAGCAAAACAAACAGTCATTGCTGGCACGAAATACAGAGGAGCCAGAATTATGCCTTATCTGATCCAAGTTCTTAAGCCGAGATGTGAATTGTTTCTGTCATTGCTTTTGTACAAAATACTTGTTGGAGGAAATCGTTTGAAGTGAGGGATTTTTTTTAAAGCTTGATTTTTGAAAATAAATCTAGAAAATGCACAAGAACTGCAAAAATACTGTAATCGTTTCTCACTTCTGAAGACTTCGAGAGAAGACTGAAAACAAGAAAGACGTCACTTAAAGCTACAAATGCCGTCAAACGCACTGAAAAACCGCGGTTGCTCAATAAGCTTCAGAAAAATCAGTCCCTGTAGTTCAGTCAGTTAGGGCAGGGCCAGGCACTCAGTCAGCCAGTCAGGACGGTTGAGTTGTAAATGTGTTCCAGCAGGAAAAGCTTCAGAGCAAGGCGAACAGTCTGGAGTCGGCAACTTTCCCCTGCTCCATCTAGTGCACCGCCCTCCCTGCAGCCCACCCAAGAAGCAGCCCATGGGCATAAATTTGAGAGCCTGACTCGCTGCGGATTTAAAACAATCTGCATCTCTCTCCCTCTCTCTCTCCCTCCAACTACTCCACAGCCACTATGAAATATTTTACTCCTTCACCCTTTTACTCTCTTTCTTTCACTTCCCCCCAAAAAAGAAAATTCCACTGTTAATGAAAATGGAAAGTTCTTTCTCAGCGTCTGCCAACAATATTGTTTTCCTAAAGGCTTAATTAAGTTTGCAAATATGTACCAAAATCACGGGAAGTGGTTTTTTCTTCTTTGTCTCTACTGTAAAGGAGACAACAACAATGCATTTTGCTGAAATGAAGCTAATTGTGTCTCACAAAACACAATCTTTCACTAGTTTGTTGTTTCCTGATGGGGATTGTTTTCTCAACAGCAATAAAGTAGGCCAGTTATGTTTTATGTCAGCAGACCACAGGGGACATAACTGTAAACCATACTTGATGCTGCAGAAGAAGAAACCGTTCGGTCGCTTCAGTTTAAGGCGTCAGAAACCCGACAAAACAAGCACACACGTCGCTTTTGTTAATCCAACGCTGCTGTGCTTTCCAGCTCGAATGGGTTCGGTTTGGTTGCAGATGCTTCTCTTTGCAGGCAGATTTATCGTCCTGTTCCTGCTGGGAAAGCAATCAACAGATGTGACTTGTAAATTAAAATGAAGGTGGAGATTTCTGTTTGAATTATCTGTGAGAGTCCAACTTTCCACACGGAGCATTAAGTCTGATCAAAGCGCTCTGCGGACTGAACATCATATCAGGTGTGCTGTAGTATAAATGAGGCCGTGTGACCGCGGGTGAAGTAACCTCTGACCCGCAGCAGATTCGTGTCAGTGTATCACTGGCAGCGTTCCTCGCATTTGGCTCGCAGTTATGCGTGCGTCACTATACTACGTCCGTGAATGCGGACAGACTTCCTGTTATGGCATCCAATCTGGTTAACGTGGCATTGGCTAGCCACTGTAGCTTCTCACAAATCACACTTGCTGTAGTTAAAGAGCAGCGAGGCAGGAATAGAAATAGACGTAAGTGGCTGAGCAGCCGGGAAAGAATGAGAAAAGAAAAGAAGAAAAGACAAGGCAAGCAGACAAGGAGTAAGATTTATTTAGAAAGAAATTGAATATTTGGAAGGGAAGTAACAAAAGACGACACACACACAAAGAGAAAGAATCTGTATCGTTCTCTTTGTGGGTCCGACTGACCACACCACTCCTCTCATAAACATGCAGTACAAAGCCACAATGATATGTGGTTTAGGCCATTCATTGTTTTAAATTTGTTTTGTACCCCTATAAACCTGGAACACACTGACACTGAGGTCATTCAGAAAAAAAAACGTATATAAATGGGTAAGTAGATCTGCACAATCTGTTTAGCTTCATTTCGAAATGGCAGAGTTGGCACACAAAGTTCTTATCTCTGAGAAATGCGATTAAAACACACAGATGCTCCTCTACACCGTGGCTGGGTATCGGGGGGAACTAACAGAAGTGTTTTAAAGTAAATACTAGGCCTAAATCTTATCTTGTTATCTTCATAACATTTTCTTAAATCATGCACTTCAATATAAAAAAGGTGAAAAATTTCCCATTAACTCTGATGCACTGACTGTGATAAATGGGAAGCATGTTTATATTGTGCACACTGCCGTGTACTGTGACGTGTAATGCTGCACTCACCAGTGACGTGTCAAAAAACAACCAAACAACAACAAGAAATCAAAACACACACTGCTATCGACATCCATGTGCATCTGCATCTCACTGCACGAATAATGCAGCGTAGCACGGCACGATTAGTCGCATATTTTGTGCTACATGTGTGTTTTATACATACAGGTGAGTATATGGTTCAACTGCAGGCTTGCTGAGAACATATGCCAAGCCAGGAATCCTAAGACGTTATCTCATCTTAGATAACAGAGCTGTTCTCCACAAGACCCATCACAACACACGCAACACGAGTACGCCTCTGCACTTCTTAACTTCTCGTCTCACTCCGTCTACTTCTGTCTCTAACCAAATGGGATTGGAAATGATGGTTCCAGCACACGGAACTGCTGGAAATGTTGCTGCTTCCACATGAAGTGCTAACGAGGAGCGATCTGTCTTCTTGTTGGAGAGGAAGAGAAAGAAGAAGAAGGAAAATTCTGAAGCATGCGTCCTGTTGAGGGCTCATCGTATCAGGCGTGATATCTCAGGGCAACCCTACACCGCTGAAATCGTAAGGGTCACACCGGTGTTTATCCGTTTGTATTGGTGGAAGTCAGCGAGACGCAGGCAGCGAGGAGGGTGACTATAAGACAACTGTGTCGTAATTACACTGATGATGGCAGCACCCGAATGCATCGTGTCTATGGCAACCTGGTGAAATAATAAACACCGCCTCCTCTTCGCTTTCTGCCATGAGTCACCAGTGGCTGAGAACACACACATTGAAACGCACGCGGCAATCGACGCTCACACATACGGGTACATAATCTTGCAAGAGCACAAAAAACTCTGTGAATGAACCCGCATGCACACACACACACACATCTGTAAACAACAAGCTCATTACATGGTCCCTACTCACACACAGGAGCTTGATTGGCTTTTACCAATCTGATCGGACGACTGAATATAATCGTTACAAAATGACAACATCAGATTTGGTTTTCTCTTCCTTTCTTTTGTCATCCACAGTCGACCACCATCCCTCAAAGAAACCCCAACCACACGCCCATTGTTTGCAAACCGAGTGGGAAATGAGTGTGTATCCATGTGGGTTGTTAGTGCATACAAAAGCTATTCACAGTCTCACCTGGATCCTATTAGCACCAGTTTGATTTCTAATATCGACCACATGAGATGATAGTTAACAGTCGACCGACTTTGCTGCTCTTAAACGCACACATGTGCACAAACACATGAATGTATAAAAAGACCGCCACCCTAATTCAAAGAAGAAGAAAGGACGATGGAGAAGGAATCGACCCCACCTTTTACTGCGTGCAGCATGCTTAATATCACATGCATGCACATATTCCCTCAGGCTCAGTCTTAGGATTTAATGTAAAAAAAGAACCAACATTACTCTTAAAGTTTCCTGCTGCGCTCCACTAAAGCAACAATGTTTCCACACTGGAGCCACTCCTGAGATTTTTTTTAAATAAGGAAACAGCTGGACTGCACCTATAAAATTTGATTACAGCTGCCATTAGCAGTTATTCTCATCCCTGATTAATCTGTCAACTGTTTTGGTTGATTAGTAGATAAATGTTTCATCTACAAAATAAAAATCAGTTGTGGGATCACTCTTAACTCACCACTGTGGCTTCAATTTTTCATCATCTCTCCACCAAAGCAATTAAATCATTTCCAGCCGACCTGTGTCTCGTTTTCCTACTGCTTTTGAACTGATTATCTCTGCAGATTATTATTATTTTTAATCACCACTAACACAGTTTGGTACATCCTCTAGTGGCTGGGAAAGCTCCAAGTGACCACGAACAATGATTTTCTGAATATTTCCCATGACTGCAACATTTCCCCTTTCTATTATAGCTGCCCTTTGGCTAATGTGATTCAAGATTTCTAAGTGTCTAATGCCTTTGCCCTCTGGTGTCAGCCCACTACTTAGTAACAACCACCCTCCCCGCCCCCTCATTCCTCTGCTTCATTTAAGCATCATTTGACGGATTCTAGGAAGAGGGGATCTTACAAAATCCTTTGTGTGAACTGACTGTAGGCTTCAGTTTTTTATGGTGAAAACAGACTTTTGGCACATGTTTGAGGCTTCTTGTAGTAATATTCAGATTTTGGGGGGCCTTAAAGATAACCAAAAAATGTCATCACAACCAAAATGTATCCATTCTCAATGAACAATTGCAGATAAATGGTGACACACAAACTCAACTGAAGTTTTCTTGTAGTCTAAACACACAAAGAATCACAACCTGAAGAACCAGCATAAGCCTCTAATGCCAGACCCCGCCATCAGAGATCTAATCAAACAGACCACCTCTTCATGAGTCAAAGGAGCATAGTCGGAGTTGAGAAAAGAATAGCAGGGGATAGAGACAGAAAGGACTATCTGTGAGTCTGTGTGTGTCTTTGCTTATGTGTCCTTTGGAGCATCCCATGCCCGTCTACTCTGTTCTCTCTGCAGCCGAAGCCGATCGGCCGAGCACTGTGAGCCTGCGTGGTTTAGGCCAGGGCCGGCACAGACAGACAGCTGCTATTAAACCCTGATTGTTTCAGGTTCACAGGGTGTGAAAGGGTCTGATTGAGGGGCTGTGATCCCAGTGAGGGTGGTCTTTCTCCCCCCTCTTTTCCTCCACCTCACGTCCCCCCTCTCTGGAAGGTGGGAGGAGGGTATTGGAGAGGAGGAGGATTGTGTGTGTGTGTGTGTGTGTAATGGGGGGGGTGTTGTAGGCATCACGTGACACGTGTTTCTTGCTGAGCGGACTAAAATGGAATCTGGACAAAAACACAGCACTTGTTGCTGCCTGCTTTTGGTTACATGTGTATCACATGACCAGTCGCCTTATAATGCCAACATTTAAGGTTGTCCACACCATAAATGCCACAGACAGCTATTTAAAAATTCAAGTTTAGCTGCTTCAGTGTCCAAAGTTTTATTCGAATGTAAAGCAGATGCAACAAATGTCTTTCATTCAAAGTGACAAACATTTCTTCCTTCGTTTTTACCAAGATGGAAGCGGTTCGTGCCACCACATCCAACTGTATTCAGCTCGAGAGAGACTTATCACTGCTCTGATATGGCTCTGATAATCCAGCTCAGTCCTCACCTGTGTCTGGCTCTAGGAGGACAGTCGCTTCCTGGATAGTCTATTTGTTTAAGAGCATTCCCATTAAGAAGCGTTTTGGTCTTAACACACGTGATAAAGACCAGGGAGGGTGAGGAAGCTCCCCTGCAGAGCTTTTCACATGTGGCCAAAGGACAAGTGCACTTTCCCCCCTCAGTTTGTCCCCCAACTCAACCTTGAGTAGAGCGCGAATACTTGTAAAAAGCTAAATCTATGCTGCAGTTTCACTGAAATGGAATTGAATAAAATATATCAACGTCGCTTGAGTGCGTGACACAAGAAAAACTGACTTCTGAGCTAAACGCTTCTATCGCGCTCAGCAGGTATCCCACAATGCCTCCAGACCTGCCTATAAACCTTTAAATGTAAATTTATTTCAGTGTAATTTATATTTATTTATAATTCGATAATTCTCTTCCCCTCACATGTTATTGGAGTGTATATATCGTGTGTGCACGTAAGCGCGTCTGTGCAAATACTGTTAAGGGAGGTTGTGAGTTTGTATGCCTAGCACTTCTCACTGTCACTTTGGAATAAATACGCGTTTGGCTCTCCCATTGAGTCCAGTGTTGACGCTCTTCAGTCCAGGGTCACTACATGAAGTCCAGCAGCCTAATCTTCTCACATTAGCAGCTACAGTGGCCTCTCGCAGAGATAATTAGATTAGAATCCATAATCTATCTCAGATTAACAACAGATTATGGTTATTCAACTCATATCCCCCCTTTTTTCCCCAGAAGAAAGACAGAAGTGAAAGTCAGTTAATAAGAGGAGCTTTTTGTCCACTAAAGCCTCACACAGTGAGGTGTTGTTTTGTGGGTGCCCTGGCAGGACCTCACATTTGGAGCAGACACTGGCACCTGAAGTATTTCAGGTTACAAGAAACAGCTGTTCTCGGGTGGCCTTGCCGCCCTCCTCAGTGCCGGATGAGTGTATACCATGCAGGCGGTCAGACCTCTCATGGAAGAACTTCTCCAGGAGATGAACGCACAACTTTAAAATGTCACGTCCAAACTCTGAGCCACTCTGTGCATCTCCACAAATGGGCAGAAGAAGGCAGAAGAAACAATTTGCAAGTGAAGATGGACCAATGCTGAACTCGGTTTTGGTTGATAAACAGAGATATTAAACAGGTCCAATACTGAAATTTGTGTGGCAAACTGTAAACTTTAAAAGTATTGAACCTTAATTAGGTAAAAGTCACGCAGCAGCTGCTAAATAACCATTAGTGACACAACTGAAATTTATTTTCTCACTTTAAGAAAAGTTTCAAGTACTTAAACTCAACTTTCGGAGGATGAAGAATCTTCAGCCCGGTAACAATTACCAGTAATCGGCTGTGATTTGAGGAGCGAGCATAAATGAGCGGCACTGCTTACCTCAGGTTAACGCAGGGACATTCAGCATGAAACTTTCTGACTCGGTTCCCAGAGTCCTTGGAAGAGCGCTGAGGATCCAAGGACCGTGAAAGTAAATCTGAGTTTCCAGTAAAGCCTCGCGTCTCTCCTTTTTTCTCTCTACTTTCTGCCAAGCGCGCTCGGATGGAGATAAGTGAACTGTTCACAGAAACCGACACATTGTCCTCCTTCAGGAGCGCTTTTCCATAGTTTGGTTCTTCAGAGCCGCTTTACGTAAACGGTGACAAAATTAAACCCCATGTTCGGCTATGGAGTCCCGCAAAGCACCCTGGAGTCGGCTGCACAGCCAATGCGGGAATGTGCACCCCCTTCCCCCCTCGCTCCCTCCCTCCTTTTCTCCCTCCCTTTCTCCACAGTCTGTGGACCACCCCGAAACAGGAAGTTCACTTTTTGTTTTTCTTAAAAAAAAGGACCACGCTGCTTCAGCCTTCCCTTCAAAGTTAACATGCGCACCAGAATACCCAACGAAACCGAGAGACGGTCCGTTTCTCACCCCCATTCCTTCTGAAAAAGGCAGATTCGTTTACAGCAATAAAGGTGGTTATGTAAAGACATTACAGCATGCGCTTGTTTATTAAATGCATGTATGGACATGGCTGTGTCTATATAAAGTGCGCTCATATCTAGTAATTGGGATAATCTTTCTATAAATGTTTGTGTTTACTTTACTGGTGTAACTTCGTAGCAGCTTCTCGGACAGCGTGTGTGGCTGGCTTCGTGTGGGGATGCTGCAGATTGCTGCGCCTTGCCAGTAAAGGCCAAAACCTGGACTGGAGTCCAGTCTGCTGGGAGCAGGAACGGGTCCACGCTCTTTCATTACTGTTCTCTAAGGAAATCTGGAGGACATTAGAAACACAAATAAGCCAAGATTATTATGTCGGGGATATGCAAAAAGAGTCACACATGCGTTGTAATACGGAGGGTTTTTTTGCGCATTTTCTTTTTTTATCCATGCAAGTTATGTGCACAAAAATTGGCACAACTTTGGCAGGTCCTGGATTCATTTAGTGTCAGCTGGTTCCTGGTCAGAGGTACAATAACATTACTCATCTCTGAGCGGCTCTTTTTACTTAGTCATTCTCGCCACAAACACACACACAGTTCTGTGATCTCATTCAGCAGCAGCAGTAGCATTTTGGTAACATACATATGCAGGCAGATGTTGGGATATTTTCTCTGAAAATATTGCTACTTTGCTTATTTACACATTGTGTTGTCTGGATTAATGGATGAGATGAACATGATTCCTAAATGTCTCCTCCAAAAAAGATGAGGGATCAGTGCATTCATGACATAAAAGGTTATAAAAAAGAAAACCTACGATGCAAAAAAAAAAGATTTAAAAAGTCCAGGAGCTGATTGGTTAATTTCTTACCAGGCGACCAGGTGACACATGCACATGTATGTAGGTTAATTTCCCAAGCAAAAGGCAGAGAAGTAGCCCTGTATGAAAAAGAATAACTATTTATGAGCTTCACTGCATTAGGATACTCTTGCATATGTTGAATTGTCAGCTGGTGCCTGATTTTTGTATTTTCCTGTCAGTAAATGAAACAATTTCCACCATGAGCTCATATACAAAAATTAATCATAATGTGCAAAATTGAGTGTGCCCCTCATCGATGTTCAACTGAAACCCCACCAATTCTTCTGGTGATCTAATTCCTTTATTTATTTTAACTTTATGTGTCTCAGCCTTTATTACACAGAGTAATTTAAAAGGTTAAACAGGAAAGTAATGAGAGAGTCAACAGAATGACATGCAGGAAATGTTTTGGGGTCAAACTCAAACCCTGCAGTAGTCCCTGACATACGGGGGTCACCTATTCAACCAGGTGAGCTCTAGCAGCACCTGACAATATGATGTTTTTGTTAAAGTATTTTCAGGTAGAAGAATTTTAGCAAAACAGGTCCTCCTTCACCCCACCTTGTGATGATGTCTTGTAGAGACATGCCAAGTCTCCAATGATTTTAATCTATAATGAGCTTATCGGTGGATAGAAAAAGGTTTGTTTAAGGAAACAGTTTGACACGCAGAAAACCTGGAACCAGTTAGTATTATTTCAGCTGTGAGCGCCAACTGCTTTCACAGTTTCTGTGCGTATAAACGACACTGGCATGTTTCTGTCTGCACACTGTACAAAATGAGAACCTTGATGTTGAGCCAGAAGACGGTGTGCATGGTTAGCATTTTGGCCCCAAACTACAGCATGTTCGTCCTGCCACACTCAGTCCATGTATTCATTCATAAAGTTTTGTCATACAGATTGCACTAACAGCATTTATGTGATAAATCAATTATGATATATCTCAGTAATACTTAATAAAGCCAATATTTACCATTTTCCTGTAAGACAGGAAAGCACAAGAATGATTGAAGTCTGCATGGAGCTGAAAGGGAGAGTTTGGTGATAAATATCTGTGACATCATCATGTCGTTGTATGCAGAAATGCCCCCACTTTAAAAACC
Source organism: Neolamprologus brichardi (assembly GCF_056152115.1). Taxonomy (NCBI): domain Eukaryota; kingdom Metazoa; phylum Chordata; class Actinopteri; order Cichliformes; family Cichlidae; genus Neolamprologus; species Neolamprologus brichardi. Next base: position 30,757,359 of record NC_142108.1, on the reverse strand, counting down.
AATCAAAAGAACAAAGCTGTAAATTTTAAAGTAAAAATCATTGCAGTTTACTTCCCTGAAAGTGGTGAAATTCCAGCACCTTCAGTCACGTAATTATCAGGTTAAAAGTTCCATTGAACATTTCTGGACATTACATGCTTACAGTGAAGTAGAAAGTCTGGCTTTACTTTCATGCTTGTTGGTAGACCTCAAGATGCTGTTTTAATAATCTGGCTATCAGAAAAGGTCAGTAATGGTGAGTCACTGAGAAACCTTTATGCTGTGTGTTGTCATATCAAAGTCCAAATGATCCACGGACACTTGTACTGGACTCTTACTCTGCTAGAGCATCTCTATGATTAATGCCACTTCAAAGAGTGCTTACTCCCTGAATCATAAAGTATCTGTAGCTGAGTAACATGACATTTAAGGTCGTCCTAAGGTTGGATAAAGCTTGTGTTTCTTGTGGTTTGTATTGTTAACGGTCACACATTATACATTATGTGTTTGAGTTCCTAAAACCTTAACCACCAACACATGGAAGCTAAGAAACATGCTTACCATTACATGGTTACAGAGTTCGACTAGACTAGTTTCGCAGGTTAACCCACATCGGCCTTCATATTTATAACTTGTCTTTTGTACGTGGTGAAGAAAAATTATTAAACTGAAAAAATGGGACTAAAAGCTAGAGAGTCTCTTTAATAGCTAAAACCACTTGGATCATAGTCCAGACCAACAACTTGCACAGTGTTCCAACTTACCTACATTTTGCAGCTGATGATGTAAGAGACACAATTTACAATACACTGGTAGAAAATAATCTAGAAGCATTAATTATAAGAGAAAAATGAAAGTTAAAATGTTTATTCAACTGATTATACATTACCTTTCAGGCTGGTGGATCACTGTTGAGCATATCACTGATAGCAGCTCTTTCTGCCTGTCCGGGGAAATAACTGCATTTTTATTGTGAGGAAACAATGAAAGCTGAGTCAAAGTCTGAACAGTTGGTGACCCGTACCAGCCCGGCATCCTTTGACAGCATGCGGCCAGCGGTTAAATCAGATTTTGTCAATGAGAGTTGTCGGCTTAAGTCCTAACATATCTGCTGCTGTAGCAGCCAAGCAGGGAACTCTTGGCTGTAAATTAGCTCACAGATGCTGGAGCCATATGCTTAATCTGATTGTAGGGAGAATCCAACACTGGCTTCACTTGAGATTATCAATGGATGGGATTAAAGGTGAAGAAGTAAATCTTGTCTTACTGAATCACTCACTGTGAGTCACTGAAAAACAAGACAAATCACACACGTACTTCAGAAAAGTATTTCTGAGATGTCTTAATAACGTGTTTGTGTATCTGCATTGTGTTAATGTGACAAACAAGTCAAAATAAGTGAGTAGTACTGCGTAGAAAACCTAATACAAAGCTATTCTCTGACAACTGGATGAACCCTGAAAATATACATTAGTATGACATTGGTAGACTTTACAACCTTAAGGACACCGTTTGTTGACCCTTTGACCTTTTGCATGTAACATTATGGAAATGGGTGTAATATAGCATGATACAATGTCTTCAGAGAGGCAGTCTAGCTGAGATTTGTAATAGAACCGACCTCAACAAGTTCCCAAATTTGGCTGAAAAAGAAATGTGTATGGGACAGGGATTAAAATTACAGATGCCTGCCTTCGAAGCTCATATAGAGCTTACATCAACAGATGGATTAGAAACAATGTTGGTACTGTGGTGTAGGTACAGAAGAAGCTTTCAGCTATGGCATTTCAGTTCAGGTGACTACTGAGAGCTGTAAATACGATGCTGCTTCACTGATCAGGTTGTTTTCTTGAAACCTGACGTTAGTCTGTTAAAGTCTTTCACTGTCATTAATCAATAGATACAGTTTGGTGGATCATAATTATATGCGTGACTGAGATATTTAGGTTTACTTGATTATCTATCTATCTATCTATCTATCTTAAATTAATTACATCATAAAGTACATCTTTATTGTAATGTGTGTTGAAGGTTAAAGAAAGTGCTGTATGTGTGCAGAGTTAAGGAGCATCTTGAATGAAGCCGTTTAAGTATTTAAGCTCACTGGGGGAAATAGAGAAGCATGCATGTTAGCCAAGTGAGAGGGAGAGAAAGCATCTGTCACTAAGACCCAAGGCAGCTGGACGCCATTCCCCCGTGCTGCAAAATCCACCAAATCTTTTACAGGATTTCGTTTTCCATTGCAGATGGTCCTTTGCACATGTTTTATTCCCATTGGCCCGGGGTCCCGGGCTGACAATACTGCAGCTATGCAGGTAGTGCATATAAGGGTGCGCTGTGCCTGCACCAGGCCCTTGCACACTGGAGAGGGGGAAACTGGAGAAGAAGGACTGCAGGGGATAAGCAACATGAGAGGAGGAACAGTATGCCTTCAGTCACTGCAGTGGAAGAGGTAAGTGCTGCACAGAGGTCTTGCAGTGTTTATCAAGAGTAGTGGTTTTTACCATGCATATTAACAACAGGGACCACGTTTGCCATCAAATCTGCAGCATTTATTACTGCATAGATGAAATAGCAACAGTAGTTCCACTGGAGTGCAGAAAAATGCCATTGTTCTCTGTTTTACAACATTTCTTTAATGCATTTGTTCAGCTGATTTGTCAATTCCAAAAATATATATATGATCAGTTTTTATTAAACAGAGACCAATCAATTAGTCAGTTTATCCGAAACATCAGTGCAAATATTTTACATGCATGAATACTAATAAAACCATGTTTAAATGGGCTTATTTAAGTACAGTGAATACAGTTAGAGTTTTGCATTTGATTAAATATCATCTTGTTGTCTAGAAAGGGATAATCTTAAACCAAGTGTTTTGACATGCATAGATTATTATTATTATTATTATTATTATTATTGTTAGACTAGTATACCTGTTAAACCCCTCTGTAGCTCCTTCTAGTCAATTCATCACAAATGATCGCAGAAAAGTATGAAGTCAACATGGGAAATTTATATAAATCAAATTAAATTATGAAACAATTAAAAGTATAATAAACTGTAAAGAAGCATAAACTATGTAGAAGTTAGCATCATCAGGAGTCTGTTGTAAATATGCAAACACAAAGAAGAACATGGCAGGTGGGTAGAAGAGAAAAGAAAGACTAAACACATGCTTGCACATGAACACGAGCTTTTAGCCAACAAGGCTCAGGTTAGACACGCTGGCTGACAAACATCCTCAGTCAGCCAGTTACTCCCAGAGTAAGGCTGGGATCACCTCTAGGACAGTGGGAGGACAAGTTTATGTTACAGTCCAGCTTGTGCACGGTGCGAGCTGGAGATCGGCATCAGAGTTTGGAATCAGATTTTTATTTCAGGGATAAATTATCTAAAGTTAATAATCAGGAAATGCCTCCACAGGCATGGTTTTACAAAGAAGCCAATGCAACAGCCAAAGTCTCTGACTGCAGCTGCAAGGCCAGTGTGTGTGTGTGTGTGTGTGTGTGTGTGTGTGTGTGTGTGTGTGTGTGTGTGTGTGTGTGTGTGTGTGTGTGTCATAAAAGATACAGCAGAGTATTTGATATGTATTAGTTATTTAAAGTAAATGATAAATTTGTTTTCTGCAATTTAGCCAAATCTTCCCAATTTGTATCACCTATATTATTTAGGTTTTGTTGTTTTTTGTTAAAATTGCATAAAAATATAATATGCTGAAGATTTCTGTTTTAATTTTGGTTTGGTTTTCTTTTATCTGAGGTCTACAGTGTTTTGCTACTGCCTATATCTCTCTCTATCTCTATCTATCTAATCTATCTAACAGTAGATTTTAATGTACTACAAAGGGAACTCTGCTTACAGAGTAATGAATACATAATATAGCTGATCAACTAAGAACATGAAGTGATGGCGGCGTGGATGATAAACATTTTACAGCACTGGCTGATAGTCATTAGACACTAATGCAAAGTATCTTTTTAAATGCATTTTCAATAGACTGAAAAACAATTTAAACAACAAATTCAATGAAGACATTTTATTATTTGCGTTATTTGAATTATTTGTGGTATTTTTGTGTTTAATTACTAAAACTTCAGAAGTTTAATAACTTTATTTTTACTTTACTCTGATTTTGATAAGGGTTGCAAATGAAAAACTGTGATATTAAATAGATAAAACAAGGACAACACATCATTATATGAATATGCAGTTTATATATATTATAATAAACAGTTTTTTTTCTTTCTTGCTATGTGAAGTATATTTCTTCATATAAATGTTGTTACTAAATAATATGAATCTAAAAAACTGTAAATGAAAACAATTTAAATTTAAATTATTTCACTATTCAAATGTAGATTAATTAAATAAAACTAAATCATTTTGTAAACAGTGATAATGATGAAGTGTGAAATGTTTTCCTTTTTTCCCTTTATGAGACATTTTATTTTGAAAATGAAGACTTTTTCTCTTATTCGACTGACGGTCACCAGAGGGCAGCATTATAAAAGATGAAAACAGGGCAAACCAAAACACCGGGAAACACCAAGAATGTCCTGTACACACTATTTACACTTGCAAATCTATAAAAATATGGAGAGTGATATCATTTAGTAGGATAAGGTATAACTTGTGTACATATGCTCCCTATATTTGTGCATAAAACACATTGTATGCTTTTATCACTTATCTTAAGTGACCCAATGGATAATTACATTCCCCCCTTACCTTAATGAATGAGATGACAAAGAGAACTTCAGATACGCTGCTTAACCCACAATTTTGTGAAATTACTAAAAACATTTACAGCCATTCTGTCGCATGTTCAGTCAAATGTTGAACTGTTATGTTTCAATGTTGCAGATCTACAAGTTCCACCAGTTATGAATCAGGAGAGGAAATCTGATGACACTTTATGTTGTGGGATGGGTATGTATGGATTCAAATGTCACATAAAAAACTTCCATCCATCCATCCATTCGCTTCCGCTTATCCTTTTCAGGGTCGCGGGGGGCGCTGGAGCCTATCCCAGCTGTCATAGGGCGAGAGGCGGGGTACACCCTGGACAGGTCGCCAGTCTGTCGCAGGGCCAACACACAGGGACAGACAACCATTCGCGCTCACATTCACTCACACATTCACACCTAATGGCAATTTGGATTATCCAATTAACCTATCCCCACAAGCTGCATGTCTTTGGATGGTGGGAGGAAGCCGGAGTACCCGGAGGGAACCCACACAAACACGGGGAGAACATGCAAACTCCAATAAAAAACTTCCATCTATTGATTTTTTTTCTGCAAATCCAGTTCAGTCCCACACAGACTCAGGGAGACTGCCATGCAGAAAAAACCCAGCCAGATACTGGTTTGGGGTTCAGGACCTTCTTGCTGTGAGGTAACAGTACTAACCACCACACCACTGTGCTGCTCCACATAAAGATTTGTAAGGAACTTTTCATTTTTCCAAGGTCTATCAACTAAATCACCCTGTGACAGACTTCTCTACCCCGTCTTTCACCATATGAGAGCTGTTATAAGCTCCAGCGACCCTGATTTGGATAGGTAGAAGAAAATGGGTGGATGGATATAAGCATGGATAGATGGATGGATGTAGCAGCTAAGTGAAAGGATAATATCCACATTTAGTATGCCAAGCATGAGTAGCTGCATCTGCGTTTTCAATGTAATCAGTTAAAGAAGATCAATGAAAGGAGCCTGCTTTGCTCTTGTATTACATTTTGTGTCTTTCAGTTTAAAACGTACTGACCTAATTTACCCAAGTAAATGGCTTTGTTTTTAATATTTCACCAACAAACTGCGCCATTTATTTAATTATCTTTAAGCTGTGACAATACACACCTGAGAAGCTTGTGTATAAGAACTTGATTGGATGGATTCTGTTTAGTTGTATCTGACAGAATTAGGTCTCCACAGGAAACTGAGTGTGGTAAGACCTGAGTGTGGGTTAAGGTGAAACAGTGAGGACTGTGACATTAATTCCCTGAGCTGTGCTGATGCAAGTTCCTGCTGGATCACAGACTACTTAAAAACAGCAGCCCCTGTCCTCATTGAAACACTTTCTCACAACCCACCTGCTTTACAGAATCGTAGAAGATTCTTAATCTGAAGATGTGTTTGAAAAGTTTCATTCAGAATCTGAAAAAGATTCTGAATGAAACAATTACATTTTCCCACATATTTTTCTTTTGTTGTGTTTAGAATAAAACAGTGATGAGTTTGGCTCCCTCTGATGGCTGTATCAAAAACTCATTGTGGAAGACCACCACCACACAGCTCAAGCTCCGGCTGAAAACGACACAAAGTCGATCATTTCTCCGACTTTGCTGTTTTCCCAGTTTCTGAAGTTGAGTTTTTATACAGTTGTCTCTGCCCATGAAAAATGTTCTTAATAAAGTAAGAGCATTTATGTATTTTCCAACAGCAACACTCTTTGGGGGATCCCGTGGTCACAGTTTGACCTCTTACTGATGTTCTTTTCTTGTTATTATAAACTAAACAGTAGTGGTTGTACATGGAATAAACACTAGGATACTTAAAACATGATCAATCAGTGTGTTTACACTAACAATGGATCATGAAAACAATGGATCAGGAACACTGTAGGGGTTGTGTCTCGAGACACCCACAGTGAATAATCATTCAACTCTACAGTTCTGCTCAGGTCTGTGGAAATTAATGGTGCCTTTCTCACAGTGTTTTTGCTTTCTGTCACACAACTTTTACTTTCATTCACTTGTACAGCTCTCATTTCAGCCATGGTAGGCAGATTTCCTCAAAAACTAAGTACCATAAACCTAATCATGACTAAATACCAGTAAAACTCAGTGACCATTAAGCAGTTCAGGAGCAAAATCTGGAGTTAAATGGCTGAAGCTAGACAGGATGACCTGGACTCCTGGAGCCTGGAGGACCTCACTGCTGTGAATGGTTATTACATTATCTGAGTTAATAGTCAACCAGTCATCCAAGTGAGACAGGACACGACTAGGCAGAGGTGTGCTCATAAAGTACACATTATATATATATATATATATATATATATATATATATATATATATATATATATATATATATATATATATATATATATATATATATATATATATATATATATATATATATATATATATATATATATATATATATATATATATACATACACTGAAATTTTAAACATTTTCTTTACTCTTTCACAATTTTCATTGCTATTAGGTTTGCAGTTTTCCTAATCAGAACTTTTGTCTGCATTTACTTCAGTTTCCTTTAGGTGGTTATGCGCCTCAGCCTAGTCCACAGCTGATCCATTTAGCTGCAGCAGAGCTGTTCCAATCTAGAATCAGCAAAGTGAAATGTAAAGTGAAAGCTTGACTTACACTTTAAAGACAGACTGAGATATGACTCTAAACGAATACTAAAGCTGATCATTGCCTTGATTCACTTTAAAATGAGCTGTTGTCATCATTTCAACTAAAGGTGATGCATCAATGTGAGTGTATCAGTGTTTTAATTGTTTTCCGCTGTCCCCAGAGGCCAAACTAGGAGTTGCAGGTTAAATGATCCGTTTGTAGTGGAATCAAAAGTTTAAAACAGGGGTCTCAAACGCGCGGCCCGAGGGCCACTTGTGGCCCACATCAACCCCTACTTGTGGCCCGTATAGTTACGTGTCAAAAACTAATGTGTACACTTATATCTGCATTTTTATTTTGTTAAATACAAAGAAAATTATAGCAGAAGTGCTGCCACGTGTCCAGCCAAAAACAGAGTACCAATTTGTTTAATTTGCAGTTCAATGAAAGGCTTCAGTTAGTTAAGAGTGAGAAAAAAATTGCCTTCACATTTACAGTTTTGTCTTGTTATGCAATATTTGAAATGTGAAAAAACAAACAAAACACTACATTTCTGGAAATATTTGTGGGTGGGGTTTTTTTTTGTTTGTTTGTTGTTGTTTTTTGTACTACTTGCACACTAAAGTGGCCCACAGCTCATTTTAGTTAAAAAAAATGAAATGCACCAACAATTTGTAGAGGTTCCCCAGCAATTCAGGAAACTGGGCATGTTAGTAGGACTTGTTACACTGCAGTACAATTTGGTAAAGTTACCTGTATATTTGGTAGATGTTTGAAATCTGGGATTAATCTAAATATCATTATATTCATGGTGTGTTTTGCTGTCAAGTGACATAAAGCAGGCAATTTAATCTATTCTGGAGAAGGCACATTATGGTCCAGGTTTTATGTTCAAACATGTTATTGTTCTCTTGTCACCTTTTTTTTTTTTTTTTTTTTTTTTTGTCAAAAATCTTAAAATTAGTGGCAGAAATATTGTTTATTCTTGTGCCAATGAATGTACCTGCCGAGAAAGAGATGTTCCATTTGGTGAGGAGCCAAAATAAATGTTTGTTCATTGATCCAATGTAAGCCAGAGGGCCACATTCGTTTCACCAGCTATTAACACTGTCACCTAACTTTGTAGAATGTGCAAAAAATGGTTGCTGACCTAATTTATTCTCTGAGAAGGATCTGCTTTTCCGTTACATTCATTTCCAAGAGATCGATCTTCTGTTCTAAACCAACGTCTTATAGTTCCGGTGTTGAATGCCCAAAGGTAGACCGGCAGCACTTACACAAACCATGAGGAACAGCTGACAAGTTTCATATTTTGGCTTTGGTCAAAGACATTTGGTCTTCACCAGAGCACTGTTGTTGAGCTGTATTTAGTTACTCCCAAAGGGGCTGCTGGGTGTTACCAACTGGCTTGCTCATTAGGGCTTATTCCAGGTACACTTACCTGAGATCTGCTGTGCCCACATTCAAATGACTCAGACACACGATAGAGAAAATATTGGCATGAGATTGGGAAGAACTGAGGGAAGCCATTTGGCTTGTAACTATTTGTGATGTAAATAAGTTCCCCTGGCAGTATTCAGACCACATTCTTGGCGGTCCATGGCAGAAATGGGCAAAGATGTTTGAGATGCATCAAGAATATCATTCCTCAGCTGCTGTATCTCAACTCTTCTTTCTGTCTGTGTTGAGGGGCAACTCTGTAATGCATGTTTGCGACTTTCTCATTTTGGTTGTTGCAGTGTCTCGAACTAGTCTGGGAAACTGTTGATGGCTGTCTCTGGAACCATTTTCCAAGGTTCTACCTGTACCCCCACATCCCATGTACATGTTGACAAGAAAGGTGCTTCCAAAAGTCTCAAGCAAGAAATGTTCAAGCAAGGTATGTGAAAGAATATATTTATGTTGAAGGTTGTGTGTCAGTCATGTCATTTGAAGCGTTAGTTACTATGTTACAAAGAGTTTGCACACACTGCAAAATGCATAAGAGGTCAGCATGGCCAAGATTCATAGCTATTTCTGCTGAAGAGACAACAGACACAAACAAGGGCACCCAACATCCATGACCTTTTTTCTTGTTGACGATGACATTCTTGCTTACTAAACTGTAACAGCCCATATGTCAGGACCACTTTCAGCACTTGGCATGTTTTTCACATTTGTGTTTGAGGTAGCATTTGAGCCTAGGTCTTGACACATTTTTATGCATCATCATAAAATTGTCTCTAAGTGGCTTTCATGTGTGGCTGAGGAAACACATGAGTATATCTGTTACGTTTTATCCACATATCTGTACAGTGTTTGTTTGTATCAATGCATCTCATGTTATTTCAACTTTAGATGATGCCAAAGATGGTCGACAACGTGGTGCTGTCTTGATGTTGGGTGGTCCTTGTGGTCAAAAATGTAAGCTGTCAGGTAAGTGTCATTAGGAAGTATAGACATGTTTCTGGTTGATATGTACAAAGAATAGCGCTGATATCACTGATAGACATTTATAATGTGCCCATTTAAATATGTTTAGACAAGAAATGTTGGCACACACACTGATTTGCTTCAGGCTTAGCGCCAATTATCCTTCTATTGTAGCTGGAGATAAGGCTTATAGAGACCTTTCTGGCAAGGGAAAAAAGCGGTGTTCTGGTCAACTCCTGCATCTTTTGTCTTAGGCCTAGGTTTTTAGTGCCCCCAAAATAACATCACCCTCTATGTCACACTGACATCTTGCTGCATTCTGCTCTAAAAAGCCATTTGCACCATGCAAACTGGACAGTAAACATCCCAAGTGTTTGCAAGGCATCAGAGCTTCTGATTTACCTCTTTGATTAAGGAAATGTTACTTCTCCAATAGTGCATTTGTTTTTTAGCAACAAGCAAAGGCTTGTATTGCAGACACTGCTGCCTAATCGCTCATAAAACTAAAGTTAACTAGAAAAATCCTACTTTGGCATGCCCAGATACATTACAGTGATATGCTCATTACATTGTCAGAAGTCAGACATCTAGAAGTAACCTTGTATGTGTTTTCCACCCTATAATTAACACAAAATAAACGCTAACATTTGAACCGAGGACTGAAATAGCTGTGTCCTTTGGGTAGTTGTGCAATTCTGTGGACTATATTTCAGGTGCTGGGCGTCTTTCCTTAATAGTGTACTGGATTCCCTTTACAGCAGAGACTCGGCAACATTTTTCTAAAGAAGATGCATAAAATGTTTCCCATCCAGTGTTCTCCTGTGGTCCCAGCTGTGTTTGGCATCAGGGTAGAACTTAATCACAACATTACAAGGAGTGTTTTTAAGGAATGCCTTGAATAGCTGTAGATTAAGCTCCCATCTTCATTGCCAGTACTGCTTACTGACGCATACAAACAAACAATAAGTCTAGTGCCCTCTCCTGACCAAACTTTAAATAACACTTATAGCAGATAGTATTCCCCCCAGTCATATCTATTCTTCTAATTGGTGCCAATTTTAGAACATTGCACTTATTTCTGATTCCAGGTATAATATTTTTATTAATCTGCTCCCTCAAAGATTTGAAAGAATACCTCATAAATATTAATTCTTAATAATTAATTAATTGAATTTGTGTAAAATGTAGCTATAAATAAAGGCTTTGTTGTGTGTAATAAGTCAGACCTCTTCTCCTGTTATTGTTTTGTTTGTGCAGAGTTCAGTACGTTGGACTTTTTGACTCTTGGTGGAAACGTGATAGAGGGAAGAGCACGATCACAGCAAAGTAGTGGTTGACTTAATTGGATTTCTGTAGTATATCTGAATGAATGACCCTCAGACTCATCACTTAAACAGCGCCACCAAGAGTGAAAGTTTGTGTCTGATGTTGACTTTTGTAAACAGTGGAACTAAGCCAGCAAAAAAACTTCCAGTTAATTTGTTGGAAGTTTTAAATGATCACACATTTTATATGAAATTTTAAAAATGTTTTGGAATAATTTGGTATTTAAGAAATCAATTTAAGATTTGTTCATCTTAAATTAGTAGTTTTCTTCTTTAGGTAACTAGTAGCAACAAAATTAAGATTGTACCATTTCTGCAACCCATTTTAATACAAAAACAAGGCATTTTGCATTTTTTTTATTTTGAAGTTCTGTGACCCTTTTTTGTGGTCTCTCGGGAGGCCTGTATTCTATGACGTTATCACACCGTGTGCTAATTATGCCTCATTATCTGACAGATTTTCTACATTTTGTTAGGACATACTTGGACGAAATGCACTCCAAAAATGGTTCTTGGCCTTCATAAGCATAAAGCAATAATCGTGAGTAAAATATATCTGAAATATATGAAATCGAAGGTCTATTGATTTCAGTGTTGGGGAGTAACGGAATACATGTACCGCCGTTACGTATTTAAAATACAAAATATGAGTAACTGTATTCCGTTACAGTTACCGTTTAAAAAGGTGGTATTTAGAATACAGTTACTTTCTTGAAATAAATGGATTACACAGCGGTACTTCCCTGTTTCATATTGTGGCGGGTCAGGCCTGTTTGGGTTTTGTTTGACAGCTACGTTCTGTTGTTCCAGGCGGCAGCGTTACGGTCGCCATGGTTACAGGGTGACGCTCTCTCTGCGTGTTTCCTGGGTGAGAGAGGCCTTTTTGTTGTTGTTGTGCTAAGCTAATAGGCAGAATGCTACAGGTATAGCTCTAAAGAATGTAGCCTCATGGGCAGTGTAGTCCGTGCTGCAGGGAGAATGGACTGCCATACACGTTATGTGTCTGTGAGCGAGGGAGGGAGAAAAAGGAAAAGTACGAGCTGTCATCGAGCAAAAACGGGAGCTGGAAGCATGTAAATATAATAATAACCACTGCAGCCAAGAAGAGAGCCTGACGAGCCCAGTTGTAAGTAAGCTATTAAGACTCGACTGTACACCGTGTTCGTGTTTTCCTCCAAAAACAATAAGTTCCGTTGGAGCAGCCTTTCAACGCCTCTCTCTGTCTCTCGCTAGCAAACTTGACCCAGACAACAAAGTAAAGCTAGTTTTCGGCTACCAGCCCAACACGAACCCACCGTATTAGCCAGAGGTCCCTTTACTACGGTTCGGAGCCGCGGACCTTCAGTAACAGTAATAAATCACAGCAATAGTACATTCATGTAGTTGTAAACAGCATGATAATATATTAAGTAATCCAAAGTATTCAAAATACGTTACTCTCATTGAGTAACGTAACGGAATACGTTACAGAATACATTTCGGGGCATGTATTCTGTAATCTGTAATGGAATACATTTTAAAAGTAACCTTCCCAACACTGATTGATTTACATAACTAATCATTGAGGAGAATATGCCTGATGTAAACTGAATGTATATCAATCAAGTACATTTCTTTTATACAGTTCTAATAAATTTAACATTTTACGTTGTACTTATGAAACAAAATACTTAAAATACTTAAGTTAGCATTTTCAGGTATAAATATTTTGAGTCTATACCATAATCCTTTCATCCCAGCTCTTGCCCTGTAACAGCTGGGGTAGGCTCCAGCTCACCAGTACCCGTCTGAAAGCAACCCTGATAGGCAGTTAAGATAATGAAATGTAGTGAGTCTGTATTGCTGCATTGTTATGTGTCATATGGAGTGGTGCAAATAAGAAAGCTGATGCATGATGTAGGCTAACTTAAACGTTTATATAAAATTTCAGTTGGATCTCTTCTGCACTCTAACCTCTAATGACTTTTAGAAAAGATAATCCAGTGTGTGACCCATTACTTTCTCTAAGTTAGTATGACCCCCCTAAATAGAAGAAGAAAAACAAAAAACAGTGACGTTCCAAACACACCAAAATACTAAATTGGTCCAAGCCTTTTGAACAGCTACGGTCTTTTTATGTGACCTATTAATGTGACAGCATTTCTGCTTCCTTTTATCTATTATAAATGGGATGGCATGATCGATTGAATGATCTTTAATTTTTTAATTTAATTTATTCAGAGAAAACTTTTGTCAAATGACCTCTTTGACTGTGCCCAGCAAGTCAAAGTAATGTAACACACTGATGTAACACATAGAGATAAAAGAGGTAACTAGGCCTGATGTAATGGGATCATCCTGTGGATTTAGGAGTTATTTGAGTGCTCTGTACATTGTACTTGTACATTGAAGTACACAGGCAACACAGAAGATACAGGCCCATCTAAAATGACTATCAAGATATAACTTCAGTTGACCTGGATGTCCAAAAATGTAAAAGTTTAAATGGCAACAAAACAGATTTAACAAGTAAAAAGATGTTTTTGTATTCTGTCCTTTTACAGCTTGTATACCCATTGGACATGTTAATGTTCACTTTTATGTTTAAGTCAAGTTTTGATATTGCTGTTTAATAAGTATCAGCAATTACCAAGACATGTACATACATGTACAAAAGAATGAAATACCTGAAATAATAAATTGCACTATTAGTCAGTCGGCCAGTGTCATATTGCAAAATTAAATCTGACCTCTTTAAAGATTTGATTTGACTAGTCAGGTCAAATAAATCAGACACTTTCCTTCAAGAATCTTAGAATGGACAGTAAAACAGTGTGTCAAAGCATAGTTAGTAAATGGTGCGATCATTACTGTGAGTAGATGTCTGAGTGTTGTTTACTGTTTGCCTGAAAGTCTGCTGGGAGAAAGGACAGAGTGTGAGAGAGTTTCTTACCGTCTTGTCCTGTCATGACACTGCGGGGGGTGGGGGGAACAAGTCTGACGGACACCTTAACCCTCCCTAGAGGATTTTCGGGATTGTGAGTGGAGTAAAGGATTAGGGACTTAGTGGCAAACAGCAAACAGTGGGTCTGTGGGTCAGCGTGTCAGTGTATCAGTGAGTCAGTAGGCTTTTGCTTTTCCCAGAGTAGGTCAAATCTTTGTTTTCCATGAGCAGTGCTAATGCAGCCACTTCCTGGTGTCAGAGAGTACTCACCTGCTCACCTCACATGTTAACATCAAACTGTCCTCATGGTTATCCTCTAAAACCATCACACGTGCAGCCACAGACTAAGGCGTTATCTATGTTCTTCTTCAAACACAGGCAAGAGGCCTCTTTTCTTGTTACAGGAAAGAAGAGCTCTCTGCTTGCAAAGTGCATTTTTTTTACCATCTATCCACCCATTCTCTTCCACCTATCCTTTACAGGATCGCGTGGGCGCTGGAGCTTATCCCAGCTACCATAGGGCGAGAGGCGGGTACACCCTGGACCGGTCGCCAGTCTGTCGCAGGGCCAACACTTAGAGACAGACAACCATCAGATTCACACCCACATTCACACGTATGGGCAATTTAGAGTGACCAATCAACCTAACCCCCCTAACTGCATATCTCATCCTTAGTCCTTTAATTTTAAACTTCAAGACTGTGAAAAAAACTAAACAAAAAGGTTTCTGCATTTCAAACCAGGCTCATAAAATTCAGATAACACCTGCAGAAACCAGTATCTAATTCTCAACATCTCATTAAAGTGTTATGCTAGGGTTGGTCTTCATGTTGATATTTTCTTTGAAATGTAGCACGCCACTAAACATTGTGCAGAGCAAGCACACCCTCTCATTGCAACGCCTTGCTTTAACGCCTTTCCCACCAAGACAATACATCTCTTCTCTCTCTAAACACTGCTATTAAATGCTTAAAGAAGACATTACAGAGGTGAGGGCATTAATCCAACTTTTTTTTTTTTTTTTTTTTTTGCCTGTCCCATTTGGTTCTTTAGCCGTCAGAATTGTTGTCTGAAGACCAACAAGGATACCCAATGGATTTATTTTGCCAAATGGATCATCATGGCATTGCCGTATTGGTCCATTTGATCGACCTTTGTTTTTATTATTTATTTTATTTTCAGTTGTTACAGACGGGACAGACATGAGTGAGGGATAGGAAAGGGAGAAAGAAAGAGGAAGGAAAAGAAAAACAGAAGGGGAGAGGGACATTGAGAAAGGGGGGAAAAAAAATATCTCCGGGATCACCTGTTGAGAGAAAAAGAATAGAAAACAAGCAAAAAAAAACCAAAACAAAACAAAGCAACATACTATACACAACACCATCGCATTAATCTACCTAAGTGTAAACAGCAGTAAATACTAAATATTGAATGTTGTTGTGCAGCACGCAGGACAGACAGCGCACAATGTGCTTTGAAGTAGCAGCCAAGAAAGGTTAATCCAACTTCTAAATACCTCAGATTCCAGACTAATCAAGCGTTGATGGGATGGGCCGAAACAAGCCCAATCTATGTAGGCCTCACACTTAAGCCACGGGACTTCAGCTCTTTTGCAGTGCATCACATGACACCCCCTAGAGCAGGAGTGGGCAATCTCAGTCCACGAAGGCCAGTGTCCCTGCAGGTTTTAGATCTCACCTTGGGTCAACACACCTGAATCACATGATTAGTTCGTTACCAGGACATGTTGAGGAGCTAATTTAGCCATTTAAATCAGCTGTGTTGGTTCAAGGACACATCTAAAACCTGCAGGGACACCGGCCCTTGTGGACTGAGATTGCCCACCCCTGCCCTAGAGGTCCTGGGGGTGTTATATGGTGTCTGCATGAAGGGGACTTCCAGTCTTACCCAGATGGTTGTACTACTGTGAAAATCTATGGTGTCAATTTACTGCTGCCCATCCACATCACAGTTTTTCTTGATTGCTTTGACCTGCCTAAGGAAACTGGGATCCACTCAGTTTTTATCATCACCATCTCATCAGAGCAGAAGACACCTTTTGGAAATGTGTTAACCTTTTCTCAATGGATTGACACAGATGTCGTTCAAGCAGTCCAAACCCCACTGTTTTAGCTATGGTAACCAAACAGAAAGCACACATTTATTTATTTCAGTGCAACTCATTGCAAGAAGCCAAATTTGACACATGTGGAAAGATAACACGGAGGCTATGTAATGGGCTACACTGACAAGCAATGGTGCACTGATTTGCACTGAGTGTTGTGTTTTGTATTTTGCTGTCCATTGTGTAATGACTGACTGGAAGAGCTCACACACGTGTTTGCAAGCTATTTTATTTGAAGGCAACATTTACTTTTGTTTCATATTTCAAATGTTTTGGCACGGTTAGAGCCTTATGCAAACAAAACGTGCCACTTTGACAATGAGAGCCTCTGTTTAGGTCTGTGTGTTAACTGTTTGGAAAATGTGGAGTTTGCTGTCATGCAGCAGTCAAGTCAATCAATAAAAACTGTACATCAAACGTCTTACTTCTAAAAAATGTTTTAGTGGCTAATGCCGATTGGTTTTTATTGCAAAGTTTAGCAGGTGACACAATAGTTGCTTACATCATTGAGAGCTGTACGATTTTTCTTCTTCAGTTCATTAGCCATCGGATATTTAAATGTGCACCTCGAAGGTGGTGGCACCTGACTAGTGTGCATAGTATCAGGTAGTCTGCTCTGCAGCTCACGTTGACTATAAGCAATTAGCTTCTGTTGTGCTACTTACTTTTGCTTTGATGACAGGATTTTAAGTACCATGTAGTACTAACATTAATTTCACACAATATTTATCAGTTTATTTTAGTTCACTGTCCATCGCTGACTCGAGGCAGTAATAGTTAATAGAATCTCATCCAATCTCATTTAAATTTGCATCTATTCACAAATTTAACTGTTTACTGTAATGTGATACAAAACCTGTTCGGGACAAATGCACCCCAGACCCTACGCTATACTTCTTATCTGTGTTCCTTTATGTTCTATTTCACCTGCAAAAATCTTATCAAACTCTCACACACGTTGTAGTTCAAACTCCTGAACTGTCAAAACGTGCATACTTTATACACTAAGGATTGGAAGAAAACTATAACAGAGTCTGTGCAGAAAAATAAGCCGGTCTAATAAAGGTCTTATGCAGGAGATAGATGAGACTGCATCAAAAGCATTGCGACACCAACATGGTATACCTAGCATTAAATATAGATGGAACAGCATCACATGAAGGTAACATGGACTTGGGCTTTGTAATACAAAACACAATAATTAGTTTGTATGGTTTTCCCTTCATTTTTTGCTAATGTTTCTTTCACAGAGACCAACAACTCAGTTTACCCAGAAATTCTTCAATCTTCTGTTAATACAGATGAAAGCTACCTTTTAGTCCAGTAACAGAAATTTAAATAAACAACTGCTATCATCTAACACGATTTTAGTGCCAGGTTACACGCAGACACTGATTATAGTCCATTTTGGATGGTGTAACATCAGCATCACTGTTGATTGTACAGGGGGAGTTGGCAAATTTTGGCAGGAGAGCATATCATGGTACAAGTCATGGAGTCTGGTAATTGATCTTTTGGATATTTGCTCCGTGGTGGTTACAAAACATGAAAAATGTTTATTATTTATAATCTTTTAATGTTCTTGATATAAAAACCGTGCTTATAAATTGTTACAGCGCAGTTGTACTGGGCTGTGACTGTGATTTTATTCCACTGGATTGATAATGTAAATATCAGGATGCAGATTCTTTCCATTATTGCTCTTTTTGAAATTGCAAAAATTAAAATATAGATCATTTAATATTTTTAAATATTATTTCTACTGAGATGTGTAAGATTTCGATTCAGATCTATCCCAGTTGCTAATGTATGATGTGAAAATGACAGCATGCCAGGAGACAAAGACAACTGTTTACACAGCAAACACAGACAGTCCATAAAGCCACTTTTACTGTTTGAATGAGTAAACACACCCTTTGCCTCTTAGACAGTACAAATGTGGTTACACTGCAGGTGAATTTTATAGCCTTGTTTTTACATACAAAACAACCCTGTTAATTAATAATGATGAATTTCTCAATCAAAACATATTTCTACTTGAATCTGAAAAGCAACGCTTACCAATGCATTACATTTGTCCAATGAGAAAAAAACAAGGTTACTATTTACAGTGATGTGCAAAAGTCTTGAGCCACACCTCTTTTCTTCATATTTTACTAGGAAAATGGGAAATATGTTCAGAGATTATTGAAACACATGCAAACATACATGGAAATACAGTATATAAGGAAAGAACAGAAAGAACAGAGTGTGTAATCTTCAAACACGCTTGAAAGTCAATATTTGTCATGATCACCTTTGTTCTTCAATACAGCCTGAACTCTTTTAGGCAGCGTTCTTGTAATTTCTTTAAGTAGTCTTTGGAGCTCTTCTTCTCCTTCTGCCTTTTGTTCTGTTTCCACACTGCTTCAGTAATTTTGAGGCTCCTGGCTCTGGAGAGGCCAATTCAGTTCAATTCAATTCAATTTTATTTATATAGTGCCAAATCACAACAACAGTTGCCTCAAGATGCTTTATATTGTACAGTAGAAAGATACACCGACTGATAGTGTCTCACTATGTGTTTTTGTATTTAGGTATGCTTTTACTATGTTAGCAGCATGTTTGTGGGCACTGTCATGCTGAACAACAAAGCCACTGCCAATCCGACACTTTCCAGGTGGAATTGCATTGCAGATCAAAATCTGACTATAGTTTTCTGTGTTAAATAATTCTGTTCAATTTTATTTATATAGTGCCAAATCACGGCAACAGTTGCCTCAAGGTGCTTTGTAGTGTAAGGTAAAGGCCCTACAATAATACAGAGAAAAGACCCTCACCCAACCACCCACCCTCTATGAGCAAGCACTTTGGCGATAGTGAGAGGGACAAACTCCTTTTTAACAGGAGGAAAGTGTTGAAATTATAAGCTACAGTAGCAACAAGAGTAAGCAATATAACCAAGAATTAAAATTGTTAGAAAGGCAAATTAAATCTAATGAAACAGAATTTTACCAGAGCAATGATCCCACTAAACTAAACAATCTGAGTATTCTAAGAGCCAGGTATGATAAATTAACAGCAGAGAAAGTGGCAAAAAGTTTAATGTGGACCAAACAATTATTTTATGACCAAGGAGAGAAGGCAGGAAAATTATTGGCCTGGAGGATAAAAAAGATGCAAGCAGAAAAGGCCATCACCCACATAAAGTCCAAATCGGGTATTATAACAACAGACCCTTTAAAAATAAACGAAAATTTCAGAGAGTTTTATCAATCTTTATACCAATCTGAATATACAGGAAACAGAGAAACACAAGATGCATTTCTTGATCAGTTAAAATTTCAAACCCTCTCAGAAGAGGATAAAACAGCCCTTGATAGTCCTTTAACAATAAAACAGGAGGAAAGTGCTAGCAGAACCAGGCTCAGGCAGAAGCACTGATCTACAGTGACTAGTTGGGGGTGAGGGGAGGAAGACAGGACTAAAGACATGTTGTGATAGAGAGAGATTAATAATAGTTAATGATTAAATGCAGAGTGAAGGGAAAAGGTGAGTGAAGATGAAACACTCAGTGCATCATGGGAGCCCCCAGCAGCCTAAGCCTATTGCAGCAGAACCAAGGGAGGAATGTTGACAAGATCCCCAACACCACTGACTGAAATGCAGCCCTAAACCACGACAGCACCTCCACCACATCTTATAGATGGGTATAGACGCTTGATGTTGTACCTCTCTGCTGACCTGAACCAAAAAGTTAAAATTAATCATGGACTGAACCTTATATAGCGCTTGTCTGCTCTCCCGGAGCAGTCACAGGCTTTATACATCATGCCACATTCACCCATTCACACAAGTGCTTTCTTCTAAGCTTTTCAGTGCTTTCTAGCTAACATTCACACACATTCAGTCTCTGATGGCTGCATCGGAGATCTTGCCCAAGGATACTTGGCATGGAGACTGGGGGAGCCAGGGATCAAACCACTAACCTTCCAGTCAGTAGATGGACCTGCTCTACCTCATGAGCTACAACAACCCATAAGACCTTTTGCCACTGATTTTAAGCCAGTAATCTGATATACCTCAGCATTTTCTCCAGACCATTTCTGGTGAGGCTTTGGTGATTATTAGATTAATTAAAGGGTCAGATGCATCTCTCAGGTTCTGTTTCAGGTTTTTGCTGGATTCTTTCCCGTCTTTGTTAACATCAGAAACTGATCATCTGCTGTGGATGCCTTTTTTTTTTTTTAAAGTTTGCCACTTATTGTTTTGTCTTTGATTTGTTCAGTTTCATCAGATTTATTTTAAGAACACACTACCATGCTGAGATATGCCAAGGTTTCATCTAACAGGTCTTTGGGAATCAGGTTGTTGGTGCAAAAATGCTCTTTTTAAGTCTGTTTTATCTTTGTCATTTTTGTAGGTTCAACTAAAGCAATGGGAGGAACGATGGGCTCAAGGCTGTTGCACAGTGCTGTACTTACATTACTATTTTGCTGCTACAGTTGGCTTAATTTACCTAATAACCAGTACTGCTTTTGCTGTACACTGCAGTGTGTTGTGGCTTAAGAATAAGACACATACAATAAAATGCCATTTATACAATAAAATACAATGAAGCAATTTAGTCTGTTTAAAATATAGATTTATTTATTAATTAAAAATAGAATCATGACATTTTATCACACACTGGCATTTCTGAATTGCATTTGCTCTTACAAATTTTTCATTTACATAAAATAAAATAATATGATACAAAAATAACAACAATGATTACAAATTTTCAATTGAAACAGAATTCAAATTCTTGCATTCTGTGAATGCTCCAAAAGTACACACACACACACACACACACACACACACACACACACACACACACACACACACACACACTTTTAAAAACAACTAGAACTTTGAAAATTGACATTTTCTTTCTGTAGGCCCGCTTTTAGGTATTTCAGGTAATGCCAACCTGATGCATTAAGTACAGTAATAGAGCTGTCAGCACACTCTAAAATACAGTAGGGTGATAAAGTGCTTAATAAGATATGTTGCAATGGCACTTCAATGTCACATTGAGTCTTGGACAAGAAGTGCCTACAATATCAATCATAATATTAAAATACAACAGTTTTATAATTATTTCACACAGGTGTAAAGTAAATTGCTTTAATACAAGAGCAGCTCATAGAGGCAAGAAAGATAGAGGTGAAAATAGTTTATCAAATATCAGCACAAAATAAAATAAAACGGTTTTTATGGTCTTTGGTAAAAAATTCCCCCATGCACTGTTTCAATTGTTTCCTTTGCATTATGGCTGTAAAATCCAAGTCCGTAAGACATATAGTATATCAATACAGCCAAGATGAACACAGTGTTAATACAGGTAGAAGTAAAGAAACCCTGGGTATAGACATTAATTTATTAACACTCTTCCAGGTTCAAAGTTGGGGGAACTAAAAAAAAAATAAATCTATTGCTGAGCTCCTTTGCGTTCTCGTTGTTGTACTGCTGTTTTCATTTTCCCCTTCCTTGAGTAGATCTCAGTTTGCACCGTTTCCCACCAAATTTAAACTGTACTGTGATTTTAGTATGGAAATAGGTAAACATTTGCTTTACTTGGTAATGTTCCAATAGACATTCTGCTATACAGTTAAAACTATACAGCTATGCAAAGATTGTGAAATTATGAAGCATAAATTATGCATGTGTACGATATTTCCTGCATATGAAAGAAACAAGACTGCCTCCACCTGGAAAGCATGAAATTTTGCAATCTTTAGACTTTGAGAGCTAAAAAATGTCAGCGTGCAGCAGCACATGCTCACTGACCCGCCTCCCCTCCAGACCTTCACCTGACACTGAAGCAATAGCTAAATGTTTGCTCACATTGCTGAGAATAACCTTGGATTCATATGCTGTTAGAGCCACAGTTGCCCAAATGATAAGCCAGGTTGTGTAAATAATACAGTGGAGATGCTGATTAAACATATTCCAGCTGCATGCAGCATGGGGTACCCTTTGACAGAAATCAGTCCAGATTTCTTGCATTGTAACAACAACTTGTTCCCCTCGCAGCCTCACAATGTGATCAAAGTATTTGTGGAATGTAAATGCATTTGCTTTAATGTCATCAGAAGTTAAAGAAAAAGGCACGCTTTAAAAGTTTTTCATTTCTTTGAAAGCATTTCTGTAAAACAGCAGCATTTAGGTGGATGAAGATTTACAATGAAAAAAATAGTTAGGTAAAAATGAAAGTATAGAATATATATATAATTTTTTTTTTTACATTTGGACACTGATTATAACACAAAACAGACTATAAAACATACAATGAATTAGGAAAGAAATTAGTGCATCTTTGAACTTCATCCCGGCAGCATGTGAAAAGTAAAAGTCGTAAGGTACAAATGACAAAAGTGAAAATTAATTAATGCAAGACTTTATGGGCTTATATAAGTTTGAAAATGGAACCTGATATCATTACTGCACTTTTGTATTCACTGTATTTTTTTGCATTGAAATCTAAACTTTATTATTGAGTCTTTCATATTTTAGTGCTGCTCTTTGATTTTTGTCTCCGACGTATGAAAGAATAAATGTATCTGCATCCAGACTTAGCGTATTTGCTCACCTCTAGGCACTGAAATGCATTTGAGATTCTTTAAATACTGACTACAAGAGTTTAGAAATAAATTAAAAGTTACTACAAGCAGTAAACTGTATCAATACCTATTTCTTTAGAACATAATACTTATATACTCATAATATTCTTTTTGCGCCCATAATTTTCTTAATGTAAACCTAGAGTGTTAATTTATACGTTTATGTAAAAATACACACAACACACCTATTGAGTAACTGCTATAAAACAATCGTGTTTGTATTTGTAAAGTCTAGTAACATCCTCTGTCGATAATTCAAAAGTCTTTTGGGTGGGCATTTCTCATTTTAAGTACTCTGTGTAAAAGTTGTTTGTCCAAAGTTGGTCAAATTTGTGTTTCTTTAAGTCAACTTGTCTACAATACACTCAAGAAAATAATTAATTATACCACTAATAGTAATACTCAATTTTTTATGTGCATCCACAGGTCTCCACTATCATGTCAGGGACATCTGTTTTGACAATGCTGTGCTGAGAGTTGAAGTAAACCATGGAGAGTGGTCGACGCTCTGTGGGAACGCAGCATGAGGCTGTAGCTGTGTTAATACCATTGACTTTGAGTTGGCTGAAGACAGTGGCATGGAATGAGGATGCTATACCTGGGGAACCGGACAGATGTTGGGGGCAATGTCCCATGCAGTAGTTCATATGGTAGCCTTCAGGCGCAATGATCCACTCATCCCACTGGATGTCTTTAAACTTGATGTAGAAGTCTCTCTTGCAGCAGACTGTTACATCGTCACCGCAACGCACTGAGCGCTTCCTGAGCAAATGCTTGGAGTGGTCATCACGGAGACGCACCTGAGCCACCAGGAAGGGCTGGTAGGGGGTTTCAGCAGAGCCATCTAGGGAGCAAAGGTTCTGTCCGTCTTCTTCGCAGGTGACCTCCAGCTGCAGCCGATGTTGGCCCCCATCCAAGAAGGTTTGCAGGGTGTGGGTGACAGAGAAAGTGTGCCAGTTACTCTCCTTGACGTGCAACATCTTTTCCATCACCAAGGTCCGATTAGAGCCTGAGATGTCACCATCTACGGAGAGGAAAACCTGGGCAAGGAGACGAGAGTTCCGTTGTGGGTCCTCAGAGGCACGGGCATAGATCCACAAAGAGGACTGGAGGACCTGGATACTTTGGCCACGTTCCTGCAGAAACTGAAAGGTAAGGCTAAGGCTTGCCTTGTCACTGCTCTTTGCATCATCTATGAAACAATGACAATTAAGAAAAACACATAATGTTAATATTTGGAAAAACTTCATAGCTCATCACCTTTCTTACCCTTATAAAATTAATGGAAGTATCAACCCTCTTTCACTGTTTTAAGCATTTTACCTTATGGTTAACTTTTCCTACAACACAGCACAAGGGATATTGTATTTAAAGGTTTAGGCAGACTACATGTGCATTTGATTTTAAATATAAAGACCAAAATGCAAGTCCTGGAGCAAGCAGCCATCTTCAGACTTCATCAAATTTAAATGCACCGTTGCATTTTATGTTGTGAATATGTATAACAGATTTTGGAGACCCCAGCAACAGAAACCTTCTGAGAGAGGGCTTGTAGTCATTTGCACTCCTCTTTGCAGAAGCTGTCTATGCACTTCATACAGATTTTGATTTACATATTCATTCTTGTCCTCTTTGTCTGCCACCCAACTCCAAATCACAATCCTATCACCACAACCTGCACGAAATTACGTAAATTCACTTTTTATTACTTTCCTATGTAAATCTTGTTAAAAGTGCAACAATGTAACACTGAAAGATAGATTCCTTTTAAAGCCTGCTTACCACCAGTTCGTGTATTTCCACTTTAAAAGGCAATAAAATGTGTAGTTTGCCCAAGGGGAGCAAACCTTTTTGCATATAAGTAACGATAGATACTTGGATCCTTAATATTACAATATAATAGTTCAGGGAACCCTAGCCTTATGTTAATATCTTACGCAGGAAAAGAGACCTTATTAATCACAACGCGCTCTCCCGTAGCGTTATTGTGCCATGCGAAAACAGCTTTATAGCATAGAAAGTGGATACAAGACTTACTTATATCTGCAAAGCTCACTATTTCATAGGCTTGATCTCTGGTTGGTATATTGTTTTCTAGTTCAAGGGTACCATCCTGTCTGACGCGCCCCGAGTGAAGTTTGCGCAGCGCCGTGAGGAGCGCGACCCGGGGCACGGTGTGAGTGATGTTTGGTTTCTCTTTCAGGTGCAATTTGTCCAAAAGTTGCTGCTTGGCGAATTCTATCATCATCCTTTCCTCTGCGTCCTTATCCATCGCTGACAACCTGCAAGACGCGCAGCCCGGGGAGCCACTGACCCAGAGACCCTTAAACAGCAACGGTGCCAACAGGAGGAACGCTGAGAGTGACAAAGACATGGCCATCTTCGATCTTAAAGTAAATAACTGCGTATTTGTACTCGGGCTGAGGTAACTAATAAACGTCTAGACTTCTAAACTGGACAACCAATAAAAAAATCTTCAAATCCTTCCCCTTCTGAGTTGTTCTTTGCGAAAGAAAGTCTCCCAAACGTCAGAGGTCCTTGTTGGTAGCTCGTGAAGAGAGCTGAGTGATGTTTCACCCTCCTGATGGTAAAGATATCTGGGGTAATCCACCAAAACTGGTGACACGTTGGAAGGATGCACCAATGAGCGCATCGGGAAGCTTGGAAATTACTGGCAAAACACCTCTGTCCTCTCTCACAACACACGCACGGGCACACGCAACAAACAAGCACGCAACACGCGTTCACATGTAGGTTACTGTCTCACAGTCACTGCATACACGTGCTACATGATATCACACGCTGCTTTAGATTAATTACTACGCAAGTCCATGGCTGGTTTGGACACATATCGGGAAAGCCCGATAAGGTCTTGAGTTTATCACAACAGGTATTTTCTGTGCCACGTTTCTCCACTTCAGTGCCACTGATACGTAACCTGCCAGCGCACTTGTCGATCAAAGTTGAAATTCTCTGCCCTTTAACCTACTTACAGAATATTCGTGTCCCACAGACACCAAGCAATTGAATCCGTGGGCTTTAGCTTAACCTGACCGAAAACACTCGAGGATATGAGGCGGAAAGTTTAATGCGGTATTTGAAACACGTTCCGTCATGTTTCCTGCAAGGTGTCATAATGTCGTGCAGTAAAACGATGCCTCGTGTGTATGTGTGTGTGTGTGTTTGAAGGCGAGAAAGAGAAAGCTGGGAAAAGGCGAACCCTGCCTTCATGTCGGTACATGATTTGTCTGTCTGGGTTCTCACAAAAGTGCTGAGCCAGCTTGACATGGTCTACTAAAGATAACGCTGTCAATAAGCCGGACAGTGTATGCACTTAAATAGGCAGAAATACGTTAAAGTGACCCTCTTTTCATCATGTCGGGGTCCAGGTCCAGTGTGAGCAGGAAAAACAATGACTTCCACAATCATTTAACACATAAACTACATGCATATGCACATGGAAATAATAGTTGTGAAACAGATTATCCTAAAGCGGTCACGTGTTGATTGTGCGCACATCTCCACAAACATAAACTGTATGGATCACAACACGGGTTGCACGCATTTTTATTTCTTTTATTTTCTTTGTGTTCACGTTTAGTGTTAAATGTGAGTCAAGGCCTTATCATGTTAAAGGAGTACTTGCCTGCCCACGTGTGGGGCATTTTGAGAATTACAACTGACCTCACCAGGTGGTGTCAAAGAATGTGCCCAATACATTTGACTAATTTAAACGTAAAGTTAAATCAAATAAACACGTTACATGTATTACCTAGAATTGTCAGTATTTTTCCTAGGGAGGTTTGAAAAATAAGGTTAAAACCAGCATATTTTTAACTACTGCCGTGAATACAAATAATATATATATATATATATATATTGATATTAAATGTTTATTAGATAGACTAGATGTTAAAGGCTATAAGAAGAAAAATATCATCTTAAGAAATGTGAAATCGTTACATTTTATAGTATTTAAACAACTTTGAATGACACATCTCCTACAGAAGTGGACAGCTGTCAAATTACATCCCAGTAATAGAATTTCAAACATACATCACTGAGATGTAACGAAACTGCATATTACATTTTAACGCTTGATGCACAAAACAAAGTTCTCATGCATCCTGTAGGCTACGTATCCGTACGACTAGGAGGTACGCCGCTGACGTCAACTGTCGGTGAGGGGAAAAAAGTGACGCTAACACACACAAGCCGGAGCCCTGACGGGGGAATAGCGTTTTGTTTCTTTTTTCTTTAGTTTTGTGTCATTTATTCTTTAGGGTTTTGTTGTTATTTAGCAGTATTCCTGCGTCGGACTCGACCGCCGTGTTCTTCAGCGCTTGCTATCTCGCATTAACGTCCATGCTGCTCTCCCCTCACGCGGCGCTATTTTGACAGTCGGGGTCGTGGTGAGCCAACTCAAGCTAGCAGCACCATTATATTAGCATCGGTAAGTCATTTGGAAAGCTTGCTAACCGTACTAGCTAGCACCTTCTATTTTGAGACCTGACAGTGCTCGTACATGTTCACAGCAAGTTTCGCCATTCTGTGACACGGCACACTCTTATTGAACAGCGAGTTGTAATATTAACGCTGTGTTTCATGGACGCTGAGTAGCTAGCGTCCACTAAAAAGAAAAGGCTAGCTAGCGGGCTAGTATTAGCTAGGTAGCTAATTATACACGCCGGACGAGGCAGGCTAATGCTGTGAGCTAGCTATTGTTAGCATAGAGGCAAGCTAATATTTTCAGTCAGCTGCACAGCTACGACTCTGACCAAACTGCCGTCTGTCTTCTACAGACCCAAGTTGAAGGATTCTCCACGTAACTCAAGACATACTGCCAACAACACGGTAAGCCGAACCCGCGAAGATGACTCAAGAGCCACTATCTTTAATATGTAACGCAACGTCAAGCACCATCTTTAAAGTCCGCCTTCTCTATGCCAGGCACGAGATGGCCATGTTAACATTTTATCCTTCCAATCGTGACCGAGAAGGTTCACTAAAACCCTGGGAATATTTGCTTTTCCGAAGCGATTAACTATCTGGATGAATCAAAATTAAGTAATTGTTAATTGCTTATGGCTCTTCATTGAAGTCATACTCAAAACACACACTGGATACAACAAAGTTTTATTTATTGACGTGTGTGACTCTCATATAACAACTCAAGACTAGAAACGTCAGCTAACAAGGTTGAGATATTAATACAAACCAACGGAAAGTTACAGAGCTGTAGTGTTTTTATAGGACTGAGTGCCGGTGGGTTGCATGGCGGAATGCAGGTTGTACTACAGTACTAAGCAATTTAAGGTTGTATTGTATTAAGTGTTTTCATTAGCTTGCTTTTTGGCATTCAAGACTAAGTAAATATCAGTGATTTTAAGCCTTGGCTCTTCCAGTCTTAATTCATTTTTAGTGACTCAGAGCTGGCTAGAGATTTGTGCCCCAGTAAATTGTCTGTAAAACGCATTGTTGTAAGTGATCGAGAAAACAGTGGGGTTTTCTCAAGACATACTTCACACTTGGTTATCACTCTCAGAGTCTTGGCTTTAGCCTTACTTTTTTGAAACTCAATCCTAAAATAGGCAGCAACAGTGCTGTGAAAACAAGGTGGGATCACAGCATAGAAGTGGTTCAAACATCTGCTCTGGGAAAATGACATGTGTGCCTGGGAAAACAACAAACCCCCCCCCCCCCCCATACATATCAATTGGTGTTGGCTAGTCATGTGACAATGAGAACTGATAAGCGGCAAGCAGGGACTTCCATTTTAGTTCCATTTGATGTTGAGATTGTCATAAAAATGCTTCCCAGTTAGATTAATAGTAGTCAAAGATGATAACCCCAATAAAACAATGTTAGTTTTTCTGGTTTAAAGCACTGTTACTACTTTATCATCAATTTTTTCCCTAATACAGCTTTATTCTCTTAAATATTTT
This sequence comes from Neolamprologus brichardi, assembly GCF_056152115.1. Taxonomy (NCBI): domain Eukaryota; kingdom Metazoa; phylum Chordata; class Actinopteri; order Cichliformes; family Cichlidae; genus Neolamprologus; species Neolamprologus brichardi. The sequence continues at coordinate 30,728,634 of NC_142108.1, read as the reverse complement.
GTAAGCAACACAGAGTATGATTGTTGGTGTCAGGGCAGTATCATTGAAAAGTATGGTCCATTGTAAGATCTGTAGGAGGTGAGTCATTGAATCAACAGTCTACTGTTGCTAAGGCCACCAATGAGAAAGATGGAGTAACCTGCCTCTCTGTCAACATATTTCCCTCCCTTATACCCTGCAGCCTGTGGATCTTTGTGCATATACATAAATTCATGAAACTGTGAAGCATCGATTGCTTATGGAATTTTATGAAAATCAGGAAATTTGTTGATTACTATCTGTTAAGTATATGTAATTTCATGTTCGTGTTTATTGTGGTTTGCAGGGTGCTTTCGCCTATTCTAGTAGATCATGTGGTTTTTATGCTAACTTGCTCACTTTAATGTATTTGCTTTCTGCATTCATGTATTCATACAAGCCAAGATGGCCATTGTAAGCATATTTTAAACCTAGAGTAATTAAAAAAAGAAACTTATCCAATAAGATTATATCTGTATTTATCGCTCAGATATCCATATCTGCTTCTGCCTCTGAATCTCTGTTTGCAGCAGCATAAGCAGAAGAGTGGCTTTTTCTAGAGAGATTTGAAGAGCTATTTATAGATCTCTGCCAAAGCACCAAGCGTGGTGCTGTTGCTGCTGCTCCTATCTGTCTCTGCTCTTAACCGCTCCTGCTTCTGTTTCTCTCCATCTTCATTTGTTCCCCCTTCACCTGTTCTTAGTTTTCTGAACTCATTTTCTCATGATGTCTTCTACACTAAGTGTTTGTCAGTCTTCTTTTTCCATTACTGTCCTCCATTGCTTGCTTTGATGTAAATTATCGATCAAAGCAGAAGGGAGGTGACATGGTTATAAGTCAGGCCTCAGATTGGTACATCAGCTTGACTAACTTTAGTATACTTTATTGCAAAGCTGGATGTTTTTTTGCATTTGTTAGTAGCCTTTATTTAGTAAAGGATATGGCTCACAGTCCTCAGACCATGCAGAATCACAGTAGATAAGGTGGGTTTGCCTAAATAAAGGTGTTTTAGTAAAAACTTGTTATGACTGCTTTGAATATTTGCAGTGTAAATAACAACAGCTTTCCAAGTGTTTCATAATAGCTTTAGCTTAGCTATGCTGCATGCAGAAATGGCAGCATCTTGTAAGGTGGTTGTGTTCCCACTCAGTCTATCTGTGGTATCTTTGGCTACTGATCCTCACTCAGCCCCTCCCCTTTCTTCTTCCTTCTTTCTAAGCCCTTCTCTTACTGATCTGTGAAAGAAGCTACCTGGCTGAAGAAGTGACAGGACAGGTTATGAGGCATTAGTCCATGCAATGCATTTTATCCCAGTCATGTTGTTAGCCTGAGATGAACCTTTTTTCAAGGCCATGCTAGGATTGTAGAATCATTTGTTGGGTAAGTCTGGTGTCTTAAATTAAGCAATGCTAGAAAAGAAGTTTGATGCTAAACAGCTGTTTATTAAATTTCTCTGGCTGCTTATGTTTTGCAGGGCCCTCTGAAATGTTAGGTGATGCTACTAACCACTGAGCCACAGTACTGATCTTCTGCTCAGTGTTTTGACTTTAAAGGGAAATTTATTGTACAGTTAAGTGCATAAGTGGATGGGCTATGGCACAATGTTTGTAATTTTTCCTCTTTACACCACCACAGTGGATTTTAAATCAGATAGTCAAGATGTAAGTGAAGTGCAAACTTTTATTGTCACTACAAGGGGTTTAACAAACACATTGCATTAATTGTTTGGAATGTTTTGGCGTTTTTCATAATAATACATTTTCAGAGGCTCAAAAGTGACTGGACTAACACCATTTGAAATATAAAAATGATCATTTTAAATACCTGGGCAAAGATGACGTGATTTTAGTGACTGCCTGAAGTCAAAAACCCCTGGACACCACTAAATCTCACTTGAGATGCTCTGCCAGCCTGTTCTGCAGCCACCTTTAGTTGCTGCTTGTTTGTGGGTTTTTCTGCCTTCAGGTTTATCTTCAGTAGGTGAAAAGCATGCTTTAAGTTGAGGTCAGGTGGCTGGCTTGGCCACTGAAGAAACTCTTAGGTTGCATTTGTACCGTAGTCTGTTGTAATTCATTATCCATTCACTCCGTGGAGTGATGTTCAGTTTTGTAGGATTTGAATCTGAGCAGAGACTATAGCCTTGTACACTTAGTTCATCCTCCTCCTACTACTTTTATCATCATCAATAAACACTAGTGGACCGGTTCCACTGGCAACCATACATGCTCATGCCAGATTTGACAGATAATATGGCATGCTAAGGTAGGGCTGTTCGATATAACGATATATATCGGATGACGATATAAAAACGTCTATAGTTTAATTTTACGCTATCATTTGTTTCGTAGTGTTGCAAAATAAATTGTTTACGGCAACATTTTCTCATCGTTTTGATGGTCACTGTAGTGGCTATATTAATTTATTAAAGTTCTCTCTTTCTCTTATATTTAATATAACCACACAACAGACGGAGAAGCGCCTGTTTTTATGCGTTGTCGTTAGCAACAACGACGGTAAAACCATCGCATGTCCGCTTGTTTATTTTCCACATAAACCTTTCATAATAAAGCTCAAGATCCTGTTGAGAATTTTCAAAATAAACTGAATCACGTGAAAAAGTATGCAGAGTATTTACGGATGAAAAGCAAAAAGGAGCCGTCAGGTGTTAAAAAATAAACCTTAGACTCAAATGTTAGAACAGGCTTTCCCCGCAGCACGCTGTGTAATAAATACTCACCAAGGAAACAGCAGCCGATACAACCTATGTCTAAAAATGTGTAGTTTCATGCATCGGTTAAAACACTCAACTCCAGGTACACGACCACCTGGAAACACTTCAGCAACCCGAGATTCACAGAATTGACAGAAAATGTTAAATTTTTGTGATTTATATCGTTATCGGATGATAGATGTTTTATATCGGGATAAGAGATTTTAGTCATATCTAACAGCCCTATGCTAAGGATCATAAGTCATTCATTACCTTTTCAGTTTGTCTTCCCATCATTATAGCGCAAGCTGTGCTTGATTTATTTTATCTGTCCAAATATTTTTTTTCCCCCAGATCTGGGCAGGTTCTACGTTCAGGTTTTAGATGTTTTCTGGCAAAATGTATTCTAGCTTTCTTGTTGTTGAGTGTAATCCATGTATTGCACAACTGCTGTAAACCCTCTGTATTTAAATACCCTGTGTATCTCTTTTAAACTCTGACAGTGATACCTCTTTGAATATGCTTGAGTTAGGTAAATGTTGTGAAAGATATTTCTTAACCATGGAAAGAATTCTGCGATTATTTACTTCATTTGGTTTCCACCCTTTTAGGGCGTTTCTTTTTCTTTTTTTTTTTTTTTTTTTTGCCTGTCCCGTTTGGCTCTTTTGCCATCAGAATTATTGTCTAAAGGCGAAGAAAGATGCCCAACGGATTTTCTTTACCAAATTGACCATCCCAGCTTTGCCGTAATGGTCCATTTGATTCGCCTTTTATTCTTTATTTTATTTTCACTTGCTGAATACGGGACAGACTTGACTGGGGGAAAGAAAAGGGAGAAAGAAAGAGGGAAAGAAAAACAGTTGAGAAGAGGGACGGGGGAGAAGGGCAAAAAACAAAAAACAGAATAAGCCAAAAAAAAAAAAAAAAATACATGTATCGATCACCTGGATCACCTGTTGAGAAAGAAAAAAGAAAACAAGCAGAAGAAAACGAGAGTAATACAATAAACAACATCACAATGATATATGGGAATATGACAGTAAATACTAAATATTAAACATTATTGTGCAGCACGTAAGATCGACAGCACAGTGTGCATTGAGGTAGGAGCCAAAAAGGGTGTAGTTTGTGTGTGTGATCACCCGTGTGTACACCTGTGAGCATGGACGCGCTTGTTTTCTTAAAAGGTTCCCTCATGTAATGATCTGCTAGAGGGTGTGGGGGGCCACTGCCCCGTCCTCCAGGGCATGAAGCAGGTATGGAGGAGATCAAAACTCCAGACATCCAGAGGCCCCCAGAACACAAGAGACCAAGGAAGACCAACAGAGGGGCAGCCGTGCCACTGTCCCAGAAAGAGCTGAGGAGAGTCCCAGATGAGGGGGGGCGCTTTTAGGGCGTTTCTGGTGTTGCTGAGCTGGTCAGTGATTTCTGCTGATTTTGCCATTTCTCAGTTTTTCTGTCTCTCATGGACAGGTTTATTTATTTTTGTACCTTAATTGACAGTATGTGACCAAATACCTCGTATTAAGAGTGAACAGTGAATAGTTATTATATGCACTTGAAAATAATCTCAGATTTTTGATGTTGAATTTGTCATCGCAAAATGAGGGAACAGACTTCACCTGGCCATGAATCTGCATGTCAGTCAGTTGTCTAATTACTTTTGTGTCTTTGCAGAGGTGGCACTATGTATATCGTCAGCCTTAAAGCTGAACTCTGCACTGAAATCACATTTTGATAGTTTGATTTAAATTATGAAATAATAAATGAAATAAATATCGAGGATTGATGTGAGTCTAGATATATATTTGAACATAAACTGCCCTCTCCCAAAGCAGGAGAAAAGCATTACAGAACAACCTAATAATTACTACATGTACTATAAAAGTAACAAAGCTCAGAGTACTCAAGTTGCTGTTGGAGGGTTGTTTCTGTTTCTGCGTGAATTTGTAGTACTGTAACTCTTTACCTGAAAGGCTACTAGAAGTAATCCTTGAAGCTATTTTCTGAACTGAGTGCTTTCTGTCATATTTCATGCCTGATCACAGAACAAAACAACTGGGTTTGCATCAGAAGTCAGTAAGGGTGGTCTCTGCCTACGCAGATACGCCTGGAAAAAACATAGAAATTGTTCTAATGGTCATCAAACCACATCTTATGGATATATATGCTGATGTGTCAGTGATATCAAGGGTCCAGAGGAGGTTGCATTTATAAGAGGAAAGGGTTAAAACAGTTTTGTTCTATTTGAATAAAAGATTGGACACATAAAAGATTGGACACTTTGTTTTCTCAAAGATTTCTCAGTAAATCTTTGAGAAAACAAGATTTACTGAGACTTTTAGCTGACTAGAAATGTAACACTGATCTGTGAAACTGGTGAAAATGATATTCTGATATGCATTTAAACAGGCCTATATGTCAATTGCATGCAAGTATCCATGATGGACGGGGGTAGAACTCCCCACAAAACAATGTGCACCATTTTTCTTCTTCTTCTTCAACTTCTTCATCTTCAACTTCTTGAAGTCCAATCCTATGGCGTGCATCTTTTAGTAGAGTCTGTTTTAAATAGTTTTTTACTTGCCTTTATGAAATCTTCTCTTAATTGTAGACTTAATATTAATGATCGACTTATCTCCTGGATTGTGTTATAACTTGCATGAAGTGAAACTTGGTGAAGCTGTTAGTATTTCTCATGCAAAGAACCCTGCAGCCATCTAAAACCTGAAATCGTGTGTAGACATCGAGGCCTTTTTATGTTGCACTATGTTCTTGTTTTTTTCCTTTAAATTTTTAATTTTTTAGCAAACTAAGGATGTGCAGTCTAACTTGCATCGCGTGCTCCTTTGTCTGCAAGTTGTGAGTTGATATTCAAATGACTTTCGACTAATGATTGAACAATCAAAGCCTTGTCTTTTTTTCACAGCTGCATGAATACAATTTCTAGAGGGACCACAGTCTAACATTTTTCTTTAAATTTTGCTCTATAAAGCCTGGTCACATACTGTCAAGCCAGAAACCATGAGACAGATAATCCTCCTAATGTTTTCCTTGATGCTGAACTTTTGACTGCATAATTTCCCTCCACTGCATCTTTCAGCTGTCATTTGCAGTGGGGGCTACTGGGAAAACATGCAAATGTGTTGTCTTGTTGCATTAAGGCTTTTCCTTGCTAATGAGGTGGTTTCATTATTTCACTCCATCTTCCCTTCCTCCTCTTTATTTTTTTTTAAATTGTTTATATATTGGAGCAGTTGTCTGGTTCACCAGCATCTGTCAGTACTCATTTAGTTTGTCCAGACAAAGGCCAAAGACAACGACTTCAGACTTTCCATATAATGAGTGATGAATGGGGACTGTGGCTTCTGCCTGTCTCCAGGTGTTTGATTATTGCAAAAAAAGTTCCAAACCTTAACCTGTACCTGTAAAAGAGTCTATTTATTTATATTAATTCATTTACTATAAGCTTTCAGTGGTGCTACTGTTGTATCAAGTGACATTATAGCGGATCCAAGCAACTCTTTAAACAGCTTGGCTTCTTGCGCGCCATGGTTTGCCTGTCATTGCAATTATATTGTTTCACAAAGACAGAGAGCAAACAAGACCTGTAAGAGAGAGAGAGAGACAGAATCCACACGAAAGGGAGGGTCGGAGGAGAAGGGAGGGGTGCACACTGTGCGCATGATGGCATAAGCGTGGTAGTGAGAGAGGGAGCCAGCTTACAAGCAAGATTTTCTTTCTCACTGCTGTGCTTGTGCTTCATTCAGAAAAAGAAAGGGGGCAGTCGAAATAGAGTTTTTTGACCGTTTTCATGAAAGCCATTAAGAAAACTGAGCTGGTAGTGTGTACAGACAAGAAGACAACACGGCAAGCTTGAAGACGACAAAAGTTGAACGAGCTGAAGAGACGGAAGAAAGACCTTAAACACCCTACAACTCCAGCAGGAAATGGGATACATTTATTTGTAGTAATAGGGGAGAGAAAACTAATGACAGCGTTGCCCAGATCTGCTTCTGCTGCTCATTCTCCTGCGATGATTTGGTTTTATCTGAGACACCTGATCTGATTTGGCGCGAGATCCATAGAGCTGAACTCTAAATACAGGAAGGATGTGCACTGTAAGTGAATGTGCTTGTGTGTCTTTGTCATTGGGTGTTAATAATTTGTAGGTGAGATGTAGCTTCTGTAGCTGTAGGTGTGATTTTTAGCATGAAGCCATTGCTGCTGCTATAATTAACTCTTGTTATAACACATTGCATTATCACTTTTGTGAAGTTCCTAAAGCATTTTTAAGCAATGTCTCATCAACAGTGCAAATATGATGTATTAAGGTTGACTGAAAGGTAGTTTCCTCTAGTGTGTATACAGTTTATTTTATCACATGTGATTGCATTTGCACAGAAAAAATGTATACATGAAAGCATCTAAGATACTATAATGTGTGGCGTATTTACCAGTGTCATGTGTACAGGGTCATGAAACATGTTTGAGGCAAATGCTGAGGTAATAAGGAATTCCCTTTCACTGTCCCTGTGTGGGAGGAGGGACAGAGGAGGGTGGAGGTGGGCTGGTGGTGTGGAGAGTCACTGAAGTAGGCGTTGCTCTGCAACACTGTCATACTGATTGTGAGGGAGGGAGGTGTGCAGAGGAAAAGGACAACGTATGGGCTTACATAAGGCATGTGGATTGCACTGTATTTTAAGCAATAGTGGTTGTGACTGTTTGTGAATGCACCTGGAATTTAAGACGTCTCCTCCTTTATTTGTGGAACACAGTGTGCGGGAATGAACAGACTAGAGAGGAGGTGCGAGAGAGGCAGCACAGCCGTGAGAGATGCACAACAGCAGAACCCTCTTGAATAAAAAATCTGCCACTATAAATAGCAAGCCATCCTCATGGCTTGAGCACTGCTTCAGGTTTAGAAGACCTGGCTTTCCCTCTCCATCGCTGTTCTGGTGGTTATAACCCTGAAAAATCAACCCACAATCCTCCTCATTTCCTGCTTTTATTCTATTTTTTTGATTGCTTGCCCCAGATCTCCCTTGATCTGAACATGGCCTGTTTATATAATTCATTTTTATGTACATGCATCCATCTCTTTTAGTCTCCTAAGTAATGCATCTTATTGAATTAGCTTGATGTACATAATATGGCAACGAGCCCATCATTGTACCCTGTTCTCAGTTAGAAATTGAAAAGACAGACAACTACCACAGCTCCAGATTAAATATAAAATGCTCCTTTGGTGTTATGTTGCTAGAGCTATTGCTGTTTTTCTTTTGCTGTTTATTAACATGTGAGTCTCTTCTCTTGTAACACAACACAGATAGCTGAAGTCAGGTGATTAGCGTTGACTGAGCTAATAAAGTCCATCCCCTCACTTGATAAAAATATGTGTGCATCCTTGCATGACCAGTGCTTTTGCTGTTTGTTTGTGATATTGGAGTTCTTCTCCTTACGTAGTTGGTGCACCTATAGCCTCACTGCTGCATACTAATTGTTAATGCGTGGGAAAAAGCCTGTGTATCAAACGGAGGAAGCACGAGAGGGCGAGAAAGAGAGGGGAAAAAAAATCAATAGCAAACCCCTGAGAAACTGCTGCTGTAATTGCTTTATACGTCAGAAGGTTCACACCTACTCCTTTGAGACTTTAAGAAAAATCTAACTCCAAAACTTTTATTTTGAATTCAGTCTTTGTTACAGGAAAAAAGAAAACCAAATCATCAAAAACAAACAATAAGGAAGCACTGATTGAATTCTATTTATCTGATTTCACACTTTCCCTACTCATCTGAACTTTTACAATGTTTTTTTTGATGTGTCCTCATTTGAGCTAATTATAGTATTAATACATGCTAATTTATGTGTGACCTTTTATAAATACATCAGTTCTTTTCTGATGAATTGACATCTGCATTACAAATTAATGTACCTGACACAAAGCATAACTTTAATGAAGGTAGATGGCTAACAGGAGCTAAAAGGAAGAAGGGTCAGTAAAATCCAACTGCAATTATTTGAGCTGTAGAGAGCTATAGAGACAACTTGTGCTTTACTGTGGGGCTTATATGTTCGAATAAAATGACTATGTGGCTCAAGGTAGGTCAGCTCAACCTTGTATCTACTTTATCCTCAGATGAGCCTGGGACAGACGTGTGCCCACTTGGTGAATTTTAATGAAGAGACAACTAAAAGAAAGCGAAATATGACAGCAGGAGTCCTCTAAAGACGAGAGGTGTTGTATTTAAACAAGACAAGTTCAGGAGTGCTTCTAAACTTAGTGTATTAAATAGCCTCAAAAATAACTTGCATAATTAGGCGATGATGAACACAGGAGCAGAGAGGCAAGCAAAACTGTAAGAAGAAGGGAACAGAAATTGGTATCCTTATGCTGGCAGAGCTATTGGGAGCAGTTGGCTTTTACAGGTAAACAGATGGCATGGCACAGCACAGCACACTGATGACCTGCCACCGCTGTCAGGTCAGCTACGTGATCTAGTGAGCCGCTGCAGTGTGCAGTTTCTCTAATTAACTGTACTTTCTGATCTGTGCTGGGGCTGGTGCGTTGCCAGTGTCATGCTAACATTCTCACAGCTGAGGAGAAATTGTCTTTAGAATTCACCATATCAACACATTTCATATCAGGAAATGTCCAGAATTTATCAACTGGAATTTGGTGACTAATTGGTATCAGTGATTAACTTATGGCTTGTTAATTATTGATGGACATTAAAAAAAACAGTCAAACAAAAAAAACAACATTCAGATGTGTTGCGGTCCCTCCTTAAAGCAGTGTCATTTGAGACACTTAATTTATCAATACTAAGAGAACTAATATTATATTTCCTTTTGTAAATAGGTTTATATTTTGTCCTTATTAGCATGGTTGTGAAGTCGTTGTTTTTACCATGGTGGCTTTAGACAAGTCTGTTGACTAGTCAGATTCTGTGTTACTGACTTCTGACCATTAGAAGCTGCTTTAGCATGCAGTAATGGGTGTGTTTGCTGATTGTCCCTTGGTATTGCTTAAATTGTATTACATCAGATCCTCTTTTCCATCTAAGACAGCGGTCCCCAACCTTTTTTTGTGCCACGGACCGGTTTATGCCCAACAATACTTTCATTGACCGGCCTTTAAGGTGTCGCGGATAAATACAACAAAATAAAACTAGTACCGGTACCGAAAAAAAGAAGATTTATTCATAACACACGTGAAAAGACCAAGGAAAACCGAGTAAACGATAACAACGATAACAAAATAACGCTGAAAACTGATAAAAAAAACCCTGAAAACTATACATTTCACACCTGAGCCTCAACTCTCGCAGCCCGGTACCAAACGACTCACGGACCGGTACCGGTCCGAGGCCCGGGGTTTGGGGACCACTGATCTAAGACATAGGTCATCAGTTAACTCGTATGTTGTCTCATAAAATGTTACCTGGTTAATACCAAACTCAGATTTTCAAATACTAACAGAGTCTGGGAGCTGAGCGTCAGACTGCAGAGAGCAGCTGTAGCTTTTAACACCCCAAACGTTCAGGAGCAGCAGGACTCTTATTACACATGCTTCCAAAAAACATTAAAAATAAAGTGATGAAGTGTATCGTGGCGCTCTCTGCTCGGTGTATAAATATGCTCGTGGTTAGTAAGCACTGACAGACAATGCTTTTGGACATCTATTCCACCTGACCAGCTGTTTCCAGTAGCAGCTGGACCAACTACAGTCAGAAAGTATTACCAATATATCAGTGCTGAACTGTTGTCCCTTCTAAAGATAATAGTAAATTAATGTGAAACACTGTAGCTTGTTTGCTCTGTTAAGTATTTTGGGTTTTGTTGGCGCAATCATAGAATAGCAGTTTTTAATGAAATTTTTGGCTATTTGAGTTAAAGTAAACACGGCAGTGTTGAATTATATCTGAATGTCAGATTAGTTGAACTCACGATCACATAATTGTCATAATTGTTGTCTGCATATATATCTATGTAAACTTTATGCTCTGATTTTGTTCTGAAAGTTTTGGAAGTTACTGTAATTTTGTTTGTCATGCATGGACATGGGTTATTGTTATTTGGAAGTATTTTCTTTAAGTAAAGTTCTGTAGACATAAATGTACCCCTGCACCATGTTGACAGGAAGGTCATGCTGTGGACAGCAGCAAAAATTATAGCCACCTAAAAGACATCACTATCGGTTTACATGTATGATGTATTAAGAAGCTTTTATCCCCATAACCTGCTGGTTGATGGTTAAGTCAAAGCTGGTACATTTCAGAAGTTTGCGACTATAATATTTTAATAGGCTACTTCAGACCTGAACTAAGTTGCCATCCAAACTAAATTAAAAAATCAAAGAAAACAGGGCAGCATTAGGGCAGGGCAATATGGCCAAAAATATTTATCACGATATATATTTGAAAATTTGCGATAACGATGTAATTGACACGAGACAAAATACTTTACAACTCCACAACTTTATTAGTGCAAAAAACCCATTAAACTTATATAAAATTTTAACAGTGCAAATGTAAATTCCTTGCTGACAATTTAACCAAAAGGCATTTCCAGTGGAAATTGGCCAACATATCCTGAGCATAACCATGTTTAATATCCACAAAAAAAGAGGTTATACACACACAATGCAGTAATATTATGTTGAAGCACAGTACGTATCACTCCGCGAGGCTCCTGTCTACGGTAGCCGCAGTGCTCCGACAAGCCATCAAGCGGTGCGGGTTTGTAGCTTAGCAAAGTCTTACTAAAACATTTTTGACAGTATTTTGAGCGCCATGTACCACATAAAATCAGTTCGGTAATAACGATGGCTCGCTTGCATGCGCTGCCAAAAAAATGTGCTTCGGTGTGTATCTGACGGACGAAAGCCGAACCAGTTCCACACCACTGAAGTATGGCGTTATTTTTGTGCCACTATTCTAATGAAAACATTAGAGCATTTATGCAAATATGTGATGTCTTGATAAATCAATTACACAGCACCATTCTTGCATGAAAATATCTTAAAAGTTTATTTTGTGACCCAGAAAGAGTAATATTTCAAACTCCGCCACTCTGTGTTCCTCCGCCACTGCCTCGTTTGAGTTTTGGACGAAATGGATTCTGGGATATTGCATTTTGCCATTTCGAGCAGATTGGAGACCAAAACAGCCAATCAGACTTTTTTTGCATCCAAGTCTGTGATTGGCTGGTTTTGTGGCACAAATATAACGGTGTACAGAAAGAGTTGAATGCGCACGGGCAGTAATGTTGAGAGCGCAAGCAACACATTGCGAGCAAGCGCAAATGCAAAAACTGAGTGAGAGGGGCTGCTATTGTGAAAAATAAATTTTTTTTGCATGCAACAATGAATTTTGTTCACTCAAATTTAGCTTTTCTTCGCTCAAAATAAATTTCTCCTCAAAATGCAACACTTGCATTTTTTATTTTTACGTGCGCTCAGAATAGTGGCACAAAAATATCGCCATACTGAAGTTGCATCATTTTTATAAACCAATTCTGGTTCATCTGTTTCATTCAATGATCTGCTTTCGCCCTTTTCATTCTCCGTCGCCGCCATACTTTTTTCTGCCACGTGTGTATGAAAACAACGGCACTGCGCATGCGCATGTTTACCCAAATTCTATCGCGATATTTCATTTTCTTATCATTGCCTAACATTATACTGGTATTACTGTGAACGGTACGATATGGCCCAGCCTTAGGCAGCATGTCCTTTTTTTTTTTTAAATTTTGTCAAGAGACTCAAATATGTTTAAAAGGATTCATTCTTTCACTGTTGCCACACATACAGTTTATCATCAACTTAACCATCACTTTATTTATTATTGATCCAGTTCTGTGTCCTTTCTTGAAGCAGGAAAGCATTGAGAGTGAGGGGGCTGTTTGAATCAGAGGGTTAGGAAATCTTTTATGTAATGCAACATCAGACAGTAGATCAGTATGAAAAACACTCTCAATCTAAATTTGATTTAAAAATCAATGTTTTTAAGGAATGCATATATTGCCATCCCTAGTTTTAGCATCATTACAGGTTTAACAATGCTTACTCGATATATCTGTATTAGAGTATAATTAGTGATGTTGTTGAATTATTCCAGTAAATATTAGAAACTAAATAATAAATATATTTGCTACACACTACTCTTCATCTTGCAGTGAATGACTTCACTCACTCTGCAAGCTACAATCAGCCTGATGTAATTTATTTCACGACGGATTCTGTATGGCTCCTCTGACAAGCAGGTCATATGCCAAATTAAGACCATCGTATCACCAACCACTAACCTCATCTGGTATGTGTACAGAGATCTTGTTTGGGGTGTGTCTGTCTTGTTTTCTGGCCATGGACAGTGGTATATGGTATTTGATATTTATTTGGCAAGACTAGCCCTTGGGACTAAAGAAGGGATTAGAAACACTGCAGAGGATGATGTCTGGTGATCTAGGGGAAATGAGTATTCACTAGCTGGATGGCTGAATGAATGGCAGTGTTGCCTTCCTGCTGGTTATTCTTGAGTGCACAAGCCACATTGTAAGAGACCACCACTTTGCACTGGCCTAAGATAGACAGCCTGGCAAGTTGACTGGCTGGATGCCTGACTTCTGGGTTTGGCTGGCTGGCAGTACTCAAGAAGCCAACAGTGTTGTGGTGTTGGCAGCCCAGAAATACAGCTGTTATTAAGTCTGGCTCAGGCAAATAGAGCCATTTGTGTAGATCACAGAGGACATCGGTCACCATCTGGACACATCCAGTAGTTGGTTAGCAGTAGTCAGACTTTATAATATATACTAGACCATTATGTTCTAATATCCCAAAGTAGCACTGTAAAATCTAATAGCGTGTGCAAGCAAACCCTTACTTATAACCAGCCCAGCTCTCGAAAGCTGTTTCTAATGTTGCTCATCAGTTGTCATGTAATTTTCTTTTTGTTTTTAGTTTCCCCTCTTGGCCCATCTATCACAATTAGCTATTCCACAGCCTGTGCCTCAGTCATGGGAACTGCTTAAGCCTGTACTGGTCTACAGTCTACACTTTTGAAGAGTGGGCAGTTTGTGTCCTAGGTGGCTAATCATTTCGTCAACAAAGCTTTGAATTGTACATTTCTAATACAACAAAATGCTTATGGGTTAGGGTTAGGTTGCAACAATCCCAGTACATGTTATTATTAAAAGATGCAGTGTTTCTAATCCCTCCTTTATTTTTGACTTCATTCTTTTGTTTTTTGGATGTCAGTGTAATTAACATTAAATGAATATAACTGATTAAGTGGTGTGTGTGCTTCTAAAAGACAAGTTATAAAGAACACACTTAAGTAAATGTCATAACACAAGACACTAACTTTGGAGCACAGTGCAAGCACATTGGGGGACAAATGTGTTTGTAATACTGCTCAATTTACCAAAGAATCTGTGTTTAGATATTTTTTTTAAATTGGAAATGTATCTGTTTTGCTGTCAAATAGAAGCACACTCTGACAAAGGATTCCTTGAATAACTTGCGACAGTGACATACTCATTCATGAGTCCTCTCTAAGCTTTTTAAAGACTAGACACTGCATTTTAAGTGATGTGTAATTATGTGGTTTTTCACTTGGTGTGAAAATAAGCAGCCAGAAAAAGATTTGGTTTTGTCCACACATCATCCTGATATTAAGTAGTACTGCAAATCCACTCCCACTACATCATTCCATCCATACAGTTTATTTCCCTGAATGTTGACAAGATTACACAAGAACTGGCAAAGTGAAACTGAAGAAACATCATGCAGAGGTGGAGCATGGGCAAAGGAAGAATCCATGACATTTTCTTGATGATCTGGATCTCTTTCTTTAATGTTGTGAGACAGAACATTATCAGAGTGCACGCTCTTCAAGTGACCCCGTAGTGTTTTTTTTGTGTCCCTCAGTTGTTTGCAGCACATGTACACAACCCAGCGCAGCACTGTCAATATCTCCCTGGGGAGATTGCATTAAATATTACATCTCCTCTTCCTCCACCTGTCTATAATTGTCAGCTTGTCACTTCCACTTAGACTGTGGCAAATTTGAATTTCATCCCATGATCACACAGAAAGTCTTAAGAATAACTTCTGAGGAAGCATAGCTCAGTTTTTAGACTGAAGTGATTATGAAGTGGTTTAAGGGGCAATAGAAATTGTTGCTGCTCCACTCTGCTCTCATATTGTACAGAACAGAAAATAATAGATAGTGGGCAAAAGCAAACAGGTTTTTATAGCATTTCTAAATTGCTAAACTGTGAAAACTAGCTGGATAAAACTTTTTGCAAATGTCTTATGTTTTTCAGTTGCTATCTCTGTGGAAAGGTGAAGATGCAAGGAGCTGAGGTAGTGAAAGTGGATGAGTTTAAATACCTGGGGTCAACCAGCCAAAGGACAGTGCAGTGTAAGGAGGGCACGAAGGGAGTGCAGGCAGGGTGGAGCGGGTGGAGACAAGTGGCATAAGTACTTTGTTACTAAAGGATGGCAGCAAGGGTGAAAGGCAGGATTTACAAGGTGGTAGTGAGACCTGCTCTGATATATTGTTTGGAAATGGTGGCACTCACAAAAGGCAGGAGGGGGAGCTATAGGTGGCACAGTTGAAGATGCTAAGATTGGGACTGCCCAGGAGAGACGGGATTAGAAATGAGTACATCCGAGGGACAGCTGAGGTTGAGCGGTTTGGAAACAAATGTAGAGGCGAGGCTGAGATGGTTTGGACATATGCAGAGGGGGGATAGCGGATATATTGAAAGCATGTTGAAGATGGAGCTTTTGGGCAGGAGGAAAAGAGGAAGACCACAGAGAAGATTCATGGATGTAGTGAGGAGCAGAGGATTGGTGTGACAGAAGATATGTCAGGGATAGGGTGAGATGTTGGCAGATGATCCAGTGTCACGACCCCCAAAGGGAGAAGCCGAAAGACGGAGCCATTTCCTTTTATCACACTCAACTGTGACTTGCTGTGGGGAACAAAATATAATTGGAGCGTACCTGAAGACGATCGAATGTCTCTGGAAGGCTTCAGTGTGAGCTATAGCATTTTGAATGGATTCACTTGAGAGACCTATGTCCTGTAAATTTACTGTGAGCTAGTTTGAGCAATGTCAGCAATATTAAAATAACATTGATGCACAAAGCTTTGAGTGTTTAATATTTTGGCTGATGGGTGTACAATGACCTTTTACTGTGCATAATGTGCATCTGACAGAAAAGGGCAGTTACTATCTGTTAGGGCCTACTTACTTATTCTGGAAATCTGTTCTTGTGTCTGTGAGCTCAGTCTGTTTAAGCCAGGGTTCAGCTCCAACAGACCTAGTAGTTAGTCACTGCTTTCATGTGAATGGAGCCAGTCAGGGATGTCATGCCCAAAGTGCACATTTAAACAAACTGTGAATGAATCACATTCTAATAATTTTGTGTTAAGCTGGTGTCCCCCTGTGTGTTTGCTGTGTCTGCAATTGAGCTGTGTTGTTTAGGCTGTATGTAACCCACGATGCTGCTCTTTGTGTGTCTGTGTGTGTCGTTTTTGTCTTTACAAGAATACCCAATGATAAATACATTGAGCTTTGTAATTGGGGATAGACGAGGGTCGTGAGAGAGAAAAGAAGCGAAAAAAAAATATGGGGGTGTTGAGGGATATGGCTGCTTTTCTCTTGGTGACAGAGCTTGTTGCCATGGAGCTGGTCCTCCCATTGGTGGAAGTCTGGTCCAATCACTTAACAGTGCAGATTGTTTCATCATTGAGAAGTTTTTCCTCTCTTCCTGTCTCGCTAGCCACCCCTTGCTCCTCCATCCTTCATTCTTTTTTCCCCCTCTCCCATCTCTTACATCCTCTTGCACTGCTTCTCACACTAAAAGAAGCTGATATGTTACATAAGGTTTATAATGAGTGCAGTAGCTGCCACCCAGTTTCATTTTGACACAGTTATTCATTTAACATCAGCGGCTCAAGTGTGGGAGGCAGAATCTTTCATAAATCTCTTCACGGTGCTTGAGGAGACAAGATAACTCTAAAATCCAATATACATCTTCTTGAGGGCAGCTAAGAAATGTGATTATTTCAAATCACGTTTCTGATTGCCCAGAAGGTTTAAACACTGTGAAGTGCCTAGCTGTTGGACAGGTTTTTTTTTTTTTCCTTATTTTTTTTATTAGTTGCTGATGCTTCAGTAATGCTGTGTCTGAAATATTAGATTTAGCAGAATTGGAGTTTGTTCCCATTTTGCACAAAGTTTCAGGAATATTTCAGATGTAAAACATGATGAATGCTCATGACATTTTCTCATCTCAGTAGTGTTGTCTTCGGCAGATAGACAAATAGATATTTGTCTGTTATACATCGCAAAACAAAAGAACGCCCCTTTTTCTTATTGGAAACAGAGGTGGGTCATCTGTGTGCTTGCTTCCCCACATGTTTGTAACTGAAAAGTAGCTTTTGGGCCTACAATATGTAAACACTAGTGGTGCAACGGATCAAAAATCTCACGGTTCGGATCGGATCACGGTTTTAAGTCACGGATCGGATCAATTTTCGGATCTGCAAAAAAATTAAAAAGACAAAAATTTAACATTTACTTATTCACTTATTGAAGTATTTTTTTGCCTGTTAAAAACATTCAACTCAAGACTCATTCCACGCAATTATTAAAAAAAAAATTATGGTTCAATATAGGGCAGTATAGGGCTTTGTATCTACCACTCAATTCACTTCAATTTTATTTTATTTATAAAGCGCCAAATCACAAAAACAGTCGCCTCAAGGCGCTTTATATTGTAAGGTAGATCCTACAATAATACATACCGCTGACTATATCGCACTCCACTGTGATATAATGAGCTGTCACGGTCACGTAGCTTTCCGTTGCCCTGGAACTCCACCCATTTGTAGTAGTTAGGGCAACAGAAGATGCCTGGGACAGTTCAGCCATAACTTTAAACTTTTCCTGCTCATACATGCTTGGAACGATCTTGCCACTAAAGTGGACGCGCAACGGGATATCATAGCGTGGCTCAAGCACGTTCATCATAGTTTAAACCCCTTGTTTTCCACAACGGAGTACGGCCTCCCGTCTGCAGCTAAACACCCCAATAGCTTTTGTAATAGCTTTAGCCCGGTCGGACTGGGCAGCAAAGGGCTGCTTAAATACCGAAAACTCCTCTGCTCCTCCACTTCGACCTCTAGTGCTGGCCATAACTATCGCTTGACAGACCCACCACGGGCACCATACACATACTTTTTTCCTTCTTTTTCGAATCTTTGGCTCACATGCGTGCCGAACCATGGAGTGGGATCGGTTCGGATGACGGATCGACCGTGATCCGTTGCACCACTAGTAAACACTGTTCAACACTGGTGTTGATACACCTTTTGATTGATATTTAAATATGCATATCAGGTGTATAAGGTCTCTGTTTTTCTGCTTCATCGCTAACATAGACCCCAAGCAGTTATCCCTTTTGCCACAGAATAAAGAAATAAAATGCATTATTTTGAATGAGACAGCATGGTTATGATTACTTTGGTCATTGTTGTAATTTCATATATTTTACATGATTATTTAAGTTAACAAACATCATGCAGTCATTGAAACATGCCTCTTTATACATTTGATCTTTATACATAAATCAAATGAAAACAAGTCTTAAAGTGTATATGGTGGGCCTTGTAATCGGAAGGTTGCCGGTTCGAGCCCCAGCTTGAACAGTCTCGGTCATTGTGTCCTTGGGCCAGACACTTCACCCGTTGCCTACTGGTGGTGGTCAGAGGGCCCGGTGGCGCCAGTGTTCGGCAGCCTCGCCTCTGTCAGTGCCCCAGGCTACAATGTAGCCATAACCAGTGTGTGAATGGGTGGATGACTGGATGTGTAAAGCGCTTTGGGGTCCTTAGGGACTAGTAAAGCGCTATACAAGTACAGGCCATTTACCAGACCCTGAGAAATCTGGGGAGAGCTGTTAATAATCCTTCTGGAGTCTTAGTTGTGGAACCTTGACAGGTTTACCTTCTCTTGGTTGATGATATTGACTGAAAGTTTTCTTTTAGTATTGTTGACTGAAGCTGCACTAAACAGTGAGTTTGAGCTTTGTGGCCCCTGTTAAAAATGCAATTTTTGGCACTTCCATTAACTTAATTAAAGGTTGCCACTTTTTTCTTTTTAACAACTTTTGTAGAAAAATACTAAATTACTACCACACACCTTGACAGTGACCTCAAAAAGCCTTTTACTAATATCTTGTGATAAGGATAGCAGAACTGTTATTTTTAAATGGATATTTTAAATTTAATTTTTTTCTTATATTGATTATTTTTTAAATAAAAGTGGTTATTTCACAACTCTTATTTACTTGTTTAGTTTTGGCCCACATGGAATTCAATATTTCTCTTCATCACCCACATTCCTGCACTCTTGCCTTCATTAATAATGCATCCAGGATCAGGTTGCCCCCTCTCTTTCCACTGGCGTTTGTTCATTATGCAGAAAAGATAGTCGTTTATGTAGCTAACACATCTTTTATGCCATCACCCACTTTGTCCTTGTGTGTTTATTCTGTTAAGTTTTTTCTCTTTATATACGTTCTTTATGTTTTTCCACATGCAACAGTGGAAAAACTACTTATACATAGGGTATAAGTAGTGAGCCACAGAGAGATGGTTACGGAAAGGTATGTAGGTAGGTAGGTAACTAGGGAGGGAGAAGAGGGAAGGAGGGAGAGAATGAGTCATAGCTCGTCCCACAGGACTGAGTGGGCTGGCTGAGTGGAGGAGGATGGCGTCAGCACCAGGCTTGACAATTTAAGAAGACACATTAAAAGAGGAAGAAAAAGAGAGGCAGAGAGAACTAACATTTATTAGTGGGTGGAAGGAGAGAGAGGTATTGATAGGAGGGGATGATGTGGAGGGGGTGGAAGGCAGGAAGGGGTATCCTCATAACACAGAGAGAAACGAGAGGGGGTGGCAAGGAGAAGAACGGAGAGAAACATAAATGGAAGAAGAGAAATCCTTTCTTCCGCTACATTCGACCATTTATGTTCCCCTCATTTGTGTTTGAGTGCTGACAGAATGCTTTTTTTCCCCTGTCTGTGTCCTTATCTCTAACCCATATAATGTTCTTATTCCCGTTCACGGAGCTTGTGGCTGAAAACTATATAGACAAATGACTTATCTATAGATATTTAAGTGAAGCAAATGTGCACGGACCGCTATTCTACAGTCCCGAGTGCTCTGCCAGCGCCCTCGTCCCCTCCCTATGTGAAATTGTGCAACCAACGCAAAGGGGAATCCTCTCTGACACAGACAAGCACTGCTACGCACACACTGCGAGGGCTGCTGATATATGATATGTGCAGGCACTGAGCTTGCACAAACTCTGCTTTTACTACACACACATCAGCCTCCACTCTGCGAAGACATAACCTTGCTGCCTTTTGTGAAATGGGTTCTCTCTGACGTCAAATGGGCGAGGCGTGCAGCTGAATACAGAGGAGATGAACTGGGTCGAAGCTGCCTGTGTACGTCTCCCACTGCTCTCTGTGGGTTTGTGTGTGCATGCTCACTCCTGTTTGCAGCGATCTGCAATTTCATTCACCTTCATCTTTCATTCAGCCTCTGCAGAGAAAATGGAGAGGCATTCTTGCTACGCATGCTTACCCATTATGAAATTTGAAATGATGCAGTGAATGAACTTAAAAACCAGTCATAGGTAGCAGCTATTAAGTTACCCTGGGAAAATTATAGGAATATACTGTGATTGTTCTGTTTATTTACCCTCTGAAGATTCCAGTGTATATCTTACTGTTCTTATTGTTACGGTTTTTTCCTGAGGTGTTTCATGTTTTTAACAGTTTACAAACCCCCTCCCCTAATATTATCATACTCGGCTGGAAATGTCCACATTGGACTGTTAGTACTCTACGTAATAGTTAGATATATTAGAAATGTATGTCTATTATTAACTACCATTCCACTTGTAAAACTGTGTTTTTCGTTGGGTTGACTGATTTATTTTTGTTGAGGACAAAGAATTTTAAACTGGCTCCAAGTCTCATTCTGTTAGGCATTTGTTGTGTCAGCCAGTCCGTAGCATTTGATATCAATAATCTTACTGCGTTTATAACCGCCATGCAATTCCTGTCATTTCTCTGGCTTACCGGACTGCTAACTATTGCAGAGACCCTGACCCAGCCTGACCAGATGGAAGCTAAATTTGACAGTGAGCTCATACCTGCAGACAATATTTAGTCTGGCTAGCCTACTGTCTGCAGTGGTTATATGCATACTGTGTGTTTGTAATGGTGTGTGTTAGTTTTAAGGCAGTGTTTACCAGGCAGACTGCCTTTCTCTCTCACACACACATAAACGCGCACACCCGCCCCTCATTTCTGATTCAGGGATCCTTTCCAGTCGCAGCTTTTGATGTGGTAACCTGACCCAGTGGGCTGGGTAGCTTATGACCTATGTGTCTCAGCATGGACCCTGTCATCAGGGTCCGTGCTACTCTGCAAGACCAGTAATGTGCATGATGTGGGTAAAGGTGTCCTGTACTGCATCATGACAAATGATGAGGATTGACTATGTTTGTTATGTTGTCAGCGGATGTGATTTGTGGACCTCGGATAATGTCAGACATACACAAAATCTTACCTCTGCAATCAAACACAAGTAGTATGTGAGAGTGAATTGTGCAAAAGCAAAAAAGCTTGACAGTAGCAAAAAAAGTGGCATAAGTTAGTAATGACCCCACTGTTAGCTTTCGGTAAAATAAATAATCTGCTGCACTGCCTGTGTTTTTTGTTGCAAAGTATGGCATAGAAGATGGCACCTGGGACTGTAAAGTCTAGCATTGCATTGTGCAGTGAACTTTGCAGCGTGGCACAGATGGTAAAAACAATTTGTGGTTGTACCTGGCTTTGTGGAAACATGCTTTCGACATAATTTGCAGTGTATGCTTTTCTAACCACATTATTAGTTTGCACAGTGTTATTCTCATGGCTTTTCATGTTGCCTGTCAAAACATTGATGGACTGAGTTCTCTTGCCTTTATATTGACCATGTCTCATATTTATATCGAAGAAAAGTTATTTTGTGATTATTATCAGTTTTATTGGCTGCCCTAGCAGATAGCCAAAGTGAGATGTCAGCATCAGGCCCTCCACCACATTGACTGAACTGGGGCACAGGAAGGAGAGAGCAGTGCTGCTGCTGATAATGTAGTTGTTCAGTCTACAGTGTCCAACTCTTAATATATCATAATGTAATCGTGGTGTATACATTTTTGATAAAATGGTCAAAAACAAATAAGGCTCAATCTTTACAAACCCTGTTGTTGCCCTGCTGCTCATAGGAAGTTTATTTGATTGTTAGGGCTTTTTCCAGAATACTATAGGGCAGGGGTGTCCAACTCCAGGCCTCAAGGGCCGGTGTCCTGCAGGTTTTAGATGCGTCCTTGATCCAACACAGCTGATTTAAATGGGTAAATCACCTCCTCAACATGTCTTGAAGTTCTCCAGAGGCCTGGTAATGAACTAATCATTTGATTCAGGTGTGTTCACCCAGGGTGATATCTAAAACTTGCAGGACACCAGCCCTTGAAACCTGGAGTTAGACACCCCTGCTATAGGGTCTTGCAGTACAAAGTGGCTTGAGGTGTCTGTTGTGATTTGGCAATATATAAGTAAACCTGAATTTATGTGAATTTAATATAGACTCACACACTATATAGTGATATTGCCCATTGTTTAGAGATGCCCCATTTAAAAAGCCAGGGGTTAATTGTTTAACAGTTTATTTTGAGGCTAGATGTTACAAATGAGGAGTGGTTTTGACTATGAAACCACACATTTATTGAGCCTGTGATGCCCTGGATATCCTTTCAAAATGTTTGGATGGCAGTAATTTACAAAATAGACTTAATGTTGTACTCACAATGCCCTGCAACTAGTGAGTTTTCCTCATAAACTCTTTAGGAAAGTTTTTTTACTCAGGTCACAGGGTAAGGGAGCTTGAGGCTGTTTCCCCATAGATTGCTATTTAACTTGTAGATTGCTAACTAGTCTTTTTGCAACCACAGGTGTTGCCACTAAAACCAATTCAGGTTGAAGGAGATAACTTTTCTTTTGTTTACTGATTTAAGAGACCTTAAATTGGTTGTAATATCAGAGTGCTCTGTCCAATCATATAGGTGTGACTTTCATCCTTGCTAGCTAGGAGAATGAAGACACAACTTTCCCTTGTCATGTCTATACCAGGCTATACAGTTGGATAAAAATGAATGATAAATGCTGCTAGCGAATGTTTTGACATCATGTCCCAAGATGTTTTATCAAAATCAAAAGGAATATCGGTGTCATAATGCACATCGGTGTGAAAAGAAAAATAACAACAAGAAAGATTCTGATAAATATGCAGCAGTCTGAAAGGTGTAGTCATGTTTATCATCATTCAGAGCAAGGAAAAGCACGGAGCAGGTTAAAGGCAACTGAAGAAGCCTCACTACTCACTTATCAGTTCAGTAGCATTAATTTGATGTTTTGCTACTTGATATCCTGTGACCTAGAAAAATGAGAAACCACTTTGTTGTCAGTGTAAGATTGCCTGAACTTGAGAAGGCGAAAATGGAACACTCGTAATGGCGTATCCGGGCTCTTGCTGTTTCTTTTTTTTCTTGCTGCATTTTCTCTGCTACTGTCCTTCCATATCTCTCTCTGTACGCTGAAATCCTTTTATTTATTTTTAATATCATTGTTTTCTCTTCCTGTTTCACTGGTACTCTCTCAGCACAAATGGCACTAGTTCAGAATGACGTTATCATCTCCTTGGCAACCCCTTGGGCTGGTGCATGTGCGTGCACGCGTGTAAGAAACTGGGAGGAGTGTTGATAGAGCAGAGATCATAAGCGAGGGATGGGCAGAGGAGGAGGGGATAGGTAAAGCCGGTTTATTCATAAGCACCCCACTACTGGCTCTGATTCACAATTTCTCCTGCAGCCCCTCCCTTACATTGAGCTTGCACAGTTTGCTCAGCCAGGAGATTTGAGACTGACGTTTGAAATGAATGAATATATTTGCTTTCCCATCAAAAACCTTTCACTCTCTTTGTGCAAAACTGCCCTGCAGTGTGCGGTCAAGCTGGAGCATGATATTATTCTTATATGATCAAGTCGGCCACATGTCGGCGTAGCTGAGGTTTTGTGTAAGCAGAATATGGCTGGGGCCTGTGGGTGCCCTGTCAGTGATGTAGTGTAATGCTGCTGGTGCTGCTGATGACGACTTTGCTGTTACATTGCCTGGGTCTTTCCCACACTGGGAATCCCTGCCTCATTTTGAACACTGTATCTATTCTATTCTACAGCATGGCACAGTGGTACAGGCATGGACGTACATGAATCTTCGACAGTGCACGCAGTGCATTTAATACAACAAGCGTACTTATTTTATTTATACAATTATATTAACAAAGTTGCATAACGTGCTGTTTTTAATCCTGTGTGATGGAGGAATATAGGACTATATGACCGTTTATTTGCTAGTGAGGCTGTGTTGCTGTTCTTGCATGACACCAGAATTTTAAAAAAGTACTGTTGGCACTGTTCAGGACCTTTTTTTTAAACAGGCAGAAATTTTCAGCGTGCTAGACTTTGCCAGATGGTGTGTGTCTGCTACCTTTCTGCTGGGATGAATTGCAGAGGAGGAACACATTTTTAGCGCTTTCTCAGAAAGCACATCGTGAAACATGGAGCCCACACTGTAGAAACTAATTATAAGCAGTGACAAAGTCAACAATTTAGCAGTTCAAGGAAGATTAATCCTGCTTTAGCTGCTACTTTTTAAAACCTGCCTGCTGCTAGGTTTTGAGCTTTCAGTTGCTTTGTCCCCCTCCCTCCTAGAAATAGCAGCAGCAGCAGCGATGAGTCACTCAGTGTGTGAAACATGACGTCATCCGTGTCTTCCTCTTCTGCTCTTGGTATACAGGACTCCTGACTGTAGGACGGACCATGCTGCTGCACTAAGCTGAAGAGAGAGAGAGAGGGAGAGAGGCCCCTGAGGACCCCTGAGGTGGTGGCTGGTCGTTTGGTGCCCCTCCCACTTGTCTGGCTGGCTAGCTGCTGCCTCTTCAATTCACCTGATTGCTGTAGATATCTTTTTTTTTTTTTTTACCATGTGCATGTTGTTTTTCTAAGGTTATCCTAAAGGTGTGTCATTGAGAGCAGGTTTTGCACCTATGTTGGGAAATGTAGAGCTTAAAATTAGTTACTAAAATTAGGTACCTGCATTTCTAGTTTTTTTCATTTACAAACTGATTTATTTTCGTCTGATGGTTTTTAAAAAACAAGAACCAAATAACAAAAAATAGCCTCCCTAATGTAAACCTAAAAAGTTTTTAGATGCTACTTTTTAAAGTTGCTGCTGTTAGGTTGAGCTTTCAGCTGCTGTGTTCTCCCACTCAACTCCACTTGAGTGTCACAAGGCGCAGTAAAATGTTACATTTATATATATGTACATGTGTATGTATGTATGTATATGTGTGTGTGTATATGTGTGTTATGTATCATAATTTGGGCATTTTTCTCTCTCTTGTCCTTATAGCCCTTCCCCAGAGGCTAAGACTTGCTATGGACTGCACTTCGCCTCCTGCTGCAGCCCAGTCGAGTACACTACGTTAGTGGGCCCCCACATCTTTCCGTGTGGTTCCTGTCCAGACTCAGTGAACAGAGTCCAGCTCCGATCTGGTACCACCTACAGGTAAATGGTGTTAAAGTACATTCTGTCTTTTTGGCTTTCCTTGCACAGTTTTTGCCAAGTGGGTAGCCATTCTGTGCAGCAAGTGCAGAACTTCCCCTTCTTATATCTATCTTCTTTTTTTTTTTTCTCAGCCACTGCTGGGTCCTCCACCCAACCCCCTCCCCACTCCCACCCTCCCCCCTTTCCCCTAAAAAGATGTCAGTGAGCCTGACAACGGACATCCAGCAGGAGGGAGAGAGTGGGCCACTTATTGAGCCCTGCAGTCGAGGCAAGACCTCCCCTCAACCACAGGGCACCAAAGAAGGAACTGGAGAGAGCCTGGAGCCGGATGATAGCTCTCCACAGGATGCACAGGTAGGAGAAGTTGATCATACTGGTGATAGTAAGTTTGCATTTAGATGTTAAGAAAAGAAAGGAAGTTGTATTCCACATAGTTCTAACGCATTTCCTCTTTTGAGAAGGACCATTGTTGAATTTCAGGGCTGGTAACAATACCCAGTAATCAGCTGTTTGTTTTGTTTTGTGACTAGTAAGCTAACCAATTATTGTTGGTGTTACGGATGAGGTGGACTCAAGTCAGGAAATTCATATTATTATTTTTTTTTTTCAAATGAAGCTACCTTTACCGTCTACTTTATTGGCAAATATCTTATTGTGCTTGACAAACATTGTTGTCTTTTGAGTAACACATTACCAAAAATTTTATTCCTTATTTTGCTGCAGGTTTTTAATCAACGAACAATAGCGTTATTATCCCACATGTTGTGTTGAAGCTTTGAGTTAGCCAGTAATGTTTAAACCGCATTATGGTTTATACTGATAGATGCAGAACAATTTCTTACACACATGTTCATTTGCTCCTCAACTTTATGTATCCTATTTAGTTTATTGTGTCTAATATACTGTAATTTAATTAATAAAATTATTCAATAAACTATTCTTTCAGAAGCGGGCTCCTAACCACAGCCATGGAAGGAAAAGGGCCAAGGTAAGTGTCTGTGGTTAGATTTTTTTTCTTTTTAAATAAATTTATCCAAGTTTATTCTTAATTCCTTGAAATAATCCCCGTGCTATTTTGTTTGTTTGTATAAGACGACCTTCCATTATTAACACTGTAATCCTCTCAACTACAGAGGAGCACCTCCTTTATTGGCTTAAAATCTTAAGTCCAACTTTAAAAGTAGCTGTGTTAGACTGACCTCTGTAATGATAAGAGAAAAACACATATAACCAGTTACATTTTACAACTAGATGTTGGTTTGCACAGTAAAGGAAAAAAAACCCAGGTCAGCTGTTTTGTGAGTATGGTGACCAAATTGTACGTAGCATAGTAAAGTAACATTTTCATTCAGTTATGTTAGTAATGAGTTATGCATACTGTAGCTCTCTTAAACTGGCTTTAACTTACTTACATGTATGTGTAATTGATTTTGGACATTCGGACATTGATAAATATGACATACCAGTGTTTAGTCATTCTTGATTTTGAGAGTTCAACCCAGTTATTGCGTTTTAGGAATGGTATTTTAGTCTGACATACCTTGCTTAACCAGTTCCCAATGGTTTCTGTAAAACTCATTATGGCTCATAATGGCTCCCATCATGTCACTTAAGGTTTAAGTTTCTCTGGGGTTTTAAACAACAAATGAAGTGTTGTCATTACATATGCTGTATTGAAGATTTGTGTTAGCCATGTGCCATCTTGGGTCTTTCTCCATTAGCCAATATCATTGTCCTGAAGGCTCGAGAGACATTTATGCTGTTGTTTATGCGATAGAAAGCCTAACATCAGAATTTTGGCATGGTACACAACGATGTTAATGAAATTCAGAGTTTCCTTGTATCAAAATGCTAGGTGCTTGTATTTTACACATGGATAGATGGAATAGTATGTTGTTGTAGTAAATTATAGTTGGAAAGTCTGAGCATAAAATCTAAAATCTAGCTTAGTGAGATTTGCTCTATTTCTGTGTTTAGAATATATAATTGTAACACATTAGCCTTACAGATAATTTGTGTGGTAATCTTTCAGTCTAATGCCAAACTGAAGCTGGTACGAAGTCTTGCAGTGTGTGAAGAGTCCTCCGGTCCGTTTTCCAATGATGGACCACCAGAATCGGTAACGTGTGTTTTTTTTGGGGGGGGTTTTGTGGTTTGCAAGTCTGTTTTGACGGGATTTACAATGCTTAATAGGCAAAATTAGTAAATGCACAACCTGCAATTTGTGTAATAATGAAAAGCGGTTTTCTAGGATATCATCCAGCTTCACATCAGCTGTCCATCTGACAAAGAGGAGGAAAAGTCCTCGAAGGACGAGTATGAAAATGAAGAGGAGAAGAAGGACAAGACTCCCCGAAAGATGCTGTCACGTGGTAAGATGCAAACTCTCACTTCATAAAAGTATCTTTTCCTATCAACATCTTCCCTTAACTCTGTCTGATTATGCCTCCCCTCCCTTTTTGTTTTTTTTAAATAGACTCCAGTCAGGAATATACTGACTCCACAGGCATCGACGTTCACGAGTTTCTGGTCAACACACTGAAAAACAATCCCAGGTACGGGTCTGACGGATAAACATGTTGGTAATAAGACGAGCACAATAATAAATTACTTATTAAGTAAGATAGTGCTATTGATTTATACCAATCAATTTATAAAAATGATTTTTTTCCTATTTTTTAAAAGGCTCAAATAGTGCAGTTCTTTGTCCAAACTATGAAAATATGAAATAATATCAAACTTGATAGCAATGATTTTATTTAAATTGCATTTTTTTTAATTGTAAAATCAAATATAATTTTTTTTGGAGTAGTTGTTAAAAAAAATCTGCGCTCTCTAAATATCTTTATTTTCATCCCGCAAAATTGGATGTTGTGGTTAGCTGTCTACGCCTGTTCAGGCTTCTGTACATGAATTATTAACTTTTATTTTTTAGATATCTGAAAAACAGCAAGTCTTGGTGTCCTGAATTTTGAGAACACTTTTTTTGTGTGTGGGCGTGTGTGTGTGTGTGTGTGTGTGTGTGTGTGTGTGTGTGTGTGTGTGTGTGTGTGCGCGCGCGCGCAATGACATGTCAGTAGTATACTTGCTGCACTATTCGGCGTCTTGCTCACCTCTCTGATCTGTCCCTCACTCGCTTTCCCTCTATGGCTCACCAGGGATCGAATGATGCTGCTTAAACTGGAACAAGATATCCTGGAGTTCATTAATGACGACAAGTAAGCCACGTTCTTCATATCACTCACATGTTTTTAAATTTAGCCCTCCCCCCTTCAGTTCTTATTATTTATAGTGTGCTGAGGAAATGAGAGAATTATGTTCAGTTGTAGTTGTGTATTCTGTAATTAAGAATACTGTTTGTGTATCCTAACAGTTTGAAAATCTATCTTTATCATTTATAAATATGACATAATTATTTAGCTTGTTTTTCAAATGTCCTAAATAATCAGAGAATTAAAACCCAGCTGTGGGTAATTTGCTCTGTTGAAATAACCTGCTTCATGCATTTTTATCTCTGTTTCAGTAACCAGTATAAGAAGTTTCCACAAATGACTTCTTATCATCGTATGCTGCTGCACCGTGTGGCTGCCTACTTTGGCATGGACCATAATGTGGATCAGACGGGAAAGGCTGTCATCATCAACAAGACGGGCAACACACGCATGTGAGTGTAGTTTGTCTTTGGCTCAGATTTCAACTAGTCTGGTTAGTTAGAACGTCAAATTAATGCTCAAAGTTCAATCCTGTTACAAGACAAAACACAAGAGGCAATGTATGTGATATCAGCAAGAGTACACAAAAACTTTATTTTAGATTTAATTACTGTTCATTAAATAAGTTAAAATTAGGACATTGGCTGTGGTGGAAAAAACCCTCAGCACACAAGTTTGACTCCCTGCATGTATCTCCCCCCCCAAAAAAAATCTAATAGATTTTTATCAGTTTTATTTAACTCTGTACCATTGTTTCAACTAAGAAAGAAGTCAATTTTTAATATAAATAATACTTGTATTGAGGTATCGATTGTGCCAGCAGCAGTTTCACCCTAAAGCACCAAATCCACACTTTTAAGCTTAAATTTCAAAACTTACATTTTAACTACTGATTTTATCTACTGTTCTGATTTTATCTGTTTTGATTTTATATACTGTTTTGTTTGTTTGTTTGTTTGTTAATTAGTTAGTTTGCTTGCTTGCTTGTTTTAATCAATTTTAAATTATGCTTTTGATTTGTTTTTGTTTCTAATGTCTCTGTAAAGCACTTTGAATCACCTTGTTGTTTCAACTGTGCTATACAAATAAACTTGCCTTGCCTTGCCTAGGTGTTAAAGTGGACAAAAATACTATCTGAGGATTTGTTAAAGCACATGTTGACAAATCGTTAGATCTAGAAATGAAAGAACAAAACATTTGACTCCCTTTGGAGGTACCAGCATTGCAAAATTTACTGTTTTTTCCCTATAGTTTACAAAATTTCACCAGTTCAGTTTTATCTAGGTTTATTTACTATATCAGTTTTCAGAAATCCACTCAACTTTTCTAGGCATGATTGGATGGAAGTGCATTTAAGAACATCATGTCTGACACTATCAGATTGGGCATTAAGCTTTCTTTAACTGTCAAATCCCCCATGTGGAGTTTGATTTGCACGGATGTGACAGCATTGCAGGCAATAGTCTTGTGAGTTCACAGCTAGTGTCCTGTCTCATGCACGATTTACTTAAGCAGAATATTTCCAGTATTAAGAACCCAGCTGACGCAAATTTACTCCTGCTGTGACACATGTGGGGCAGTGCTTTAGAGCTTTGGACAACAGTTTCTTTCCCAGATTCTCCCAAAATTCTTGTCTTGAATTCATGTGTGAAACTAGCTCATGTTTAAAAGTATGCTTTTTGTCCTGTTTGTATAGCCCAGAACAAAGGTTCTCTGAACACATCAAGGATGAACGCAACATGGACTTCCAGAAGAAGTTCATCCTTAAGAGAGATGATGCTAGCATGGACAAAGATGATAATCAGGTACATTGATTGTTATCACAAGTACCTTGTAATTTTTTGTGTGTATACAGTGGTTCATTTGTTTTTTTTTGTCACTTTCCACACATGCTAGTGTTTTTAGCTCCACCAATGAGTTGCATCCCTCGCTGAGTAGCAAAAGCTTCTGTAGGCTTGTCTCAAATAGTTTTTCTTAATAACTTTAAAAGAAACACTGTATGTAAAGCTAGTTCTCAATCTTGCTGCCACATGTTACAGCTTTTGGAGATGGCCCCACAAAAATAAAGGGACATAGCTGGATTTAATGGCATGTGGTGTTTGACATGTTTTCATTCAGTCAGACAACAGATTGCCGAGGCATCTGGATGTGTGAACAACAAGCATTGCAGCAATTTCTTGGCTCAGTCCTGTAGTCATCTTACATAACCTTACTGAGGAGGCTAATTAGCTGTGTCAGTAACAGTTATGATAGAAGGCAGGGTTTGGCCACAGAATGGCCATTGGCTTACAGAGTACTGTTAAAGTAGCACAGTTATCAGTTAGGAGTGAAACTGCATTTGTTATCAAATATGAAAATTGATACATTCTTAATCTGCAGAATCTGGAAACATACCACATAGATTGCATTCCTAGGCTATGTACAAATAATTGCATTTCTCTGTCTGATCCTGATGCAACCACATGCATTTTAGCTTTTTGCTTGGTTTCACATCCTGTGGTTTCCATATACAGAATCTTTTCTTATTGCTAAATTGTGGTGATAAATTTAGGATGATGACTGGGAACTGCTTGACTGCACCATTTCCTTTCTAACCTAGCATCACCAATATCATTTCTGTATTAGTTATAGTCCTCCTACTCTCATACAGTTCATAGTCTTTAAGACATTTCAAAATCTTCTCAATGGCTAAGCCTAACATTATGACCACTAGTACAGATGAATGTTAATTACCTTATTCCAACAGCAAAGGTCAGAGAAAGACAGCAGCAGAAAGTTTTTCTGAGTGTATCCAAACTCCCCATCAGGAGTTATGAGTGTCTTTTTAGAGCTTTCCAGTAATCAAATTAGGGAATGTATTAGAGCAAATCCAAACTTTTGGCTTTGGGTTAGAATTTGCAGGAATTAAATGATCATCAATGCTTGAGTCTGTGTACAGGATCCCCTGAGGACCTGTGTGTTGCACCCAAAAGAGTAACGAAGTTCCCTGCAGTGGTGGTTATAATGTGACAGCTTTGGGGACCCCACAATTGTGAAACATGGAGCACAGAAATTCAGTGCAAAACTTGAATTTATCAGCTGTATTGTTAAATTTGATCTATGTAGGAGAGCTATAAAATTATACACTTTTATAAAAACATTTTCAGTTTATTTCAAAAGGAACTTGATCTTTGCATGCTTCAATATTTGAGTAGCTCTTGAGATTTTAAATTGGACATTTTCAAATACAGAGACAATTCTCCATTTTGGAATTAGGAGATTCTGTCTCAAAATTGATTTTGTTTACTTTGTGTTCTGGACCAAGTTTATCACACCATTTTATTCATTTCAGCAGTATTTGTTTGGGGCTATGACACTTTTTCCTAATGCTTGTACAGATTTGTCATACTGTCTCCTATGATTCTATGTTTGTCACGTTTGTGGTGTTAAAAATTCCCACGCTGACTCATCCCTTGAACACTCACTTTGCACAGTTTTCATTCTGCTGTCTTGTTTTGACAACAGACATCTGCTCTTCCTCACATGCTATTGTTATCTTGTGCATTGCTGCTACTTTTCTTGACAGCAGGTTGTACAAAGTGTGACTATACGTTTTTGAAAATTAAATCGCACGCTTAATAATTTTACATTGTCATTCTCTCCCCAAATATTAGATCCGCGTGCCACTGCAGGACGGGCGGCGTAGCAAGTCCATTGAAGAGCGAGAGGAAGAATATCAGCGGGTACGAGACCGGATCTTTGCCCGAGAAGTAAGTATTGAACATGGATGGAGGAGGAAGTGCTTGCAGTGCATATTTCCTCATATGTCAACAGCACCAGTGTTTACTCAGTCAGGTTTACTCAGAAATTTATTTCTTTGTGATAAACTTCCACAATATCAACAATTACCTTCACGTAGTAATTTACTTTATGTGTTAAACTGATTTTTAACGAACTGTTCTTTTTCTTGGGTTGAATAATTGACAGTTGTATTTTGACCAGATGCTTGTGGTAGGCATAAACAAGCTTTGGACATAATTTAATGGGATTTCTGACTGTTTGTCTTGGCAGAATTAGTAAAGTTCAGTACAGTTTGTTGTTTTTCAGGAAGAACCTACATTTTAAGCACATTCCACATAATGATCTTAAAGGGTTAAGATCAGGAAGACTTTATGTTAGCTGGATTTATCCCTCCTATTAACGGCTTTGATTTGTGTTCAATGTGAGATGTCTGAGGTATTCGTCCTCCTCTATCTTTAGTGTTTAGTGTTTTTTGAGGAGTTTGGAGCCATATGGTCTGTTCTCCACTTAGCTAAAGGTAACACCTTGGACTTACTGATCTTAAGCACTTCCCAACTTTTTGGGAGATTATTAGAAAGTAAGTGATCAGAATCATGTGATAATCCTGGAATCTGGAACTCGTAAGAAATCAGTTATAAAGAAAAAAAAAAGCCTTTTTATCCATCCCCCCCCAATAAGAGTTATGTAGTAGGGTCATTCAACCTCAGAGGAACAGTTCAAAGAAACCAGTGAAGGATCTGTAATGCTATGGCATTCATATCCAAAATGACTTTAAGTAATCTTCAGAGTTTCATCCATGCTGCTTTTCCAGTGAGTCACTCATCTCAGACACGCTCACTCAAATGGCACTGGGTTGGACTGCTGGCAAGAGTAGTCCTTGTTGAAAGTGTAGACTGTTGGTAAACCCACCAAGACTGCGCATCAGAACAAAGATGTCATAAAATCTGCCTGTAATGAGATTGAAACTGTAACTGGATGTAGTCCAAAACGCTGAAGTGAAAGCTCGTCTGCTGGATGAGAGAAACACTGAAAAGGCAGTTTTGTGTTTTGATTCTTATTATTTGCGACACTCAATTTGCAGTCTCTTGTGAGGTTCTTGATCCCACACTGGGAATCTGTGCTTTATTTTATGCCAAATACTCATAAATCCAAGCCTGTAAACCTTTTTGAAATGGAAAACACTGCTTGTCTTAAGTGCTCTTGAAAGAATTATACATTTCATAATGTGCAGGTGTCCTTTTTTTTACAGTCTTCTCAAAATGGATACATCAATGACAACAGGTAAGATCCTACGTTCTTCTGAAGACTTCAATGTTTGTAGTTTATAGACTTCATCATGGCCATCTCTCCTATTAACACTGTATTGTGTTAGGTTTTAGTTATGAGAGGTAGGCAGCTACCTCATTAAAATATTAAGAAGTATCTGTATGAGTTGAATTTTTGACTTCTTGCAAGTTTGCCTTGTGTAAAATTTGATTGTAGAGAAGAAATCAAATTTCGCTTTTTTTTTTTTAAATCTTTTTTTCTTTCAAATGATTAATTTGCTAATTTCCCTGATGTTTTGTGTTAAAATTACTTTGAGTGACACTGTGTTTGAGAAAGATTTGTGCATAGTGGAATGCCACTTTTTTCCTTCTCTCTTATTTTAATAAGAAAATAATTTGACTCACAAGCAGTTAGACTAAGACGACCCCTAAGCATCCTGTCCGTCGAACTTGAAAGAGTATGATATAATATGCTGAGAGAAACGGGAAGGATTGACCAGTCAACTTTTTGCCTTGTGTGCATTTTGTTTTTCTCCCTTATTTCTTTGGGTGGTGAAAGTTGCAATGAACCTTCCTCTACCTCTTACACCACTCGTTATCATTCTTCTCTAAACCCTATCCTGTTTTCCACTCCAGTCCTGTAACTCTAGCGTTTTCTCCTAATGTTAACCCCAACAGACTTTCCACTGAGGGCTACTGCTCTAGCTCTCAAAAGAGGAGGCAGATCTTTAGGTATTGGGCTGCTGCTGACTGACTTGTGTGTTGCCATGCCCATTTTTCAAAGTGGTTTGGTGATGATAGTGGTGACCTGTGGTGGTTATCTTTGCTTGGGCATAGTCGGCTGATTAATGGCTATTCCAGCATTGCACTTTTGGGCTTCCCAAGACCCATGCATGGCTGCTTTGTGGTTTCACTGGGGACTCACTGACCTACTTACCCTTCCACCCATCCACCATCAACCACATTTTTACACAAAGTAACTGCATTGCTTTCACAGTAATCTGTTTGTTTTGTGGTTGACTCAGTCTTGTAGTTTTTGTTAACATGTCAAATGTTGCATAGTATTGCATAAAATATACAAGTAGTGCGCATGTGCAGTAGTGCTCTCCAACTGACATGGTCATTTGAAAATAAGAACCATGAGGTCCTTTATATTTTGTGTCCAACAACTAATAATTTTCCTTATTGATACTTACTTTCTACTTTCATCTATACAGTGTTGGGAGATGTTCATGATTACTAATGAGTACTGTGTAGTCTCTTAGATGGAACCCATAAAAATGTCTCTTGCATCAATAAATACTTGTATATAAAAACTAAAGTTAAAAGTCCAAAGAGATACTAAAAATAGCTTTGTTTGCATGCTTAACATGCTTTTAGACCTTTGTGCCCAAACTGTTCGACCTGCCTCAGCTTTGACTCTGATTTCTATAGCTATCCCATGCTACTCAGATATTATCATCAGATCCTTGTAGTGTTTTATGTTGCCTGAACAGATCAGGCGTGTTGTGGCGTATCCTGCAATACCAACATTTCCACTTGTCCTTAAACTAACCTCTGTTAGTGGAGTTTTGTCGCTGCTCAACGTAAACACGTTACAAACCTTAAGATGTAACGTGTCTTTGCCGTTTAGGAGTGGTATTAATGTATTGGTACGCATGTGTACTCGGTTTAATTGGAGAAGCAAATACGTTGGTAACTTGTGAATTAATAGAGTGCAGAAATATATGATTTTCATGCCTCTACACATTCTGTTGTTTTGAAAATGCTGCCTTTAGGGAGTTACTGGAAATTTTCATTTGGATTAGGATGAACTGATTTGGAATTTGGTGGTCAAAGGTAAAAAAAAATCAGATAGGCCATGTTTTTGGGCTAGGCTTTAAAATTCTTATGGAATAATCCACTTGTAAGATTTAGATTAATAATAGGATAAAGTTTTGGTATTTTGTATACAAAAGCTTAAAGGCAGAGGCCAGACAAACATTGATAAAACTGGTGAAGGCGTACGAGATGGTAATTCCAGTGTTTTTATTCTGTGAATATAAACAGGATCTAATATATGCTCTGCTGTTTGTAACATGTGTTTGTGTAGTGAAATGTAGACGTTTTCAGAGATGACCCTTCTGTCATATTTAAGAATTTTTTACGTTTTTTGTTTTTGTTTTGTTTTTTTTACCATATGAGTAGTCCATTTAAAAAAAAAATTCTGTTATCACTTAATTTATGAAAATTTTAGAAGCTTAACATGGGCACTGAAACAGAATTATGTATGTTTGAAGTGCTTTTCTTTCCATCTAAATGTGCTTATAAGAAATTTTAACCTTTTAGAGAATGCATGCTGTTAAAATACACCCCTAAAATCACAGACTTGTTGATGTTCTTCAGTTTAATGAACCCACACAAAAGCTCTTTGGCTATAATAACATCTAACAAGGAAAATGATTGAGGTGCAGAACAGCAAGAGTCTTATCTCCCCCTCCTTCCCTTGTTTGTGCATGTGATGGGGGAATGCTGCCGTGGGGAGATGAAATATCATGTGATCAGCAGCAGAATCCCTCCTCCTCTTTCTTCTCATCCTGCTCTCATCTTTGTCTGCAGATCGAAGCGAACAAGTGTGCGACTGCTTGTACAGAGAATGTCAGAGCACCCACCCTTCCTTAAAATAGGCTGTGCGGAGAGAGGCCTCAAAATAGATCTCCCCCCCCATTAATTCGGTCTCTGAAATATTTATGAGCCACAGCCACCTTTTAAGCACTACTCCCTATCACTATGGTTTTACAACCATAAACACATCTTCGTGCTCATCATGGAGATTTCCACAATCTGTCTGACATATTATGAATTAATTCCAGTCTTTCTCTGTACATGGACATACTCTGTTTATAAACCTCCAATGATGGGGTAAAAAACATTTACAGCCCTGGTGGTTGTCTTTCTTTTCTATGCTTTTTTTTTCTTTCTTGCATGCAGGGTCTTTGTTCTACAGTATTTTAGCAGCACAGTTGCATTTTTCTTTTTAAGTTTTAAAGTTAATAAATTCCGCTTTCTTTCTTTTTTCTTTCATGTTCAGCTAGAACAATAGTATTCTTAATGCTGCCTCTTAACTGGCAGACCCAGCCATTTACATGATAGTGGATTTTCTCAGAGTGGTGGTTACTGTTTCAGCATGATCATTAGTTTTCTTGGCAGCTACCCTTATCTAGGGTGACAGCATCACAACAACATGTTGTGTGTGAACACAGCAGTGTAGCTTAAAGAACTATATTGGTGAAGCAGTTGTAGTAAGTGTGTATTTTTGTAAGTATTGTGTGTGAGAGTCTGAGTGCTGATGTACATCTGCTCTTAATGAGTGTTTATGTACATTTGGTATTAATTCAGTAGTGTATGTGTGTTTTGTTTCTATGCTATTTGCTGTCTCAGTGGAAAGACGATGCATTTTTAAGTGCATGCATGATTGTTTCATCTGTGTTAATATGTTTAACATGTTTATGCAAGTATGTATGTCCTCTATGGGAATGGTGTCTACAGTCTTTGGGCCTTTTCACACCTGGAAATATAAACTAGGTTCATATTTTGTTAAACTGATCTGGTTAGTATGTGAATGGAGTCTAAAATAGTTTACGTACCACGTGGACTTGATACTGATTTGATGGGGATGTGTCTGATATACACATGCATACATACCGGCCTCACTTTCTTTATTTTCAGATGGCATTGCTCTGTCACAATATACCTGAAAGGTGTCTGCATTTTCTTGAGGTTTTAACCCTTCAAGTCCCTTGATATTTAAAAACCGTCTCGGCCTCTCTCTAACCCAGGGATGGGCAACTCCAGGCCTCGAGGGCCGGTGTCCCTGCAGGATTTAGATGTGTCCTTGAACCAACACAGCTGATTTAAATGGCTAAATTAGCTCCTCAACATGTCCTGAAGTTCTCCAGAGGCCTGGTAACGAACTAATCACTTGATTCAGGTGTGTTGACCCAAGGTGAGATCTAAAACCTGCAGGAAACCGGCCCTCAAGGCCTGGAATTGCCCACCCCTGCTCTAGCCTCTACCACAGAGTGTTTTAGTTTTCACAGTAGAAACAAACAGAACTCGTTCTGGACCGAAGCCACCTCTTTTGTCAGGTTAAGTTTGACTGTTTGGTCTGGACCCAGGCCCATATGTCCATAAGTTTTAACTACAGTGATTTTGGTTGGTATCAAACAAAATTTAAAAAGTCTAGACCAAACATGGTAGGTGTGAAAGCACCCTTAGATGGTTAATGTGTGCTGAGCTCTTGGAAATCTGTCTTGTCTAGTGTCTTTGTAATATCCTCTTACATCCTAGTGTTTGGAGCATCTTTTGCATGTATGTTTTCCTTTCTGGATGGGTTTGTGTGAGTGTGTGTGTGTGTGTGGGGGGTTGTATTTTTTAAATTTGAGACATTATTGTTTGGTATGTTGCCTGAGTTTGTATTGTGGTATACTTAACCAGCAAATATACATCTGTGTTGAATGCTCCATCTTTAAAACCTCTTAAACTGTGTGTACTCTCTGGCTATTGGTGACCTTACTCTGCTCTTCTGTTTCTGCTCCCCCTATCCTTTTCTGTCTTTAACTGTCTCTATTCTGCTTCCACCTACACACCTCTGCTTCAAACTCTCTTATATGCACACCTTTTTTTCTTTTCTTTTTTTTCTTCCTTTTTTAAAATCTCCTCCTTTTAACCCTATACTTTTTTGTCTTTCTCTTCTGGCTGTGCTTTCTGTAATTTGCACATTCTCACTTACCTTTCAACTCTTCCTGCTATAACACCTCTTCTACTTCATCACTACTTCATTCCCATTTTATTTCCATCATGTCATCTCTTATCTTTCTTTTTTTTTCTCTTCCTGTTCTGTCTTTTCTCAGAAACCGCGAGAGCTCCAGCCGGGCATCAAGCAGCCGTCAAAGCAGCACGGACAGTGACATGAAGTGCCTGGAGCCAAGGCCATGGAGCAGCACCGACTCAGACAGCTCTAACCGCACTCTCCGGCCACCCGTCACTAAGGCCAGCAGCTTCTCTGGTATCTCCATCCTTACCAGGGGGGATAGCCTTGGCAGCAACAAAGGCTCGCAAGGGAGCTGCAAAGGCTCTCGCTCTGGTAAGGTTTGGAGAAAAGTGGAGAAGAAGCATTTAGGTAGTATGCCATTAGCTTGTTTTATTTTACTTGCCTTAAATGAGTAGTACAACACGGAGAAATGGATTATCTAGTCATGTAAGCTGTTTTTTGTATAAAATATAATGAAAAATTATGATAGAACTGACCGAACGTCATTGTAGTTTAAGAATTAGCTGTGTAGCATAAATTGAATTCAAGAAGCTCCCTTATGTCTATATTCCACATCCCATAAAATTCTCTCAGGTCGGCCTTCTTAGCGAGATTTTATGGTAATGGATAGTGCCTTATTTCTTATTTCATTGCTAAATGTGCAAAATATTTTTTTTAAACAAGCTCTGGGGAATGATATGGTTGGTCATTTCTAAAAGTTGCCCTTTTCATATGTAGCACACAGCAAGAGATGGTCTGCTTCAGACAAATTCTCACCTTTGAAAATATTCATTTTTGGTTCAGGAGAAGGGTGCTGCCTGGGTAAAGTGTGGAGAATGAAGGCCCACTTGCGCAGTGTGTATTCACATTACCTGAGCTATTTCCACATGGTCTCTGTTGGACATAACAGATTTTGTACTATGAAGCTGGCTATTAAATGGCTTTTAAGGTCCGGCTATGTCGGACATTTGCCTTCCCGAATGTGTCTCCATCGGCTTGTGTCTATAAAAGTTCAGGGCTGGAGTGCATGTGTGAAAACAATTTAATAGTGGTCATCAGAGGACTCGAGGATTGGTTGATTTGCTTCTCCCGACGGGGCTCCCCCGGTTTCATTTTAAGTCTGTGTTGACTGTTGTGCTAGTTTTTGCTTTTAAGATTCATATGTAGAAGTGTTTTTGTCTGCCCTACTCTGTGGAGACTAAAGGTGTATTCATTTCTCCTGTATTGTTTTGGGAAAAGCCTGTGAAGATCCTGACTAGCCTTCTACAGAGTTTTTGTGTTGGTTTTTATTTTGGAAAGGGGACATAGGTATCATCCACACAGTCACAGGCAGCCTGTTGGTCAGAACAATAAAAGCATTTTCTTAGGAAATTATGTGCCCCCAGTACCTACTAGCTACTTGACAAATGATTTGGACCCTGCAGTTTGTGACTTGTTAAACAAGTCATCAGAAACTCCTGTGGTTTAAGTGCTTTCAAGGCCGTCGCTTTATTAGCAAAGAAAATCTTAAAGCTACAGGTATTTATCCGATTAAGAATTAATTTCTGTCCAAACGTGTTCTTGTAAAATGTTGAGAGCTTATTTAGCAGAGCTCATGTTTTATAACAATCAGGAATCAGGAGTTACTAAAATTAGCTTCAATTGACTTTTTAAACTACAAAGGTGACAAACGTTTGATGCAAAGTTGACTTTATTTTGCCCTCTAGCGGTTTTGCACACATACAAATCATTTTCAGAAATCTTCAGAACACTATTTGGTGTTATTCAGTGATGATGCGATATTTTAAGATCAAGTCATAATTTGTGGGTTTCAGTGTTGGAGAATTTAAATTTCAAAATGATCTCCTTTATCTATCATGTCATCTTCTAAATCACTAGGCCTTCCCCTAGTCAGCCCTGATGTATGTCCTCCACCTGCAGCCTCCCAGTCCAGCCGTAGTCTGCTACCCTGCCCGTCTCAACAGCCACAGCAGCCACAGCCCCAGGCTCCACCTCAGACTGCCCTGCTGCCCACACCGCCGCAGCACCCTATGAGCAACCACATGATTGCTCAGGTAAGTTATCTCCACTACCAACCAAAAACGGATGCAATGGCACATTAAATTTGTGGTTTAATATAGGACGTCTGTTTGAGAGTCTGTTTTTCTTTTTGTTTTCTTCGGTGTAGCAGAAGAAAGAGAAAAACATGAGGTATTTAAGTGGCCATGACTGCTAGTGTAACAACTCTTACTTAAATGTGATACTGTAATTAAGAAAGGACTCAGTGCTGTTTATTCAGCTGTGTACGGAAAAATGTTAGACAGTCCAGTTTATTCATTGAAATTGATTATTAAGGGCAGCAGTGTAATTTCAGGTATAAATATCCTGCAGACAGTGAAGCTGCCTTATTTCTCCTTGTCATACACAGCTCATCAGTGAAAAAATAATTTGAAATGGAAACTTGGCCTTCTCAGTGTCCTACTCACAAACACTTTTATTACTTATTAAAAGTGAAAGAAAAAGTTGAAATGGCTACAGATAAAACATGCTCTTAATTAAAATAAAATTATTAGACCCGGAGTTGTTTAATATATGGTCGACATCACTTTTACTTAGGCCTGCATGCCACATTTTTATTCTCCAGAGCGAGGGAGAACTTTAAACACAGACACTGTGTGCATATTGTTCTACAATCACTTCCAGGGTGTAGTGACCTGAGGACATTCCGTTCAGAACATTTGGGATTATTGCATATCCCGTTACACCCTATCGTTATCAGGGAAAAAACAGAGACTTTGAGGAGGAATGGATGGAAACAAGTGCAGTGAATTGAACATATTCAGCTTATA
Organism: Neolamprologus brichardi; assembly: GCF_056152115.1. NCBI lineage: Eukaryota > Metazoa > Chordata > Actinopteri > Cichliformes > Cichlidae > Neolamprologus > Neolamprologus brichardi. Next base: position 30,687,273 of record NC_142108.1, on the reverse strand, counting down.
TATAGAATCAATGTCAACCATCCTCCTTTAACAGGTTTGATTTTTCAAATAACGTCACAGTCGATAGTCTTTGATTGCACACATTTCCTTTTCTTCCTTTTTTTCTTAGTAGTAATAATTACACTTAATTTTTATATATAATTTGTTTGTGTAATATTTAGAAAAAAAACTTGATTTCCATTACTATCCTCTCTGCTCATTAACAACTTTTCCTTTGTGTTCTAACCCTCATTTTTCCTATGTCTTCATTTCTGTTTTTCCCTTCTTTTCACTGCTTCTGTTGCCGTGTTCTTTTCACTACCTTGCTTCACTCTCTCTATGCTCTACCTCTTTATTTCATCCCTTTTTTTGGTGTGTATAGCCGGTGGCGTCTCTGCAGCCCTCTCAGCCTGTCTCCTACTCCAGCCCTTCCTGCCCCCAGGTTCTCCTGCCAGTTTCTCCTCCCCAGCAGTACACAATGGTACTGACACGTATTATAGCTTCATCTCTGTTATACTCATTCAGTTAATGACTGACACTTTAGCTGATGCCATATCCTACTAAAAACTCCTGCACTCATTTACTATCCTGCTTGCATTCATTCAGGGGAGTCAAAAAACATGTCTTGGCTCATTCAAGATGTGAGTGTGTCTGCAAATACATTTAAGTAATAGCTTTTTCATATAAATTGGTGTTACTGTCTAAAGTGGATTCAGTGAGTAAATGTTGTGTCTGTAGTAACAAAAGAAATGGCAAGGATGTGTCCAGTTTGTTCCTGGCTCTGTTTTTTGTTTTTCTCTTTTAAATCGCTGCGTCTGTATGAGTGCAACCACGGTTGCCCACAGAAGCAGAGTTTGAGTTTGGTTGTGTTTACATTGGAACAGTCATTTGAAAAAGAGTTTTCACTTGACTCTATGCAGTCCTTTCTAAAATTACTTACTGCTTCCATAATAATGAAGAGAATAAGCAGCACTTTTCTTATATGGATAATCAGATGCACTTGATTAACTGATCATCAGCAAGTGTAACCACCTCTCCAGGACTGGCCATCCCTACAACGTCGCACAAGATCAAACCACCCAAAAAATTATTTTTAAAAAATGTGATACTCTACTGGCCTCAGTTACCTTGTTAAATGTTAAAAGTTCATGCAGTACAATTAGAAAAAGACTGAACAACTGAGGAGTTTTTGGGAAGCGTTACCAGAAGCTGTAACCTGAAGCAACTTTCTAAACGAAGCACAGCTTTTTTTCTGCCCCGGGGCCTTGCAATCACTCACTCAACCGTGAAATCCTCCGTATACCAAAGTATTCTAGAGTCAGAGCTGTCTGAGAGCAAAAGGTGGCTGAAACCTGTCACACACCCTAGGATCATTGTCCTGTTGCAACAGTCATGCAAGCGCAGCAGCAAATCTATGACAGAATAACTGGAAAAGAAAAGACTCAACGTGGTGTAATGGCCCCAGTCAGAGATGAGTTCTGCCTGATTTAAAATGCCGTGTTGGGACCTTAAGAGAGCTAAGCATAAATAAAAACCTGCAAATTTCAATGAACTGTAAAGTCAAGTGTGTGAAAATTTGTCCAGAGGTGATGTGAGAGATGTGGGGTTTTTTGTTTGTTTTTTTGTTTTGTTTTGTTTTTTAACAAAATTTTGTAGAGTCCTTTGAAACTTTTTTTCACATGACTGTATGTAAAGCAATGACCGATTAAACCAGTATAAACTTCAGTGTCTAATTTTAGATTTTCCTGTCATATATTCTGAATGTTTGCAATGTTGTATTTGGATTCTGCTAATAATAATAATAATTATTATTATTGTTATTGTTATAATAATAATAATAATAATAATAATAATAATAATAATAATTATAATAATTATAATAATAATAATTATTATTATTATTATAACAATAACAACAATAATAATAATAATAATTATTATTATTGTTATTATTGTTATTATTATTATTATAATAACAACGACAACGATAACGATAATGATGTGTTTAACTGTATATGTATATACTTAAAGTAATAAATAAAGTGTTTTCCAAAATGACACAATGACCCTTTAATAATCAGAATAGGAGTCGTTTTAGACCATTGCTAATGAAGCATTTAGGCTGTTGGAGATCATTGTTAATTACTTAGTATATCCTAAAACGCATCTTCAAAATCAAAAAACAGTACTGATATAGGAGTGTCACCTATAAGTCATAACTAATGGCATTATTCCCATTCTACCCAGGGAGAAGAGCTGGCACCCCAGTTCACACAGATGACGCTGAGTCGGCAGGGCTCCAGTGAGAACCCCGAGCCTCCCCCTATGTATCAGGCTACTCCTCCAGTGCTGCCGCAGCACCCCCCACCGCAGACCGGCTACATTATGGCTACTACGGGTCAACCTTTGCCACCTCCGTCTGGTTACCAGCCCACCACTGGACACCCCCATCCTCCACCTCCACCGCCTCCTCCATCCCAGCCTGTCATGCAGGCCGCACCACCTCCACAAGGCTACATGCAGCCCCCTCCACCTCAGCAGGTACGCATTCCTCCACGGGTGGTTAGATAAAAACAGCAGACATACCTTTTAGATTTAAATTCAGTTTCCACAGTTTGTCAGCTTTGATTGAATATCGATGTAACTGATATCTGGAGGCAACCATGCCCAAGGATTACATGATTAATTAAATGTAACACAATGTAATAAATAAAACAGACCTGTGTATGACTTTCATATCGGGTAGTTAAAATGTAATTGCAAACATAAATTAATATTTCATACTTGCAAAAGGTTTTATAGATCTGTTATCTAATTTAAATCATTACCTAGAACAGCACTCTACACCGAAGGCAAAGTAATTAACTTCGTGATGTGTCAGTTACCAAAGCTGTCACAAATATCATGGAAGATTTGCAAAATGTTCTGTTTTTACGGCTTTTTATCAGGCTTTTCACTCATCGGATTTTATCAAAAGTTATATACGTACTATTTGTAATGAACTAATTCAGTTTTGGCAGTTTTCTTTATACAGATTCATCCTGATTGACACTTGATTCTGTGTGCTTTCATTTTATAGTTCTAATCTTGACCTTTAGAGACATTTATTGCTGGTTGTTGGTGCATTGTAGTGTAGTGTACTCTAGTGTTTCTGTTGCCGAGTCAGTACGATCATAAAACATTGGTGGCCATACAGTCGTCAACAGCCTGAATCACAATGTTGTATGGTGAAATAGAATTAACCTGCACCCCAGCAAACCTGTGGACGCAGAAGTATAATCACACCTTTGAGTGGAGTTGATTGTCTTTTGTTTTAGCTCATCGTTTTGATTTACTCTCACTTTTCTGCTATGTTGTAAATGTCCTCGACATATTTCCTGGCTACAAAAATTTTGCAAAATCTTAAGATGCAGCATGTGTTTGCTCAGGTTCTCTCCAGGTACTCTGGCTTCCTTCTACATCCAAAGACATGCAGTTAGTGCTGTTTGGTTAATTGGTGATTCTAAATTGCCCACAGCTGTGATGTGAGTCTTGAGAGTCTGTCTTTTTGTAGCTGGGATAGCCGCCTGCAAACCCTGATAAGGATAAGTGGAAGAAGATGGATGGAGTTGCTTGAAAACCATCCAGTTGAAGTACAATAATGAATGATGAATGTTATTTGCTAAAGCTCTAAATAAGTAATTTTTAACAGAGGGGAAATTTTTACTGCTTTAAATACAAGACTATTACTATAAATATTCCAGCTTTCATGCTGATAATAGAATAGAATAGCCTTTATTGTCATTGTACAAAGTACAACGAAATTGGAGTGCCACTCCCTTGGTGCAAAATGCAATAATAAATATAAATGTAAATATAAAAAGTACAATAAAACAACCGAAGTACTCAGATAATAATAAGTACAATATATACAGGATAGCAGCATAATATAATGATAGTATGAATAGCAGCATAATATAGTGACAATGGCAAGTATGGTATAGTTAAGCAGGTTTAATTGTTTTGTGCTTATTTACTATGGCGATAGCTCTGGGAAAGAAGCTATCCCTGAATCTGTTTGTCCTGGTTTTATGTGGCCTGTACCGTCGGCCTGACGGTAATAGTTCAGACAGTTGATTACTGGGGTGAGAGTAGTCCTTAATGATATTGCCAGCTCTGCTGAGGTATCGGGAGTTTGCAATGGCCTCCAGACTGGGCAGAGAGCAGCCAGTGATCTTCTGGGCTGTGTTGATGACCCTCTGCAGTCCTTTCCTGATCCTGTCCTAACACATTTGCTTTAGTGAAATTTAAGGACCAAGTATTTATGAAAGTCTTTATTACTGTTAATTTGCTTTCTAGATTTAAGTAAAATGTGATTTGAGAATTTGATGGTTTGCAGAAGCAAAATAATATGGTGGTTTATGACTTCTACACTAAAAATTGTCTACACCAGTGTGACTCAGTTATTCTTCCCTTCAAAGTTCATTAAATACAGATTACTGAACTTTGGTTTGTTATTTCTACACAGATACAAGTCTCATACTACCCTCCTGGTCAGTATCCAAGCTCAGGCCAGCAGTACCGTGTGCCCCAGCCAATGTCCCACCAGGTGTCTTACCCAACCCAACGCACACAACCCATGCCTCAGCCAGCACAGCAGTCAGGTCAGTTGATTTTCATGTGCTGTGCATCATCAGACAACATGATATTAAAAAAATAATCTTTTTTGATATGCAAAGACATATTTAGTGCCATTTGCAGCAAATGAGCATTAAAAAGAGGCCTTTGTCAAATGTTGATGCACATTTACTTTTTATTGCATATTAATGTGTGTTTATTTTATTTTAGTTTTCAGTCTATTGACAACTGGAAGACAGGGTTTTAATGTGTATTTGTAACAGATGTTGTATACTTAAGTTCAAAATTATTATTTGTCCATGTCGTTGTACTTACTGGAAATTATATTGGGGATAAAGTCCACTCGATTTTGGAACTGTAAATGTTTTCCACAGCAAAAGTCACACTTGCTTTTAAATCTACCAGGTGAAAGGTTGGAGTGAAACAGCCGTGCCTGCTTGTTCATCCAAGTCCAATACAATCAGATAAATATAGGGCTATTTTTCCTTTTGTGTTCCTGGAAAAAGTTGTCAGGCGCCAGCATTGTATGGTTTGTGAAGTCTGGCTGTTTGTATAGTAAGTGACTGACAGTGTTGACAACCTAAAAGGACTTTGGATCATAATGGACGTCTGCCAAAGCCACATAGTTCATGAACATGAAGGCCAGAAAGACCCTACATTACAACATGCCTGCAGTCTGGTCTGAAATATAAGTTTTGTGATGGTGAAGATTTATACTCATAGAAAATTCATTAATTAATTTATATTATGTTTAAGCATGTAAGCTTAAAGTGATGGTACATTTCAGTTTTTGTGAGTTACGTGATTGTCAGTGTTCTGTAAATTGTTTTCCTTTTTTTTAATATATTATGGTTCTCTTTTTTGACATTAACGGTTATTATGTCCTGTTGTTCTGTGAATTATTTAAAGGTAAAGACCCAACTACTCCTCTTCATCCCATTTCCTCCCTTCTGTAACATACTGTGGTTTTACTTTAAATATTTTTATTTTTAAATTATTTCGGTCATCAGGTCTTCAGACCATGATGCCCAGCCAGCAGCCGAGTTACCAGGGCATGATGGGTGTGCAACAACCCCAAAATCCTGGACTGCTCAATTCACAGAGAGCAGGAATGGGAGGACAAATGCAGAGCATAATGGTTCAGTACCCACAGATGCCATCATATCAGGTATGCAACTGTAGGAGTTGATAAAGGATACTTGTCAACAGTCATATCTTTCTTTGGTTAATGGGACTAGTTGATGATTACAGAACTGTCAGGTTTTTTTTCAGGCGAGAACAAAAGTTAAGCATTTCCAGCATCTAAACCACATGCGGCTCCATGTTAAAACAGCGCCATCTGGTGTACAGTTGAAACATCATTTTATGTCTGTGAAACAGATGTGGAGCTTACAGTCCTAAAACTGCAACAAGCTTAACAAAACAATCTAAGCAAGTATTTTGAAAGTAGACCTGTTTTTCTGCTGTACTGATACAGATACGAGTTAAAAGAACTGATCAGATCTAACTCAGGTTTGTGTCAGTGGTGTATTTAGAGTCAGGGGTGCAGCTGCAGAAAGCACTCGCTTTTTGTCAGTGTAGTTTGTGTTGTAGGTAGGCACCGAAGAACACCTCGACCCTGTGTTGGCAGCCAAAAAGCTTGCATTTATAATCCATGTTGCGATGATATTTTACTAAAATGTGCTAACATGGAGTTTTGATTATGTGGTTTAGATTGTGAATTGAATAAGGTTGCCGCTCAGAGGCAACTGAAAATCTGTTGCTACTGTGATATTGCAAACACACCAATATGCAGTAAAGAGTTGCGCTGAATATCTGGTGCTTCTTAAACAATAACAAACGTCGTGCAAAGTGTAACAAGGGTTTAACACGAGTATCTACCTAATTATCTTTGTCAGAAGACCCCTAGACCCATCAGTACACATTCTTGAACTGGACTTTTTTTTCCCCTTGATCTTTGACACTTTGCTAGGTGCCTGTGGGTAATGAAAATCAGCAGGTGGTACAGCAGCAGTACCAGCAGCAGGTCATGGTCCCAGTCAGCCAGTCTGTCCAGGGGCCCATGCCTGTTTACTACAGTGTTATCACACCCACACAGCAGAATAGCACAAGGTAGGTGCTTGAAGACATGTTATTCCAACAAGAGATTTAATAATAACCTTGAACTATTTGAAATGTTTAATATAACCATCCACAATGTGGTGATGTTCTTCATCTTTTTATGTCTTTTCTGTCTATCCTGCAGTCCATCAGTAGGTTACCTGCAGCCCCCCAGCTCTGAGCAGTATCAGATAACACAGTCACCATCCCCCTGCAACCCTCCACAGTTGCAGCAGCAATATTCAGGTGAGGCTTGATGTCAGCAGATTGTAAAGATAAATATTTTTAGGATTGACATCCATAATTAATACTGGACTTATATGCTTTATAAAAGTGTTGGCTCCTAAAAAGAAAACAGTCTGAAAACTGTTTTTGTCTTAGACTGCAGCAGTCCCAGGTACATCTCTATTTGAGTATATACTAGTGCTGACCTGATGAAGTCATTGTGTGCTTAAATCTACAAACACTATGTTGACTAATCTTAGTTGCAACTGTCCTTTACAAAATTAGATGAAAGGTATTTAGGTAAGAGTTCAGACAAAGGTACACGGGGTTCACATGTTTAACACGCAACTCGGTGTACTTCAAGCCCTGCACACGGGGACAAACAATGTTTTACCTCAAATTAGGTCAGGTTTATTTTTATGTATTCATAGAGTAATGTGATTGGTCAGGAAATGAGATGTATCTATGAACGTGACATTGTTCTTCAATGTTTTCTGCAGTTTTGCTTCATTTGTGACAATTAATAATTTTATCTGATTTTAACCCGTAAACATGCTTCTCTTTCTTTTGGTGGTTCATAAAACCACCAAATTCAAAGTTCTTGCTTAAGCAGAGGGGAGAAAATAATGAGAAAATTAATTTAAAAATAAGTCAGCTTGGTTTATCAAAAGTATGCAAACAGCTGATCTAATGCAGGTGTACACGGATATAAAGACATCTTAATTATAAAACTATATTTTTAATGGTTATAAGTTCTCTTAATATGGTTGTCATGTTATAATAAACGCCTTAATATTATATTGTTCATTATTTGTTTTTAAAGCAGCTCTCACTCATGGATGAACACAGATTACTTAGATTAATAGTTGTCTGCACTATAATTTAATATATAATATATGTGGCTTACTAAAGTGGTTTAAAGTCTTGGAATTGCTCAGTTGTCACTCTTAAAGGGAAACTGGTATTTTAATTACCTTGTGTAAAGCTGCCTTTTTTGCTGAATCAAATATTTATCTTTCAAAAGATATGAAACGTATTTCACTACACATATTGATATTATTATGTTACACGTGTCTGACTGTTTGTGCTCTCTCAGGAGTACCACCTCCTGGGCCTGGGGTGATGGTCATGCAGCTCAGTGTCCCCAATGGACCCCAGCCTTCCCAGAACCCCCCTCTTGTCCAGTGGAACCCTTGCAAGTACTACAGCATAGAGCAAAGGGCAAGCAAGCCAGGCGAGCTCTACAAACCTGACAACACTCCACAGGTACACGCGTGCATGCAAGCCTTGTTGATCAATGCAACAAACCTTGTTAATTCAATCTGCAACTCGCATGTGTGTGTGTGTACTTAATTGTCTTTTCATTAACATCTCCACACCCTAGCTGTGATCTGTGATTCGCTTTAAAAGCTGTTTAGATCAGGAGGCTCTTTGAATCTGATGAATGAGTAAAGATTTTGAGCTTAAATTACCACCAACTATATTATAATGTCTCTTATTTTTGCTCTGTGTGTGTATAGGCCAGTACTCAGCTGACGAGTCCCCTGGCCTCCCCCACTCAGTCTCCCACCCCGTCACCTTCTGGCAGCGTCAACAGTGTCTGTCCAGGCCTGGGACCATTACCCCTCATTTCCCAGTTTCCCCGGCCAGGAGGGCCAGCTCAAGGTACGAGTGAAGGTTCAAATCCATAAACAGATACTGACTGTTCATGAGTAAGTTTTCATACACAATGTAAAAAATATTGCAGGTCTCCAATTGAATATCATCCCAGTATAGCCCCCAGACTCACAACCACATAAAGTACACTTAAGGCTTTGATTTGTGTGCGATGTTGCCCTTTCATAGTCTTCTCAACAGCTTTACACATCCATAAATGTCTGGACTAGTCAGCAGTAGTATATATATTTTGCCATGTTAGCTTTGTTGGTGCTACCATTTACAGCAGCATTGATGAAATGTTGTTTTATACATTTAAGGTTTCGCCCCCAGATGAGTTATTTATAGCAGTGACGTTTGGAGACCCGCAGAAGGGATCCCAAAAAGAGGTCATAAAATTGTGCTTTATCTATAAAGATGGCACCTATACAGCCAATTTACAAAAAAGAAAAACTTATTTCGCCCTTTACTCTGTAACATCTTATCATGTACTGCCCAACATCTTATCTTTTAGCCTGTACAAACTCTAAAAGGATTGTGACACATCAGCTCAATCTGTTAGGAAATCCCCTACTGCAACAAGGGTGTAATAGACTGTTCATGTTCATTTGTGCCTTTGCTTATTAGCCATTTAGGTGGCGAGCGTGGAGTCTATAACCAAAAAAAGCAAATGGGCAAAATCATTACGATTACTCTGTAAGTTGTCTTTGACAAAATTGCTCTTTCCTGTAATACTTTCTTGCTCCCCAAAAGTTTGGGACCCCCTGGTTAAAATATTATGAGTGCAACTTTGATTTAAAACAAACAAATAAATAAATAAATAAAAATTATATTCGCCCAGCTTGGTTGGTTGAAAAGAGGTTTAGTGCACAAAAAACAATCCTCTTGATGCAGGTGTGCTTTCAGCCCTTGTTAGGTTTGTGCTCTTTCACCAGTTGCGTCAGCAACCCTCTAAACCGTGTCGGGTGGCTTTTGGCTGCAAACCAGTGAACAAATGATGGCTTCACCTCAGCAAATTCACATGACTGGCATCGTGCCACCTGGTCAAACCTTCTGCATACACACATAAGTTTACCTCATCACTGTCCTTTGGCCTATTTTTATTCTTCGAAATGTACGGTTACACGTACGAACAGGCTCTTGCATCAGTCTGCGATACTACATCTCCACAGTGCATCTTTATTGCATTTATAATGTATAATAAATACTGTAGTAGTCAGCTGACCCATAGATGACTTTAGGTGGTTTCCATATTTTTTTCTTTTAACTTCTTCCAAATCTTTATTGGAGTAATTTGCCAATTTAATTTACCAGTATACATTATACGTATCCATTTTGACTGTTGAGTGTTAGTGTATTTAGAGTATGTTGTATGGATTTCCAATCTTGAGCTGTTCCTTCTTAATTAGGAGTTGTTCTCTTTCTAAGGGATCATTTGTCTTATCCAGTGGTCTAACATTATGCCACATGGATTTTTCCAGCCACACTGTTAGGTTTTCAAAACTAGTGAAAATCATTAATGCTTATCCATTTAGATTACACTTATGTTCATCTGGTTACAAATAGGAAGTGGTTTCTGTCTCTTGTAATTAGTTTTGAAATGATGTCATCGGACCTCTTTTATTGTGCACTGCACTCCCAGACACACAAACATGGTCTTCCTTTAAACGCTGCATTTAGTACATACTTCTGATATGTTTAATATTACTCACTTTAACTTGACAGGTGCTGCATATATTTGCAAAATGGATTACAGCACGGTTTTCAAGCTTCGGGTGAGGTTTTAATTTTAATTCACCATTTGAATTGTGCAGGTGATGGTCGCTACTCTCTTTTGGGGCAGCCCCTCCAGTATAGTCTGTGTCCCCCACACCTCATGCACGGTCAGTCCTCCTACAGCTCTCATCAGGTTAGTATTGACAAGCCTTTGTCCTGAATTCTATCTTAATTATTAGGGTATTGACTGATATTGATGTTTTCTAGTAAGAGCCTTTTAGTTTGTCAGTGTGCATTAATCAGTTTCTCTGGTTTAAACGTGTTGCTTTACTTTGTGGACATTTGTTTTTCGTTTGGGTGCTGTCATGACTTCTGGGGTGTAGAAACTTACCACCAGCTACAGAACTGTTTTTGAAGAAACAATAAATCTGCATGTGAAGAAACTGATAGCCTCTTAAGAATGACATTTTTGTTACTATAACACAAGCAGAAGCTGTTCTTTTGTTATTCTTAATATTCAGCAACGTAACATTTGATTTGAATTCATTGCTGATTGAGACCCATTGATTATCTGTCTGGGCTCTGTGATTAAAGTGCTCCAGAATTGAGAATCACTCAACTTTTGTGCGTTACAGTCATAAAATGTGGACTTTGAAGGATTAAAGCTCTTTTTAGAGCACGTTGTGTAGCTAAAGCGTAGTGTTTCAAAAATTTGAAATCCGTGAGCTGTCATTTTGTTTCTCTGCTGCTGACCTTCCAGTGCCCACGAACTGTGCAGTCTGGTGAAATGTTTTTAAGGGTACAACTGATATCACATACCCCCACCTAGTGTCCTCCTTTGTTACTGCATCTTTATGAGTGTTATCTGATGTGTTCAGGGCCAAGGAGTAATGAAACACGGAGCACGAGGGAAAAAACAAACACTCAAATCTGCATCGACAGATCTTGGTACCACTGATGTAGGTAAGTTAGAAATCCACCATCACAGACCAGCATAAATCAGCAAGTGTCCTTTAATTTTGTGCTGGAATGTTTTTAAAGAGTTACACAACTTAAAAGAACCCTGAGTTTCAACACTCGGTGTTTTGTTTTTGTAACAACACAGCTTCCTAACTCGACTGGGATCTGCAGTTTACAGACTCCTTTATTCGTCTTTATCTTTATGAAACCCAAGAATTTGTGGCACGTATAAGACACGCATGAGAAAGGGTTGCGTATCTTCTTTTCTTGTCTGAGGACATGAGGATTATAAAAGCTTGTTACTTAGGTGAAAGCAAAGACTGTGTGTGTGACTTCATTATTTTTGGTAGCCTATATTCCTGTGTTTTTTTTCTTTTTGGTTTGCTCACATTATATGGAGTTCATTAGTATTATCATTGTCCCCCCTCGTTCAGTGGTGAGTCGAGTACTCGAGGTGACAGACCTGCCGGAGGGGATCACACGTCCAGAGGCTGAAAAGCTCTTCAACCAGCTGTCGCTGTGCGGTGCCAAGATCCAGTGGCTGAAGGAGCCCCAAGGAGGCCGAGGAGGAGCAGGGGGCTGCGGCCCCTGTCCTGGTGCTGGGCCTTCAGGGCCAGGAGCAACAGCAGGCCCCGGAGCTAGCATGGGAGCTGGGGGAGCGAAGGGCGACGGAAATGACCCAGCTCACCTCTACACAGTAGTGGCAGTGTTCCCCAACACCATGGCTGCCCAGAGTGCTTCCTTCAAACTTAACAACAGTGGGGCCAGCCTCTTCAAACTGAGGGCCGCCAAAAAGAACTATGACCTGCGCGTGCTGGAGAGAGCCAGTTCTCAGTGAGAGGAAAAGAGAGGGGGAGGAACGAAGGGGAAAGACAGACAGAAAGAGAGACACTTATTGGAGTGGTGGAAAAGGGAGGAGGACTGAGGGGGACTGCTCTTAGTGTACAATTAAAAAAAAAAAAAAAAAACTTGATTTAAATCATGTGTCAAATGTATAAAAGGGAAGAGGGTGTGAATCATGAGGTGGCTGGTGTTTGGTTGCAAATATGATTTTGTTGTTTGTTTTTATTCATTGTTTTTGTTTTGTATTTATATCGCAGAAGAGCACACAAGACACGCGAGCATGTGTTTCACTGTTGCCGTGGAATGTGTGCTGCCATGATACAAAAACACACATAACAGAAACACAAGTGCAGGCAACAGGGTCACGTAGCACATAACAAAAACACACTGGACAGTCGACCTCAGTCAAACCTTTTCCTCCTCTTCCTCCCTCCCCCCCTTTGACCCTTCCTCCTTTTTTTCTGCCAGCGCTTTCTCACCTTCCTCGACTTTCTGTCACACAGTCGTCTCTTTATCTCACATATTTATAAATTTTCATACGGCACAGTTGCGTACTCTCCGCTTTCTCCTGCTGCTCCCCCCTCTTGCCATGTCTCAAACTGCCTCCTATCTTTCTCTGCTCCTCTGTCCCTCTCATGTATTCTGTCACTGCTCTCTCTCTCCTCTCTTGCTTTGTTTGCCTTACTGCTGTTGTGGGTTTCTGTATTGCGCTGTTTTCTTTTTTTCTTTTTTTCTCAGAAGTTTTTCTTTGTTTGTTTTTTGGGGTTCAATATATTTATATAAGTGATGTAAGGAATAAAAGAAATCTATATATTCGGTGAATTTTTTTTTCTTCCCTCCCCCCCTGAGTGACAAAGGTTAGGCCTTCCTATTTATCCCTTTACTCCTTCCCTCTTCATCCCCGCTCCTCTTCCCATCTTTTTTTTCCTTACTGCCCTCTACCTCACTTCTTCTGCCCCTCTCCTCTCTCCCACAGCCGCCCCACATGCCCCAGCTCCACCCCCCCAGACGCCCTGTTGTGTTTGCGTTTTTTTCGTTGACAGCTGTGCAGAACGTATCAGAAGAAGTAGTAAAAGTGCACAATGATTGCATATGTCTACTGTAAATTTTATTTAATCTGTTATTTTTGGTTCGTTTTTAAAAATATAAAAGTCGAGAAAAAAAATCTATGAAAACATGCTTTGTGTCGTGGTTTGTTGTACTGATTTACTAAAGCTGACTGTGACATCTGAACCTAGAGATGGTATCCTGCAAAAGCGCTTTGCAGTCTTCTGTCCTGCCTGGTAGGTCTACCCACCTTGCATTTTTTAAAGTTTTTTGCCTCTCTGCAGTAACAACCATATTTTAGGAATCATCTACTGTCATGGCTAAAAACTCTGTTGGCCAATCAAAATTTCCCTTATTGGCCAAGCTTTCAAAGACACCAGGATAATGAACATACAAACCAATATACAGTCAGGTCCATAAATATTGGGACATCGACACAATTCTAACATTTTTGGCTCTATACACCACCACAATGGATTCCAAAAGAAGCGAACAAGATGTGCTTTAACTGTAGACTGTCAGCTTTTGTTTGAGGGTATTTACATCCAAATCAGGTGAACAGTGTAGGAATTACAACAGTTTGCATATGTGCTTCCCACTTGTTAAGGGACCAAAAGTAATGGGACAATTGGCTTCTCAACTGTTCCATGTTGCTGTCAACCACCACATGAGATCCAAAGAGCTGTCACTATCAGTGAAGCAAGCCATCATTCGGCTAAAAAAAAAACAGCAAAAACATTAGGCGTGGCCAAAACAACTGTTTGGAACGCACCAGTGAGCTCAGCAACACCAAAAGACCCAGAAGACCACGGAAAACAACTGTGGTGGATGACCGAAGAATCCTTTCCCTGGTGAAGAGAACACCCTTCACAACAGTTGGCCAGATCAAGACCACTCCAGAAGGTAGGTGTATGTGTGTCAAAGTCAACAATCAAGAGAAGACTTCACCAGTGTGAATACAGAAGGTTCACCACGAGATGTAAACTCTAATCTGGCCTTCCAAAACAGGAAGGCCAGATTAGAGTTTGCCAAACGACATCTAAAAAAGCCTTCACAGTTCTGGAACAACATCCTATGGACCAATGAGGCCAAGATCAACTTGTACCAGAGTGATGGGAAGAGAAGAGTATGGAGAAGGAAGGAACTGCTCATGATCCTAAGCATGCCATCTCATCAGTGAAGCATTGTGGTGAAAGCGTCATGGCGTGGGCATGTATGGCTACCAGTGGAACTGGTTCTCTTGTATTTATTGATGATGTGACTGCTGACAAAAGCAGCACGATGAATTCTGAAGTGTTTCGGGCAGTATTATCTGCTCACATTCAGCCAAATGCTTCAAAACTCATTGGACGGCGCTTCACAGTGCAGATGGACAATGACCCAAAGCATACTGCAAAAGCAACCAGAATTTTTGGAGGGAAAGAAGTGGACTGTTTTGCAATGGCCAAGTCACCTGACCTGAATCTGATTGAGCATGCATTTCACTTGCTGAAGACAAAACTGAAGGGAAAATGCCCCAAGAACAAGCAGGAACTGAAGACAGTTGCAGTAGAGGCCTGGCCGAGCATCACCGGGGATGAAACCCAGCGTCTGGTGATGTCTATGTGTTCCAGACTTCAGGCTGTAATTGCCTGCAAAGGATTTGCAACCAAGTATTAAAAAGTGAAAGTTTGATTTATGGTTCTTATTCTGTCCCATTACTTTTGGTCCCTTAACAAGTGGGAAGCACATATGCAAACTGTTGTAATTTCTACCCCGTTCACCTGATTTGGATGTAAATACCCTCAAATAAAAGCTGACAGTCTACAGTTAAAGCACATCTTGTTCGTTTCATTTGGAATCCATTGTGGTGGTGTATAAAGCCAAAAATGTTAGAATTGTGTCGATGTCAAAGGAGCTTGCAAAGAAAAGCGTCTGGACTTCTTTAAGTTACTTGAAGACGTTTCACCTCTCATCCGAGAAGCTTCTTCTTCCTTAGACCTTAGAACTGAAGAAGCTTCTCGGATGAGAGGTGAAACGTCTTCAAGTAACTTAAAGAAGTCCAGACGCTTTTCTTTGCAAGCTCCTTTGACTACGATGACCTGGATGACTGAGAACCTTCACAGACGTGTCGATGTCCCAATATTTATGGACCTGACTGTAACATGCAATTCCAAGAAATCTTTCTGAGCCCTTTACCCCTTAAACCAGGTTTATACTGTCATAATGTCAAGTGAGAACTGTTGGGCTATACCTCGTAATCCAGATTTATAAAAGAAAGCACCTAGACAAGCAGACTGTATCTGCAAATATTTGTGAATGAAGAGGTCAGGGGTGGCAAACTCCAGGCCTCGAGAGCCAATGTCCTGCAGGTTTTAGATAACACCCTGGGTCAACACACCTGAATCAAATGATTAGTTCATTACCAGGCCTCTGGAGAACTTCAAGACATGTTGGGGAGGTAATTTAGAAATTTAAATCAGCTGTGATGGATCAAGGACAAATCTAAAACATGCAGGACACCGGCTCTCGAGGCCTGGAGTTTGCCACCCCTGGAATAGGTCATCCTAAACAGCTCTCTGAATTTGAGCATGGTACTGTAATGGGACCGTGCCTTTGCAACTACTCAGTTCATGAATTTTCTTCTTGTAGATTTTCCACAATTGGCTGTAAGTAGTATTGTGGCAAAGTGGAAGTTATAGAGCAGGATCACCAATGGAATGGCACACTGTGTGATAGATAAAGCACCTGTTGACTGTCTAACTCAGGGGTGGGCAACTCCAGGCCTCGAGGGCCGGTGTCCCTCAAGGTTTTAGATGTGTCCTTGAACCAACACAGCTGATTTAAATGGCTAAATTAGCTCCTCAACATGTCCTGAAGTTCTACAGAGGCCTGGTAACGAACTAATCATGTGATTCAGGTGTGTTGACCCAAGGTGAGATCTAAAACCTGCAGGGACACTGGCCCTCGTGGACTGGAATTGCCCACCCCTGGTCTAACTGCACAGTTTCAACCCTTCTTTGACATTGACATCACCACACAACCAATGCACCAGGAGCTCCATGGCATGGGTTTCATGATGGTTGAAGGACACAAAACCATGCAGTATTGCTCTCCAAAAGTTGATTCTGTTCGTCTGGACGTAGCGTTTTCTGGGAGAAACGTTTCGTCACTCATCCAAGTGACTTCTTCAGTCTCAGCTGACTGCAGGTTTCAATCTTATAAACAGTACATTTGCATAATGACTGAAACCAGTTTATAAGATTGGGGAAACCTGCAGTCAGCTGAGACTGAAGAAGTCACTTGGATGAGTGACGAAACGTTTCTCCCAGAAAACGCTACGTCCAGACGAACAGAATCAACTTTTGGAGATTTTTTTTCCTGGATGATTGAGAATGCATCAAGACATGCAGTATTGGATTTCTGCATCCTGGCTCAAATTGCCTGGATGCTCCAACCTGCATCAGGGTCCAGTGCCTGTGGACAGAAGTTTTAACTTTTTTACACGAGTACATTTGGAGGAAGAACGAAGAAGTTCTGCACACCAACATCTAAACTGAAAATGGGAAATGTCTGATGGAGGCTGCTAAAAGAGGTTCTCTGGGTTAAGTTGGTTACTTGACATTTGTGAACTTGAATGATCTCTCAGCTGTGCTCCTTTTGATACAGGCTGCTGTTAAAATGAAATTTCACAAGTCAATAATTCTGACAAAGAAAAACCTTTTTATGAATATTTGCCTTCAGGAACTAAAAACTAATTAGCAATAATATTCAAGCCCTAATTTCAGTACTTTGTAGAAACCCATTTAATTATAGTTTTGAGAGTTGTTGGGAAAGTCTCTGCAGGCTTTACAAATCCGGATTAGGGCAGTTTATCCCGTTCCTCCTGACAGATCATCTCAAGTTCCCTCATATTCAATGTGAACTCTGTGTGTCTGATAGTACTGCGCTGTATAATTCCAGTGCTAAAACAATGAAATCCTTGGATGAGTGACGAAATGTTCCCCCCACTGAAAACGCTACGTCCAGATGAACAGAATCAACTTTTGGGTCTGACATTCCTTTTATTTACACGGCGAGAAGGTGTAAGACCCACATAAGCACAAAATAAAAGGGTCTGTTTTCACTGAAACCAAAAGGAAATCTATGCTGGAGAAATGTTTGCGCTCTCTGGGTAAACTTAAGTAGAGTTTAACAGTTTGTGTGTAGTAAAGACGAGTTGCATAGAAATCACTTTATCTTATTTGCATGTGATATATGTGTGATTGGGAAACAGTAAGGACAGCTCAGGGGGAGTGAAAGTCTCCAGCTGGGATCAAGCCAGGTCATGGTAACGCCATGGCTCTTCTCTTATATTTACTGTGCAAATGGTTGTTATCTTTGACTCATGTTCCTGTAATTTATTAACACCATAATACACCATTTTATGTTGTATATATATATATAAAAAACACAGAAGGAAGGTAGAAGGAGCTCATAATCACAATCTCATTAGCAAACTAAAATATATTAAATGTCTTAAATGAGCTCAAAGGTTCTTCATAAAAATGTAAAAGTGGCATTGTAAAGCGCTTTGGGTGCCTTGAAAAGCACTATATAAATCCAATCCATTATTATTATTATTATTAAACGATGGCTAGTCTCTTGAAGAGGTATACCAGAGAGATAGAAGTGAGGAGAATAACCTTTCAGTGGCAGGAGATCAATATGAGAACAGTAGCCACACCAAGAAGGATGCAACACATAACAGCAATGCTCAGTGGCTAGTGGAGCTAGAGTAGAACAGGCACCAGTAAACATCACAGTGGCAAACATCCAAGAAAAGCTAACTGCACTCCATAAGCATCTGGCAGCACAAATGAATGAATTGCTAATGGTTGAGACACACCTGGAATGGCTTACTAAAGGCTGGACAGTCCTGATCCCAAGGATCCCCCAAAGGGACCGGTCCCATCCAACCTGCATGAAAACAACACGGAAGCTCCTGCCAGGTGTCATAGCCGCTAAGATGAACTGGACGTGGCTCAGTACATGAGCTGGGTGCAGAAAGGATTGGCAGGAACATCAGAGGGGCAAAACACCAACTAATGGTACATACAGAAGTCGCTTGAAACTGTAAGACCAGACTGACCAATGTGTAGAGTACCTGGATTGACTACAAGAAAGCCTATGACTCAAAGCCTCACATATGGATCCTAGAATCCCCAGAACTGTACAAGATCAACAGGATGCTAAGAGCTTTCATCAGGAATTTCATGGGGATGTGACAACACTGGAGGCCAACTTCAAGCCAATAGCACAAGTTGCCATCAAGTGTGGAATTTACCAAGGAAATGCTTTGTCCCCTCTGCTCTTCTATAGGCCCCGAACTCTTTAGCCAGATCATTAACAACCATCTACAACCATCTACAAATTGGTGCAATCACCTCTTCTATATGGATGACATTAAGCAGTGCACCAGAAGTGAAAAAGACATCAATTCCCTGTCACTGATTCATACCACTAGGTTCTACAGCAACAACAGATAGTAACAAAGAGAGGGACTTTGGGGACTGTAATACCAGAAGGCGACATTGCAGACATTGAAGTCACCTGCAGAGAGTAAGGCAAGTCCTGGGGAGTCAGCTGAATGGGGAAAAAGAAGATCTGGGCAATGTAACATCTCCTCCTGGTCTGCCCTTTTGGGATAACAAGCTGACCAAAGGAGGAGATAGAAGCCACTTACATCAAGACGAGAAAACTCCTCACCATGCATGGAGGGTTTCACCCTAGGGTGGTAGACACAGATGGACAAGCTGGTGATGGCTAACCAACTAGACATAGTTGTGGTAGACAAGCAGAGGAAGATGGCCGTAGCGATAGATGTACCTATACCAACTGATAGCAACATGGGGGAAAAGGAACAGGAGAAGCTTGAGAAATACTGAGCGCTGAGAGAGGAGCTCGAGAAGACACTGAGAGTAAAGGGAACAGTGGTCCCCTGTGGTAATTGGAGCACTTGGGGCATTGACCCCTAAACTGGCTGAGTGGATCCAGCAAATCCCAGGACCAACATCTGAGCTCTCTGTCCACAAGAGCACAGTCTTAGGAACAGATACTGAGGAGAAGATACTGCGTAAGACCCTCAAGCTCACAGGCCTCTGGCATTATTTATCTCAATCTTCCTCCTGTTGAAGTGTTATTGAGTAAGACCGAGCAGAAAATGAATGTTTTTTGGGTGATTGTAGAGTTTTGATTTATACTGTGCAATTTCTACTTCTGGAGGAAACTTTTCTGAACATGCCGTAAACACATACTGCAAATCAAAGTCTGTTCTCTTTTACTGTGTCTGGGATAGAGAGGAACCAACATAACTACCTATATACAATTAATTGGTAGAAAATACAGGTGGTCTTCATTTGATTTATCTAGCCTACTTTCATGTCAACACTCGCACTTTTATTACCTGATAAAGTGTGAATGTCAGATATTGCATCACCTCTTCCTCTGCCTCGTGTCATTTGGTGAATAACTGCAAAAGTTAACAAAAAATTGCAAAAAATAAACAATAAAAGCAAAGGTGAATCAAATAGACCAATACGGCAAGGCTGGGATGGTCCATTTGGTAAAGTAAATCCGTTGGGCATCTTTCTTTGCCTTTAGACAACAATTCTGATGGCAAAAGAACCAAACGGGACATGCAAAATAAATAAAAAGAATAACTGCAAAAGTGAGTTTGAATAAGTCAACTCTCAGCTGACAGAAGCATTGTGGTAGGTCTGTTTAGGAATTCTGACAGCTAAATAGAGTTGCAGTGAGATGGCACTGTAATGTGTGAACTATCCCTGGTATTAGCAGCTATTATTGTGTAAATCCACAGCCTGATGGCCGCAGGGCTTCTCTAATCCTGCCAGACTTTGAGAGTTCAGTCTGTCAGGTTTCCCTGTGATGGTGTGTGAATACAAAAGCTTGTAAATATGTGTGCGTGTGTGTGTCTGAGAAAACGATGCCCTTGTTTTTGACTGTATAGAGCAGCAGTGAAGTCAAGTTCTTGGATGTTCAACTGGGAATGTTGTGGGTGTCTGCTGATCGCTATTTTAAAATCTACATCTATTTGTCCCACCTGTGGTTTGTGACAAAAACTCCATAGCATGCAAAGCTACCCACCGAATCCATGAATTTTCATCATGATAGCCTATCTCTATGACAACTGGGATAGACTCCATCCTATCCAATTGGATGGATGGATGGATAAAAATGAAGAAGCAAAAACCTACAACAGTCTCAGCACTGAAGTTCTTTTTCTCGGCTCTGGCTGACGTGATGCGGTTTGTGCGACGACCTGACGGGCTCCATATGACTCAGAGTGCAGTATTAATAGACCCGGTCTTGTATAAATCTGTCAGCCTGTGGTGGGCGGTTCAGGACACTGAGACTGTTTGGGTTGAATAACGAGAACAAAGTAGTGGAATCTCAAAACTGTGTCACTCAGGCCTTTCAGATGTTGCAGGTAGACGTGTAGCTGATAAAATTATCCAATGGTTCCATTAAATACATCTTTATCCACATCTTGCTTTTTTAAAATTTCCACAAAAAGACAAAGTCCTTCGTGTCAAACCATTGGTGCTCATGGCAACTATTTTATCCTTATCTGTAGTGATTTTATCCTCTTTCCTTTCAGGTATATTTCATCTGTGATGAGGATGTAGAAGAGAACGAGAAAGAGGGACGACTTCCTCCAGAGCCAGTCAAACCAGCCAGTGACAAACCTCACAAGTTTAAAGATCACTGCTGCAAGAAACCAAAGTTTTGCGATATCTGTGCTCACATGATTGTTTGTGGGTGTCACAAAACATCACCCAGCACCACAGCCAGGCACACGTTTAGTTCCCGACGTGTTTTGGTAAAATTGTAAGACAGCGTGGCCGTGGCATGAGTGTAAATGAGTACTGCAGAGATTTTTTCCTCCCATATATTTAATGTGTATGCACCTCTCCTCGCCCCCTCTCTTGTCATGTGCTCTTGCAGCCTGTAGGCTTTGGAAGAGCCTACAGCTCTCTCTACCGGAGTCAGCAGTATGCCACAGTCTCGCAGCTGCTGCCCTTTTGCAAATCCCACTTGCACATATTGCTACATTGAGATAAATTCCTCATTAAAACCAAATGCCAAACCTGGACACTTAGCCTTTTAACATAAGTTCGCGTCAACATAGCGGTCGTTTTTAAGAAATGAATCATAAAGCAAATGTGTTTTTAGTTTCGGTAACCTGTAAATAACCCCTCTGTTTTTCATGGGTTGGTGTGTTTGTTTGTTTGTCATGTGGAGTTTTTAAATGATCTTTTTAAATAACTTGCAACATCTTCAACACTTGTAAAACAGAAATATATATAGATACATAATAAGCAGCACCTTTTTTGTTGCTAATAGACAGTGTTGGGAAGGTTACTTTTAAAATGTATTTCATTACAGATTACAGAATACATGCCCCAAAATGTATTCTGTAACGTATTCCGTTACGTTACTCAATGAGAGTAACGTATTCTGAATACTTTGGATTACTTAATATATTATCATGCTGTTTACAACTACATGAATGTACTATTGCTGTGATTTATTACTGTTACTGAAGGTCCGCGGCGCCAAACCGTAGTAAAGGGACCTCTGGCTAATACGGTGGGTTCGTGTCGGGCTCGTAGCTGAAAACTAGCTTTACTTTGTTGTCTGGGTCAACTTTGCTAGCGAGAGACAGAGAGAGGCGTTGAAAGGCTGCTCCAACAGAACTTATTGTTTTTGGAGGAAAACACGAACACGGTGTACAGTCGAGTCTTAATAGCTTACTTACAACTGGGCTCGTCAGGCTCTCTTCTTGGCTGCAGTGGTTATTATTATATTTACATGCTTCCAGCTCCCGTTTTTGCTCGATGACAGCTCGTACTTTTCCTTTTTCTCCCTCCCTCGCTCACAGACACATAACGTGTATGGCAGTCCATTCTCCCTGCAGCACGGACTACACTGCCCATGATGCTACATTCTTTAGAGCTATGCCTGTAGCATTCTGCCTATTAGCTTAGCACAACAACAACAAAAAGGCCTCTCTCACCCAGGAAACACGCAGAGAGAGAGCGTCACCCTGTAACCATGGCAACCGTAACGCTGCCGCCTGGAACAACAGAACGTAGCTGTCAAACAAAACCCAAACAGTCCTGACCCGCCACAATATGAAACAGGGAAGTACCGCCGTGTAATCCATTTATTTCAACAAAGTAACTGTATTCTAAATACCACCTTTTTAAACGGTAACTGTAACGGAATACAGTTACTCATATTTTGTATTTTAAATACGTAACGGCGGTACATGTATTCCGTTACTCCCCAACACTGCTAATATAGCAGATTTTGGGACCCCAGAACAACTTACACAATCAGTTTTGAGTCCTTTTTTGCTTTCTTCCTTTATCAGCAAGTTTAATGAATGCTAATCTTTGACAGCATAGTCAACCCACACTGACCCTGTGTTAGAGACACTGCAAATCAGTTCGCCTATGGCTAACAAGGGGTGTAAGAAAAGATCCGAGGACAAGAAGAACGTATGTATGGATGCACTCAGACCTTTTAATCATACAATGCAAAGGCAACACATTGTGACTTTAATATCAGACTTTATGGTTTACATATAATATCTGTATATGCATATATTTATATTTATGCCATTAATCTTGCATTATGTTTGCAATACTGAAGTCAGTCAGTGCTGTAAAAGTACTAGTACTGCTGTACCCACACTCAGATGATGATGATGGAGGAAGCAAGAGGATGAAGAAGGTGAAAAAGTAGAAAATAATCCTGTGGCTTCAGTAAATGCAGACGCGCACCAGTCGTGCATTTTAGTCAAGCTTGGACATCTTTTGTGCCAGGAGTATTTTTTAAAACATCATCAAAATATTTAGTATTCCTCCTTGTTCTTAGCAAAGGCCGGAGGAAACAAAAGAGGAAAAGTTCTTGCTGATGACAAAGTCTGAGAATTACAGAGTCAATGAAAATTATAATCTTGCAGATAATAATAATAGCAGTGATAATTACCGCCGTGAAAGACAGGTCAATCTAAATTTTTCAGAATAAAAAGCTTCAGCAGGGGAAGATCAGTATGTTCAGCCAGTCTCACTACTATCCGGCTCTCTATTGCTTCAAGGCCATAGGGAAAGATGATCTACAAGTTCGGTAAGCTCCTCCAAAACACTTCCTGTCTCCTTTGATGACTTCCTTAATCGCTTTCTTGCTCTTTTTCTTCCAGGCTGCCCTACTTGTTCGTGTCATCATGTGACATCTGAATATTCCTAAAATACTCGTGTCTTATTTGTTCTTAAGTGCCAGTGAGCACATGGCAGTGATAGATGACTCCAATGAGGAATGGTGGAAGGTGAGACCCAGATTTATTTATTTTAATTCAGCTCACACAACATATTTCACTGTAATCATGGTCAAGTGATGTTTTCAACCATGTCTGCTCTCCAAACACTGTGAAATTTCACCTAGAGATATCGAGCCAGATGGCACGGGGATTGATTAATTAGATTTTGGTCATTATCGAGTTCTGGGATTTCTGCCACTAGAAGATGATCTTTTTTGAGCCAGAACAATTATGATGGGAAAAAGAGGTCTAATGGCTGTTGGCTCCTTCGAAAGGTTTGTTTTCAATATTTATGTGGTTGTTGAGCAAATGTAAGCCATGAGACCAAAAACTTCAACAGGAAAAAACAAGTGACGTAATTAACTACAGACCTGATGAGTTTGACAGCACTGTGCATCATCTGTTGTGCTATTTCTCACTAATCTCAAAGCCTTGCTGTGACATGATATGTCCATGTTTAAACTGAGGCATCTCAGTAATTCAAATTAGACCCTGGAGCCTCAGTATACCTCATGATCAAAGCGTTTGCTCCACCAGGAGGGGATTGGGACAAGAACGGGATTCATCCCCGCCCACTACATCATCCATGTGTGAACAAGAGAGGAGGTCCACAAGGTGACCCGCTCCTTTGCTGGCAACAGAGAGATGGGCCGAATCACTCTGAAGAAAGACCAGGTTAATGCTCACATGCACAATCGAATACGCAGGTCCTATGCAGACACACTACAAACTGTAACTGTAAACTATATTTACACCTCGCCACTGTTTACACCAGACTGTAGGCCAAGAATGAAAATGAGAGAGTGAAATACAGATATTTGACAATTTAAAGGAAATCCTAGACCAGGGGTGGGCAATCTCAGTCCACGAGGGCCGGTGTCCTGCAGGTTTTAGATCTCACCTTGGGTCAACACACCTGAATCACATGATTAGTTTGTTACCAGGCCTCTGGAGAACTTCAAGACATGTTGAGGAGCTAATTTAGCCATTTAAATCAGCTGTGTTGGTTCGAGGACACATCTAAAACCTGCAGGGACACCGGCCCTCATGGACTGAGATTGCCCACCCCTGTCCTAGACCCTTGATTTACATTAAGAGAATCCGATGACTCTGATGATGTTTTGCAGGCATAATTCAAGTCCATTTAGAAAGAAGGGCCACTGCAAATAAAAACACAGTGATTGCCTTGTTCTGACATTAAAACTTTTCCTAATAGAAGTGATCTCTTAAAGCAGGGTCCCCAATCCCAGTCTACGAGGGCCGGTCTCCCTGCAGGTTTTAGATCTCACCTTGGGTCAACACACCTGAATCACATGATTAGTTCATTACCAGGCCTCTGGAGAACTTCAGGACATGTTGAGGAGCTAATTTAGCCATTTAAATCAGCTGTGTTGGTTCGAGGACACATCTAAAACCTGCAGGGACACCGGCCCTCGTGGACTGGGATTGGGGGCCCCTGTCTTAAAGGATAACAATGCTCTCATGAATTTGGCATGAGGGAACAGTTATAAATAATGCGATGTCCCCTGCAGTCACCAGATTACAAGGCAACTGAGATTTTGAACAGCAGTGCTTCCCACAACCAAAAGAGGAACTATCTTTGGGACGAATTGTGCTGAATCCTTCAGCAGATGTTTAATTTTAACTCATTAAAAGAGAGCTAAAAAAATATAAAAATAAAAAAGTGCTACACTGCATTGCTCTGGTATTTGCTAAAACGTAACACAAGTTGCCTCGCGAGCTCCAAATGTGTTTTACATCCACATTCCTGTTCTGGCTTACTATTGAGGATTGTTTTGCATCTCATCTGTCGAAGCGCACTCACACATATTGAATCGCAGATTAATTTCTGCTCACAATTGTTCTGTGCTCTCAGCGGATTTGTTATTGAAATAAAATTTCATGCATAAACCAACACACACGCTCAAGAAGAACATGGTCTACACATTTCTGAAATTTCTCAGCACCGGGCCTGCTATCACGAGCAGCAGGTTGAAAACGTTTCAGAGCAGGCTGTCAGGCACGACCTAAACGGACTTTAATTTCAGTGCAGGACTTAAGAATGCCATGTAAACAATTACTGGTTAAAAGTTTTTCCACCTGTAGCCGTTACATCAAGTGAAACATAAACTTCCATAGGAATTAAGACGGTAAGCAGCAGCCAGGTGCTGTGAATCAAATGCACTGGATTAACTGATCATCAAGTGTGATTCTGTCTATAAAAGCAGATGTTTTGGCAATGGAGCATTAAGGAGTGTGTAATACTGTTCCCACAATCTTTCCAGCAAATTCACACAAAGGTCAGACAGTGCAATGCTTAGAGAAATTTTAAAAAGGTGTAAATCTCAGACTCTGCAGGCTTCATTTAGCAAGGTTTATGTTCATTAAAGTTCATGAGAGAACAGACTTTTTCAGATGATCAAGTAAAGCTGTGTTCAGAATACACCCATCATGGTCATCCTGGAGTTTTCATGATTCTTTGAACATCGTTTGGTTGCCCACGATGAGTCTATGCAAACTTCCAACCACAACTGTACTGTCTGAAAAGTAGCAGACACTTAACAACTGTGGTGACACTCAGTTTAACATCAGTGAAATGCCTTTTTAAATCATCTGAACAACTTTGACCTCAACTTTGGTCCACTGCAATTAATGCACCAAGTAAAAGTAAATTGCATGATTCTCCAAAAGTTGATTCTGTCCGTCTGGACGTAGCGTTTTCTGGGAGAAACGTTTCGTCACTCATCCAAGTGACTTCTTCAGTCTCAGCTGACTGCAGGTTTCAATCTTATAAACAGTACATTTGCATAATGACTGAAACCAGCCCACTGAAGGAACAATGGGCTGTGAGGTCAGTTCCTTAATCATAATTATGCAAATTCTCATGACCATTGATCAACAACCACTGATCAAAACCCACTGATCAATGGCCATGAGTACCATTCACAGAGAGTTGGGGAATGGCTGCAATCACAGCATTGTAAGATGGCGAAAGATGGACCCTTAGGCCCCCTCCTCGATTCAGAGATGGTCTTTCCCTTTTCACGTAAATGGCCTCCTTGACTCCACGCTCAAACCAGCTCAAACCAGCTCAAACCAAAATTGCATGATTATTTAGCAAGAAAGAAGAAGAAGAAAAAGCCAAGCATGTGGAGATTCTTTGATTTATTATTGAGATAATTTTTTTTTGCTGTGCTTGTGTGTCATTATATTGTGGTGAAGAAGCGCGAGGATGTCAGCAGCTAACCTGCTGCAGGAGATCTTTGTTAGTCAGATTCATGTTTTTGCTAACTTTTGTAACAACATCTTGATGCATCTCAATCATCCAGGAAAATAAATCTCCAAAAGTTGATTCTGTTCATCTGGACGTAGCGTTTTCTGGGAGAAACGTTTCGTCACTCATCCAAGTGACTTCTTCTGTCTCAGCTCACTGCAGGTTTCCCCAATCTTATATTTCTTATTTTTCTAAACACCGGGTCTCTGTGGCTTTTAAACCCCAAAACACGCTGCGCCAAAAATTGGTCCACCCCAAAGATCGGGTCCCCCGACACAAACAGAGTAACATAGTGTACGCTGTTAAGTGCCAGGATTTATACATCGGGGAAACCAAACAACCTCTGGCGAAGCGGATGCCACAACACAGAAGGGCTACCTTGTCAGGCCAGGACTCTGCAGTCTATTTACACCTACAGGCCAGTGGACACTCTTTCAAGGATGAGGATGTAACATCCTGGACAGGGAGGAACTCTGGTTTGAGCGTGGAGTCAAGGAGGCCATTTACGTGAAAAGGGAAAGACCATCTCTGAATCGAGGAGGGGGCCTAAGGGTACATTTTTCGCCATCTTACAATGCTGTGATTGCAGCCATTCCCCAACTCTCTGTGAATGGGACTCATGGCCATTGATCAGTGGGTTTTGGTCAGTGGTTGTTGATCAATGGTCATGAGAATTTGCATAATTGTGATTAAGGAACTGACCTCACAGCCCATTGTTCCTCCAGTGGGCTGGTTTCAGTCATTATGCAAATGTACTGTTTATAAGATTGAAACCTGCAGTCAGCTGAGACTGAAGAAGTCACTTGGATGAGTGACGAAACGTTTCTCCCAGAAAACGCCACGTCCAGACGAACAGAATCAACTTTTGGAGTTTTGTAACAACAATGCTGCTGCTGTAACAACCATTTCTACTGACAATATCACACATAAAAACAGGCCCTTTTAGAAGCACAGATAATGCACATTTTCTTATTGTCCATGTGAATAAATCATACGAATTACAGCCCCCACATATGTGGCCGAGGTTGGAAAATATAATTAACAGGATCAGACCTGCGAGCGTGTGAGTGCTTCTTTCCATCAGTCATCCGTATAACACTGAACGATCACCGAATGAACATAATTTGAGTGTGTTTCATCATATTATGCAAATTCAGTGTGTGAGGAGGAAGAAGAAGCACACAAAGGGTTGGATGTGGGAAAAGGTGCAGGATTTGTTATCGCTTCGTTATCAGTGTCGTTCTTAGCGAAGGTAAGAATGCATTCATGTCGGGGGAACAAATGCGAGACAATAATGAAGCAGAAACATTTCCAGATCTTCAAAAGGCTGCAGAGCTTTTATCTATAGATACTCTGAGTGCAGTGTAATTAGCTGAATGAAACACTGCGGGGATGGTTGGCGACGGGGAATGAAGGGAATGGCGTATGCAGCTCTGAAGAGATATTTTAGTGAACATATACAGCCTGAATCACAGGACACGTAGACAGAAAGACAGATGGACAAACATCTGTTCACTTTGTTCGCACGCCTCTACCTGCTGCAGTGTCTTCTGATAATGTTTAATAAAGAATACTTGCTTTAATTTTTGTGCTTTTTCAGTGATCGCTCGTCTGAATAAGACTGATTTTCACATTCGCTGCCTCCCTGCTTACCTGGTTTCCTCCCCTTCTCGGGCTCATGCAACATGTTTAGATGCAGATGATGAGTCGCCTGGTCACACCTCCTTCCTGCTCTGTCGTCTGTCAGAGGAAAGGAGATTCGTGGCCCGAGCAGGTACCACTGCCAGGCTTCAGCAGTCTTCTGATTGGACAACAGAGAACCCCTTCAGACACGGGTCACTTCCCCCTGGGAAACTGCCTCTGCTTCATGCTGTGCTGGACTGAAGTGACTGTGTGGAAGATGGGCTACCATAGCTGCCATGTTGTCATCCTCGACCCTGTGACCCTGCCACAGCAGACAGGCAGGATGGAGGAAGGTTGCCAGGATGTTTGTGGATGTGTGTGGGTGGATGATTTTAGATATTTGTATGTGAGTTTTTGTCTGTGCATTCAATTAGTGTGCTTATATTTCTTGCTTGTATTGTTTTCAAATGTAATGCACGATCAGCAGATTGATTTGATATATAGCGTAAGTATTAACTTTTTAAAAAACCCTCCTGGCATCTGAAAGTTGAGTCTGAAAGCATAAAGTTTGGTTTCCTCTGAAGATTTGATCATTTAACAGCTAGAAATGAATAACTGGTGCTTGGTTTTTCTTTCAAAATGACACTCATTGTGTCGTTTTGCACAAATGAGGACAAAGAGCTCTATAAAAAGAGAAATTTAAAGCTCTCAACCTTTACTATGGAGCTTTAACAGACTTTCTGAAAAAGGCTTTTTTTCCCACCAGTCAGTACTTCTTCTTCCTCTTCTGGCCACACATGATCATCTGCCTCCATTCTTTCATATAATACATTCTTAACATATACAACAGTGTAAATACCACCTTGAATTACACCGTGCTGAACACAGTTACCATGCAGCGCCAATTTGAACCAACAGAGGTCCCCGTTGCACAGGACAAAGAGCCAGTCATGCTGAAATTCTCACTGAACCAACTTGACACCCCACTGGGAGCCAGTGTGTGCTTATTGTTAATAACGGTTTCGGAGATGCACAAGCAACCAGATTCCAGCTTTATCTGTAGGAAGTGTCTTATTTTTCATGTTAATAAAGCTGTGATATCAAACAAGCACGCAGAGCAGCTGGGAGCGCTGGTTTGGTTTCTAGAAACCCTTTACTTTTAGAGTATTGACCTGATTTGTAGCCACGCAACAATTAAATTAAATTCACTCATGCCAGAATTATTACTTGGCATTAAATATAATAATCAAATTAGATCCAAAAGTTTATTACATTTTCTCTCCTTAATTTGTGATCCCCAGGTGTTACGCATCACACCCATGGGTGCAGTTTTAGGCCTGGCACAGCTTGCTGCTTTCCTCTAATCATGGAAACCTCCTTGAACGTGCGATGTGTCGTTTGCAACGCATGTTGAAACAGCATTATACAGCGTTAAAAAGTAATATAACTCCGTGAGGTGTCAAACTGCACCTATGGCTGTGCAGAAAGTGATGCACCCCTTTTTAAGAGCGCAGGCTCTGCATCATCCCATTGAACCGCCACATTCAGAATCGCATTTACCATCGAGTCGAAGAGAAAATCTATCTTCCCTCTGCCAGCCGCCGAGAAATGTAGCAATGTGAGGAAAAATAATAACATAAAACTATATTAGAGATCCTCTTTGCCTAGCAGAGAAGGTATTGATTTTTAGAGAAATGTTTCAGAAAGTCTCTTCCATGGGCCACTGCTAATGCTGCTTCTTTTCCCAGACCTCATAGCAAAAAAACAACATTTTAGGCCTCTCCCAAAGCTTAGGGACCGTGTTTATTTTTAGAAAGTTGCCATACTCTCTTTTTTTTCCTGTGACATACAGGTGTGTGTAAGTGTGCGTGCAACAGCATGAATTTGTTTCAAATCTGGGATTTCCTGACAGAACCTATGAAGCGTTAGATTAAAAACCCTGACATGATTCTTTTAATAACTGTTGCAGAATAACACGCCTTTTATTTCTTTCCATTTTTCACTGAGGCGCCAAAATTCAATTATCTAATCTGATTTGTATGATTATTAATCTCCGTTACTCATACATTCAAAATGACTTTGCAATCGTGTGACATACAAAATCGAGTCTTTTTTTTTTTAAAAAGTGGAAATGTAATGAGGTAGGCTCGATGCAGGGCAGGGGTCAGAATTATGGACAAGGCAGACAGGTGTAGAGATAGAAACAGTCTCCTGTCTGGCACCATTAAGTAATTCAAGGTGTGTGTGTGTATCCACTAACTGCCAACACACACCGCAGGGGAAGACAGTGGCGAAATATTGGCAGCATGTTGCACAGTACTCTACATAGGTGTGTGTGTGTGTGTGTTTTCACGTCTGTCTGTCATGTGTGTGAGGAGAGGGAGCAAGGGACAGAAAGACAAAAAGTGCTGATTTATATGTGATTTCATGCTAGTGCAAAAATAAATTAAAGATGGTGATGACACACACACACACACACACACACACACAACTTAGAAGAGTGAGAAAGACAAGTTTACAGAGTGGCTCCCGAGGCCCAGAGAGAGAGAGATTGAGGAGGGAGGGAGCAAAGGCTGGAGAGAAGACTGCAGGGTTGGAACCAATTAGGCCAGGAGAGGCTCCCTCCACCTGCACTGCGGAGCCCCCGGGGGAGAGCCCCAGTGACAAGATGAGGGATCATCATCATTACCATTATTTATTTGCTAAGCAGAGGCCGACTCTGGGGCCAATCCTAATAGGATTCACGAATTACAATGAGCATCTTGCTTTTGGGGCAAATATAGGATGTTGGAGGAGGCGGAGGGGGGTTAATGCACGGATAAAAGCGAGCATACATTTGGAAAGCAACAGCAAACACAACTGATTTTTGCTAACACAAATGGCTTTTTAGTCAGTCGTGCAGACTTATTATAGACTCCCAAACTATCATCAATAATATATGTAGTATCCCTGGAATTTTGGCAAAGTATGTGAGGAAGTCAGGTTGGACTACTCCTGAAATCAATACTGCTAATTCAGGTGCAAGCCCAGGTAGAGGAGTCATATTTATAATAACTTCATA
This sequence comes from Neolamprologus brichardi, assembly GCF_056152115.1. Classification (NCBI taxonomy): domain Eukaryota; kingdom Metazoa; phylum Chordata; class Actinopteri; order Cichliformes; family Cichlidae; genus Neolamprologus; species Neolamprologus brichardi. The sequence continues at coordinate 30,655,806 of NC_142108.1, read as the reverse complement.
CTTCTGCTGACTTCTCACAGTAGCACAAATTTGTTCATTTCAAGAGAAATTGCCTCTTTAGCTTTGTTAAGAATTTTTTTAGTGCTTAGAGGTATTTAAAGAAAATGTGTCCATCAATTTGCATGGAACAAATTGGAGTGGGATTGGTTCGCTACGCTTGAAACACTGAAGTGGTTACAGTTACAGGCTGAGTGCTTGTTTACCTAACCATCAAACAGACAAAAAAAGACGGGAATTTAAACAGATTTCCTAAGATTTTACAAAACAATTACACACTGAAAAATGTAAATTCACCATAGGGGCTTCAGACAAGAAACGTCTACACCACACAGGAGTTATTAAGATAAACCTAAGTGTGTGTCTCTAAATGTTACTTTCTTCTCTCTTTTGAACCAGTTTATACGCGAGGACACGATGGCTTAACTGAGGAGGAGTATGTCTCAGGAGCACTGCAACAAGTAAGGAAAATGAGTCGAGTTCATTGATAGTCACTGATAGTAAGCTACCAGCAGCAACACGCAGCCATCAAAGTGGGCTGCCTGCCTCTGTTGCCAGGGCGATGCTTTACCTGATTTGTTCAATTTAAATATTATCAGAGTGTCTGTAACAATGACGCCAACTGTTAGACACACAGCCATGTCAACCTTTGCAACAGTAACATCACTGTGTGGCTGCGGTGGCACTCATACCCAGGGCTCCTGCATACATTTATGTGGTAATGAAATACTGTTGGGACTAATTTTCCTGTGGAACTCTGGGATTGTACTCTGGCACATGTTCCTGTGGTAAGATCCTGTGCTAATCTGGGATGTTCCCCCGATTGTTCCACAGGCTCTGTGGTACTTTACAGTAGGTAGCAATGATACCACATTCCTTAAGTTGTACTTTTTGGGGGGGGTGAGGGGATATTTACCACATGATTGCACCACATTTTCCGATTATGTAGGAAACAATTTTGTGTTTTGAAAGTGTAGCTACTATTTTCTACCACAATGCACATTTACATATGCAATGCAAGGCAATCAGATCTGCACAATTACACATGTTTGCAACACTGCAGAAATAAAAATTGAACTTTTTTATTGACTTACTACTGAAAGTTGTTATATGGTCACTTCTCTTGATAAAGGTACCACTACTAATGCTCTGCGTTCGCTTTTACCCATCATAAAAGTCGATAGCTATCAGCAAATTGTACTTAAGTTAGTATGAGTGTTAGTCTATACTACATATACAATCTGGGCTTTAGAGTCTGTACAGTACACAGACTGTCTGGTTCATAAAAAAGAAACAAACCAACAAATAAAACACTCTCAAAGTACTTAAAAAGCAGTAAATGTTTTTAAAAGTTGATTTTTTAACTACTTCATACTAATTATAGTGTCAGTATCTAAAAATTTGTGCCAGCTGTGGGTAAGATCCTTATCTTTAAAGTGGGCAATAGTTAAATGTAACAGGCACACAATGGAAATGAATAGATATACAGGGTGGGCCATTTATATGGATACACCGTAATAACATGGGAATGGTTGGTGATATTAAAGTCCTGTTTGTGGCACATTAGTATATGTGAGGGGGCAAACTCCTCAAGATGGGTGGTGACCATGGTGGCCATTTAGAAGTCGGCCATCTTGGATACAACTTTTGTTTTTTCAATAGGAAGAGGGCCATGTGACACATCAAACTTATTGGTAATGTCACAAGAAAAACAATTTCGGTCCGCTCCTCACGTGTTAACCTCTTTGACATGTCAATGTCTGTGAACAAAGAGAAACTTGTAAATAACTCATGAAAGAATAAAGTTACGTTGAAACCAAGCACACCATTGTTTTTCTTGTGACATTACCAATAAGTTTGATGTGTCACATGGCCCTCTTCCTATTGAAAAAACAAAAGTTGTATCCAAGATGGCCGACTTCTAAATGGCCACCATGGTCACCACCCATCTTGAGGAGTTTGCCCCCTCACATATACTAATGTGCCACAAACAGGACTTTAATATCACCAACCATTCCCATGTTATTACGGTGTATCCATATAAATGGCCCGCCCTGTACTTCAAAACTGTATTTAAATGCAGAGGTTGAGTAAACGTGCAAAGTCGCTGCACCTACCAGACTTTTCTCTGTGAAGGAAGAAGCGTTTAGATTCTCTCTGTCCAACAACTATTTTACATTTACTTTAACATCACTGGACAAAACCTATCTGCAAAGATGAAGCAAGTGAAATTCTAGCATTTTTTTCTAAATGTTATATTAATGCAATAAAAACACAATGAAATGATTTGGCTGTGTTGGGTTTGTGGGGATGTTTTGTTGGCATTGTTCAGGCCACCTCTCGGGTTTGATGAAGGGATCACTGTAAATCACTACGCATGATCTGATATCCTCGTGTTGGTGTTGTTCCCAGATCATCATACTAAAGGTTGTTCCAGGATCAACATTGCAAGTGACCAATCAGAATGTTGTGATGTCATACTTTTGCGACTTCGGGAAAAAACGGCGTAAAACAAAAAACTGTACTTAAGCTGCGAGAAACAGCCTTTGTCCGCCGATCAACGGACCCTAACCCTAACCCTTTAATAAACGCTAAGCAGAATTGATATTGTCCTTGCAACATTGGAATTTCATAAATGCACGAATGGGTTGGTGCGCAAAAGAATAACGTCACAATAATGTGATTGGTCACTTGCAATGTTGAACCTGGAACAACATTTTCATGATGATCTGGGAACAACACCAACACGACGATATCAGATCATCCAAATCACTACAGTGTTGTTCTAAGTGCTCATCTTCACTCTAAGCTGAAACAGAGGTCTATTCCATGATGGCGACCCCACCCCGAAAAGTCTTGTAGAATCAATAGCAAACACACAGATGCTGTTCTTGCACACCACCTTACACTTGTGTTGATTTTTCCTCCTAAATTGTCATTTCTCTAAATGTTCCGATATCTCTAGAGCTAATGTTTGAACTCTTTTTAGGCACTACTTTCAATGCAAACCCAGACACAGTAATAGCGCTATTTTGGATATATATATATATATATATATAGAGGTCTTTGGGTAAAAACAACTTTTGGATCCCTCACTTTGACCCCAAGAAACAATTTTTGATGAATTTATGGGCTCGACTCCATGTTTCACATCATATTAATTAAAAAATGGAGTTAATTTTATAAATTATGGTCATTATTAGTTGTGTCCCGTTTCAAAAAGGCGACAGAAAAACTTAATTGGACTAAACTAACCACCTGCTAATGTCACCATGTCCATCTTTTATGCTATATATGGTACAAATATAATGTAGTTTAAAATGGGCCGTTCAAAAATGACAAGCACAGCTTTTGAGTAAAATTAACTTCCGCTGCCGTGTTTCTGAACAGCGACAAGCCAACGCTTCACACTCGCTGCTGCTGAGCTTCTGGGAAAGCTGTGTCTGTGACACAGTGCAGCTCTGACTGAAATTACTTGTTGTCCTCTTCTCTTTTAATGGTGAGTTAAACCTTTGCTTATTTGTTTAACCACTGACATTATCATTAGTGTATTCTCTTGCATATTAATTTGTGTAATACACGTATCTGTAGGTGTTTATGCTGCTGCTGAATCATCGATCCAACATTGAACGAATATGTGTGATATGACTGAACTGCAAAGGGAGGGGAAAGGGGGAAAGACAAATATCACAGCACGATGCAATCTCTCTGAATGCAAATGAGTATAAGAGAAAGCTCAAGAGGTTATAACATGACATCTTTAATTTACACCTTTGCAGAAATTAAGTTATGTCTACCGTGAGGCTCGTTTCTCTCTCTTTGTGTGTGTGTGTGTGTGTAATACCATGTCTGTGATTCAGGTGTTGTGCAAGAGTGACTATAGTTAGTCCATAACTCATGATGCTCTCCATTCAGAAGACACCTTAGGGCCCACATTACACCCAGTGAGACTCAATCACGGCCTACGCTAAATCGATAATCCTGGAGATAGTTGGTGGGAGGGAAAGAGAGAAAGATGGAGAGAAAGTGGCTGGGGGAGACAAAGAAAGGGAGGAGGAGGAGGAGAAAACAAGACAGTGGATGAGGAGGGAAGAGCCTTGAAAGACGGAGAACAGGGAGCAGGATGGGAAGATGAAAGATGAGGACTGGTTTTCCTACAAACCCCCAAAGGCCCCTTTGCTGACTATGTTTTTATCGGAGGATGTGAGGACATTGTTGAGGTGAAAAGAGAAGAAGGACAGAACGACTGAAACTGAGAAAAAGAGCAGAAATAGTGGCTTGTGAGCAGAGATACAATGAAACAAGATCCACACACCTTGGAACTTTTGCCTAATCTTATTTTATAGAGTTTGAGTCAGCTCGTTGAGAAATGCAGTCATTTCTTACCTGGTCTTGGTTTTTTTCCCCATATCCTCCTAATATAATAAGAGCAGTTTCTGTGTGTGTGTTACTCTTCTTATCACATTGCATGCACATTCCTGCATTCATCCAGTTCCTCACAAACCTACTCCAAACTTAGCTTAAGACGGCGTTTGCTGATTGTTTTATCTTTTCATTTTTTCTAAATCAGTCTTAATGTCAGCACTCAGCATTTTAGTTTCCCTCTGTGAATCTGTTCTTTTCAAGTCCAGACCTTTAGTACTTTATAATGAAAGACAGATTGTAAGCCTTGCTGAAGTCCAAACCGAGCACTAGAACAATGAAGGAAGGTGACTTTGAATGTGGCCAGACGTGTGGTTGTTGGTGCCAGACGTGCTGGTCTGAGTGTTTTGGGACCTGCTGATTTTTGGGGATTTTCCCTCACAAACCATCTCAAGAGAACATAGAGGAAATTGACAATGAGCTGCAGGCAAAAATAGCTTGCTGTGCAAGGTTAGATTAATTTTAGCTAATAGGAAAGCATTATTAACCCAAATAATCACTTGCTATAACCACGGCATGCAGAAGAGCATCTCAGAATGCACACAGAATCATGAAGCTACAGCAACCACACCAGGGGTCAACATTGATCAACAGAATACTGGAAAATGCTCCCTTAAAGCTGCATTGAGTCTCAATTTCTTCTGTAACATTTGGATCGTCAGATCAGAAATTGATGTAAACACATCCTGCTTTGTGTCAACGGTTGAGGCTGGTGATGGAGGTGTGACGGCACGGGGGGTATTTTCTTGGCACACTTCAAGCCCCTCAGTATTACATGAGCATAATTTAAACACATTAAAACTAGCTGTAATGAGGACTAATGAAGTGGTCAGCGACTCTATATATAAATATATATAAATATATATATATATATATAGAGTTGGGCTCATTAATTGCATCCCTTCTGCCCTGATCTTGCAGATGCTTTTAAAAACATAGACATGCTGGAAACGACCAACTTTTTCTGCTGCTTTTTAGTGTTATATTTCCTGTAATGCTGACATGATGATCACCCATGGCATCGCTCTTCACATACTGGTGCACATTATTATAGAAAATTACTACTGACAGTTCTGCCTGTTGCAAATAGGGGACAAATCCAGTTCAATCCAAGACTCTTCTTCTAAAGTAAGGTCTATTTACAGAAATCTTTAGAGCCCGGTTCATGGGAGAGTATCAGTCAGTATGATGATTTGGTAAATACGGCTACTAACAATCTCTCTAGCAGTTCAACAGCCATCTGCAAAAGCCCTTAAAAATAAACAGCCACATAATAACCTTTATATACAAATGTGCAGTATTATTTTTGTGTGTGTGTTTTGTATGTTCTTTCCAGTTACACAATTAAATTACGTTTTGGAGATCCGCTCTCCTCAAAGGAAATCTTAAGTGTTACGACCAGAAGGAGGTGAAGGGGGATCAGGGGAGGTTGGGGTTGAAGGCGATGAAGAGGGATACGGTACAGCTGGGAAGAGTCTCAGGGGAGGGTCAAGGAGAAAAGCAAGCTGTACTGAAATGATGTTTTCTTTGAGCCCGGAGGCGTGGAAAACTAGACCTGGAGGTTTAGCTGACAAAAATAACTAAATAGAAAAAAAATAATTAGAAATCAAACAAACTATTTAAATAAAAAATGGGAACCATAATACTTCACAAGGCTTCTACATTGTGTCTCTGACTTATAATCTCATTTATCCCATTTAATTATGTAAATATATAATAGGTCATACATACAGTATAAACAAGGGTTAAATGGTGTCTGTGTTAAATGCATATCTGCAGTATTAACTCAAAATAAAGAACCGTGGACATGATGAACGAGTGTGAGCAGTCTGCTTGGGCCGACTTTTGTAGAAACGCAGTCGGGAAGAGTAGTGGGTGATAAGTGGGGGAAGTGGAGCTCTGGTGAGATTCGATCATAGGCTTGTGGGAGCTGGCAGGACACTTTCTGTTAGACATCTGTGGGCACAACAGGGCAACATCAACAGTTTGGCTCGGAGATGGGCGGCACGAAACAGCAGAGGATCTCCATCTGTCTCTTCCTCTTTCTTGTCGTGTTTGCCGTCATCCCTGCACTCTGTCTTTTCACCCTGTTCCCCTCATTTAATTTCACTCACACTCCCCAACTCTTATTTTTGAACCTCCCGGTCTCTCCAGCTCTCCCTCCTCATCCCCCCCTCTGTCTCTCTCTCTCTCTCTCTCTCTAAAGGCATTGTGGTGTATGCACCCAGCCCTTGCCGCTCTCTCTCCATGACTTGCTGTTGTTTTTGAGTGATGTGCGGCTGATGGCGAACGCTGGGCGATGACAGATGGATGTGACAAGCAGATGGTTTTGCTTGTCGTCTCTTTAATCACAGAAATTCACTCGGCCATGAAGTCGGAGCTCTGTCTTGTCATAGCAACACAAAGTGGAGACAAATTTATCCAGCGCGCCATAGATTTTGATATCGAAAAATGTGTAGGCGTTTGTGAAGAAAAGAGGCTAAACGTAAATGGAGGTCCTCGTCTCGAAATCGGCTCTGATAGTATTTTGATGTGTCGACTGCTCGGTTGCATGGTGAGGGGTTGAACTTTTAATTTGACAGCTGGGTGACGGAAGATAAACAATTGTCTTTGCCATTGTGGTTGTGGAACTGTTTGACATTATGTGCATTTAACACAGTGCATTGCTGATAGTTTTGGTGAGGGCATGCACAACCTGGTGCAGTTTCATCCATCCGGTGAATGAAACGCAGCCTCAAAGCTCTCCAGTTTACTCAAATGCAGAATTGTGCACTGTAGCTTCAAACAAGCTTAGATCCCAAAAGAATGGGAAGCCTCTATGCTAATGTTCCCGGAAATAACATAAATATAGCTCCCTTCTTCCCAACTCCAACATCACAACAAATTTGCACTCAATAACTTCATTGACCTATACCATCTAACATCTCTTCCACCATGAAAACAAAACACAACACATGCCTCTTACCTGCCTAACATAAACAGAAAAAGTGCATTCAAAGAAAATAGTTTCCAGGCCGACAGCTACACTCAACTGGACATCACTGCTCTACACATGATACAACATCGGCTCAAAGTCAGGAAGAAGGCAGAGTCATAAACTGGTCACAGTTTAAAGTTGGTGTCCTCAGCCTTCATCACGTGGCCAGTTACCACTTACAGCAGGAACTGATTTTACATTGTGGCCCACATACAGCCCACTTTGATATGGACCAGTGGAACTTCATGATAAACGTATAAAGTTACAGAAAAGGTTCTGGTAGTTCATTGCTCAGACTGTCCTGTCATTATAAAATTAGAATATAAAGTTTTCATTATTTCCCAGAAAATGTCCCTGTACTTTGGTGTGGTGGTATGAATTTCTGTAGACAGAAAAAGCTGTAAAACTTATGAAGATATGGTTGAAAGTTTAAAGTCTATGCACTCATTTTCACATTTTCTAAAGCTATGCAGTGGGCCGGATTGGAGTCCAGATTACGGGGCCTGTTTCTGCCCCCCGTGCTGGAATTATGTTTGACACCAGTTCACACAATGTACACAAAGTGTCAAAAATATGTGGCACAAGCGGTCAAGAACAAAATTTAGTTTTTAACAAAACGCTGTATTCTGACCCAGATTCACTTTGGACTGCTGTCATTAACGGCATGATATTATTATTATTATTACTAGAGATGCTACGATGCCACTTTTTTTTTTAATGTCTGATACTGATATCATGAATTTGGATATCTGCCGATACCGATGATCCGATATAGTCTATTTTATAATCCATAAAACTGTTTGTTTTTTTAATATCTTGCTGAATTTTGGATAAGTTCATACTCAAATTTAAAAAGACAAACCACTAAAGCTATTCTACTACAACTGTATGCAAAAAATACACTGCACCCAAAATATTTCAGCAATACTAATCTTATTATTTAAACTTTTAGAAGAACTTTAAATCTGAGAATTTAAACTAATATTCCAAAAAGTAATTCAAAATGCAATTTTATGCAGATTTCAAAAACTCTTTGGTTCTAAAAAAAGTGCAATATTCGCAAATAATGTTTATATTTATAAACTAAAAAAAAACAGGTTCTAGGATGGACCCTTTTATACTTAAAGCTTAACATAAATAGACATCCAGAGTGGAAAGCAGTGCAAATAAATGTAAACACAGCTTCACAACACTCATCTTCTGTCCAGATGGATGTCAGTGCAAGCTGTTTTTATCTCAATTAAACTGAGACTGAATTTTGTGTAATTTTGAAAATAAGTGTTTTTCATAGTTTCTTTTTGAACCACTGAACTGTTTAGCCTGCAACACTGTTTTTTTTTTAAGTAAAACTTGAGCCTATCCATGGTATGTCAGTCTTGGCAATGACAACGCACAGATGTCCAAGCTCCATACATCTGTTGTTAAGCTCAATGCAGGGATGCTTTACACACATTCAGAGATGAACTTACACACTTTACTTCTCTGGGATAGCTTGCTCAGAGATGAAATGCCGGTTTGGCAGCAGGTAGTGAGGTTCCAAATGCTTTCGGTGTGAAGTAACTCCAGACCGCCGACAGGCCTCGCACACCAAAGCTGTGCTGTCACGTGGTGCATACTGCTCCGACGTGCTAAGGTCAATACCTGAGTTACGCCATGTCGCAAGTTTTGTGAGGTGCTTTTGTGATATTTAATGGATCGCGTTACATTTTGTTATTTTCCCCGATATCCAATCCAGTAATTTAGGTCAGGGTCGGACTGATATCGATGACTAATTATTACCTCATAAAACCTGATACAACAGAGTTTTTTGTGGTTATGATGCTTCGGTGATTAAAAAAAACTAAAATAAGTTTTCAATTGATTTAAACCATAAAGACTTCCACACACACTGTGGCTTTACAGAGCTTTCAAGTGTAATTAACACCTAAACGATCTGATCAGCATAATCAGCTGGAAATTGTTGATAAGGTGTAATGTGGAGCACACTAACAGGCCACAACCCATCTGTGGAAACATTTGCCACACTAGCGCAGTCCATCTTCTCTTTGACAAGAAGATAGAGCAAGTGCTTTCTGCTGGTGTAGAGACACAGTCTATCATTTCCCTCCACCCTTTCTTTCCTTTTTCTTCTCCCTCCATCCCACCGTCAGCCTTTTGCCTTAGTGTCATGACTACCACAGCCCCTCAATCTCAAGGTTAGGCTTGCAAGGTCAAATTGACTTTAGATTAATTAACTGTCAATTAAAGGAGTAATTGTTTCATAATGTGGTATGCCCCCGAGACAAGGTGTGTGTGAGCCGGGCTGGCACTGTCAGAGCTGGTTTAAGCCGATAAGCCAGTGAGTGAAGCCTCTCAGAGGCAGGGAAGGAAAAGGGCACAGGTGTAAATGTGTTTGTGTGAGAAGACAGCGATCTGTAGGATGTGTGTATTTTATGTGCCAGAGAAAGTCAGCAACAGACCTGCTGTATAATGAGAGAAACGAGTGATACATCCTCTATTATCCCATAACAACAGCCCTGCTGGACCCCACATTCTTCTCCGTCGCCATCCGAGTGCAGCGGCTAACCCTGACATGGCTCCGTATACATCACACAAACATCAAAACAGGCCTGCAGGCTAACACACCTGAGGTGAACCTCACACACCCATAAATCCTTCACACGGGTGTTGCATTCTTCTCTTAAATCAACATTCATCAGCACATACAGAGGCTGATGAATGGATGCATCCACCACCATAGTGAACTACGGAAAGGAGAGCAGAGCTCCGAGACGGAGAACAGCGATGAAAACAGAATCAAAATGAGAAATAGAGAAGGAAAAAACAAGTAAAAAGAAAGACGATATGAATAAAAGAGAGGGGGGAGAGGCCGTGCGGTGAACGTTGATGAAATGGTGATTGCCTCTTGCTTGCTAATGGTTGGCCTGGAGGGCTGTGTGCGAATGGCATGTGCAGCTAAGCTCTTTGCGCTGCATTTGTCTCTCCTCTTCCTAATATTATCAGCGAGGTTCGACTTTGGAGACAATTGCAGACGCTCCGTTGAGAGAACAAAGGACGAATCAATAATAATTCAATAGCTTAATTGTCTGAGATGACAAGCCTTACAAAATATAAGATATCCTGAGGATTACGCCAGCTGAAAATCCACAATAAATAAAAACTTGCTCATTTAAAATATGACGGAAAAAAAGATGGTTGGCAGTGGTGTTTAACCCTTTAAGACCTACCATAGAACCAAGTCCGCCAAAGCTTATATTATATTTTTACATGCTGTGGAGCCATTTTTTGGGAGCGTTTCAAGTTGCTATACATCAATACAACCATTATAGCCCAAATCTTAATAATATGTCTGCATTAAGTGCATAGTAATTACATAAATTGCAAAAAAGTGCAATAAACTACAAAAAAATTGAAAATCGTTTTTGTTTTTTTTAACATATATTTCTAGTTAGAGAAATTTAAGAGGCTTATCCCTCAAAACTGTAAATACAAAAAAGTTGCACAAAATAGTTTCCCACCACAGGAAATTTATTTACACCAATTTTTATATATTGCAGGAAAAACGAAAATAAATGTTATAGTGCAAATTTGCAAAAAAGCAGCATTTGCATCAAAATAAACTATTTCCAGCAGTGCAATATGAGTCCTAAGCATCCCAGAAACGACACAGAAAGTCATAAAGTCAAAGATAACTTTTAAAAACACCAATAAAGGCTCATGAGGCCCTGATGGTAAAAAACTAAATTTCCGCGAAAATGACGTCACTTCCGGTTTCGGGTAGGTAATGGCGGACATGCAAAAGTTTGCGCTGAAGTCTATTCCAATATAGGAAGTGTTATGAACAGCTGATCGGATCGGCAAAGCGTGATTCTGGAATATTATGTTTTTGTTGCTGCAAGCGCTTTTTATGCAGTTTTTGCAAAGTTATATGTGGAAGTAAACTGTGACCGGGGACAAGCTGATGGCATAAGATGTAAGTACAACTCCTCCGGTTTCATATGCAAAAGAAATTATTGCGCTAGCTTACATGGTTGCAGAGCTACCGGGATTTAAAAATACTTACGCAAAACAGAGCGTGCTGCTCCGACCGGTTTTAAAGGGTTAACTTGTTACTGTTACCAGATAGCTGTAACCACCTTGACATCACTGGTTAGTTTTTAAAGGCTTATTTTTGAAACCTTAACTTGAGCACACTGAGTGTTGCCATCTTAATCTAAGCGACCCAGATCGACAGATTAACTATGCTGGTGATGGACAGATAGCAAAGTAGACAATATCTTGCAAACTGAATATTGTATTCAGTCTTGAAACAGAATGAGACCTAAAAGAGTCAGAGATCCGGGGGGTCAAAGGTTAATTTTTCTGTGGATTTCTACACAGTTGGATTTCCTTGCAGTTTATTGCTGGTTTTACTTTTTTTGGTTACATGTTTCAGAGCTATAAGCTGCAGCTATATTTATAGTTCACACCAGTCCCCACGTATACTGTGCAGCTCGCTCAAGCGAAAGCTGTGGGAAACACAAAAGCTTCGTGTTTAGTTTAAATTTTCTCATCAGCTCTCAATAACCCTATTTTATCTTAACAAATTATTTTAAAAAGGTTGAAATATTCCTCTAATCTAGAAAAACCCCTTGATCTTGACAGCAGTCGTAGACACTCCCTGGCCTCGCAGGAAGCACACGCCACAAGAGAATAATCTTCAAACAGCAATCCATTTTAATTACAGGATGTATCTGTGAGATTTTGATCGATTGCAGTTACTAAGACCCCCTATTGGTAATCAACTCTATTACTGCTGCCTCTACTACCTCTGCCAAACACCTTTACATTGTTGTCTACAAGTGTACTTAATTGTTTCCTCAGAGTTTCCAAGAATTATTGAGTCACATGAGCGATTGGAGCTTAACCCAGCTATTGATTGAAAAGCTCGCCTGTTTTGCATTTGTCTGTTTTTAAGTCTGACATATCAGCCTGTTGTTCATGTGAGGCACTTTAAACAACTGAAGTGCAGTCTTGATGGCGCTGCTGGAAACTGATGGAAGGAAGCGAGCGTGTGAGGATGGATGGTTGGATGATAGACAAATGGATAAATGATGGGAAGATAAATGGATGGGTAGATGAATTGCTGGATGGGTGCACAGATGGATGCGTTGATGGACTGATTATCTGAAAGATGGAGGAGAGGCAGAAGAACAGTGGAACGGGCTGGGTGGATTTTCATCAGATAGGCTGATGAATAAATGGACACACAGATAGGTAGATGGCCAGGGAGAGATTGATAGGTGCTTTACTCAGTGGACCACCTGCATCCTCAGCATTTAGAAGAGGGTGGAGAGTAGATACTCATCTGTAATAGGGGTAATGGAGCTCAAAATAAACTCACAAATAGCTCTATTTCTGACTTCCCCCTTCACCCTCTTAGCACGCCCTCACTCCCTCTCACACCCTCAGTAAGAACATTTCCCATATACTAGTCACTGCATTTGGTGTTTTTTGAAGGGCCAAACATGGCTCCAAACTGGAAACAAGCTCGAACACTAGAAAAGGAAGAAAAAACACCTGCTTTGTATAATGAAAACACAGCAAAATACTACACCTTCATTTTTCTAGAAGGCATTTAATATCAAAATAATAAAAAAACTTCATTAAATAACTTTACATGAAAAGCCAAAAGCTGGTTTTCATTTTTTTAACAATTTGAGTTGGACCAGTTTGTTTTACTGGAATTGTAAAAGCTCAAATGCAACCAGTCTACAAGGTTATTTGTTTGTTTTTTGCAGATTTGCAGAAGGAATTTGACTACGTCCCTCGAGGTATCCTGTGTGTGTGTGTGTGTGGGGGTGCTTCAGGACTGTGGGATGTCTGGTCAGTTGCTATGAGCCATTTGGTCGCTGTACAATAGAAGCAGCTTGGTCTGCATTGCTAGCAATAAGTTGGACTTGTTCCTGGTGGGTCTTGGACTCTGGGAGAGCTGCCCTTTGTCACCAACGCTGTTCATAATGTTTATGACTGTGTGAAATGACAGGAATGAAAATGAGCACCTCCAAGTCTGAGGCCATGGTTCTTAGCTGAAAAAGAACAGAGTACCTACCCAGCAACAGGAATGAGTTGCTGCTCCAAGCGGAAGCGTTCAAGTGTCTCCGGGTGTTGTTCACGAGTATGGGAAAAGGGGTGTGGGAGATTAACGCCATGCAGTGATGTAGATGCTGCACTGGTCCACTGTAGTGGAGAGAGAGCTGAGTGCAAATCCAAAGCTGTTGATTTATCAGTTGATCTACATCCCTACCCTCACCTGTGGTCACAAGCTTTGGGTAGTGACTGAAAGAATGAGATCACAGATACAAGCAAAGACATGAGTAATGAACATTTTGCGAAGGGTAACTGGCCTCTCCCTTAGAGATATGGTGAGAAGTTTTATTATCTGAGAGGGGCTTTGTTATTCATTATTCCAATAACTTTCATTATTCCAGTAGAGCTTTCCTGTTCCTTCACATTAAAAGGTTCCAGTTGAAGTGGTTTGGGCATTTGACAAAGATGCCTTCAAAGATACCCTACAAGGAGGAAATCTCAGGGTAGGCCCGGGACACGCTGGAGAAATTATAGTCTGTCTCTCATCTGGCCTGGGGATGCCTCGGTATTCCCCCAGTAAGCTGGATGTGGTGCCAGGGGAGATGGAGGTCTCGCTTTCTCTGCTTTGGCTGCTGCTCCTGCAACCTTGTTTTGGATAAGCAGAAGGAAATGGATGGGTGTAATGTTCCCCAGGGTAAAAAAAAAGACCCAAATGTATACACAGGAGTACGATAACTAAATCTTTATTCCAGAAAAGGCTGGGTTGAAATCAAACAATTCCAACAAGGTGCAAAGTTGTAACAAGTTATCAGCTAATATTAGCAGGCTTGGTTAGTGAAGTGCATAGACTGCACAGTAGATGCTATTTAAGTGTTAGTATTTAACATGCTGTACATTACACTAGAAGTTGTGGCTAAACTGAAGCAGGCTTCTCTGATATTTATGCAACACAATGAAGTAAATGCAGAATAAACACAAAGAATGTTTAAACTTATATATATATATATAAGTTTATATATATATATATATATATATATATATATATATATATATATATATATATGCATAAACTTTTTCTGTAATTTTATACATTTCTTATGATTTAAGCCCCATGTAAGAATAATGCAGACAAATCACATTAATCACTGTTGCATTTCTTTATAATTTATAGAAAAATTGAGGCATACTCTTGAAACTGAATTTCTTTTCCTTATATTGAGATATTACTGGGATTAAATGTGCAGTTAAACTCCTTTACAGTAACAGAAAGGTGATTTTCACTGATTCAGGCAATGTAAAATCAAACTGGGCTGTATTTGGCCCATGATGTAAAATGAATTTTACATCCGTGGTCTAGAGGAACACTTCAGCATTTCTGAGGTGAAGCTTAGCAGACAGCCATCAGCTACAGCTGCCTGGCCCGGGATCCACCTGTAAGTCAAAGTGGCAACAAAGATGCATAATTTTATGATTGTGGATAAGTTTAAAAAAAAAAAAAAAAGCATGTAGAGTTGTCATGCAGGGGGGGGTAGCTGGTGAAGTTTGGCTTTTTAATGGTAGAATCGTAGTTTGGAGTCAACCTCAAGAGGCCAGTCAAACAACTGTTTTTGTCTCTTTTGCACTGACTTCATTTTCCAGCCCCAGAGGATGATGCTTGGAAGTGGTACATGATACAGTACACGTGGGAGACACACACAGACACACACACAGGTTTATGGTGACAATGCTTCCATGTGCAGAGTGCATGTATTTCCCTTTGTTTGCATGGTTACGTATTAATATTATGTCCTTCGAGCATAAGTGTGTGCATGTGTGTCAAACACATGAGTTCAGTATCGTGTTCCTGTACATGTTTCGCAGCTTTCTGTTACACTACTCTGCAGTCTCTCGGCAATAACAGGAGTGTAACACGTTACTGCCTTTCTTTCATTTAGTCTCATGCTTTTCACTCCTCTCCTCGTTTGCATGGACTCTGTTTGCTGTCTTCTCTCAGCAGATGGGCCGGACACACATTGGCGGCTGAGTGCGTAAAGTAAATGATATCGAGGAAGTATGGTTGGGGTAGTTTATGTGCATTTTCATCAAGGCAACATGTTATTTTTTCCCTCTATTTTTTAGTGTCTGTGTGCGCACACTGTGTGTTGACAGGTGGCAGTGGAAGTGGTAATGCCACCAGCAACACACTCAGAATATATTTTCATGTCTCTCACCCCCCATCTCATTTAATAGTCTTCCTGGTTGCTCCTGCATTCAAACCCACTTATGTTAATGTGTTTTCGGGTTTCAGCCTGCCTGATCTTAGACCATGTTATATTAGCTGTATTGATCATCACTTCGTTACGAATAATTGTGCAGATAACGGTTATCTGCTAAAGGAAAATGCAGGACATACAGAAGGGCAGCAAAAAGTAAAGAGTCTGCAGAATGGAAAAGGGGAATAAAAAAGAGAAATCAATAGGAAGTAAGCAGTTTGCACTCTCCTGAGAAAAGCACAGGAAACTGCCATGACATCTTTCTGCAAAACACATAGTCATTCAAATCCGTAAAACTTTGAATAGCTGAAAAGAAGTAATCATTACTAGACCACTTACAAAATGTATGCTATTTTTGTGCAATTAAAATGAAAAACACAGAGCATTTTTTCCAGTTTCTGCTACTTGTGGCAAAATTCTGATGCAAGTTTTTAAGCAGTTTTGTGATTACTGTGAGAGACACTTTAGGTAGGAAGTTGTGGATGTTTCCATCAATATCTCTTGAGCTGTTTTTTCAATATCTGAATATTTTAAGTGGTGGCAGCAGGTCCCTGGCTTTGAAGAAATACAAGAGTGACAGACTGAAAAACTGACGGGCACCGACTGTACTCTGACTTCAGGTAAACCACTCGGATTGCTGAATGACAGAATGGTGTCAGTGATCAACAAATGTCCTCTGGAGAATATGGGCCTCCTGATCTCTGTAACAGATTCTGAAATGTAATATGTAATGGAATGAACTACTTCGCTCATACTAAAATATGTAGAGGTAGTTCTCCACACTGACATTTCTCTACAGACACATGTAGACAAGTAGCCGGACAAGGCGACCAATCATCTGTTTAAGTATTGATGCATTGCTAAGGAAGTTTTAGTAAGCAACAGTTATACTGGAGCACACAGAGTAGCAGGTATAAGTTACTGGTTACTCATGCAATTCCAACTCAAACCCTAACTCCATCTGGATACACAACTTTTGGAGGAAATCTATCTAATGCGTAGCATACTGACAACTGTGACAAATCGTCCGTATGTTAGCATTGGGAGGCGTGAGAGCGGGTTGGAATGAATCTATACATGTGTTTTGAGTGTGACATGAAAATCAACCGAACAAAGCATTATGTATTTTAAATCTGTTCACTTTCAGATCTTGAATCGCTTTGGAAAACACCATGTGATAGGGTTAAGGTTATGGTTTAGGTGAGGGCCAGAATAGACGGCTGGAGCCTCTGCTCTAAGCATGTCTTACCAACCAACCCAGAGCGTTTCATAAGGACACTGAACCACATGACGCATAGGGACGTGACACATCGTTGGTATGTTACGTGTTGGGAATGATAATGCTCTGAATATTTAGTGTTTCCCCGTCTCATTATGAATTTATTTAAGCTGTGTTTCCCTTTTAAACACAAATCTCTTCACAAAATAAAACTGACCCAAGCCTAAACTATATTGGCTGATCTGCACTGGACTATTTTTGCCATCTCTGATCTGTGTTGGATAGAATTTAGAAACAGTGCTTACACGAAATTGTTTTCCCACCACAGAATAATGACAAATTTTCCAGCTGTAAAATTCTTAGCTTTATTTAAAAAGGATATATTGTTCATTTTTTTTAAAAGAAAACAATTAATTTGAATGTTACAAAGCTGATATTTAAACGGAAAAGTTTCACCTTGTATGTCTGTGTTACATATGGGTACATAACACACACACACACACACACACATGCGCGCACATGCACACACAGACACACGCGCACAAAAGCATACATATACATTTGCAGTTCTATTGGGCATCTGCCCCAAAGGTAGTACAATCAGCCAGGGTCATAAGTGAGGACAGACAGGCTGACCTTCACTGCTGCAGGACCTCTAGGACACAGTGGGAGGCAGGGAGGGAGGTAAAAGAGAGCCAGAAACGAGTCTAGATGGCAGATGTCAAAGCATAGAGTGCTGTGAAAAAGTAATTGCTTAGTTGTGTTTTTTGCATTCCTTCCTAAACCTATTAACTCATTGTGCCATCCTTGGCAGAAATGTCTGCAATCAAACATTTGCAATAACTGTCAATGAGTCTTTCACAGTGCTGTGGAGGAATTTTGGCTCACTCTTTCTTATAGTATTATTATAATTCAGCCACACTGGATAGTTTTGAAGCTGTTTAAGGTCATGCAAAAGCGTCTTAATCAAATTTGAGTACGGATTTCTTTAGGTTATTCTAAAACCTTTTAAAAACTCTTATTATTATTATTATTATTATTATTATTATTATTATTATTATTATTAGTAGTAGTAGTAGTAGTAGTAGTAGTAGTAGTAGTAGTATTTGAGCCATTCAGGGGCGGACTAGCTGGGGTGTTTTTGATCGCTGTCCTGCTGCATAACCCGGGTTACCTTGAGCTTCAGGGCAAGAACTGATGGCTGCACATTCTTATGGTGACAGGGTGTGATTTGTGGCTCAGCTGTAGGTGGAAAAGGTGGGGCCAGTTGGCTAAGGGAGTGGTGATGGTGGGGAGAGTGGTACACCTTGCATGCATCTGCTAATTATTCTCCCTACTTATGTAACCCGGGTTAAAAAGATGCATAAATAGTAAAAGATAAGTGAAGTCTGAGAATATAAATATCAAAGAGTTCATTTATTTAAATTTTCTTGTATATTACAAAGGTAAAAGTTCATGTAAAATGATTAAAAACATGTTTGCATTGTTTAAAATAAGTTATCTTTCTTTTCTTGTGAATTGTTTGTGAGAACTGTAATTTCCTACGGGGATATGGTCTGTGAAGGTAACACAGGGTGGAGAAGGAAAAAGAGAAAAAAGAGAGCGCGAGGAGAGAGGGCGGTGGCGCGTGGAGCATCCGGAGAAGTTAGCTTGTTTTTGTTCTAGTAGTAAGTGTGTTTTGACTTTTCGGAAAGATAAGTCACAGTGTCGGTAAGTTAGTGACATGACACGTAAAGTTTCGGCGTGAAGCTGCTGGATGTGTGTTTTGTTTACTGCGGCCGTGCACGCATTAAGTTAAAGCGAGGCTAACCCAGCCGTTTGCTAATAAGGACTACTGTAGACTGCCGTTTCGCTAAAGTTGTGGAACGTAACAAGCTGCAGAGGATCGTTACCGAACTGGATAACGACGGACACACCCCAGATAGTCATTCTGAGTGCCCGCGTCACTCAGAGTACCTCTGGCAACGTGGGAAGCTAAAACAGGTAGCTTGTGGAGGACGTGGAGATCACGGACCTTCCCTATCTTTGTGCTACTGCATTGAGAGCGGAGTGTTTCTGAAGGAGCTGAAGACAACTTGTTGCCTGGATTAATCTGGTGGGAAGTGCACGTTTCACAAGGTACTGAGTTTATTTATTTATTTATTGCTTGTTGAGTGAAGAACTTCCAGTTGGGAGATCGTTTTGGATTTATACTGGAGCAATACAGGCCTGCAACGTAGGGTTTATCTCTGCCGGCTTAAGGTTTAGTTTGGGACTATAATTGTTTTATCACTGGTGGTTTACACTGTATATGTGGAGATTCTGTGTACAGTGGGTAAATTGCTGTGTGTTTTTTTTTTTTTTTGGTTTGCCTGAATACTGAAATCTGCCATTTTATTATTTTGTTTTCATTGTTTGGTAAATTAAAGGAGGGTTGCAATGCTCTACTTTACATGGTGTATGACATGATTTACTGCACTGTAGACACTAGTGTTCATTTTTGCGTGTAGTGCTACTGTTAAGGAACAAGCTTCATTGATCCCAGAAACAAAAGAGAAGTTAATTTAAAAATATTGTACGAGAGTACACTAGAAAAAGAACCCAAAGCCCATTTATTTAATGGTATTGAGTAAATGAGGGCTACACCTATATAAGTACAGCGATGGAGGAAAGCATGGAGATGAACAGAATTAAGTACAAAGTCTCCGAGGCTGGGTGGTTGTTGAGGTGAGCATTTTTCTGTGTGAGTGATTAATGAAAAACTGCCTGCACTAACTGGATCACTACTAACTACCTTCCTCCATGTGGTTACTGAGAGGAGCCTGGTACAATTCTACGTCAGGATTTTCTGGTAGAGAGAAGAATTCATGGTCCCACTAACTCATCCAAAAACAACCCCAGACCATCACACTACCACCACCATGTTTGACTGCTGGTATGATGCTCCTATTAAATGCTGTGTTAATTTTATGCCAGATGTATTGGGACAGAAACCTTCCAAAAAGTCCACAGACTATTTTCCCAAATGTCTTGGGGATCATGAAGATGTTTATTTGGCAAATGGAAGACGAGCCTTTGTGTTCTGCTTCTTCTTCTCAGCGGTGGTTTTCTCCTTGGAACCCTCCCATGGATGCCGTATCAGCCCAGTCTCTTTCTTATTGTTGAATCATAAACACTGAGGACTTATTTGAGGCAAGCGAGCTCTTTAGATGTTGATCTGTGTTCTTTTGTGACAATATGAGTCATTGATGCGCTGGTAGGCTGACCACTCCTGGGAAGGTTCACCACTGTTCCAAATTTTCTCCATTTGTGGATAATGGCTGGACTCTCAAAGCCTTAGAAATTGATTTTTAACCCTTCTGTTAATAGGCTGACAGATGCCTTTGTTTTCTCAGCTCTTTCTTTAGATCACAGCATAAATTGTTTCTTTTTAAGATTTTTTTGTTATTTAACTAATTTCTTGATTCAGCAGTTGTGGCAATAATCATTATTGAGTGTGGAAAGTAAAACTGAACTCAGCTTTTTGATAAGTGTGGTTAATCACAATTAATTCAGATTAACTTTTTTCATGATCTGAAACATTTCAGCGTGACAAATATGCATAAAACTAAGAAATCAGGAGGGAGGCACATGCTTTTTCTGCTCTATATAAATGTTAAATGTTTAAGAGTTTAATGAGTTGTGAGAAAGGCCTTGAAAAAACAACAATTAGAGAGGCTAGAAACAAATAAAGCACTCAATTTTCTCTGAACAGAGACACAGACAAGTTAGTCTACATTGCTGGGGGTTTTCAGTTTGTAGTTGGCAAGAAAATGTTGGCAGCTCTTAGAGAAAACTGGCTGGCTGCCTGTCTGTTAGCAACTTTGATATATTTCCTGTCGATACAAAACCCAATCATCATTTTAGTTAACCCCCAGGAAAATGATCACGTACTGAACTCTGATGAACGAATAAACGGGTTATTAAACTAAGATTAAATCTGATGGTATACTGATAGAAGATGGATATGTCACATCCAAAGTAACTGCATTAACCTCCAAATACAGTCACGATACCACATGAGTACAAAAGGATCATACTGCATTAGATTTCTCTGTTATGGTGTAATTTGACCTATTAGTGAGCATGTTCATACTGGCTTCAACACAGATTCTTTTCCACGGCCAACATGACAGTTCAAGGTCTCAAATCAGATTATAAGACTCTGACTGCAACAACCTGGTGCCAGACTGCTTTACAACAATCCATAACTCACAGAAACCACATCAACAGAATCTTTGAGTGACCAAGGTTATAATGGAGTCCAGATAGAAACCTCTGCTGTTAGACGTTAAAGTTGACACCACTTGACGAAAGTGTTGATGAAATGTCTTATTTTTACACTGTGTGAAAAAGAGATATAGGAATACAATGTGCAGGGAAAAAGCTGTGAAAGTAGCATCTCCCACAAACGGTCACCTTTCTTCACAGACCAGTTTTGTCTAGGAGTGCCATGCTAGTATTTATACAGTTGTGACCTTCCCCCTGTAACCTCCTGATCCTCTTCAGCATACATAGTTTACAGGCTGGCTGTCCAACCCTGGATAAATCACATTTGATCTGTTCTTTCTCTCTTTCCCACATCTCCCCAAATACTGCTCTCAGGAGAAGACACGCGAATACCAACTAAAAGCAAAGACACAATGGACTGATGTTAGCTTGACAGAATCAATGGAAACCAATAGCAGGTAAAAAAAAACCCAACACAAAATGCAGAGTAAGGTGTTTATTTGTATGCCTTTCTGTTTCTACCATGCATTTAAATACTGTACTGCATGTGTTATATAAAGGGGGACAGACTGAAAAGAAAAGGTGCAATTTCAAATACCTTGTTGTATAAATATTGTTCAACAAAAGGAAAAAGCCTGCCAACTTTTCATAATATTCATTAATAAGATTTGTGTGAACATATTCAGGGGTTAGGTGCTTAGAAAGAGGGGATTTGTAAATATTTACCACTTCAAGTAAGGTTAAAGAAGTGGGTCCAGGGCACGGGAGGCCTCAGGAGATACATGTTGAGAGTAAATAATTACATAGGAGGGCCCCTCTGGGGCTTCTGCAGAATCAGAAAAAGATGGTGAGAGATGAAGGACAGATTAAAAAACATGCCTACTGGCACTTGAGGTCCATCTGTACCTTCATTAATGTGCACAAATATACATATATTCAATTCAATTCAATTAAATTTTATTTATATAGCGCCAAATCACAACAAATGTCGCCTCAAGGCGCTTCATAGATACAGAGGAAAGCCCAACAATCATATGACCCCCTATGAGCAAGCACTTTGGCGACAGTGGGAAGGAAAAACTCCCTTTTAACAGGAAGAAACCTCCGGCAGAACCAGGCTCAGGGAGGGGCGGCCATCTGCTGCGACCGGTTGGGGTGAGAGAAGGAAGACAGGATAAAAGACATGCTGTGGAAGAGAGACAGAGATTAATAACAGATATGATTCAATACAGAGAGGTCTATTAACACATAGTGAGTGAGAAAGGTGACTGGAAAGGAAAAACTCAATGCATCATGGGAATCCCCCGGCAGCCTACATCTATTGCAGCATAACTAAGGGAGGATTCAGGGTCACCTGGTCCAGCCCTAACTATATGCTTTAGCAAAAAGGAAAGTTTTAAGCCTAATCTTAAAAGTAGAGATAGTGTCTGTCTCCCGAATCCAAACTGGAAGCTGGTTCCACAGAAGAGGGGCCTGAAAACTGAAGGCTCTCCCTCCCATTCTACTTTTAAATACTCTAGGAACAACAAGTAGGCCTGCAGAGCGAGAGCGAAGTGCTCTAATAGGGTGATATGGTACTACAAGGTCATTAAGATAAGATGGGGCCTGATTATTTAAGACCTTGTATGTGAGGAGCAGGATTTTGAATTCAATTCTGGATTTAACAGGAAGCCAATGAAGGGAAGCCAAAACAGGAGAAATCTGCTCTCTCTTTCTAGTCCCTGTCAGTACTCTTGCTGCAGCATTTTGGATTAACTGAAGGCTTTTCAGTGAGTTTTTTGGACATCCTGATAATAATGAATTGCAGTAGTCCAGCCTGGAAGTAATAAATGCATGAACTAGTTTTTCAGCATCACTCTGAGACAGGATATTTCTAATTTTAGAGATGTTGCGCAAATGGAAGAACGCAGTCTTACATATTTGTTTAATATGTGCGTTGAAGGACATATCCTGGTCAAAAATGACTCCAAGGTTCCTCACAGTGTTACTGGAGGCCAAGGTAATGCCATCCAGAGTAAGAATCTGGTTAGATACCATATTTCTAAGCTTTTCAGCGCCGAGTACAATGACCTCAGTTTTATCTGAGTTAAGAAGCAGAAAGTTAGTGGCCATCCAAGTCTTTATGTCTTTAAGACATTCCTGCAGTTTAACTAATTGGTGTGTGTTATCTGGCTTTATGGACAGATAGAGCTGGGTGTCATCTGCATAGCAGTGAAAATGTATGCTATGTCTTCTAATGATGCTGCCTAGGGGAAGCATGTATAATGTAAACAGAATTGGTCCTAGCACTGAACCCTGTGGAACTCCATAATTAACCTCAGTGTGTGAAGAGGACTCTCCATTTACATGCACAAATTGGAGTCTGTTAGATAGATATGATACAAACCACTGCAGTGCAATACCTGTAATACCTACAGCATGTTCTAATCGCTCTAATAGTATATTATGGTCAACAGTATCGAATGCTGCACTAAGGTCAAGAAGGACAAGCACAGAGATGAGTCCACTGTCAGAGGCCATAAGAAGATCATTTGTAACCTTCACTAAAGCTGTTTCTGTGCTGTGATGAGCTCTGAAACCTGACTGAAACTCTTCAAATAAACCATTCCTCTGCAGATGATCTGTTAGCTGTTTGACAACTACTCTTTCAAGGATTTTTGATATGAAAGGAAGGTTGGAGATTGGCCTATAATTAGCTAAGACTGCTGGGTCTAGAGATGGCTTTTTGAGTAAAGGTTTAACTGCAGCCACCTTGAAGGCCTGTGGTACATAGCCGATTATTAGAGATAGGTTGATCATATATAAGATCGAAGAATTAATCAATGGCAGGACTTCTTTGAGCAGTTTTGTAGGAATGGGGTCTAAAAGACACGTTGATGGTTTGGAGGAAGTAATTATTGAAGTTAACTCAGAAAGATCGATTGGAGAAAAAGAGTCTAACTTAACATCAATGGAACTAAGAGTAGCTGTAGATAATATTACATCTGTGGGATGATTATTGGTAATTTTTTCTCTAATGATAAAAATTTTATTTGTGAAGAAGTTCATGAAGTCATCACTAGTTAACGTTAAAGGGATGGTTGGCTCAAAAGAGCTCTGACTTTTTGTCAGCCTGGCTACAGTGCTGAAGAGAAACCTGGGGTTGTTCTTATTTTCTTCAATCAGTGACGAATAGTAAGATGTTCTGGCTTTGCGGAGGGCTTTCTTATAAAGCAACAAACTATTTCTCCAGGCTAAATGATGATCCTCTAAATTTGTGACACGCCATTTCCTCTCCAGATTACGAGTCATCTGCTTTAGGGTACGTGTTTGAGAATTATACCACGGGGTCAGGTACTTCTGATTAGAGACCTTAGTTTTCACCGGAGCTACAGTATCCAGAGTCGTACGTAGTGAGGAGGTGAAATTATTAACAAGATAATCGACCTCTGTTGGGGTAGCGTTCAGATAGCTGCTCTGCTCTGTGTTGGTACAGGGCATTGACGATGATAACAGTGGCTGGATTATATTCTTAAACTTAGTTACAGCGCTTTCAGAAAGACATCTACTTTGATAAAGTCCACTCTCCACTGCTGCGTAATCAATTATTGTAAATGTAAATGTTATCAAGAAATGATCAGACAGGAGAGGGTTTTCAGGAAACACTGTTAAATGTTCAGTTTCTATGCCATATGTTAAAACCAGATCTAGAGTGTGATTAAAGTGGTGGGTGGGTTCTTTTACATTTTGAGAGAAACCAATTGAGTCTAACAACAGATTAAATGCCATGTTGAGGCTGTCATTTTTAGCATCAACATGGATGTTAAAATCACCCACAATAATTATTTTATCTGAGCTCAGAACTAAATTAGATATAAAGTCTGAGAAATCAGACAGAAACTCTGTGTAAGGCCCAGGTGGACGATAGATGATAACAAGTAAGACTGGTTTCTGAGTTTCACAGCTGGGGTGGACAATGTTAAGCATCAGGCTTTCAAATGAATTAAAAGTCTGTCTTGGTCTTTCATTAATTAATAGACTGGTGTGAAAAATTGCTGCCAAACCGCCCCCTCGACCTGTGCTTCGAGATTTCTGGTAGTTAGAATGACTCGGGGGTGTTGATTCATTTAAACTAACATAATCATCCTGCTGCAACCAGGTTTCTGTAAGGCAGAGTAAATCAATTTGTTGATCAATTATTAAGTCATGTACTAACAGAGACTTGGAGGAGAGAGACCTAATATTTAATAATCCACATTTCACTGTTTTACTCTTTGGTTCAGATGTGGATACTGTATTGTTCTTTCTTTGTAAATGTTTAAGTTGTTTGTTGCTGGTTTTTAGTTTGTTTTTTGTCTTTTTGGAAGCAGACACAGTCTCTATGGAGATGGGTTTTTGGGGGGGTAGCAGGAGGAGAGAAGCTGCAGAGAGGCGTGTAAGACTGCAACTCTGCTTCCTGGTCCCAACTCTGGATAGTCATGTTTTGAGGGGTTTAATAAATTTGTCGATATTTCTAGAAATGAGAGCTGCTCCATCCAAAGTGGGATGGATGCCATCTCTCCTAACAAGACCAGGTTTCCTCCAGAAGGTTTGCCAATTATCTATGAAGCCCACATCATTTCTGGGACACCACTCAGACAGCCAGCAATTTAAGGAGAACATGCGGCTAAACATGTCACTCCTGGTCTGATTGGGGAGGGGACCAGAGAAAACATATATGTATGTATGAGTGCGTTCCCAACTGTGCATTACTCACAGGTCAGCTCTTATGCACGCACAGATCTTCTAGATGTACCCTGCAAAAAGGGGAGAATATCTTATAGCGACAGATAGCATCATGTCAGCTTCATACTAAGAAAGCATCTGTTTATCACTCTTTTTAAGTCATTAGTTTAAAATCTCAGAGGTAACTTTCCCATTATACTTTGCAACATTATACTTTGGAGTTGCAACAACCAGATATAGAAATAGCCACATAGTATTGAATCAGACAAGTGGGAAATAAATAAATAAAATGATGCAGCCGTCAGTGCCACATTATAAAGAGTTTACATTCAGAGATACAGAGCTGTCTATCACGAGCCTGCTATTAATAAAAAAAACATAATAAAAAAATGAGGCCATCACTGGCAATAAAAGTGCTTTTTCCTCATTTTCCTTTTTACAGAAAATCTGATAGCACATCTTTGTGCGGAGTATTAGAAGATAAATTCTGTTTCAGGAAAATGAATTAGTTAAAAGACGGTGTCTTGGTGAGAAATGGCTCTGTCATGAGGAGAAAGCAAAACAGTGGCGATAATAAAGTAAAATAATCTCAGCCGCCTGGGTAGTTTAAACAAACCGGCAAAAGCAAACTTTTTGTATTCAAGACTAACTGGTTATCTAAGGAGCCTGGAAACAACACACCACCGAGCACAGACCAAAACATCACCATGTTACCAGGTGACAAGGGGAGGTGCACTGTACTTTTAAACACAGTGGATTGTCACACTCTTCACACACCCCATCACATCACAAACTCTACTGCCTTCACCAACAAGGTCCAGAAACCTGCACTCGATCCAGATGAAACCATAGTGTCCTTTGATGCGGTCACTCTCTTCGCTTGCATACCTACAACTGAAGCAGTAGAAACTGTCAGAATGTAACTACAACAAGACAGCCGCTTAGAAAACTGAACCAGCTTCACCAATGATCAACTCTGATCTCTGCCTTACCACCACATATGTTAAATATAACAAAGTTTCTACAAATAAAAACATGGATGCTCTCTGGGCTCACCAGTGTCATCCATTGTAGACAACCTTTAGCACCCATCCACTGGTACAGGTACGTGGATGACACCTCAGGTTGAGGTCTGGAGTTTTACTGAGCCATTGCAACATCTTGATTCTTTTCTTTTTCAGGTGTGGATTTGCTGCTCTGCTTGGGATCAATGTCTTTTTGCATGGCCCAAGTAAAGTCCAGCTTTAGCTGCCGGACAGTTAGCCTCACAGCTGACTCTTGAATACTCATTGACTGCAAGGCTACAAGGTCTTCACATCAAATGTGCACTATGGTTAAACATCTTCACTTTTGTCTCTTCCAGAGGACATCAAACTAGAAGTCTTGCAGTTTGTTCAGATGCAGCTTTGAAAAGTAAACCATGTTGTTTAGAGGGAAGAGGCTTTTTCAGTGTTTTCTAATTTAACACTTGTAATGCTTCCGAGCTCTGTAGAATCTAAGATAGGGGTGGGCAATCTCAGTCCACGAGGGCCGGTGTCCCTGCAGGTTTTAGATGTGTCCTCGAACCAACACAGCTGATTTAAATGGCTAAATTAGCTCCTCAACATGTCCTGAAGTTCTCCAGAGGCCTGGTAACGAACTAATCATGTGATTCAGGTGTGTTGACCCAAGGTGAGCTCTAAAACCTGCAGGGACACCGGCCCTCGTGGACTGAGATTGCCCACCCCTGATCTAAGACACAACTCTTGAGTGTTTGCAGTTTCTCTGAGCATTACACAATCTGTCCTTGGGTTGAATTTGCTGGGAAGATTGTGGTAGTGTGCTAATACACACCTGAATGGTCCAGACCAGCAAACGGTCAAAACTATCATGTTTACAGAGTTGGTCATGCTTTCTGATGATCAGTTAACCAAGTGAGTCAATGAAATTAAAATGACAAAAATAAGTCAGTTTAAATGCCTTTAAATTACTGAAACAATGTTGAGGACATCCTGTTGATCACCACTGATGATCAAGAGGTTGTTGTCAACATCATTTCAATAATAACCAGGAAATCAACAATGATTCAATGACATTTTTCAGTCTGAGCAAATCCCGTTGATCTGTAGCTGTAATTTCAACATTGTTTGATTATTATTATGAACCAAAGGTGGAAAAAATGAAGCAATGTCAGAATTCGAAGTCTATCCAGTGACATGTAGGTTGATTTAACATTATTCCAACTATTGTTTGCTATCTTTGAGGAACAGTCCTATAAAGTTTAAACAACAAATTATTTTAACAAATTCAAATTTTTTTATAGTCTAAGTAACCATTTTTATAGTGCATTAACAGCTCAGATTGAGTCACCATTGTTTAAAGTACAAGTGCATCTCAATAATAAGAGCCTGAGTCTCTGTGATGATATATTCACTGAGCCATTCAGTCTTCACAGGCTGAAATTTCAAAAACAAACCATCAACTAAATCCAAATTTTACTATTCGTATATAAAATGTTATGGATGTTATAGTGAAGACTAAAGACTAAAAGCCTGAAATTAAATTACATTTTTGCTAATATACAATATGTTTTTGCATTACTGACTATCTTACAACCCCACCCCAAACACACACACATATATTCACTCACACTTTACATTTCTTTCCACATTTGCCTTATTTCCCACTGGTCAGATGTTTGTGTGTCCTGATTCATGTGCACTGATGTTTGAGGAGCCAGACAAACATGCACATATGCACAAGCATCCTGATTCTGGTTTACAAATTGCATGCAGACTGAGTGCTGGCACTTTGGGCCCTGTCCTGTTCCAGCTGGGATCTTATCAGTGTGTGTGGTGGGTGGTAATCAGAAGATATAATATATCAGGCAGCTGGCCGGCCAAACACAATGGAGGGAGCATCAC
Source organism: Neolamprologus brichardi (assembly GCF_056152115.1). Taxonomy (NCBI): domain Eukaryota; kingdom Metazoa; phylum Chordata; class Actinopteri; order Cichliformes; family Cichlidae; genus Neolamprologus; species Neolamprologus brichardi. The sequence goes on along the minus strand of NC_142108.1, from coordinate 30,627,015 downwards.
TGCTATAACCACAAAATCATCACACTCTCAGCAGCCAATGTGTCCTTGAAATGGAGAATGAGACCGAAGTGGAAAAATTACAAGTCCAGGTCCCAGTAATGAAGAGTTTGGCCAACCCTATCCACACTCTGGTCTCACTCTTTTTTCTTACACTGCCTGATTTTGTGTTTTTAAAGACGAGATTGGATTCCACATGTGGTCCTTGCAAAGTCCTTCTTGTAGCAAGACTTACCACTGAGAAGCCATCTTGGTAGTGCCTCTGGGGAGTTATTTGGGTTTTTATTTTGAAGCCTCTGAATAAATGATTGAGGGAAAGAGAAACAGAACGCATCGGATTAAAAAAAACATTTAAAAACTTTGACGGCTTTAATGACTTTACTACACACATGGAAACCATCCATGCACATGTGCATGAAGCAAAATAGCACACAGTCAAGAAAAATAAGTACCTGTATCTTTACAAGTGGGTACTCCTGTCACAGCACAGAGGGAGCTGTTCTCAGCTGTGAATATTTGTCAGTGCAACAACGTGATTGGCTCATACATTTCCTGATTTGGCTGGTGATTGGCTCCATGGGAGGCTGAATGGTTGGCCTGTAGAGTGTGATTCATGAAGTAGCACCAAAGTCCTTCTACAAGCAAGGATTGCTATTTGGCAGTGATGCTGAAAGGCTTCCAAACACCTATTAGGCAATTAGTTTAAATAATTATCTAAATTAGCTTTAATTTCAGTGATCCCCAGGACATTAAAAACTGTACATTTGCAATCACTAGTCATACATGACAAAAACAGAAACTAATTAGAAATCAGCTGAATTATCCTAAAAACACTTCTTTCTTTCTTGAAGACTGTCATGTCTCTGGATCTTGTGTGCTGCTAAGAATTTCCTGCCAACTGTCTTTCTAAACATAAACATCACATTTTGTACTTGAGTTTCAGACAGTTTTCATAATTACTGTGAGAACTTTATCCCATGAGGCTTTCACATTATATACCCAAAGTTATTTAACCTCCTAGGACCTGCCGTCCACATATGTGGACATCACATTTTGGGTTATTTAGACCAAAATACTCAATTTTGCTCTACAAGGGCCTGATATCCACTTACGAGGACGTTATACTGCTACTGTTCTACCAAAATTTTAAATGAATATCCTCATATGTGGCTCTCATTTTTCTTAGAAACAAAAATCAGGTTAAAAAGAAAATCTGGTAATTCTTTGTTTTTACATTCATTGAGCCCCAATCAGCCCAAATATCAAAGAGAAATCAAAAATGCATGCCGTGGGAGAGTTTGGGTCTTAGGAGGTTAAAAATTATATCAGTATTTTTTTAAAACTTGTTGCATTTTTAGCTATTCCCTATTATTATTATTATTATTATTATTATTATTATTATTATTAAGTGCATGGTTTCACAAAGGTTTGCTTCCTTTGGTATTAGAGCCTAACATGTAATAAGAGAGCAACAACATGGTGACACTGTGCGGTGGGGGATTGTTTAATCTAAATTCTTTTATTCCATCTGCTGCAGCGCCTCTCTCCAGGGGTCCAGCACTACTCTGGTGCTGGCTGTCACTGCTCTGTTCACTGCCTGCCTAAATGAACAGCCCTGCCTGTATCTCAGGGTCACCTTCTCCAGCGTCAAGCTCCCACCGCCACTACCTCACCCCCAGCTTTCCTTGCTCTCTCTCTCTTTCTCTCTCCAAACAGTGGTTTTCATGATGTCTTTGCTAATGCACATTATACTTTATAACATTTCCTTCACGCTAATTTTTCTTTCTAACAGGCATCTATGTATTGATGTGGCCTACAGGTCTAAAAGTGAGGCCACTGCAGAACACCTGTATTGTTTCTTAAGGCCTGTGAGGTCCAACTCCTATAGAAGTTTATAGGAAAGCAACCTTACTCCTCGTGACCTTTACTGATGGATTTATGGTCTCAAGTTTCAAGCCCCATATAATATGGCATGATGTTCACTCTGTTCATTCTGCTCTTATGCAGAAAAAAACATATGATAGCACAGCGTTTGCTTTTGGCTGAGCCTACCTTGTAATTGATGAATTGCTAACCATATGAGTAGCATATGGAATGCAGTCAGATCAATGCTGGGCTTGTGAAATCTGGTTTTCAAAAAACAAGGCAGCTGCTCAAAATGCATCAGCCAAGGCTTCAGCATCTTTCATATACCCTTCTGCAAAAATCTCTGAGGTTTACTTACATTTTCCATTTTCTATGTTGAATCTTACTCGTTTAACTCAAGTATACACAATATGTCGATTTTGCCAACAGAACGTACTCTTAACAGCACTTAGGTCCATCAATATCTGTTTGTATAAGTTATCGTCCAATTACTTTTAATACTCTGAAAACGCTCCTTATGGATAAACATGTCTTTAATTCCTAAACAGTTAATGCAACACTTTTATTAAGGCCATTAAAAGTCTGCACTGCAATTAGGTCTTTTACTATGAAGCGTGTAGAACTAATCGTTTTATTCCTCCTCACAGTTGCTGTCCAGCACGTCTGCAGAGGTGCTGGACCAAATTTCTACATCAAACTGAACTTAAATTTTAGTGCCCTTGTTTATTTCCTGTGATGTTGATGCCATATTTCACCATTATCTAAAGAATGAAAACCTCTTAAGAGAGAAATAACCTCTGCTTCCAGCTCTGCATTGAGCTTTGAAACTGAGTGAAACTGAGAAAGGTGGCATTCAGCGTAGTGCTGCCCTCTCTTTCTCCGTAAATGTTGTATTTATGTAGTTTTGAGAGTAAAATATAAAGTCTCACTATATTTTGTGTACTGTGATGTATTACTAAAAAATTAAATCAAAAGCAAAAATGACTTTCACTCATTTAACAATTTGAGAATCAACTTGGGGTCTTTATGACTGATGATTAAAAATCAGCATTTAGGGAGCAGGCCTTCCTGTCAGCATGATGGGCTTGCGAAAGCTTGATTAACCTATTTTTAGGTTCACACGATTGACTTTAATTTCCAAATCATGTTTTGAAGTCCCATTGAACAAAAAACAATTAAAAGCACTGCTTTATTTCTATAACTTTCTCACATGCTACAAATTAGAAACAAATTTTCGACAGAATTGACCCTGGGATCCAATTAATATTCCCAGTAATTACACGAGGCTAAGGATTCCAGGTCTACGGAAGAGCTTTTTGATTGATCAGTGGATCAATCCAGTAATTAATCACCTCATTAATTACATCAGGTGCTGATTTCGATCGGGTTGAAAGTCAAACCAAAGTGATAATAGGTGATATATACCCTGATTGCTGAGTTAGAGAAGCTCAACAGTCAGTTTTATGGGTCAGAGTTTGCATTATGAAACCCCCAGATATGTACAGTAGATTAGGCTGATCATATTCACTTCACTGTTGTGAAAAGGAAACGCAATATTCTCATGTGCAGAGAGCCCACATGCTGACGTGACCTTTAAACGTGTACTTAAAATGCAGCTTTTTGTAGTTTTCTGCAGTGAGTTATGAGACAACATATAAAACATCCAGGGTACGAGTAAGTGTTCCTGTTACTTTACGTCATAGACATAAAGTTGGTTGAGTGTTTCTGTTAAAACTATGATCCCTTAGATAGTTTCTATATTGGCTAGAATTAAGATTATTTTTATTTTTCCAGTTCATGAGGACCGTTTTCTTGGCGATGCATAGGGCAGTAAAAACCATGTGGACTGTATTAGTTTCTGTAGTGACATCATCCAAATTTCCCAACAAGCATACTAAAGGGGAGGTTGGAATTTTACATTTCAGACACTTTGATAAGTCTTCACATATCTCGTGCCAAAACTTCTGCACTGGTGGACAGAACCAAAGAGCGTGGATGTAATTGTCTGGTGTATTGCCTTGACAGTGTGAGCAGTTGTTGGCGGATGTAAAGCCCATCTTGAACATTCGATGACTTGTATAGTGCACTCTATGAAGTAATTTGTATTGTATTAATTGCAGACTGGGATTTTTAATCAATTTAAAGGTTTTTAATCTGAGATCAGACGTTTTGGTCTAAGCTGACTGATAAATCTGCTTCCCACTTTGCAATAGGAAGGGATATTGATTCATCTATTTTAGAAAGTGTTCTGTATATTTTAGATAATAATTTGGGGGAAGAAAATGTACCGCACTTGGTGGTGTTTGTAATTCAACTTGACTGAGGTTAAATTTCTTTTTTACTATGGATTTAATTTGTTGATATTCTAAAAATCTTTTCTTGTTGATCCCATATTGTGTAACTAGTCTGTCAAATGGAATAAATTCTGTTCCCTCTAATATATGTTCTAAGTATTTAATTCCTTTACAACTCCATTCTGGGAAATTAATCATATTATTGTTTTGTAATATGTCAGGGTTATTCCAGATAGGTGTACGTTTGCATGGGATTAATGAAGACTCCATTATTTTTAGAAACTCCCACCATGCTGTCAGAGAAAAGCTGATGTTGATGCTTTTAAAGCATTCATGTCTTTTGATGTTTGAGCTAATAAATGGTAGATCCCATGATGTTGATGTTCAGTGTTATATAAAAAACATTGTTCTGCACAAATATTACATTTTGGCATTAGATTGTGAACTGCTGAGGGTAAATTCATTGATCTGGAGGATTTTGGTTGTGGTTTTTAACAGAGCCTGAAGGTGTTTCCAGTCCTAAAAATTTCATGTGGCTACAGTAACTGCTGTGCTTAAGAATTTATGAAGGCTCAGAAATTATGGAAAAAAATCAGCTCTTCATGCATGCTCAAAAATCCGGGTATGGAAATCCCATAAAATTGATATTCTTCTTCTTCTTTAGTCAGTTGAAGAAGTCACTTTTAGTCTTGGAAAAAAAACCTTGAAAAGGGCAAAATTTCATCACGTGCCTGTTTACCTTGAGGGCCTCTAACGTGGAAAGTAGTCAAATTTTGCTTCTTTAAATATCACTGAAGTTATTGCACAAAAGCACCAGCTGACTCTGTGGACATCATGTCAAAGACAGCCATGGATTTATTTATGTTTTAATTGAACGAGCCTAGCGTCTTTTTCATTGGGGTTTTTTTTTTTTTGGTACTGTTTACAAGTGTATAATAAGGAGTGAGCGTTCTTCCTGACACTGGAAAACCATAAGATTTCTAAGCTCCTTATCTGTCATGCTTGGGTGGCAGGAAAAATACTTTTACTGGTGGCATATCTCTGGCAGCGTGAACGCTTCATAACTGTGGAGTGTTCATCAGATAGCGAGGGTAAAACTGATGAAAGCCCTGTGAGATAACATCCTGTCCCATGTTGATAGTACACATTTCACCTCTCTTTCTCTGTCTCACCCTAACCACATGCAACACTTGATAACACTGAGGCTGTGTCAGTGTACTACTCCTGCCCCCCCCCCTCTTCGTGAAGACCTCGTTGTTTACGCAGAGAGCCAAACAGTGGTTCATTCCCCCCGGGCTGCACTCATTGCTTGTGTAAGTGATATGGTTGTTGGATACTAATTGCATTAGCCCAGCGGGTTATTGAAGTTTTGCTCCACAACTTGTGGTCAGCACAGAAAAGATGACCTCAGTCACCAACCCAATCAGTAGGTTGAGCATCAGTGAGCGCACGCATGCAGGGCGGTGAGTTGTGAGACACGGCATGGTTCCCATTAGTGTCAGCCACACAGGGAAATATGGAGGTTATTTAGCTTCAACAGAAGAACGAGAGCCAGAATCTTAACATTGAACTGTTGTGGTTAAGAGGCCCCCTGCTCTGCAGGCTCTGCCTATTTTAGAAATGCAGCTTTGATGGTGGCTTGTATTAAATTTGCAGTTTTTGTAGACACTTGTTATCATGTCATAAAAACGGCCAAAGGAGAAAGTTTTTTTCTGCTCTTTAGTGATATACCTCACATGTACAAGCCGTGACAGCAGGGTCGGTATTGTTCGGCATGCACCTCGTGAGTCCGTAGGTATTATTTTTGTATTGTTGCAACAACTATAGTTTTTTTTCTAGTGAGTATTTAAATGACTGACAGATTTTATGAGCTTAATGGTGTTGCAGCAGTGACAAAGATAGGTGTTGGCCTTTACCAAGGCCTCGTGGGTCATGCCCATGTTCCACAATCGTTTTAGTTCCTAATGTGTCTTTAACTTCCTGTAAAAACAGAATTGCAGTGCCACGTGTTTCACTACCTACTCACACTCATGACAAATGTGTGTATGCACTTGTGGCTCATTTCTATGGTTTTGGAACCACAGTGGCAGATTTACATGCATCAGTCAACTGTAAGAGAACCACGCTGCAGCTTGGAGCCTGGTGAATCAAGAATGTGATACTAAAAACTGCAGAAAAACTGAGGTACCTGGATTGGCCACTTGGCTGGCCCCAAAAGAAAATCAGTCCCTGCAGACTACAGTTACTCTTAACTGCTTCCTGAAGTCCCAAGGGGTTGCTACAGTGGATGAATCAGCATGTTTTATTTGGCACAGGTTTTACACTGGATGTCCTTTCTAACACATCCCCCCATTTATACAGGTTTGGGACCAGCACCAGGAACTCATAAGCAGCCGACCCCCCTGAGGCTTAGTTTGTGTTTCCTCCTGGAATCCACCAGGGGTCCTTCACATGTTAAAACTGCTCACATCCAAACAATAAAAAACATCCTTACAGCATGATAAAATAATATTTGGAGGCTTAAAGGCAATCTTCAGCTACCAACAACTTTAAAAGTTGAATGTTTTATTGTCACGTTGCCTTCAGTGTCCCTGTTTCCTCTGACTCGCTTGCACTAAATGTGCTTGAGTGATGACTGAATTAATTCAGCTCAATCACAGTAAATTCACATATTTTATTTCTTTGACTGCAGAAAAACTCCTACTGTGTCTTTCTGCAAGCTGTGCACCTGTGCATGTGATGTACTTTTAGCTGGCATACAAACAGCTTTTTGAAGACGTTAATGGTTTGACTGCTCCTTGGAATCGTGGTCGGCGTGCTCCCATGACTATTTACATTTTGCTTCCTAAGTGACTTTTAAGCTACTGGTTTCACCAAAGCAAAATACAGTGAACACCAGGATGTGATCAGAGTCTGGTAGGATGTCTGTGATTAATTTTAATAATAACATTGGTGAGCAGCTAATTAAATTCTATGGCTGCACATGGAGGGAGCTGATTAAGAGGGGTACTCAGAGGGCATGGAAATGACAGCAGGTCATTATTTAAGCCTTGGGCAGTCTGTCTGGATATTTTTAAATGTGTGACTTTGAAATCACGAGGGAATGTACACAAACACCACACGAGCAGATAGCACAGATATTTAACATCCTTCTCAACCACACCTCTTTAAATTTCCACCAAAAATGGGTCAAACTTCAGAAAAGCATTTTGTGCAAGTGCAACTTAGTGATGTCCAGTCAGTCTTAATGGACTGACACATTGTGTCAGTAATGATTGTCAGATAGATTTTACTGGAGGGGATATAATATTTACCTTCAGTGGACTTGCTGCAGAACAGCCTGAAGAGAGAAGAATCGCAGTGCTGAGGCAATTCCAATTTGTCGTGCGAGTGTCGCTCGTTGGTCACAGAGAGTTAATGAGGCGAGGCCCTGAGCTCTAAGTCATCCTGCCACCGCCGCTGATCCCAGCCCTGATTACTGTAATGAAATGGTCAGGAGATTATTAACCAAACGCCACCATACATCCACATAAGCACACACACAAAACACAGATTGATTCTCAGATACACACAAACAAGACAAACACATACAATGTAACAGAAAAAAAAGTCCCACAGAAGAAATGGAAAAATACATAACACAAAAATAAGAGATTACACAATATTACTGGATTGCACCAAACACTCTTCTAGATTGATAGACTAGCAGAAGTGAATGCACGACTCTAAAAAATGTTTTTCCCGGGCTGCAGGAAGATGCTCGAGCGCTGCTGTGCACAGGACTTCCCACTGCAAGCGGGATTTGTTTTGATTCCCATGGTGCCACAGTTTCTGAGCTGCTAGCACAACAGGTTACTAAAATGTGTTCCAGTAAATGGAGTATTTCTGGTTTCATGTGACTTTTGCTCCCAAAGCAAGGTACAGCGTGAAATTGGGTAGTGTGAACCTAAAAGAAGCAAAAGAAAAGTGCATAAAATCAAATCTATTTAAACGTGTTTCTTCCTGATATGCTTGGCAGTACTTGTCACTGGATATGTTGAAATTAAAATTGCTCTTATAGAGCAGCACTAGGGTTGATAAAATTCTGTTGATCAAAGAGGGAAAACTGAATGCTTTCTCATTTCTCATCTTTTTGCACCAATAACAAACAAAGAAGGAGAACAAACGTGTCTGACGTGCAGTGTTGGGAAGGTTACTTTTAAAATGTATTCCATTACAGAATACAGAATACATGCCCCAAAATGTATTCTGTAACGTATTCCGTTACGTTACTCAATGAGAGTAACGTAACGGAATACTTTGGATTATTTAATATATTATCATGCTGTTTACAACTACATGAATGTACTATTGCTGTGATTTATTACTGTTACTGAAGGTCCGCGGCTCTGAACCGTAGTAAAGGGACCTCTGGATAATACGTCGGGTTCATGTCGGGCTTGTAGCTAAAAACTAGCTTTACTTTGTTTTCTGGGTCAACTTTGCTAGCGAGAGACAGAGAGAGGCGTTGAAAGGCTGCTCCAACCGAACTTATTGTTTTTGGAGGAAAACACGAACACGGTGTACAGTCGAGTCTTAATAGCTTACTTACAACTGGGCTCGTCAGGCACTCTTCTTGGCTGCAGTGGTTATTATATTTACAAGCTTCCAGCTCCCATTTTTGCTCGATGACAGCTCGTACTTTTCCTTTTTCTCCCTCCCTCGCTCACAGACACATAACGTGTATGGCAGTCCATTCTCCCTGCAGCACGGACTACACTGCCTATGATGCTACATTCTTTAGAGCTATACCTGTAGCATTCTGCCTATTAGCTTAGCACAACAACAACAAAAAGGCCTTTCTCACCCAGGAAACACGCAGAGAGAGAGCGTCACCCTGTAACCATGGCAACCGTAACGCTGCCGCCTGGAACAACAGAACGTAGCTGTCAAACAAAACCCAAACAGTCCTGACCCGCCACAATATGAAACAGGGAAGTACCGCCGTGTAATCCATTTATTTCAACAAAGTAACTGTATTCTAAATACCACCTTTTTAAACGGTACCTGTAACGGAATACAGTTACTCATATTTTGTATTTTAAATACGTAACGGCGGTACATGTATTCCGTTACTCCCCAACACTGCTGACGTGCCCCTCATGGGTTCTGTGCTTGAACTAGCCACAGATACCAACATGAGGTAAATCCCCCAAATAACCTGCTGCTTTAATTTCTTTCCAACAGGTGCATTTTAATTGTTCTCCTGCTCTTCCCACCCGATCGTATCCTCGGCTGGACACACAAAGCTGCAGACTGAAATTCATAACGGCAACATCATCACAGAAAGAGCAGTTGATTTGTTTATTGTGAACAGCAAAAGGAAGGTAATAAAAGAAAAGTGCACATGCAACCAAGAATTTAACATTACAGTGTGCCTGTTTGCTGTGTGGGCAGTCTTAGATGCTGCGTGCAGACACAGTTAACCTGTGCAGATTAATTTGGCTTTTTTCCATCTTTTTATTTTCCTCTTGTTTCATTTTATTGTTCTGTACAGATGAAAACTGTTATGCATCCTCTGCTTTTGAAATTAAAGTGTTTTTATTTGAATTGTTCAAAAAATAAAGTAAGAAAATGGAGTGAACAGTCATATGACAGTAACAACAGGTCAGATATGTGCAGATATAATGTGATCGGCTTTCATCTCGGGTGGTAAAAATGCAAATATCTCTCCCGCTTTGGTTTTAATGAGTTGTCATTTCCAATAATGTTATCTTTCATTCACCTGTCTCTTTCTCATGCTTAGCGCCTCTTAATGTGTGTTGGATGGAATATCACACACACACACAAACGGTGAAACACACACTGTGAAACAGGGAGCGGAGGAGATGCTGGTCAGACCAAGAACAAAACCTACAGGCTGCCACAGTGGTAGTGGTGGTAGGAGAAACTCTGTTTCCCTAAACAAATAAACATGTAAAAAATACATGATTTGTTTTTTTGTGTGTGTTTGTTAGATCAAATTTGATTGAGATGCATTTTTGGCCAAACACTGTTTCTCTCTTCTAGTGCACAGAAATGCATCGCGCCCTTTTACAACAGAATCCATCACGCTAGTGAGAGGACAAAAATAAATGCTGTAACGGGAAATATAAGCTGATTTAGAGCACAAGCTTTGGGGTCGAAACAGACATTGCTGTAGATTTTGGGCAGACGCAAAGTGACGCAAAGTCACAAGGTTATTGTTTTGCTGTCCTACATTGGGCTTTGTCACTGCTTTGACGCTTCAGAGCGCAAAAAAGCGAACAAAAGAATTTTATATGTAGTTGTCTCTCTCCTGACAACATGAAACCTTATTTTTAACCTCTGCTGTTACACTTCTATGACATATTCTCCTCCGAGGGAAAGAAATCGGCCAGTGCACAGCGCAGACCGTTCCTCCGTCTGCCGCCACGCTGCTCCCACAGAGAGCAGAGGTATTTTTCACTGAATTATCTCCCCTAATGACCAGGGGATTCTAATTAAAGGCATGATTAGGGATCGCTCTTAAGCACCTTATTGGAAATTAAGTACAATCCATTTTGCCTGACAGCAAGTTTCTACAGATACACTTTTGCTGATCACTAGGTGAACAGCATGGAGAAGATGCAAAGTCTTGTGTTTTCTTCTTCTTTTGTTTACGCCGCACAACGGGCCAGGCATTTGGCCAGTTTTTACCCACAGAAATATCTATTTTTCATGATACATGGCAATGCTTTATTCCCTTCCCTCAGAACTATTGAATGGAATATTATACCATTTTTACTCTCCATTTTCCTAATTTTTCCTTTCCTCCTTGGGAGTAAGGTTAATGCTTCGTGTCTCATCAGGTTATTTCACAAGTGAGACCCTTGGGGGCACGAGGCATGATGAGAGCAGTCTTTTTTTTTTTTTTTTATAAGATGCAAGCTGAAGGTGTTCACTTCAGCAACTTCTTTAAGTTTTAGAATATTTATGCAGTGACTGATTCAGAAAAGCATCTAAATGTGCTTTATAAATACATATAAAAGGTAAGAGCCTTTCAGTCGATTGGAGGTCTAGCTTCAGCAACATCACCTGTCGAAAACTGAGGTCAGCTGACTCCTCTTCCATCAATCAATATTTTCTTCCCTGATGACATGTGCATATTCCAAGATGGCAATGTCAGGATTCATCAGGCTCACATTGTGAAAAAGACATGGATTGGTCACCACGTAGTTCAAAACTTTACCCCGCTGAAAAACTTTGGGATGTGCTGGAGAGGGCTGACTATCTCATCGTTAATGCAACACTGAATGGTATTAAATACTGTGGCATTGCATATGTTTCTTTATTTAACAAATAAATCTGACACGATTGCCTCATTGCCCTAATTTTGTATATTTCCCTTTGATGACATGAAGTTAGGTGAGCTGACTTGATACCAGTTTTATGTTCTGAGTAAGTCCTGAGTGACTTTTAGGAGCAGGTAATAACAACCTGCATTCTTGAATGATTTCAGTTCGTCCTCTGTCAGGAAAAAGTAATAAAACTGCATTCATTTTACAGTCTTATTGGTTCTACCTACTGTACAAACTGTACACACGGATACACTGGGAAATGATCCTCCAGCGACAGTACTATCTACATACACACAAAAACTATTCTATTACAGTATATTGATTTGCTCCATGCAGCAATAACAACTGTGCAATATTGATCCCACGTAATTCAGCTACACATTTGAAATGCATTAGCTGGGTTATAGCAAGACTCAGTGTTTCCAAATAGGTGAGTTTCATATCTATAGCGCTATATGTACTTATTATGGTAACATTTATAGAAATTGTACAAGTTTTTACTCTACATAGACTTTGAACTGCAAAGAATTTCTGCTGTAAATGTGTTACTATTATTACTATTGCAGTACAACTTTATGGGCAAAGAAAATAAATGAGCCTATATCCCATTTATGAATAGTAAAAGCTGGAGGCTATTTGTCATCAGAATAGAAGGTTTTTTTGGAAAAAAAAAATAAAACCACCCAATAATTTGATTTTTAGTTAAGATAAAATGTGTGTGGCAATTGTTCTGTCAAAACACGAGGATCAATACTCTTGAGTATTAAAGATGCATGCTTTGCAATTTCTGTATCCCTCTCTATTTTGACAAAGTTTCTTGAAAAGGTCATTTCTATCCTGTTAGAAATGAAAATCCTTTAGGAGAAGATACTCTACCCTTTTGTAACCTTTACACAAGAAATCCCATTGGGTTGACTCATTGTGCAGTGGAGAGGCTCATAAATCTATATCCTATGGAATGGATGCCTCTAATCAATGGCTTTTGGTGCTTGTCTTGTCTAATCACCGAGTCACACCAATTGATCGTGATGGCTGGGTCAGAACGAGTGAAGCAATTACCAATCACGTTGCATACAGCCTACAGGCTGTGGGTGCATGTGCATATGTTTCATTATGTACTTTGTTGTACCTGCACTGCTGACTGTATGTCTTAATTGAGCTGCCGTGAGAGTAAATGGATTGTAGAACTGAAGTTTTGAAGAGCGTGTAGGAACTTGCAAGTTGGTGACAGGAAGGGTCAAATGTTCCCTGAGGGCCGCGGGCACTCCTGACCCCCCCCCCCCGAAACACCAATTTAACCATCATTTAGTTTATGTGTGGCATGGCGTGGGCTGTTGCCATGTCTGAAGGCAGTAGATGTGTTCAGGTGACATCTTAACTAACTCTGTTTCTATCAATTAGAGTGAAGAGGTGAGACACTGCAGCACCAAGTGAAGGCCAGAAGTGAGAGAAGGACAAAAAAAACAACAACAAAGGAATTAAGCGGCAAGGCACAGCGGAGCCGAGAAAGAGACGTGAGATCAGTGAAGCTCTTTGGTAACCACAGCTCAGCTACTGTTACTTCAGTGACTCAGTAAGATGCTGGAAAGGAAGTGCATGTTAAAATAATCACTTAGAAGCTAATTAACTTATGTTTTTAATCAGTGTTGGTCAAGTTACTTGAAAAAAGTAATCAGTAACTAATTACTGATTACTTCCCCAAAAAGTAATCCCGTTACTTTACTGATTACTTATTTTCAAAAGTAATTAATTACTTAGTTACTTTTTAAAAACACGATTTACAACCTGAATAGGTAATAAAGCGATAGATCTTTCAGCCCAATTCTACTTTTTCTGCATAATCATCATACAAAATGTAATCAAATGGAAAAGTCTCTTTTTAAAACTTGTTTTATTAGTTTTAATCTTTTAACTTTATGCATCAAGCAAAAATTAAATTATATGCAACATTCTCTGACTTGAAGAAATTAGTTTAACATTTAAACCTATTTTCTGCATATTCCAGCACATACATTTTTTTGTGTGTGTGTTTACACTCAGTCTTTCAAATAGATGCAAGTAAAACAGCAGAAAATAAATAAAATCAAAGACTAGCGGTCCTGTTGCTCTTTTTTCACCTGTAAAGCAGGAGCGGGGTAGGCGGAGGTTTACCCTGGTGCAGGTGTGCTGCAGCGGTCAGTGGAAGAATCCGCGAGTTTCTCTGTGAATTTTCCATTACGTCGTTGCGCACTCGGAGCTTGTTTAGGGTTTTTTCGGTGTAAAAAGAAGTTTTCTTCCCACGCACAACGGACACTAATGTTTTTGTCACTTTTTATGGACTCAAACTCAAAGTAAGGTCAGTACTTCCACGCTTTAAACGCTGCACGCTCATACTCTCTCCGGCACTCGATATATGATCCACTGTTGATCTGCACACAGCTGTTGTCACGAACGTCGCACTCGCTTACGTCACTGTCATGAGACATTCTCGCAAAAAAATCACGGTTTTAGTAACGCAGTAACGCAGCGTTCCTACGGGAAAGTAACGGTAATCTAATTACCGTTTTTGCAATAGTAATCCCCTACTTTACTCGTTACTTGAAAAAAGTAATCAGATTACAGTATACTGCCCATCTCTGTTTTTAATTCAATAATTTTTCAGTGATCGCTTACGATTGACGTGCACATGCTTTTCCTCTTCTTCTGTCAGACCTTTAGGTGTCGTCACAACAGATCATATGCATGTCATATTGAACAGGGTAGACTAGTTAATTTAAAAGTTCGTAAATTGGATATTTTTCTTTTGTAGAAATTATATTTTACAATTCACAAAAATATTTAATATATGTGATGCGGCATGCGATAACCAGGCTAATCTTCTATTTTAAACTTTTTCATGTTCCCTTAGAATTTCTAAACTTCTCGATCAACATAAAAAACCCTGATCTGTCTTCATTACTTCGCTATGAATTTTTAGCTTGAAGACGTCAAACTGCGTTCGTTTTTTAAAATTGTTTGTATTTCACAAATACTCGCTTGTAGCAGATTTGCAAATGTTTACAAGAAACCATCGATGGCTCACAACCCACACACAGGCTAAAGACTGCGTGGAAAATGTGCCTGCATCACAAAGGGTCGCCACAGCAGGTAATTTGGCATGTTTTGATCTGGCTGATCTTTACATCAGATGCCCTTCCTGATGCAACTCCAAAGGGATTTGGGTCTCCTCCCAGGATCAAACCAGCGAGTTTTCACTTTTTAGCCAAATGTGTAAATTACAACAGTGTGGAGTCACAAAATTTGCCAGTATGCCTAACGAAACAAATTTCACCGCCTGACTGGGCAGGTAAAATAATCCATGTTTATTTGTGGTTTATGCATGAGGCACTCCATTTTTCTATCATAGTTTTAAGAAATATTTGCAGACAATTAAAGTGAGATAAACATCCAAGATGTTTTTGATAGTGTCATCGCTTGCATAGTTTTCTCAGGATTCTCAGTCTGCATTGGAAGGTTCTTCCTGGGCTGCGTCACTTCTGCTGTGACTGATTTGAACACGAGTGCTTAATGTATTTGAATGAATCTGCAGGAATGAAAGACATCACATACAGTAGATGTGTTCCCTACAGATGTTTAATCATGTGCACAAGGCATCCGTGCAAAATCCTAAACCTCAAGACTGAAACAACTTCTTTACTTTCACCAAAGCATCTTTTACTGTTATCTTCTTTCACCTTTCTTTTCATTTTGCTCCAGTAACAGTAGCGCTATAGCATCTTTTGTTAAGTCAGTCCTAACTGTCGTTCAGCAAACAAATATGCATGCATGCAAAAGAGGAAAATAAGATTAATAAATGAAATAACATATGAATAAACAGACCAACACTGTTTATAATATAAAAGTTGACATCTTAATACATACTGGCCAGTTAATGGGTGTTCCATCACAATCAGCCTCAGATAGAGATATAGTGGGCTTCTTGTACATCAGACAGTGCCTCATCAATCTTAGCAGCGCTGTCCCCACAACAAAAAGAAGAGGAAAGCAAATTGCTGTATTTAATTAATGCACTGCCTTCTTTGTTACACTGCTGCTCAGCATCTTTCAGTTCACAGTAGGAGAGACGGAGCACGGGAAACTCTGCACACACAGAGAACGCAAAAGAGAGAGCGAGAGGTAAAAAGATGGAGCTGGGAAAAGGGGGTAGAGGAGAGTGAAAGAGAGAGAGGGTCTAAAAAATGAATGGCCGAGCAGAACAGGCTGCATCCATCGGCAAACTTTATAATGAATGTCTAAGTTTGGCAAGCATGATGGATGAGTCGGGAATAGTGTTTGTCACAAATGCAATCTTCTTTGAATCGCTCTGCTGTTTCCTAGTTCAGAGCAAGGGCCCGCGCGCGATGCTGAACCAGCTAGAGCGTTGCCCTAATCTCGTCATTAACGTTTAATGATCTGACAATTAACTCAATCACTACACAGCACATATGTATAACAAATTTCTCATATCAGTGCGTGTAAATGTTAATCTCATTAGACTTGTTTACAG
Source organism: Neolamprologus brichardi (assembly GCF_056152115.1). Classification (NCBI taxonomy): domain Eukaryota; kingdom Metazoa; phylum Chordata; class Actinopteri; order Cichliformes; family Cichlidae; genus Neolamprologus; species Neolamprologus brichardi. The sequence continues at coordinate 30,610,996 of NC_142108.1, read as the reverse complement.
TAACATATTGGACAATTAAAGCAAAGCCTTTGCATATTCAATTACCTTTGACTGATGTTTTATAACTTGGGAGCTAAAAAAGTGCAGAGCTTATACGATGGTCATCTTCTGCTTAACCATAAAGCTCGGCTGATCTTGCTACGGTTTATGTAGCAACCAGATCATTTGGGCAAATAATAATAATAATTATAATAAAGAAAAAAATAGATAAAAATACATTTCCTGTTAAGACTAGGCTATCAGATATTAATCGCATATACTGAATTATGAAAGAAGTGTGAGTTTGTCATTCTTCGTAGTAAAACCAAGATTAACTTAGTGTTTTTTTTTTTTTTTATTGCATGATTGCTTTTTTGGATTTGACTTGGAGAAAAGTGCAATTCTCAATTTTGCTGATTTTGAAATCAGTTGTTCATGATCATGATTTAGTCTTCCAAGTAAATGATCATACTGGCTATTTGTTCCCCTTCACGTGAAAAGACCCATGTAAGCATTTTCTTAACGGCAAGGGACAAGGGAACTTTGAGTCTTTTACTTGAACTCGTCGACTTAGTTCAGACTACCATAGTTGAAAGAAAAGTGATATTTCCAGGGTAGAAGCAGAAAGAGCATCAGCAAGTCTGCAGTACAAAAAACAGCAGGCATCAGATGCAGCGCGCATTATTAAGTCAGAAACAGCATGAAAAGATGGGCTAGGGTGGAGGTGTGTTGCAATTGCAGAGCAGCTTAAATAAAGCGCTCAATATTAGATTTCCAGTTGGATGTGTACCTGAACTAATGCTACAATCGATTTCTCACTTGGTATTTGGTTACTTACAGGCACCAAACAGCAATTGAGCACAGTTAGAAAAACATGAAAGCTTAGGTTAAAGTACAGCTAAAAACACCAGTTTACATACACTTATTCATACTAGCACTAGAAATTTTAATTTTTGTCCTAACAGCTTACGGGGTCAAAACCATGGTGAGTCCAGGCAAAGACACCTAATCTTGGATCTAGTTGTGGTAAATGGTAAATGGACTGGTTCTTATATAGCGCTTTTCTACTCATCTGAGCACTCAAAGCGCTTTACACAACTAGTGCATTCACCCATTCACACCCATTCGCACGAGCACATCTTTCTAAGTGCTTCATAGCTAACATTCACACACATTCATACTCCGATGGATGCATCGGAGAGCAATTTGGGGTTAGTATCTTGCCCAAGGATATTTAGGGGAAGCCAGGAATCGAACCACCAACCTTCCAATCAGTGGATGACCTGCTCTACCACTTCAGCTACAGCCACCCCGTTGTGGAGTTTGACTGTCCACACTTTTGCTCCTGACTTGGACTTGAGCTAGTTTTAACCTTTAAATGTTGAGCTCTTCTGAACTTGAATTGCCAAAGCATTTCAAAAATACATTTTTCATTCAGTGTAATATTTGTGAATAATGTGAAAAAACAAAAAGGTTTCACTTTTTGCATAAGAGGTTATGCCAAACATTTGTGTTGGCCAACATGCATTTTTATAAAAACTGCCCGCAGTCACAGCATCGGTCTCCAGGCTAGATGAGTACCGTCTCGCTCAGCCTGCTCAGTTAAAGGACGAACAGCAGGGTCCGTTTCTCAGAGGTGTGGGTGGCCGGCTGCTTGCCCACCCATCAATATCATGCAAGTATGTTGCTGTGACCTGCCATCCGTGTCCCTTCAGCTTAGATCAATAACATGAACAGATTGTACACCCTTCCCCCAACCACCCTTTCCTCATCTCCACCCTCTGTGGGATTAGTGTGTGTCTTTTCAACATCATTATCATATATCCCCCCTTTGAAAGGGCAGTGTCAGCTAGTCCGCTGAAACACTACAGAAATTTAGTTGACAAGATATGCTCTGTGGGATTTAACAGGATACGTGGGAGTTTGGTGTAACTGATCCAGCACTTAATCAATCTAACTGTGAGTTTTCATTATTAATTTTCTAATTAAATTCATAGTTTATGCATACAGTGTGATCTGTTATCAGATTTCGGGGGACGAAGCTTGCTCTTGTCGTTTCATGGTACGCACAGCAGCACTACAGAAACTGTGTAAACAATAAAAAACAGAACAGCAGTGAACGGAAAGAAACAGCAGCAGAGCATCGCTCACACACATTGGGTCAAAAACAACCAAAGAAGATGGGCCACACACAGCAGGTCTCGGTGGAAAAGAGGACACGTGGGATGAAGGGGGAAGAGAAAAAGAGGAAGGAGAGGTGTTCACCTTGAGAGTGCTCATCCATTACAGAAAGGCTGAGGCCCACTCTGTCACACTGTCACAGTGATGCCACCTCTACACCACCCGAAAGGTCACCTAGCACTTCACTGTACTGCTTCAAACACAAACACACACACCATTTGTGCATTCACACAAATGCAGATGGACACACTCCCATCTGTCGCCCCGCTGCTGACAAGTTACTGCTGCAGCCGCACAGACGCAAATAGGCACTGATATGCAGACACCTAGAGTACGTGTGAGAGGAAGATAATGTTTCACCTCTTGCTTTTAAACAAAAGCGCAATCATAATATTTTAACTCAGCTATGCATGACTCTGTTTTATATGTGCCACTTTATTTACAGTAAATCAAAACTGGCGATGAAAGGCGTCGCCTCGCACAAAGCCCTCTCCTCGGCAGGGAACGATGAGCTCATATAACGATACCTCTACATTCGAAATCGCACCTTTATAAAAGATAAGGCTTTTGTGCGAATCCAAATTGTACCAGATTTTACACAGTGACCTTCAATATCGCTCTCGTACTCGAGTAAACAACAGAGAAAAAAGCACAAGGTTGGCAGTGAGATTGAATAAATTAGCAGGAACAATGGCACCGCTCCACAATATTACAGCGCCATGTCACCACAATGCATACCCTTCAATAGAACGTTTCCTAATGTGTTCAGTCCTTTTGATTTTAGATTTATGTCCGGACTTAATGAACTTGACGCACACTCTGTGGGCTGCATCTTCTGTAAAGACTAAGTGCAAGTGGGGTAAATCTGACAACAATCACAGGACAATTAGTAGCTTTCAGAGTGAAATGACAGAAGAGAATATATTAAAAAAGCGTGGCTGTAGGACAGCAGTATTATACGTTAATTTTTATTTTACACAGCAAAATGTCTGAGGCTATTGTTCACACAGCCATCTAGTAACCGTACTGATCAAAAAGGAGAACATGCTATAATCATATCATTCGATTTGAAAAATAAAGGATACAATTCTTTTTAACAGCGTGAACGTCATCCCAAAGAATATTTACATATATCCTGAAACAACAAAAACAACAATTTAACAGCAAAACTAAGGACTCAGTTACATAAGCCCAGGGAAACAGATATTAGTAAGGTCGTGGAAATGCTAAGGTCACTTACTTAGAAGATGCCGACTTGCGGAGTAGTACTGAAAACTGTGAAAAGTTTGACGAACTGGAAATGGAGTCTGCCTTCAAAATAAAAGTTGGAAAAGCGAACTTTCCAAGTGTCCCCTTTGGACTTTATTTTTTCAAGTTTCACTAGACCGGTGTCACCACCAAAGATGGGCAATTTGCTAGAGACCAAGGCAATCACAAGGAGATCTTTTTTTAATTGTAGCACTGTCTTTGCAACCAAATTTCACCCACTGACAATCAAAATATTCCATCAATCATTTATCAGCCAGTGGGGGGAATACACAGTTTTCCATGACCATAGGTTGCCAGGGGGTCTCCAAGAAGTCTCTAGGCCTGCATGACCAGTGTTGGGGAGTAACGGAATACCGCCGTTACGCATTTAAAATACAAAATATGAGTAACTGTATTCCGTTACTGTTACCGTTTAAAAAGGTGGTATTTAGAATAATTCAATTCAATTCAATTCAATTCAATTTTATTTATATAGCGCCAAATCACAACAAATGTCGCCTCAAGGCGCTTCATAGATACAGAGAAAAGCCCAACAATCATATGACCCCCTATGAGCAAGCACTTTGGCGACAGTGGGAAGGAAAAACTCCCTTTTAACAGGAAGAAACCTCCGGCAGAACCAGGCTCAGGGAGGGGCGGCCATCTGCTGCGACCGGTTGGGGTGTGAGAAGGAAGACAGGATAAAAGACATGCTGTGGAAGAGAGACAGAGATTAATAACAGATATGATTCAATACAGAGAGGTCTATTAACACATAGTGAGTGAGAAAGGTGACTGGAAAGGAAAAACTCAATGCATCATGGGAATCCCCCGGCAGCCTACATCTATTGCAGCATAACTAAGGGAGGATTCAGGGTCTCCTGGTCCAGCCCTAACTATATGCTTTAGCAAAAAGTAAAGTTTTAAGCCTAATCTTAAAAGTAGAGATAGTGTCTGTCTCCCGAATCCAAACTGGAAGCTGGTTCCACAGAAGAGGGGCCTGAAAACTGAAGGCTCTCCCTCCCATTCTACTTTTAGATACTCTAGGAACAACAAGTAGGCCTGCAGAGTGGGAGCGAAGTGCTCTAATAGGGTAATATGGTACTACAAGGTCATTAAGATAAGATGGGGCCTGATTATTTAAGACCTTGTATGTGAGGAGCAGGATTTTGAATTCAATTCTGGATTTAACAGGAAGCCAATGAAGGGAAGCCAAAACAGGAGAAATATGCTCTCTCTTTCTAGTCCCTGTCAGTACTCTTGCTGCAGCATTTTGGATTAACTGAAGGCTTTTCAGTGAGTTTTTTGGACATCCTGATAATAATGAATTGCAGTAGTCCAGCCTGGAAGTAATAAATGCATGAACTAGTTTTTCAGCATCACTCTGAGACAGGATATTTCTAATTTTAGAGATGTTGCGCAAATGGAAGAACGCAGTCTTACATATTTGTTTAATATGTGCGTTGAAGGACATATCCTGGTCAAAAATGACTCCAAGGTTCCTCACAGTGTTACTGGAGGCCAAGGTAATGCCATCCAGAGTAAGAATCTGGTTAGATACCATATTTCTAAGCTTTTCAGCGCCGAGTACAATGACCTCAGTTTTATCTGAGTTAAGAAGCAGAAAGTTAGTGGCCATCCAAGTCTTTATGTCTTTAAGACATTCCTGCAGTTTAACTAATTGGTGTGTGTTATCTGGCTTTATGGACAGATAGAGCTGGGTGTCATCTGCATAGCAGTGAAAATGTATGCTATGTCTTCTAATGATGCTGCCTAGGGGAAGCATGTATAATGTAAACAGAATTGGTCCTAGCACTGAACCCTGTGGAACTCCATAATTAACCTCAGTGTGTGAAGAGGACTCTCCATTTACATGCACAAATTGGAGTCTATTAGATAGATATGATACAAACCACTGCAGTGCAATACCTGTAATACCTACAGCATGTTCTAATCGCTCTAATAGGATATTATGGTCAACAGTATCGAATGCTGCACTAAGGTCAAGAAGGACAAGCACAGAGATGAGTCCACTGTCAGAGGCCATAAGAAGATCATTTGTAACCTTCACTAAAGCTGTTTCTGTGCTGTGATGAACTCTGAAACCTGACTGAAACTCTTCAAATAAACCATTCCTCTGCAGATGATCTGTTAGCTGTTTGACAACTACTCTTTCAAGGATTTTTGATATGAAAGGAAGGTTGGAGATTGGCCTATAATTAGCTAAGACTGCTGGGTCTAGAGATGGCTTTTTGAGTAAAGGTTTAACTGCAGCCACCTTGAAGGCCTGTGGTACATAGCCGATTATTAGAGATAGGTTGATCATATATAAGATCGAAGAATTAATCAATGGCAGGACTTCTTTGAGCAGTTTTGTAGGAATGGGGTCTAAAAGACACGTTGATGGTTTGGAGGAAGTAATTATTGAAGTTAACTCAGAAAGATCGATTGGAGAAAAAGAGTCTAACTTAACATCAATGGAACTAAGAGTAGCTGTAGATAATATTACATCTGTGGGATGATTATTGGTAATTTTTTCTCTAATGATAAAAATTTTATTTGTGAAGAAGTTCATGAAGTCATCACTAGTTAACGTTAAAGGGATGGTTGGCTCAAAAGAGCTCTGACTTTTTGTCAGCCTGGCTACAGTGGTGAAGAGAAACCTGGGGTTGTTCTTATTTTCTTAAATCAGTGATGAGTAGTAAGCTGTTCTGGCTTTGCGGAGGGCTTTCTTATAAAGCAACAAACTATTTCTCCAGGCTAAATGATGATCCTCTAAATTTGTGACACGCCATTTCCTCTCCAGATTACGAGTCATCTGCTTTAGGGTACGTGTTTGAGAATTATACCACGGGGTCAGGTACTTCTGATTAGAGACCTTAGTTTTCACCGGAGCTACAGTATCCAGAGTCGTACGTAGTGAGGAGGTGAAATTATTAACAAGATAATCGACCTCTGTTGGGGTAGCGTTCAGATAGCTGCTCTGCTCTGTGTTGGTACAGGGCATTGATGATGATAACAGTGGCTGGATTATATTCTTAAACTTAGTTACAGCGCTTTCAGAAAGACATCTACTTTGATAAAGTCCACTCTCCACTGCTGCGTAATCAATTATTGTAAATGTAAATGTTATCAAGAAATGATCAGACAGGAGAGGGTTTTCAGGAAACACTGTTAAATGTTCAGTTTCTATGCCATATGTTAAAACAAGATCTAGAGTGTGATTAAAGTGGTGGGTGGGTTCTTTTACATTTTGAGAGAAACCAATTGAGTCTAACAACAGATTAAATGCCATGTTGAGGCTGTCATTTTTAGCATCAACATGGATGTTAAAATCACCCACAATAATTATTTTATCTGAGCTCAGAACTAAATCAGATATAAAGTCTGAGAAATCAGACAGAAACTCTGTGTAAGGCCCAGGTGGATGATAGATGATAACAAGTAAGACTGGTTTCTGAGTTTCACAGCTGGGGTGGACAATGTTAAGCATCAGGCTTTCAAATGAATTAACAGTCTGTCTTGGTCTTTCATTAATTAATAGACTGGTGTGAAAAATTGCTGCCACACCGCCCCCTCGACCTGTGCTTCGAGATTTCTGGTAGTTAGAATGACTCGGGGGTGTTGATTCATTTAAACTAACATAATCATCCTGCTGCAACCAGGTTTCTGTAAGGCAGAGTAAATCAATTTGTTGATCAATTATTAAGTCATGTACTAACAGAGACTTGGAGGAGAGAGACCTAATATTTAATAATCCACATTTCACTGTTTTACTCTTTGGTTCAGATGTGGATACTGTATTGTTCTTTCTTTGTAAATGTTTAAGTTGTTTGTTGCTGGTTTTTAGTTTGTTTTTTGTCTTTTTGGAAGCAGACACAGTCTCTATGGAGATGGGTTTTTGGGGGGGTAGCAGGAGGAGAGAAGCTGCAGAGAGGCGTGTAAGACTGCAACTCTGCTTCCTGGTCCCAACTCTGGATAGTCATGTTTTGGGGGGTTTAATAAATTTGTCGATATTTCTAGAAATGAGAGCTGCTCCATCCAAAGTGGGATGGATGCCATCTCTCCTAACAAGACCAGGTTTCCTCCAGAAGGTTTGCCAATTATCTATGAAGCCCACATCATTTCTGGGACACCACTCAGACAGCCAGCAATTTAAGGAGAACATGCGGCTAAACATGTCACTCCTGGTCTGATTGGGGAGGGGACCAGAGAAAACTACAGAATACAGTTACTTTGTTGAAATAAATGGATTACACGGCGGTACTTCCCTGTTTCATATTGTGGCGGGTCAGGACTGTTTGGGTTTTGTTTGACAGCTACGTTCTGTTGTTCCAGGCAGCAGCGTTACGGTTGCCATGGTTACAGGGTGACGCTCTCTCTCTGCGTGTTTCCTGGGTGAGAGAGGCCTTTTTGTTGTTGTTGTGCTAAGCTAATAGGCAGAATGCTACCGGTATAGCTCCAAAGAATGTAGCCTCATAGGCAGTGTAGTCCGTGCTGCAGGGAGAATGGACTGCCATACACGTTATGTGTCTGTGAGCGAGGGAGGGAGAAAAAGGAAAAGTACGAGCTGTCATCGAGCAAAAACGGGAGCTGGAAGCATGTAAATATAATAATAACCACTGCAGCCAAGAAGAGTGCCTGACGAGCCCAGTTGTAAGTAAGCTATTAAGACTCGACTGTACACCGTGTTCGTGTTTTCCTCCAAAAACAATAAGTTCTGTTGGAGCAGCCTTTCAACGCCTCTCTCTGTCTCTCGCTAGCAAAGTTGACCCAGACAACAAAGTAAAGCTAGTTTTCGGCTACGAGCCCGACACAGAACCCACCGTATTAGCCAGAGGTCCCTTTACTACGGTTCGGAGCCGCGGACCTTTAGTAACAGTAATAAATCACAGCAATAGTACATTCATGTAGTTGTAAACAGCATGATAATATATTAAGTAATCCAAAGTATTCAGAATACGTTACTCTCATTGAGTAACATAATGGAATACGTTACAGAATACATTTTGGGGCATGTATTCTGTATTCTGTAATGGAATCCATTTTAAAAGTGACCTTCCCAACACGCATGACTAAGATAGATATGTTTCACATGCGATAGCTTAATGCTACTCTGGTATCTAGCTGTGGTAATCTGCCTGCTCCTTCCTCATTAACCAGGAGAAGTGTGTGACTTCAGCACTACTGAAAAAAGACAGACTTTAGCTTGATCATTTTCACTTTTATAAGGTTCATCAGATGCTTACAGTTAACACGTTTACCTGTATAGACAACACAACCGTCAACAAAACAACAGATGTTAACCAAAGTGTCTGCAGCACATCTCTGTGTTCCTTTAAGCTTTAATATAATGTGTGAATACTGATTGTGAACGAGGTGACGAACTAACAAAAAAAGAGCCTAAGAAAACTCAGTGAGGTGTTGGACCATTATTAACTGAAAAAGCAACTAATCACCATGCATGGTAGCTGCCTTTTTCTGTTAATGTGGCAAAAATTATGAACTTTGTCCACTTGGGTAAAAAGTAACGTATATGCAGACTTTTTGTCATTAAACAGTGCAAGTGTGATCTTTATCTTTGATCTCCTCCATGTGTATATTAAACCTCTTCTGGCAGCAGCAGCAGCTCCTCCCCCACAAGGCGGTGTACTGTCTCATCATGTTGAGGTGCGTCGTATTCAAGAAAGGAAGAAGAAATTTCATTTTTGACTCTAAGGTACATATGTGGTCTAGGCATTAGATATTTGATTACCATCGTTCTTGGTTAGATGGTGGTAACAAACCAGTTGGGTTACTTAGAAAAGCAACTAAATGCCTCGTACTGTTTGGCAGTTTGGTTTCACCAGTAACTAGCTAACATCCATTCATAAATTCATAACAAAGGACGACAAATATTTATGACCACTGTAGTTTTTGTTATCTTCACAAATCTTTACAAACTTTGCTCCAAGTTCATCAACAAAAGCCTGGTGACCATCAAACAGTTGCCCCTGTCATTTTTACCTCACAGCAAAAAGGTTTATGGTTTGAATCTCATGTCTGGTTTTGGACTTTCTTTGTGGATTTTGCATGATCTTCCTTTTCTACTCCTCCAGGTGTAAAATTAATTAATTCTCACTTAACTGATGATTCTAAATTAACCGAAGGTGAGACTGTGAGTGTTTGTGGTTGTTGATGACAGCTGGGACAAGGTGGGATAAATGGTTAAGGAAATGCTACCAAATACAAATAGGATCAGTTAAGTGATTAAATGTAAATTCTTTTCACAGTTCACGTCTGTTCTGTTTGGGTTTTAGCCACCAACAATATTTTGTCAACTTCAGTAGTAAATATGGTTTGGGTGTTACAATGTGAACCATCCATCCGTCCATTTTCTTACACTTATAATCATGGTCAAAATTTTGCATTGAATATTGTTTTGTTCTAGGTGGCAGATGTCCACTGGTTGGAAACAGGACCTGAGAAAACTAGCTTCGGTCTGCCTGTTTTCTGATTTCCTGTTTGGGAGAGTAATACTGCGTGAATAATTGTCGCTGAATCAATAAGAGCTAATCTAGCTCTTCTAGAAGCAGATTCAGTGAGAGTAGTAGTTTTGTATTTTAAATATTAAAATATATTTAAACATCTCCTTCAAACAGCAGTCTTGGTAGTATAGCTGTGAGAAGTCTTTTTTTTTTAACACTTCTTCTCCTGCTTAGGCTTGAAAAGCAGTATTTTGTATTTTCTTTTGGTTTTGGTGGGGGTACAAAGTTAGTCCTTTTTATAGGACTAACTTTGTTTTGGCCAACGTTTTACATAAAAAGATCAATAAACCAACTGTTTGGTTTATTTGGGAGCAGGGAATCCTATTAGTGTTGTGCCCTGGTTTCCCCTAGGCCCTGTAGTTATGATATAATTGTAACATTATACAAATCATGTTATCACAACTGATAACAGCCGGTTACATTGAAAGTAGCTATATATAACTGGTTCCTTTAAAAAAAAGAAACAGTGAGGATACTGCTGCTTTTGTTAAAAGTTTAGAGTGTATATGAACTTGTCAACATGGCTGTAACCAGTGTTGGTCAAGTTACTTGAAAAAAGTAATCAGTAACTAATTACCGATTACCTCCCCCCAAAAGTAATCCCATTACTTTACTGATTACTTATTTTCATAGGTAATTAATTATTTAGTTACTTAGTTACTTTTTAACAACATGATTTACAACCTGAATAGGTGATAAAGTGATAGATCTTTCAGCCCAATTCTACTTTTTCTACATAATCCATCATACAAAATGTCATCAAATGGAAAAAGTCTCTTTTTAAAACTTGTTTTATTAGTTTTAACCTTTTAACTTTATGCATCAAGCAAAAATGTAATTATATGCATCATTCTCTGACTGGAAGAAATTTGTTTAACATTTAAACTTTCTGCACATTCCAGCACATAAAATAATTTTTTGTGTGTGTTTACACTCACTCTTTCAAATAGATGCAAGTAAAACACAGCAGAAAATAAATAACATCAAAGACTAGCGGTCCTGTTGCTCTATTTTCACCTGTAAAGCAGGAGTGGCATAGGCGGAGGTTTACCCTGGTGCAGGTGTGCCGCAGCGGTCAGTGGAAGAATCCGCGAGTTTCTCTGTGAGTTTCCCCATTACGTGGTAGCTACTCGGTGCTTGCTTGGAAGTTTAGGGGGTTTTCGCTGTGGAATCAAACTCAAAGTAAGGTCAGTACTTCCACGCTTTAAACGCTGCACACTCATACTCTCTCCCGCACTCGATATATGATCCACTGTTGATTTGCACAAAGCTGTTGTCACAAACGTTGCACTCGCTTACGTCACTGTCATGAGACATTCTCGCAAAATAAATCACAGTTTTAGTAACGCAGTAACGCAGCGTTCCTACGGGAAAGTAACGGTAATCTAATTACCGTTTTTGCAATAGTAATCCCTTACTTTACTCATTACCTGAAAAAGTAATCAGATTACGCGTTACTGCCCATCTCTGGCTGTAACTAGTTACTTACGTAACTACTGGTCATTTTTACCATTTTAAACACCATTAACTACTACTGTGGTTCTTCTGGTGAGGTCAGACTGGCCATTCACACTTCAATTTAGTTTTAGCCATTGGATGAGTGTTATCTTCTGTACTGTACATTTCTCCCACTCTGGCCAACATCACAATTTATGTTCTAATTTTCTGTAGAAGACTGTTACATAGAATAAGAGAGAGAAGAACATTCGCCTTTAAAGTGCAGAGAATGAAGTGGAGGGCTGCAAAGATGAGAAAAAGAGGCTGACAGAGTGTGAGTGAGCCAGAGAGGTGAGAGACAGTATGACAGACTGAATCTGCTTCTTTAGGATCTGGAGAGAACAGGTGGTGTTATGATATCTGCACAGTGCTTTAGAGGCTGCCTTGCACAAATGTTCATCTAAGCGTCCAGTTAGCGGTTACTGCAGCATCTGCTTGCAGAGAAGAACCTCACAGCAGGACATTTAAGGCCATCAATAACCCAGTAAATGCACAGGCTTTCTGCAACATGGAGTTTGACAGAGTGCTTCTTAGATGTGGCTTAGATCAATGAGGAACCTGTAAATGATGAGTAATTTTTCCATGGATAATGCAAATATAAATAGTATGGCTGCCTGATACTATGCATATCTTGTTCTTTACTTGTATTAAATTAGAATTATTATTATTATTATTGCTCTTCAGATAAATGTATTTCTTGTATGATTTTACTAACTAATAAAGTTTTGGATACATGTGTTTTTATCCATCCCCCCCGTGGTGGGGGGTTTGTGTGTCGCAGGGATTCCAGGGATTATGTTGTTGGGGGCCTTTTGCCCACTGGTGGGGTCATGGCAAATTGGTCCTGAGTGAGGGACCAGACAAAGAGTGATTCGAAAACCCCTATGAGTGATAGATTTGGGAAACAGTTCAGTCTTCCCAGAATAGGATAACCAGAACCCCGAAAAAGGGACATGGGCCCACCCTCCTGTAGGCCCATCACCCACAGGGGGCACCACAGGGGTTGGGTGCAGCGTGTGCTGGGTTGTGGCAAGAGGCAGAGACCCTAGCAAACCGATCCCTGGCAAACAAGACTAGTGATTGGGACACCTCTTTGGTGGGGAACCTGAGCTAATGCCTGAGGTTGAAAGGTACTAGCTAGATATAGCAAGGCTCACTTCAACATACTGCTTGGGCTCCAGAGCCGAACTCTGTTTCACTCTGGAGTTGCCCTTGGTGAGAGCCGGTGGGTTGGGGTGGGTATCTTAGTATCCCCTTAGCTTCCTGCTTGTATGTTGATGTGGACTGAGGATATTGTCAGGCGTTGGAAGGAATACTTAGAGGGACTCCTTAATCCCACTGGCATGCAGAGGAAGCAGAGTATGGTAACGAGGGGGATGACTCATCCATCACCGGGGGTGAGGTCACAGAGGCAGTTAAACAACTCCTTGGTGGCAGGGCACCTGGGGTCAACGAGGTTCACCCCCAGTTCCCGAAGGTTCCTGGATGTTGTAGGGCTGTCTTGGTTGACACAGCTCTACAATGTTGTGTGGTAATCAGAACCAGTACCTCTGGATTGGCAGACCTGGGTGGTGGCTCCCATCTTCAAGAATGGGGACCAGAGGGTGTGCTCCAACTATAGGGGAATGACACTCCTCAGCCTCCCTGGGAAAGTCTATTCCAGGGTGCTGGAAAGGAGACTCCGTCCGTTAGTCGAACCTTGGATAAAGGAGGAGCAATGCAGTTTTCCTCCCAGTTGCGGAACACTGGACCAGCTCTTTATCCTTAGGATACTTCAGGGTGCATGGGAGTTTGCCCAAGCAGTCTAGATATGTTTTGTGGACTTGGAGAAGGCGCTCAACTGTGTTCCTCAGTGTTCTGGGACTCGTGTTGTACAACAATGGCAAGAACAAGGGTCTTGTTCACAAGTGAGGGGAGAGGTGAGAGGGAGATTAACAGGTGGGTTGGTGCTGTGGTTGCAGTAATCTGGACGTTGTACTGGACCGTTGTAATGAAGAGAGAGCTGAGCGTAAAGGTTTACTAGTGTCGATTTATTGGTCGATCTACGACCGACCAACTGGCAGCACCATATTTTAGGGTTAACTTTATATAACATAGTAAAAGCATAAATCCCCAAATTCATCAGTGATATTAAATTCTCATCACAGATATGTGCATCTCTCTGCTCTGTTCCCTCTGTCCTCGTTCACAGCATAGCTCACTGATAATTGCATCAGCAATTCATAATGTCCTCCGGACAGTGATCAATAGGTCTGAAGTGCAGTTTCCATAAACGTCATTAATTATCCACAATAGACATAAAAGCTGCCATGGGTATTATAGCTTAATACAACAGTTACATCTTCTCTTTTTTTCTTCTTCTACAAAACAGTGAGATAGATAACACACCACTGATTAGCTCCATGATTAAAGAAGAGTTTCCATAGCAACTGATAAATCACTGTAGAATCGACCGTGTAACTGCTTAGGTATAATTTTGTACTGAAGGCATATGAAACATTTAGAAAACATTTATTTTTGATATGCAGACAACGGCTCAGCTGTCAGTTACTTTTATACACATTTAAATGGAGTGCCCGATGCTTCTTCAAGATCTCTCTCTGAACTGTGGTTGGTGTCTCAAAATTAACATAGTTCTCTATATGAGATATATCAGATCAGTGACTGCAACCTATTCACCATGCAAGAGCTCCATTATTGGTTAATTCTGAAAATCACTGCAATACTGCCGTTGATTAACAATTTTTGTCCACAGCAGTTGATGGCTCCACATGCCATCTATTATATGACAAAGAATATGAAAAGACTTTTTGTCACACAAATTATGTTGGCGTTATAGTTAGACTTCCCAACCAGTTTCAAGTGACCAGTCAGTGACCAGTGGTATCCAATGGTTGCTAGGGGAAATCGTGTTTCCAACTGGTTGTTGAGTGGTTGCAAGAGGTTGAAGTTGGTTGCAAAAATGTCTATTTTCTGCACCATTTTCTGCCTTATGTGTAGCTGGAGAAATTAGTAACAGGGGTTCTTACACCAATTTAATGACATACAGATAAGATACAAAAAGAAAAGGAAAAAAAACACAAAACATCCAGTGACAAAATATGCACAAAAAATCCGTCAGTGGCTCTGACTACACATAGAAACAAACAAAGGAAGTAATTAATGCCAACTTCTGAATCACTGTAAAATGCCTACAAGCATTTGCATTCTGCAGCAGTTTCACTAGCTTCACATTTGGACACAATGGAGATTGCAGACTCTGCTTCTTGCTACAGGACACGGAGGTGTCTAGCCCGTGCTGCAGGAACCAATCACTAACAACAGCTACAAACATAACTTGTTTTTTTTTAAGCATTGACACACAGATTCAAAAGAAAATGATGAAAGAAAACATTTACGTTCACCCTGACAGAGAAAACTTATTTAGTCAAGATTTAAAACTGCATTATTAAATTAAGTTTACATTTTAACCACTCGGCTACATATATATTGTTACAGAAGTGGATGCACATATTAAAGTTTCATATTATGAGGTCAGTGGAGGTAAAAGTAATAATTATGAACAAAATGCTGAAGCTTCAGGCTGCTCAGCTTCTGTCACTCTTGGATCTGTTTGTTTTCAGAGAGGGGGCGTGTCCTTGTTAGGTAATCTCAGGCAATCATCTCTTGTTGTGAGGACACAGTCCTCATTGCATGGGGGAGTCATTCAGACAAAAGGTGGCTTTTAAGAGAGAAAAACTCAAGGGATTTTCCTCATACAGAGCTGAACTAAGAATCTTACAAAGCCACTCTACTTGAGTCTAAAAATAAAAACACAGCGCTCAAAAGACTATAATTTTCAGAAAAAATACTGGTTATTGGAAAAAACCCTAAACTACCTAAACTTTCGCACCTTTGATCTTTTAATTGTAAGACACTCCCACATTAACATGAAGCTTGAGCAGACTGTAGTTTCTTCATATGTTCTCTACAAAACAACATGTTGATGTGGAAATTTTGCAAGCACGCAAGGTCTTTGCAAACATAAAATATTTACCTGCTAGTTATGATGAGTTAAATGAATCCAAGCCCTTTGTTCAAAGCAGAGGTGAGATACAAGCAATCAAGCTGCCAGCCCATTTTTTAGTCCCTTTCTTCTACCCCATGCATCTTCTTGATTAAGGCCTCACTAGTGCTGTCATTGTAAAAAGGAAAATCACAAGACAGGTGTCTACAGTTTAAGTTAATTTAAGATCTACAGCCTGCAGGTATATACGTTACAATGGGATTTTTAGGACCTGCTTAAGCACTTTTTTTCTTTGCTCAGCATCTTTTACAAGTAAATGTAACTCCAGGTTTTTCATCAAGAGTTTTAGGTGAAAAAGTAAAGTTTTCATTTGCACACCACTCATCACTATTTCAGTGAGTCTGAAGATCCTCTTATCCAGGGGCAACGGTCATTTAAACTAACATCAGTATTGATGTGACAGTGACTTTGTTCAGTTTGAAAAACTTGCCCACTCTGTCTTTCAGCAACAGTCAAATTTCCTGGTTCCATGACAACCACTACTTATACAACACTACTCAGTTACATCTCCTTGTCATATCCTTACATCAACCATGCTGCCCACACCAACTGTCTTATTAACATAAAATGCCAGGTGCATTACACTACCCTGAAATCGTGAGTCTTTGCTCTACATACACATCATAAGAATGTGGGCACCGACGCTTGCAGAAATAAAGAAGTAGCACCGCACTTAAGGAACAGATACAGGTTGAAATACAAGTATTACGTCTTAATGCCTGGACCACATAACCTCTGGCTTGTTTACTGCCCTGTGGTTGTTTCATCCTGGAAATATTTGTTCAGGCATGTGCCTGATGAAGCCTTTAACTTGTTACCTGGCCTCCAGGGAGGATGAGAAAGTGCGTCATCGACATTTCAAACTTTCATTTCAGATGGAGTCACGGTAGATTTTTTTTTCAAACTTAATTTTGAGAAAAGGAAATGAATTCTCTGTCAGTGGACTTGTGTTCATTGGTTGTCTTGAGTCACTTGCATGAGTAAAAGATGAAAAACTCTTTCAATTAAAAACAGGGCATGTACTCATCATAAGAAGACCGAAGACCCACGTAAGCGCGTGACTATTGCAAACTTTTAGCGAGCTGCCACTAATTTACTGTTAACTGAGGTTTTGGCTCCTTTCAGTTAAATGAGTAGAAAGAAAAAGAAGTCCTAGAAACAAGGTTTAAAAGCAGTGAGGGTTTTTACTTTTATGGGATTGTTTCTTTATCACTTTATTTTTATTGTATTGTTTTTTGTGTTTGCATTTTTAAGTGTAACGTCATGGCAAAAAACGGGCCCTAATCTGTGCAGCATGATCCCACCAAGCTAATATATTCTTAAAAGCAATCAGTCTTTGACATTTAAGTGGAAACAAAAACCTACAACAAAAATACACTCTGAAACTCTCTGAGTGCAACACAGGTACAAATTGCACTTGATAAAAGACTTTCCAGGAGTTTTGAAATGGATCTTGTTGAAAGAATGGACAGCTTTTGATTTGTCTGCAAATTAGCATGAGAAAAATATCCCAAATGCAAAATCACCGGTCACTTCACAGTGCCAATACAGACACGGGAAGAGAGAGGGAATGGAAGAAATGAAAAAAGGGAGAGAAATCAAAAACCGCAAAGCCATTTTCACACATGCACTGCAGCCATGAACTTTTCTCGTAATTACCTGAAGGAGCTGTACGTGAGAATGCAAATGTACAAATCAGTCAGACCTGGCGTTGAAAAGACTTTATTCTGCCAGCTCGTAAGTACAAAGACGCTGTAAAGTCTGATTGAGTCCTGTTGTAATTTGCCAGGAGAATTCACAGTGAGCGAGTGCGTTCTGCCTCCTGCGCGCTCTGCCCAGGCGTCACCTACCCCCAAACCCAAGCAGTATTTTTCCAGTAGTGAGAACAAATCTGACTCAGACGACATCCTGTTTGTGCTACACTGTGAAAAAGGGCAACTTTGGACAGCGTCTCATTCTTCTGACATTGTTCTGGGTTCGTATGTGAAAACGGCTTAAGATTACTGTGTAATAAGTGTCAGAGCCCGTGAAACCTGCAGCAAATAAACTGCAGACTGAGAGACAGGAAAAGAGAGAGGGAGAGAGAGAAGAGAAAAGGTTAATTGTATCCAAGAATACTTACGACTGTTTGCATTTTCCATCATTTGCCAGGTCCCACCTTAAGGTTCCTTGACCTTTTGTTTGCTGCCTAATGAAACTAATGTAATAAATCACACCGTGACTTACCTCCTCCTTCCATCCTACTCCTGCTTGTGTATTTCCCATTGCTGGAACTCCATATGCTGTCTCTCCCTTGCTCTTTAGTTCTTCTTCTTCTCTCCATTTCTCTGCTGGTGTGTGTGCCTCCCCCTTCTTGCAGACTCTGGGCCTGCATTAATAACAGTGACACTCCAAACGGGGGAGATAAAGGGAAATGAAGATGGGAACCAGAGTCTCTCAAAACGTGCACTTCATCTTATAGTGGACAGTCTCTGAAATGTGGGCAGGGGGGATGCCAATGACTAGGGAGGAAAGAAGAGAGGGAGGTGTTGGAGGAGATGGAGAGATTTAGAGATGGTGGGAAATGAAAGGGAAATGGGTGAGGTCAAAATGTTAGGTGGCTTAGCTCGAAGGAATAAGTGAGGAAGGGGGCAAGTTGTGGTAAAGAAGCTGAAAGAATTATTGTGAGAAATGGTAGGCTGAACGGTCTTGATAGCCAGAGCAGTTGGAAAAAGATTGATGGAAGTTGGCAAATTTATAAGGTCACCACTGAGCACAGACACATGCAGAAAAGAAGTAAAAAAACCAAAGCCAAAAAACACATAGCAGAGATATCACACACACACACTCACGACTCTGCTCATACGTTCCAGCCGAGCTGAGTTTTTTAATCAGCAAGGTCTAATTTTTATCTTCATCATCTTTTGGTGACATTAGCCATAGTGACTTCCGTATAATTGGCATCGTCTCCACACTGTCAACAGATGGTGGTAAACATTAATGATGGTGTACCGCTAACAGCCTTAAAATAGACTAGTAGCGCTCCGTTTTTTCACCTTGTAGTGACATGAGTGGCACAGTATGTTGATACCAAGTGTATTTGTAACTTACACAGTCACACTCTGGTACAGTATTAAATTCATAACATCGGAATGTCTTTACATGTTAAACAAAGAGGGTCTAAGTTATATGTTTACATTTTAGGATAGGTTGTTGCCTAGCACCCTGTCCTGTGAAAACCACTTATCATCTGCAGGGTTTCAGGTTTTTATAAAATAAGGACAATTACTGCTCCTTCTTAATTTGTAGAACTTGCTAAACTCTCGTTCATATCTTCCATATGATTGTTTTATTTCTTAATTAACAGTGAAGGGAAATGCATACATCACATACATTGATGTGTTTGTTTCTAATATGTCTGTTCAGTAGGGATGGGTATCGTTTAGGTTTTATCCGATACCGGTGCCAAACCGGTGCTTTTGAAACGGTGCCGGTGCTTAAACGGTTCTCGAACCGGTGCTTAAAGAATGGAGAACACAAAATTGGTCCAAAAACCTCTCATGTTCAGCTGGTTTTTTGTAAAAAGATAACAACGTTAGCCTTTTCTGCAGCTATGGGGCATATATGGTATCACTCTGGGCTGGAAGCAGTGCTTAAACAATGGAAAAAACACAAACTTTGTCCAAAAACCTCTCATGTTTAGCTGTTTTCCACTTTTTCTTTGGTCATTTTAGCCTTTTTGGCCAGGGTGAAGGGAGTATCTGCCATCAAACAAGAAGACAGCCGCATGTAGCTATGATGATGTTTGCTAGTTCACTTTACATGCATTAATGTAATAACGTGGTTAGCCTACTCAACGTAAATTACACACGAACAACATTAAGCTACTCACACAGAGAAGAACGGCTGCTGCTGCATCATCATCCTCATCATTTCTGCTACACTGGCAGGGCTAGGGGCCAGGACTCTCCTCTTCAGGTTTTTGGGGGATGTTGCAAACTCCGGGACCGATAACAGGCACCACACCCGCAGTAGATGTGCTCGGTGTGAGGTCTCGCAGCAAGCTATCAAATACGGCGCATTTCTCGGCTTTTAAAAAAACCGCTATGCGTCGCCAGGTGTTTCATCAGATTCGAGGTGTTACCTCCTTTGCACAGTATCACAGTATCACCTTAAAGCACTTGTTGCAGGCTGCTGAGTTTACATCTTTTGCTGTGAAGTACAGCCAGACTTTTGACCGCTTCGCCTTGGTCATTTTTAATCTGTAGCTCTGCTCTAAAAGAACGTACGTACCTGGACCCGCCTACTATCCTCGGAAACGTAAAATGATTGGCTAGAATCTAAAGTGTATCACAGCTCAGGAAAATAAAGCACCGAAATGTGCGCTGCTTTTCGGTCTGGTTACTACCGTTTATGTCAGATACCGGTACCCATCCCTACTGTTCAGAGTTTGGTGGTTTAATTGTTCCTAAGTAATCATGGTTAAAACAAAAGAGCTCAAATGGAAAAGAAATGCTTACTTTTCTTGTTCTTCACTGCTTTGAATGAATGAAATGCACAGAAGAAGCTTATAAAATGTTACCAAGGATTCTCTGGCATTATGTGGAAGGCATTATTAGCGATTAGACGAACCTCTGGTTCCCCTCAGCTCAATGACGCTTCATGCCACTTGCTCTGTCTTTTCCTGAGGGTCCACAAGCTTCATTCAGTCCCACTATTCTCATTAGAGTCAATTCAGTAAAGCCTAAATCCAGCACCAAAATGAGGCAGACAAAAATCACGTGCAGCAAGTGAACATAGCGGGATATTTAGAAGCAGTTACTGGAGATAAAAAAAAAAAAAAAAATGTATTCAGCGGGTGTCAGATTGTCAAATCAGCTCTGTTCAGTATTTGCTGCATGTGTAAAAGCAGCTGTTTTCCAGTGTGCTCACGCTCACTTTTAAAGGTCATAATATGACAGTGTTTTGTTTACAGTTTTATTCAGCTGACCCCAAGTGGTCCAAAAAGATGTTGATTCAGAGCTAAAGCACGTTTAATCTTTTTCTTCTTCTTCTGGATGCTCCTATTAGGGATCGCCACAGCGGATCATCTGCCTCCATCTCGCCATCTTCTCTAACACCAAACCCTCTGTAGCTGCCCACTTGGAATTACCACTCGTGACGCAGAGAGCTTCGACTGATGCAACTTTATTCTCTCCTCTTTAAACCACCGACCATATGGCACCGTGAAAACTATAAAGATGCACAAACAAATACCATTAAACATTCAAGTAGAAAGTGCAGAAATGTTCACATTTTACTATAGAAAATTATTTTGATTAACTCAAATAGTGACATTGACATAAATCAATAGTTTTTAAACTATTTATGTTACAGCATTTAATAAAATGAATTAATGACAACCTTTCTGTCTCTTAAATACATAAACAATCATTTGCATCATTAAACCAACCTCTTTCTGCTTCCAAGAGTGCTAATCATGCTGAACCAGCTAGCCAACTTCCTCCATGCACATCTCTTAGCCAGTTCTGAAGCAACGTGTTTGTGTCGTTTCACTGAGAACAGAACAGGAAGTCTGACACAATAAAAGAGGAAGTGCTAAGGTACTCTTCAAAATAAAAGCACAAAGTAAAGTGGCTTTGCCGGCATTTACACCCTCCTTTAACCTTGCTTGGCAGCTCCATGTTCAGCATTCTTCATCCAGTATGTCCACTATTCCTCCTCTGCAGATCTCCAAAGCATCTCAGCCTAACCTTTCTTAACTGAGCTGTCCCTCTGATATACTCATGCCATATCCTGTCCCTTCTGATCATGCCCACTGAAAATTTTAGCATCTGCAAATGTTCAAGATTATTTAATAATTTTAAAACTGATATTTTAAGCTTCGCCGTTTTCGATGATCATTGACCAGTGGGACATTTGGCTTTGCGACTTTGATATTCCTGAAAGCTAAAGGAATAACCTGCTTTCTGCAAATTATAAAGATAGTGAATAAGGGATAATCTAGATTTTAAATGCAACTCAGTATTTTTGTTGCTGTGTCTTCTCTGATTACGTTATCTTTTTAAAATGTTCTTAAAACAAACAAAAAAAGAGAGAAATTTTGTAAGGTAAAATAGCGAGGCAGTTTCCTTCAGTTGTGATCGAAGATCCAGGACTATCTGACAACATCCTTGTCATCAGCAGCATCCTTCTTCCTCTTGTCATCATCACGATAATCACCCTCATCACCTCTCAGTTGCAGCTCAACATGACAGGGTGATTTAAAAAATTGTCCGTTCCTCTCTCTCCGTTCCTTCTCCACGCACAGCCACCAAAGCTCATCCTTAATAAAGTTTCTGGGAGTGTTTTTTTTGTCAAAAAAAGAAGAAAATAGCAGCCGCTTTGTTTTCAGAAGCAGATTGTTTCAAAACTCCACCAGCAATTAACAAGCAGAGAGACACAGGGAGAGCGAGAGGCAAACAGAAAGACAGATTCTCAGTGGCTTTAATTGGAACAACATCTCACTATACAGAAGTGTCGTACCGTTCCCGTCAGCAGCGGCCCCTCTGTTTTCCTTAGTGCCTCCCTGTGCTCCACTTTTTCCCACTTCTTTACTCTCTCTTTGCTCGCCTTCAATTATCACTGTCCAATCAGTAGGCCAATTAAGTATTTTTGTGACTTCCTGCATCGCTCCTCTCAAGCAGATGAACACTCAGCCATCTTCCAATTAGAGGGATATTAATTAGGATTAACGAACACTGGGGTTGCTGACCGTTGACTCATCATCTCACTCAGTGTTTGCGCTGAAACGTTTGGGAGCGTCCTTCTTATGAAATGGAAATACTGACCTTTTGTGAGACACAAAGAGTACAGAAAGTAGGTGGACGGTACACATGTCATCTATTATAACGGTTTGTCAGTTTTTTTTCTCACCACATATTTCACAACAACTGCATTTAGCAAAGTGGCCTTGAGAAGAGATGTAGAAAGATTCTCTCCAAAGTAGTTCCTGCAAAACCCTACCTCTTCCCGTCCCTGCTTTTGTCAGCAGCGTTCCTTTACCAGCAGACGGAGCAGAAGCAATGAGTCAAGGTGCCCATGCATGGCTCTTGTACGCAGCTCCGTGAGCTTTGTTTGAGCTCGAGGATGCTCAATGAGACGCAGAGAGTGTCATTTCTCAGGCCTGTCCCACAGGCTCGCCGAAAGGGTGGAGAGGAGAAAATGGAAGTGTAACAAACAGACTGTTCAATTAGGGGCAGAATGGTGTGAAATTGCCTCCAAATGATAAGCTTCTATTATAGCTGTAGCGGTATACTTGCCTGCAAGGTGAGTATTTTTGTATCTCGGGAAAAAAACATCATCTGTGAATGCATCTTTATGACAAAACAAACATTATAGATATCATACTGTGCAAAATCTGGAAATTTGATAGCAAACATTATTAAGTTAGCATGAAGAGCTCAGTCGTGTTATTGCTGTGGGATTTGTAATGTATGGGTGTACATACTTGCATAATGAAAAACACTGCAGCCTCCAAAATGAGCGTACAGTTGAAATAACTGCTCTTTAAATCAGTAAAGGAAAACAAAAACTGAACTTTTTAACCATCATGAATGGAAAATTTACAGCATTATTTCTGCGTTTGTGTGGAATCGCTTCAGCTTAAACATTGTAAACAGATATTTGCATATGAAAATGTAGAATCTGTGTTATAGCGTGTTAAAATGGCCTTCTACCACTACACCTCACATGACATCAGATCAAAAATATAAGTAAGGCATGCCAAACATAAGTAATGGCTAAGGCCACCAGACTTAATTAGTATTGGTCTCTAACAAAGTTTAAAATCCAGTCAGGATTAATTAACCTTCCCTAACAGAACAAGAAGCACTCCGAGAGTGCAAACATCCACCGAGGCAGATCACACTGTGGGCAGTATTTACTTTTAAGGGAATAGTGTTGTATTTTGTATGTATTTATTTTGCTTTCTTTATTCTTTTAAAACAAACTTTTAAAAACTTTTGTGCAGCAACAACACGTGCAAAGTGCAGGCTTTTGTTATTTGCCCTGATAGAACCTATTTTAATATAGATGACACAAGTATAGTTATTATATTTTTAATGCAGATGTAGTACATGTTTACTACAAGTTTGTTTCAAAGTTTTGTAACAAATATCAAGTGGAAAATGTTTTTAATCACGAGTAGGGATGGGTACCGGTATCCGGTGCCATGGTGGCACGGGTTCTGACATGAACGGTAGTAACCAGACCGAAAAGCAGCGCACATTTCGGTGCTTTATTTTCCTGAGCTGTGATACACTTTAGATTCTAGCCAATCATTTTACGTTTCCGAGGATAGTAGGCGGGTCCAGGTACGTACGTTCTTTTAGAGCAGAGTTACAGATTAAAAATGACCAAAGCGAAGTGGTCAAAAGTCTGGCTGTACTTCACAGCAAAAGATGCAAACTCAGCAGCCTGCAACAAGTGCTTTAAGCTGATACTGTAATACTGTCAAAGGAGGTAACACCTCAAATCCGATGAAACACCTGGCGACGCATAGCGGTTTTTTTAAAAGCCGAGAATTATTTGTATTCGTATTTGATAGCGTGCTGCGAGACCTCACACCGAGCACATCTACTGCGGGTGTGGTGCCTGTTATCGGTCCCGGAGTTAGCAACATCCCCCAAAAACCCGAAGAGGAGAGTCCTGGCCCCTAGCCCTGCCAGTGTAGCAGAAATGATGAAGGATGATGATGCAGCAGCAGCCGTTCTTCTCTGTGTGAGTAGCTTAATGTTGTTCGTGTGTAATTTACGTTGAGTAGGCTAACCACGTTAATACATTAATGCATGTAAGGTGAACTAGCAAACATCATCATAGCTACATGCGGCTGTCTTCTTGTTTGATGGCAGATACTCCCTTCACTCTGGCCAAAAAGGCTAAAATGACCAAAGAAAAAGTGGAAAACAGTTAAACATGAGAGGTTTTTGGACAAAGTTTGTGTTTTTTCCATTGTTTAAGCACTGCTTCCAGCCAAGAGTGATACCATATATGCCCCATAGCTGCAGAAAAGGCTAACATTGTTATCTTTTTACAAAAAAAAACCCAGCTGAACATGAGAGGTTTTTGGACCAATTTTGTGTTCTCCATTCTTTAAGCACCGGTTTGAGCACCGTTTAAGCACCGGCACCGTTTCAAAAGTACCGGTTTGGTACTGGTATTGAATAAAACCTAAACGATACCCATCCCTAATCACGAGTTTATGTTTGCCTTCAAAAACAAAATTCTAT
The DNA here is from genome assembly GCF_056152115.1 of Neolamprologus brichardi. NCBI lineage: Eukaryota > Metazoa > Chordata > Actinopteri > Cichliformes > Cichlidae > Neolamprologus > Neolamprologus brichardi. Next base: position 30,586,250 of record NC_142108.1, on the reverse strand, counting down.
TCAGAAACACTGTACACGTATTTAAACTGAGTCTATTACTATCACTGTAGAATACGTAACAAAATCACGATAAAAGTAGCCACTTATACTCAGTATGAAAACCTATTGTCATTAAATATAACTCTGTATTATCAGTTTGACATTCAGATAAATTGATTGACCTTTAAGAGTGTCAGTGGTCAAATGTGACATATTTTAAATCTTTATACGACAGTTCATGTCATACTTTGATGTCATATGTATGTCATACTTTGACAGTTCATGCCATTAGATAGATAGATAGATAGATAGATAGATAGACAGATACTTCCACACTACATGAGCTTAAAATGGAAGAGCTAGCAGAAGAGTTTTCAATTATTTAAAGCCAATTAAATAGATAACAGTCCTGTTTATGGCTTTCTCACCCCTCCTGTGCCATACTCGACTTCTCTCTGACATTATGGATGCGCAGGCCTGCAGCCACTCCTTTAAGCTCATACATCACTGGATAAAGGTTAAGGAAAAAAAAATTCTCCTCAGACAATGGGCCCAGGAAAGGGCATGTGTAAGTTATTTTTTCAGAGTTTTCTTTTTTTCATGACAATGAAGAGTGTAAAAATCAAGCATTGGAACTTTGGAGAGGAGCAAAAATGAGACAGGAACAATAACTGTGGAAGAACTTCTACCCTGAGATAAACAGGCTGATTGAAACATGCTGTGAAGATCCAGAGGAGTCTCAGAGATAATTTCTGTGGGCCCTCTTTCCCAAAGTGCTTACAGGAAGGCCAGCAGTCATGTATAAGAGTTTATTGTAGCGAGGGAGGAGAGAAAGAGCAGGGGATAATGGCAAAGTAATAACTCACTGGGTTAGCATTTATAGCGCTACTTAACAGATGATGCTAGTAAAATTTTCAGTAGCAGCAATTAATACCAGCATTCAGCTTTGAAAACAAATGACTTCTTGTTGTCTTTGTGACTCCTCTCTATGTCAAGCTTGTCTTCCTGTGCACCTCTGGACCGCTTCCAGCCCAGCTAATTTTAGATCCTCTCTTTGAACTTCCATGGGGTGAGACTTGTGCAATTCAATTCAATTTTATTTATATAGCGCCAAATCACAACAAAAGTCGCCTCAAGGCGCTTCATAGATACAGAGAAAAACCCAACAATCATATGACCCCCTATGAGCAAGCACTTTGGCGACAGTGGGAAGGAAAAACTCCCTTTTAACAGGAAGAAACCTCTGGCAGAACCAGGCTCAGGGAGGGGCGGGGCCATCTGCTGCAACCGGTTGGGGTGAGAGAAGGAAGACAGGATAAAAGACATGCTGTGGAAGAGAGACAGAGGTTAATAACAGATATGATTCAATGCAGAGAGGTCTGTTAATACATAGTGAGTGAGAAAGGTGACTGGAAAGGAAAAACTCAATGCATCATGGGAATCCCCCGGCAGCCTACATCTATTGCAGCATAACTAAGGGAGGATTCAGGGTCTCCTGGTCCAGCCCTAACTATATGCTTTAGCAAAAAGGAAAGTTTGAAGCCTAATCTTAAAAGTAGAGATAGTGCAGAGAGCAAATATCATATTTTTGTGTAAAACTAACTTGACTTTCACATGAAGGACTTTAAAGTGAAGGATCAGATGGTAATGGAGGGAATTTCCAAGCAGCACATCAGACAGGAGGTTTTTTTTGTCATCTGTTGTTGTTGTTTTTAATCATCACAGGGTTGTACAGAATGAATTTTACCCCCATGGTTGGACTATCAACATGGAGTTGACCTAATGCATCTGAGAGAGAACACTGAGATCTGCCTGAACACTGGTGCATCCTGTTTTTGTCCAAACCACCACAATCATTGCTCATCACCAGTGTGCAAGTGCAAACTATTTGGAGATCACTCAAACACATGCTTGCTTGTTGATGTTTACCTGGATAAGTGTGAAACTAGTTTACACATCATCTGATCAATGGGGGCAATGTGACAATATAAATCAGTGTAGTCTGGTGTTTTATCCATCTATCCATCTTCTACCGCTTATACAGTGTGGTTCACAGAGGCAAAGTCTAAGCAGAGAAGCCCTGACCTCCTTCTTCCCAGCCATCTTCTCCTGCTCATCCAGGAGGACACCAAAGTGAAAGCATCTTTCCAGTGTGTCCTTGCTGTGACCTCTTCCTGACAGGAAATACTCAGAATATCCACGAGGCCTCCTAGTCAGATGCCCAAACCGCTTCGACTGGCTCCTTTCGCTATATCCCTAGGGGAGAGCCTACCCACACAGATCTCATTCTTTCAGTCACTACACAGAGTCCATGACCATAGGTGAGGGTTGGGATGTAGACCGACCCTTTTCAGGTGCACTCCACTTGGTCTGTCCAACACGTTCTCACTCCCAAAGCGTCACATTTTAGGCTAGGTGACAAATCGTCAACATATTACGTTTTCGGCTACCCACCACATTCCTAAATGACGACCTTGGAAAAATTAGGAAATATGAGAACCGTATGGACTCAATCTACACATGTTCGCTCTTTTTCTTCAAATCGCTTAGAAACACGCTATTTAACATCATTAAAGTCCTGGTTAAGATCAGGAAAAAGGTTATGGTTGGGGCTAGGGATAAGGTTAGGTTTAGGGCTGGAATACAGGGCTGGAACGTCTATTACCGCGGGAGCGTCATTGCACTGGATTTCGGCCATAACCCGCCACATACCATAACAACGCCAAAGGTCTCCTTTCGCGTTCCTCAGGAACGCCGCGGGACGTGACAAAACGTCGGCATGTTACGCCTCGGGAGTGAGAACGGGCTGGTCTGTCAATACGTGGCAGCTGCCTTTGGAGTCCCATGAGCTAACCAAGCCTAATAGGACTCATTCTCATTCTACAATTTGATGGCTCCCTTCACATCCGGTGTCCACCATCTGGTTCTGGGATTATCACTGCGACAGGCATCAGCTACCTTGCAGCCATAGCTTCGTACAGCTGCCTCAGCAATGTAGGTGTGAACATAGTCCATTAAGACTCAATGTCCCCAACTTCCCTTGGAACTCTACCAAAGCTCTGCTGGAGGTAAGAAATGAAGATCTCATGGACAGGGGCTTGTGTCAGACATTCCCAGCACATCCTCACTATACACTTGAAATGCAATGTTTTAGTTTTAAACATTGAGCTCAAGTACGCTAAAATGAATGGTCCTGCAAAGAAGAGAGGTTCTTTATTCATATTGATAAATTTAGTGTTTCTTTATGAGAAAGGGAGAAAAAAATCATTTTTTTTAAAGTAATTTAACACTTTGTGCTTTTATTAAACCATATTAAACACAAATCGTGATTTATTATCAACATGTCTTTAAATATAATGAGGGTATTGGATTATTTTATCATGTATATAGAGCAGTTTTAGGTGTCTGCAGTGATCTTGTTTCGAGTAAGTAATAAATATTTATTTAGCCTATATTTATTATGTACTTATTATATAATGATTATAATACATTAAACAATATTATGAGTCATATGAACATTTTTCCTGTAATAATGTATTTTAAAAATTACATAAACAGTAAAACAAACAAAGTTGTGCTGCACTTGATCACGCAGATCAGCATCAAATTAAACAACCACAGTGGAGTTGTGCTTAATGCATGTTTACATCAACGTACTCAATCAGCTGTGTGTGGCGCTTGCTTTGTGCGTCTGACCCGAGTCTTATCTACAGATATAATGTGCTTATCCTCAGTTAAAGCACTGTGGGGATTTTGGCTCCACTGCTCACTGATGTCTTCACTTCTAGAGTCTAACATCAGCTGCCAGAACCGAGAAAAGGTATAATTACATTTTTATTGATGACTTTATCAAGCAGAGTAAAGAGGCTGTCTTCCTAACAATGCCATGCAGGTATGGTGTTTAAATCCCTATCCTGCTGAAATCAGCAGACCATACCTTTGGTGTTTTTCCTCAAGCAGATTCTTGACAATGAAAAATGTCTGTATTCCCAAGTTCAGACTGAGGGAGTGAGATGAGCATGTGTGTGTATGTGTATATATACAGTATATGTGTGAGCCAGAAAAATAGACATGCTACAGAGAGAGTATTTCTGCATTTCATAAGAGACTATCACTATGTGTGGAAAAATCTCAAAGCAAGTCGCATGAACTGTATACAGTGGTTTACTTTGTTGTGAAGACCTTGCAAAGCGAATTTGTCCAGTCAGTGAGTTTCCTGCTACTGTTCTCCTTGATGAGTAGAATGAGGTGACTGGATGGGTCCCTGCACAGTGTGTTCATTCCCTTACCAGCTGGCCCTCCAAACCCCACCTGAGATGGATAGAAACACTACACATGCATTGGTACATTTATCTCCATGCATTCATCCACACATGGCAACACACATACACAATTTCTGCCATACCAGGCAGGCCTTTAACAGATTGGGAGGAAGGGATAATGCCCCCTTCAGCTACTCTGCAGCCATTCAATTGGGGAAGGAACCATAAGATTTATGGCTGACAGACACTTAGTAGGTCCTTTTATGCATTCTTTCACCATCTTTCTCCTTTTCCTCACTCACCATACCTTTTCTTGATCATGCTGACATAAGCTGAAAAATCTCATTGTAGTTCAGGTTGTTCACGTTTCTCACTGCTCTGTCATGTTGTCCTGATTAAACTCCCCTGATGAGAAACTTGTGACCTCCACAAAAGCTAACGTAGCAAGAGGCAAGGTGCATATAGGAAATGCTTTTAGTTAATGCAAGTCTTTACTAAGCAGGACAAATAAGCTGAGGCTATGCTTATTCGCTGTGTATTTTGTTTTATGCATTTAATAACAGGCCAGTATATTAAAGGCCACCTTTAGTTATAAACTGTATCATAGGTTATCAGATTGTTTAGCAAGACTGAAAATACTAGCAAATGTATTTTCCCAACACTACAATCAGAAAAAAAGTCCAATAGGAGTAGAAAGTTCTATGGGTGATATACTGTGTGTGTGAATGTGTGTGTATTTTATTAAAGCCCTGCAAATGATCCAGCTGGTAGCAGGTCTATAATGTTAGTCAGGACACTGGTAGAGCAGCTTTGCATGGTTCACAGTTCCATAAACCTCCTTGATGCAGCCTTGGAGCTCATTCGCTGCCTGAAACAAGCCTATTTAAGATTCTTCTTTTTATGGTCAACACTGGTGGCTGGTGGTGAAAAGATTTTGGCAGATTGGGCAGGGGGATTGGGTCACATGGGTCAAAGATTGTAAAAATATTTAAAAACACAATATCTATATACATGTTATACACTACACACAACTTTTTCAACAATGAAACAATGGAATCCACCAAACCACAGAATAGAATAATAGAATAGAATAGAATAATCCTTTAATTGTCCCACAAGGGGAAATTTGGTAATATCCCTGGATTATCAGAATCTGCACTCTCATCATGGGCACACAAAGCCAACTAAGAACCAACTTCACACCGTCTATGATTCTAGACAAAATGTGCTGGGGGTTTTTTGTCACCTCTTTTTGGTGCTTTCTTCTGCCAATTCGATAGCCTTCATCCAGCTGTTCTACTATGCTAAGCTTTCCAAAAAGGTGTAGCTTCACACTGTTGTCCAAGTGGCTACAGTTTCTGTTGTGTCTTTATTGCAGTTTTCTGTTAAGTGCTTTAACTTCTGTACACCTGTGGTGGTCCACAACATTTCGGTACCAGCAGACACAGAAAGGCATTGCTCACCGCACATCAAGTTAACCAACTCCGCTAGCGTGCTGGAGAAGGTCCGTTTATATGCTCTCCCACAATCCGTGGACTACTGCTGATGTCATTTTAATTCTGAACAGTCAGGTCTTAAAAATGGATGTTTCTGTAAACAAACAACTTAATTAACTTTACTGTTTCAGCAGCACCTGAAGTTGCCATCCTCAATCCAGAGCTAGCTAACAATTCAGTGCCATTTCCAAGTTCCAGTTGAAACTCAACTTCAGACATCGGCCGTCCCTCCTGTAGGCCTATCACCCGCAGGAGGCGCTGAAGGGGTTGGGTGCAATGTGTGCTGGGTAGAGGCCAGGGCAGAGACCCTGGTGGGCTAATCTCCGGCTACTGAGACTAGCGACAGTTCATATGAAGTGTTGGTGCTCATATGCTTTGTTTTATTTTTGCTAAATGTGTGATATGTGCCACTTGGTCTTGTCTGTTCACAGACTATTGTTCCAGAGGTCTTGTCTTTGTTCAGATAGCAGTGCTGTCATGTTCTTTTTAGAAAGAAGAGGCTTCTCATGGCAGCCCAAAAAGTCATACTTTTTCAGGGGTTTTTTCTGTTTGTAGTGTCATAAACTTTTAACATTTAATATGCTAACTGAGTCCTGTAGATTCTAGATGCGGTGGTGGAGTGTGGTTTGTGGCTCAGCTGCAGGAGAGGGGTGGTGTAGTGGGTTGAGGGGGCAGTGCCAGAGGAGGCTAGCTGGCAGTAACAGTCTAATCAGATCTCTCCTATATGTTACACACTAGCACGCTGGCATGGTGAGGAGAGGAGTCTGACTTGGTGACAGAGTGGCTGGAGCTGTCTAGGAAAGAAGCTCAAAAATAATCATCTGCCAAAGTGTGTGCAATAAAGCATCGCTTGTTGGGAAGCAAACGCTGTGTCTGCTGTATCATGTTGGGGTTTCCTGTAGGGTAGGAAGCTTTCCCACTTCTGAATAATCTTTGTTACTGCACAATGAACTTCAAAATTGTTTGGAAATGGCCTTATAACTCTCCTCAGATCGATGCACTACAACATTTGCTTCTCTAAGATCATCCTCCTTGGCTTTATTTTAACACACATAAATGCTCCAGTTCACCAAACTGTAGAAGCCTTTGCTTTCATAGAGGTGCTCTCACATCCTGATTATCAGTTAATCAAGCACACTTGATTATCAGCACCTGGCTGCTACTTATACCCTTAATTCCCATAGAAGCACAGGGGTGTACTGTGCTGGATATGTGAAGTCTAAGAATTGAAAGAGGATGCCGTACTGACTTGTATGTGAAAATGTATAATATTGTGGCGTGTTGGGGGTAGCAGCTAGTGTAGCATCCCCGGTTGAAAAGATGGTCTCTCAAACTGATGGTTCACAATCCTTTTATTAAACAGCCGTGTATGTGAACACACCGTAAGAGCTACAACATACAGAATAAAAGACTATTAGTAAATCAAACAGTGTGTTACCTTTAACCTTTTGACTTATTCATTAATCACAAATTAATTCTCTTTACCTTACATAACAAATAACACCAAAACTTGTAAATTATTACATATAACAGGGAAATCATTGCATCGCTGCCTAAACATGACGAGGTACGTTAGCACCCTCTAGTGGGTGAAAACTTAGGCTTTATGCTTAGTAGCGGTCAGCAGCTATATGCTCCGTAAAACAACAAAATACATATCTACAGGACAAACTTTGTTACAAACCTTGTTCCCTCATCAACCAGGTGCTAAGAAACTGCTTTCAACTCAGTGTTGCACCTTAATAGCCGTTCTTTTTCCCATTCCCGTCCATTAACCATAGAGCACACCTTCTCTCTGTGCATTAAAACTCGCGCTTCTGCTATATGGTTTACGCCACTTAATTTACGGCACCTTGTCGCTCCGTGACTTTCAAAATAAAAGCATCCGTTCCAACAATATAATAGTCACTCATAACTTTTACAAAACACTTTACAAAATATTAATGAGGTCATTTACACTCCCACCAAATCATTAAGAGCTTAACTGGGAATTAACTGAAGCAATAATGATTTCCTAATGAAGAAATAACCCGTAACCATTAAACTGTATGATAACACATAGTTCCATTGACAAGAGGGAGCCTTAAACCTTAGAATGTAGTTAAACAGTCTCTAATAGCAAAACCAGTTTCTGCACTGGGCGTTCCACTATAGAACGTTTACTAGAACATTGTCCCTTCTCAGTCTTCCTTTCTCCGAAGCAAATCCTTACTTTTCTTACAAGTCCGTCTTTGTCAGTTACTGTGTCCATTACACGTGCTAATCTCCATTCATTGCGGGGTAGATCGTCCATCTTCTCCATGACAACATCTCCAACTTTCAAGTTTCTCCTTGGAGTGTGCCATTTCTGTCTTGTTGCGATGTTGGATAGATACTCCCTTTTCCAACGTGACCAAAACTGTTCTGATAGGTACTGCACCTGCCGCCACCTTTTACGTGCGTAAATATCCTCTTTGATGAATGTGCCTGGAGGGGGCAGGGATATCTTTGGCTTCATAGTAAGCAGGTGATTTGGCGTCAAGGGCTCTGGGCTGCTTGGGTCACTTAGGTTGTCCACCGTTAGAGGCCTGCTGTTGACAATCGCCATTGCCTCATAAAAGAATGTCCTTAACGATGCGTCATCCATTCTGCCAGATGAAAGTGAAACTGTGGAGCGCAGAATGTTTCGAACTGTCCTGATTTGTCTTTCCCATACACCTCCTGTATGGCTTGAATGAGGAGTGTGCATTTTGAAGTCACACTGCTTCTCTGCAAGAAATGTGGTAATGCGGTTGGAGTCCACTTGTTTTAAAGCTTCTTGTAGCTCATTTTTAGCTCCGACAAAGTTGCTTCCTTGATCGCATCTAATCTCACTGACTGCTCCTCTTATGGCTATAAAACAGCGGAGCGCATTGATAAAGGCGTCTGTAGTCATGTTGTCCAACATTTCTATGTGCACTGCTCTGCAGCAAAGGCATGTAAAAAGAAGTCCATAACGCTTGTGCTCTTTGCGAGCTTGTTTGGTTAGAAAAGGACCAAAACAGTCCATTCCACAGAATGTAAATGGTGGAGATGGCTCTAAGCGCTGCTTTGGGAGATCAGACATCTTTTGCTCCTCTGTGCCTCTTCTGAGTTTGCGACACTTCACACATTGGTGTATAAAATTTGCCACGGCCTTGTTGATGCCTGGAATCCAAAATCCATTCACTCTGACCTCATTGATTGTAAACCCTTTCCCTTGGTGCTGCACCTTACTGTGGAAATGATCTATTATTAGTTGAGTGACATGGTGACCTTTTGGAACTATCACTGGGTGTTTCAGTATGGAGGAGAATGAAGCATCTTTAAGTCTTCCTCCCACCTTAAGGAGTCCATCAGTATCAAGAAAAGTGTCCATTTGAAACAGTTTACTTTTGTGTGGAAGTGGTTTCCCGTTCCTTAGCAACCTTATCTCCTCTGCATATTCACTTGCTTGTGTGTCCTTTAGAATAACACATCGTGCATTTTGTCTTTCTTGTACTGTACTGTGGCCTGTTGTTTTGTCTCCCTTGGCACAGCGAATGAGTCGAGCTATGGCTTGGGTGGCCTTGTACCATGAGGAAAACTTTGTTAACTTGTCTGATAAACCTTTTTTCTCTGTTTTGAGCGTGTTCAGTGCCTGTACCTTCTTAACCTCTGGGTCTCCAAGTGGTATGTTCATGTCGATGTCTGCAGGTGGAGGTATTTCCTTTTCCCATAGAAACTGTGGCCCTTTGAACCAGTCGGATATGATGAGTTCTCTTGCACCTGAACCTCTAGAGGCAATGTCTGCAGGATTTTCCTCAGAAGGGACATATCTCCACTGCTGGGGAGAGCTGTTGAGCCTTATTCTCTGAACTCTATTGGAGACAAATGTGTGAAAACGTCTTACATCATTATTAATGTAGCCTAAAACTACCTTAGAGTCCGTCCAGAAATACTCCTCTATCTGTGTCAATCCAAGCTCATCTTTTAACATGTTACTTACAGTAATGGAGACAACAGCAGCGGTCAGTTCGAGTCTTGGTATTGTTGTTACCTTGATGGGAGCAACTCTGGTCTTTGCTGTGACTAAAGCACAATGCACTTTATCATCTTTGTTTACATGTCTTAAGTACGAACACTGACCATAGCCGTATGAACTTGCATCAGAAAAGTGATGCAACTCTGTTTTTACAATCGGGCCAAAGTCTTTAGGGACATAACAGCGTGGTATTACGATTTTCTCCAAGTTCTTCAAGTCACTGTTCCAGTTATCCCACATTGGCCTTAATTCACTTGGAAGGGGATCATCCCAGCCTGTGCCTTGTTTGCATGTCTCTTGAAGCACTCTTTTGCCTGTTAGTACAAAAGGAGAGATGAATCCTAATGGGTCGTAAAGGGATGCAACCATAGAGAGGATGCCACGCCTTGTAGCAGGTTGTACATTGGGGCGAAAACGAAACCTGAGTGTGTCTGAGCCAATGTGCCAGTGAATGCCTAGTGCTCTTTCAAGTTTAGAGTCATTAAACGCCAGGTCACATGCTTGCTGTGGGGAGGCACGTTCAGATGCTGGAATGCTTTCTAACACAGTTTTGTCATTACTTACAAACTTGTGTAGTCTGAGGCCACCTGACGCACAGAGTGTCTGAGCCTCCTGAGCGAGCTGTATTGCTTCTTTGACACTTGGAGTGCTCGTCACACCATCGTCCACGTAGAAATCCTTCATTATAAATTGAGATGCAAGAGGAAACTGTGTCTCATTTTCTTTAGCAAGATGCTTTAATCCATAATTTGCACACCCTGGCGAGGACGTAGCACCGAAAATGTGAACCTTCATCCGAAACTCTTGGGGCTCAGTGTTCATTGCGCCATTTTTCCACCATAAAAATCTTAAATAATCTCTGTCTGCTTCATACACGTGAAATTGGTGGAACATTTTTTCAATGTCACATAATAATGCAACTTGATGCCTTCTAAACCTGATGAGAACACCATTAAGGCTATTCAGCAAATCTGGGCCTGACAGCAAATGATCATTAAGACTGGTACCTCTGTATTTTGCGGAGGCGTCAAACACTACTCTGAGTTTGTCTGGTTTTTGGGGGTGATATATCCCGTGGTGAGGAATATACCATCTTTCTCCTTCTTTAGCTTCATTCTGCACTTCCTCTGCATCACCCCTTTCCAATATTTCACTCATAAACTTTATATACTGTTCCTTGTACCTTTGGTCCTTTGACAGTTTGGTTTTGAGGCTTTGAAGTCGCACAGTGGCCATTTGCTTATTGTCTGGTAGGAGGGGTCTCTCCTTAAATGGAAGTGGCATTTCATAATGTCCTTCAGTGTTTTTGTAAATGCCTTCCTTTAACATGTTGAGAAAGAAAATGTCATCTTGAGACACTGACTTGTTATCCTTGTCGTTATCCTTAAAGTCAGACTCAAGGACCTTGATTACATCAGCTGGAGTCACTAGGGGAAGCTCTTTAACTGCAACTCTGTGACACACAGTAGACATGCTAGAAGAGTCACCATAAGATGATGTCGGACCTACAATACTCCAGCCCAATGCTGTGCGAACTGCATAGGGTTCGTTCTCACCTCCTAAGATTACCTGCTTTGGAGCTAATGCCTTAGAGCAACTGTAGCCGATTAAGAGGCCGACTTCACATTCTAGCTGTGGAGGAATCTCGTTCCTTATTTCCTTGAGATGATTCCACCGCCTTGCCGTTTCACAGGTAGGAATGTGAGAGCGGTTAACTGGTATACATTCTTTAGTGTAAGCAGGAGGGAGTTCAATCATTTCTGAGGAGTTATAGCCTCTTACCTTGAGACCTGAGATGCGTTCGCTTGGCACAACAACATCCTTACCAAGCAGTGTAGTGAGCTTCAACCTTATTGGGGTAGCCTTAGCTTGGAGGTTATTAGACACATCTTGGTCAATGAACACGGTGTCACTTTGCGTGTCTAGGAGGGCATAAACAAGCCTTTCTGTACCTGGATGTTGCTCTGAAGAAACCCATACTGGTACAATCATGGAGGTGCTCACGCACTGTTCACTGGCTTCTGCAGTCAGAGACAGGGTAGTTGCAGCCTGTTCTGTGCTGATCTGAGTTTGTGGCTGGTTTGAGGCTGATTTATCATTGTTATAGTTGAAGTCATGCAGACAGGTAGGATGTTTTTTCTTACACACTTCACATACAAGTCTGTAATTACAGTTCTTTGCGCTGTGTCCGGGTTTGAGACAACCATAACAGAGTTTTTTCTCCTTTATATATTTCCTTCGTTCTTCAAGCAATGTTCCGTTGAACTGTGGGCAACTGTGAAGTTTATGTCCGTTGTTTTGACAGAACATGCATGGGGCCTTAACATTTGGACCTTTATTTTCAGTCTCAGTTATCGCCTGGGTGTGGAGAACACTAGAAGTGGGCCTTTTGTCCTTTTGGCAGCCCTTACCAGTGTCTGTGGTGAAGTTTGCAGAGTGGAGAGCCTGAAATGATGTAATTGGGTTGCACATGATCTCTGCTTCAGAAGACATGAACTTGGCAAAGTCCTTTAAACCTGGAAACTTCCCACTTTCTTTCATGAACTGAGTGGCCTGACGATTCCACCTTGCAGCTGCCCAGTTTGGTAACTTTTGAACGAGTTTTTGGTTCTCCTCGCAATCGTTGAGAATGCTTAAGCCTTCAATGTGGGGCATGGCCTCGTGACATGTTTGAATGAAATCAGCAAATGCCCTGAATCCTGTGCAGTCATTTGTTTGGATCTTTGGCCATTTTGCCAGTCTTTCTCTGAAAGCTCTCTGTACCACAAATGGATGTCCATACCTGTGGTTGAGACGCTCCCATGCATCTCTGTATGCTTCACTGTCGTTTCTATAGAAGATGCCATCAAGCGTTTGTCGAGCTGGGCCTCCTATGTATTTCTTTAAGTAGTGCAGTTTGTCAGCAGGTGAGATGTTCCTTTTATCAATGAGAGCAGTAAAGGAAGCTTTCCACTCAATGAATTGTATTGGGTCACCTGTGAACGTGGAGGGCTCTGGCACTGGCAGTCTGTTCAATGCAACACTATCCTGTACTGCTTGTGCTAAGTAGAGGACATCTGTTTGTGGAATTGAGGTAGACACTACATTGTTGTCAGGGACTTTACTGAGATTAGAAACTGTGGGGGCTTTCTGAGCAGTGTTTCTATAGTCAACATCAGAGGCACTGATTTCACTCTTTATCTCAGTGTCATAGGTCCTTAGTCTAGCTCGTGCAGCCTTTAACTCCTTTTCAGCCTTCAGTTTCTCTAGCTCACGCCTTTGAGATTCGAGCTCCTTTCTTTGCCTTTCTTCTAAAAGCTGAATCTTTTCCTTTTGTTTTTCCTCCTCTAATAACACCTCATACTCTGCTTCTTTGGCTGCTAACTCTGCTGCAGCCTCTGCTCTCTTAACAGCTACTACTGACATTGCAGAGTATGACTTACTGGCAGAAGAGTTTTTACTTGAGTGCGTGACTGAGGAACTGTAAATGGACTGAGCATAGTCTGGCTCAAGAAGCTCACGGAGACGTATCTTTACCTTGTCCCTATCATAGTCATCTATGCCTGAGAGTCTTTCATGAGCAATCTTGATAATGTCTCTGGTGACTGCTTCACATGCGTCTATGAGTCGCCTTGTGCCACTCGAAGGAGTAATGTTTTCTCTAATTTCCATATACAACTTTATGACAGTCTCTTTTTCATTCTCTAAGATGTCCATGAGTGAAGCAATTTGATTGTCTGTTAAGTCTCCTTTTAATTGCTCTCGTGTTTTACGTACTTGTTTTTTCCATTCATCATAAACTTTGAGAAGCCGTTTTTCTTTCTTGTGGGCCTCCTCCTCCTGATATGCTTGCATTTTTTCAGTAGGCCTCCTTCGACGAACAGAGTGCGGAGGCTCCTCTTCCTCATTGGCCTTGGGATCCTCCACAAACTCTGTCTCTTCTTCAGATGCTTCCATGCTGAGGACGGGGCAATTTAGTTGACCATCAGATCCCAGAAGACCTTGTGTGGAGCTGTGGAACTGGGACCTCGATGCTGAGCGTGGGATGAAGCTCTTCTCAGCTGGGGTCAAGCTCTTACTGTAGCATCCCCGGTTGAAAAGATGGTCTCTCAAACTGATGGTTCACAATCCTTTTATTAAACAGCCGTGTATGTGAACACACCGTAAGAGCTACAACATACAGAATAAAAGACTATTAGTAAATCAAACAGTGTGTTACCTTTAACCTTTTGACTTATTCATTAATCACAAATTAATTCTCTTTACCTTACATAACAAATAACACCAAAACTTGTAAATTATTACATATAACAGGGAAATCATTGCATCGCTGCCTAAACATGACGAGGTACGTTAGCACCCTCTAGTGGGTGAAAACTTAGGCTTTATGCTTAGTAGCGGTCAGCAGCTATATGCTCCGTAAAACAACAAAATACATATCTACAGGACAAACTTTGTTACAAACCTTGTTCCCTCATCAACCAGGTGCTAAGAAACTGCTTTCAACTCAGTGTTGCACCTTAATAGCCGTTCTTTTTCCCATTCCCGTCCATTAACCATAGAGCACACCTTCTCTCTGTGCATTAAAACTCGCGCTTCTGCTATATGGTTTACGCCACTTAATTTACGGCACCTTGTCGCTCCGTGACTTTCAAAATAAAAGCATCCGTTCCAACAATATAATAGTCACTCATAACTTTTACAAAACACTTTACAAAATATTAATGAGGTCATTTACAGCTAGTTCTCTCCCATCATGCCTTGGGACATGTGCTGCTGTTTAGATGTTCTTGTTTTATTGTTTATGGTTACGTTACTTTTAACTGTTATCTTCAATGTTGTGTTTATACTACGGTACAAAGTCACTGACTAAAGAGCTTCCCCCTACCATCTTGGAGTTGAACAGCAAGCTCCAACTTTCTGTAGAGCTTCTTTGCTAAGATTCCTCTGCATGCCACAATATAAACAACCAAAACTAGAACACTGTAGTAATCAGTCAACTTTAAAGATAAGTATGTTACTGTGCAGTTCAGGGTAAAATGCAATTTCACAAAACAAACTTTACTGAAAATCTGCCTTTGCATAAATGATGCATGATGCAAAATTGGATTTTGTGCCTAATTCTAAACCTTAACAAACCTACACAGTGAGAGAAAGCAAAATGTTTTAAATGTGGTGCACTCAGACAAAAACTACAAGGGTTCATTGGGTACATATGAGTCGTGCACAACTGGGTATTCAATAATTGTGCTTCATTTTCAGTCCACTTCGCCACATGCATCACCAAGGTGACATTTTGCAGCAGATTTCAAGCAATACGCTCGTTTACTTAATCAATAGGTACAGAAATTGCCTATAGATTGTAGAGGCCAAGTAATCCAGGTGGTAACACAAGAGACTACTTGAAGTGACAGAGCAAGTCAGGGGTTCAGAGCAGTTACACTGAGCAGCTAATCACGGACATTGTGGTGGGGCAGTCATAAATGTAACTCTCTGACGTCTGATTACCAGCTGGACGACAAGGTTGGAATCTCAAGGGCAGTAAAATGAGACAGAAGAATGATGATAATGATAAAAGCCATAAATTGGAATATTTGGCTTTGGCTTCGGTATAGTATAGAACGAGATGGAAGAATAGAGCATTAGAGGTCCAGTCTCCCTGGAGCTGCAGAGATGACTGTCCACTTCTGTCTATGAGTGTCTGCTGTTTTATATTCACCTCCCAGAACCTTTCCTCTACTTTGACTCCTGGGTTTTAATTATGCCTTAGGCACTACTAGGCAGACTCTGTGAGTGTAAATTCATAAATACATGACAACAGGCAGAAAAAACATACAGACAGGTGGCCAGCCAAAAAGGTGCACAAAAATTCATGTGCCACACACACACTCACTTGCATAAACCCAAAAAGATGCATCACTGGAGCTGTAAAGAATGGCACATTAACAAAAGTCATTTGAATGTAACCCAGAAACAGAATTAGTTAAAGTCCCGTGTTGCTTAGTTGTTGTCTGGACTCCACTACTTCTGAATATAAAACATCAGGGCCACTGTCTGTGTTGCTGTAAGCCTTTCTTATTCTAAGTTTAGCAGCATATGTATGTGAAGAGCACTGTATGTCTAGCCAGACCATTAATCAGAGACAGAGATCAGAATGTGATTTGATGGGCATTGTATGGGGAACACAGATCTAACACAGGCATGCAGTGTCATTCAGTGCATTTTAGATAGCAGGTATTGTGCCAGCACAACTCTCACTGACAAGCAGAGGGGAGAATGCTCGAAGACTACATTATAACCCCCGATCAGACACCGCCAGAGTTTGTAACACCTTCAGACTCCATCATTACCTATTCAGAGCCTATTCCACAAGACATGTCATGGGACTCATTACTCCATTGCTTTGTGAGGCTGCAGACAGTCGCGTAGCTGTGCGGTGGGTAAGAGAGAGAACGCGTACGCTGACCCAGGGCACAGGTGCTGACATGGAGTGTCTATCAACATGCACACACACAGACCACGGGGTTTGACTGCACTACGGGAGGTTTAGAGGCAAAACAATGGTGTGGACAGTCCACCAACTGTTCGGGGCCCTACTGGGGTCCACGCAAGCTGCATATATGTGCAGGTAATGTAGTGCTATATGGGAGTATCACTGCTGAGAGAATACGCCAGGTCTTCTCTCTCTAATGCGTGAGATTTCGAGTATTAAATCATACTGCAATACGTGCCCATATGCAAATTTGATAAGTGCCTGTAATCATTTCTTCTCTTCATGCTTGCTTCAAAAAGATTTCTTCAAACACATTTCCACTAAATGACGGTCAAAAAATCCCCACTCTTTTTAAAGCTGAGGCTCAGTCAGTCAGAATTAGTCAAACCTCATCTTACCAAGTTTGTCCCTGTTAGTTTTTTTAGGTAGTATCATAAGAGACCACATATGATAATGGACACTTATCTTTGCACCTCCTCGACCAAAGCATGCGGTTAGTTCAGTATAAATTATAACAACTTATTATAACAACAATAGATCTGAGTTAAAATTCAAAATCACATTGTGTATCTGTGATATATAATAATGTCATATGACTCCACCCATAAATTCAACAACCACACCTGAGTTTAATTTGCACCTCTGCCTGGTTTCCTGTGCTCCTGCTATTTTTAGTTTGCTCTGTGGAGTCTCGTTCTCTCACTTTGCACTTTGTGATGGAGCTCCTCCACTGTTTCAGAGCAGTGAGCCTTTAACTTCAGTTTTATGGAGGAGTTGAAGATGATGAAGTGACAGGACACAGATCTAAAGGTAAATTAAGAAATTTTTGGAATAGTCAGAAATTTTACATTTTTGATGCAACGTGGTGATGTTATAGCAGAACATTGAAAGTCTGATCCTGGACAATGAAATCTCTGTGAGTTTTAATAAAAAAATATACTGATGCTTATCTGGCATCTTTTGAGCTGGAAACAATGGAATCTTTTACTGAAAACATCTGTTTGGTCCCTGGGGCCAAGCCAAAAATAAGACCTCTGAGGAGTGTTATAAGAATTCAATTCAATTCCATTTAATTTATATAGTTCGAGAGAACAATACAATCAATAATGCAAGACTTGCCTCAAGGCACTTTTATATTGTAAAGACCCTAAAATAATAGAGAGAAAGCCCAAGCTATGAGAAAGCGCTATGTGACAGTAGCGTCAGGGAGAGGCAGCGGACTTTTGCACTTGATTTCACAGCAGCTGCAGCCAGCAACCTCCAGGAACCACTTGCAACCAGTTTTCCATCATGATTGGTGATTGCTAGCTGGTCATGCGCTGTTCTTTAGTCCTTTGTGTTTGACACATCTGACCTGGCTTGGGAAGTTGAATATCCGTTCATGAAATTTATAGTAGTTTGCTAGTAGGGAGTTTGCATGTTCTCCCCGTGTTTGTGTGGGTTCCCTCCGGGTACTCCGGCTTCCTCCCACCGTCCAAAGACATGCAGCTTGTGGGGATAGGTTAATTGGAAAATCCAAATTGCCACTAGGATTGAATGTGAGTGCGAATGGTTGTCTGTCTCTGTCTGTTGGCCCTGCGACAGACTGGCGACCTGTCCAGGGTGTACCCTGCCTCTCGCCCTATGACAGCTGGGATAGGCTCCAGCGCCCCCCGCGACCCTGAAAAGGATAAGCGGAAGCGAATGGATGGATGGATGGAAATTTATAGTAATAATGGTAACACAAAGAGGCAATTTTCTACACAAATGGGCATGAGAATAGGATATTCACAGTGAACAAAAACTGCGACCATGTTGTTTACACGTGTTTTCATGCACATGTGTTTGTGAATCTGTTTGTGTCTGTCCTTTTTTTCCCCCCATGTAACAAACAGTGTGTGACATCCTGTGTGCAAAGTAAAAAGAATAACAACTGCAGCATGTCAGTGAGGTGTCAGACGATGAATGAAAACGTTCTCTTTATCTTACACCCTCCGTCTCACTGCTGTGCTCCTCTCCTGCTCCTTTTCTCTGCTTTCCTCCTGCAAATTTCTCAAGACCTGAGGCACTAGTTCAATTAATATCAAACGCGTCTGTCATGGACCTCAGTTGGAAGAATTAACCAGATATTAACAATAAAGATGTAAAAGAACAGCAGGGCTGGATGGAAGTGCAAAAAACAAAACAAAAAATGAACAGGGATTGGTTAAACACACATTGGCATGCATATTGTTATACAACACACAAATACACACAGTCACTGCCAAATACTGAACACGCACACACTCACGCAGCCCTGTTATATGGTCCAGAAAGAGCAGGATAATGGAAAAGCCTGGGGGCGTTTGTGGATTGTGTCTTCTCCCTAGCTACAACTCTCCACTGTCCGCTGCCTTACAATCCTTCAGGAACCTTCAGCCAAGCTTCAAAACACAGCTCATTACGGCAGTTTTGCAGCAAAAAAAAGGAAATAAGCTCACATTTAGTTTAAATTTATTTAATCTGTCTTGTGTGCAAGAAGTGGCTGCTCAGGCCAGTATCAAAATAATTCTGTGTTTAACCCTTTAAAACCGGTGGGAGCGGGCACGCTCTGTTTTGCGTAACTATTTTTAAATCCTGGTAGCTCTGCAACCATGTAAGCTAGCGCAAAAATTTTTTTTGCATATGAAACCGGAGGAGTTGTACTTACATCTTATGCCATCAGCTTGTCCTCGGTCACAGTTTCCTTCCACATATAGCTGCAAAAACTGCATAAAAAGCACTTGCAGCAACAAAAACATAATATTCCAGAAACACGCTTTGCCGATCCGATCAGCTGTTCGTAACACTTCCTACATCCATCAGCGCGAACTATCGCATGTCCGCCATTACCTGCCCGAAACCGGAAGTGACGTCATTTCGTGGAAATGTAGTTTTTTACCATCAGGGCCTCATGAGCTTATACTGGTGTTTTTAAAAGTTATGTTTGACTTTATGACTTTCTGTGTCGTTTCTGGGATGCTTAGGACTCATATTGCACTGCTGGAAATAGTTTATTTTGATGCATATGCTGCTTTTTTGCAAATTTGCATTATAATATTTATTTTCGTTTTTCCTGCAGTATATAGAAATTGGTGTATTTCAAAAATAAAACTATGAAGACACTCAAAATAAATTTCCTGTGGTGGGAAACTATTTTGTGCAACTTTTTTGTATTTACAGTTTTGAGGGATAAGCCTCTTAAATTTCTCTAACAAGAAATATATGTTAAAAAAACAAAAACGATTTTCAATTTTTTTGTAGTTTATTGCACTTTTTGGCAATTTATGTAATTACTATGCACTTAATGCATACATATTATTAAAATTTAGGCTGTAATGGTTGTATTGATGTATAGCAACTTGAAATCCCCCCAAAAATGGCTCCACAGCATGTAAAAATATAATAAGCTCTGGCGGACTTGGTTCTATGGTAGGTCTTAAAGGGTTAAAATCTGAGCACTCGCGGACGCTTCTGTTATCCTGGGAGGGGATGGGGGATCAGGCTAGCCTCCGTTTAAGCCAGCAGCTATCACAGAATATTTATATT
Source organism: Neolamprologus brichardi (assembly GCF_056152115.1). Taxonomy (NCBI): domain Eukaryota; kingdom Metazoa; phylum Chordata; class Actinopteri; order Cichliformes; family Cichlidae; genus Neolamprologus; species Neolamprologus brichardi. The sequence continues at coordinate 30,566,474 of NC_142108.1, read as the reverse complement.
TCCTGCTTCATGGATTCAATTCCTTTGGTTCTGCATATGACGAGTTCATGATGACATACAATTAGCCAACTTCAATTAGTGCCACCATTAGTGGCTCATTAAACAGGTGTGCTATCCCTACATTAGAGACCACTTGGAGGAGTCACAATATACACAACCAGATTGGCTCCTTGCAGAATGGAGACCCCCACGTTTTTCTGTTTTTCTTTCACCCATTTTCTTTTCTTTTTCTTTTGTTTGTTTGTTTTTTCTAATTAAGAGAGCCACATTAACCTCCTAAGACCCGAACTCTTCCATGGCATGCATGTTTAATTTCTTTTTGATATTTGGGCTGATTGGGACCCGATGAATGTAAAAACAAAGAATCACCAGATTTTTTTAACCTGATTTTTTATCGGTTTTCAGTGTTATTTTGTTATCGTTTTTATCGTTTACTCGGTTTTCCTGGGTCTTTTCACGTGTGTTATGACTACATTTTCTTTTTTCGGTACCGGTACTTGTTTTATTTTGTTGTATTTATCCGCGACACCTTAAAGGCCAGTCCGTGAAAATAATGTCATGCATAAACCGGTCCGTGGCGCAAAAAAGGTTGGGGACCACTGGTCTAGACAACCCAAAATGTGATGTCCACATATGTGGACGCCAGATCCCAGGAGGTTAATAGATAAGCATGAATTCAAGAATCACACTTACATTTTTGGAAAAAAATTCACATAAAAAGATTTTAACAATTCAGCCTGTGACTAAAGGCCATAATTCTCCTGTAAATAAATTGAATTTCAGTGTATTTTGTTTGAAATTGCAATGTAATTTGCAATTAGTATTGATTTTATTTGCAATATTAGATTTACCTACAAATACTTAAAGGTAGGCACACTGGAATAAGAGGTAACAAGTTAAGTTTTCAGAGGAAACAAAGAAATAATTGTAAGTAAATTTAAGTATAGCACAAGTCATTTTAAGTAGTGTGCAAGCTCATCGCGGTTTTTCAGAAAAGCTATTATTTCCACACCTTACATCATAAATATGCTGTACTTTTTGGGCCACAACCCATATGATGTAGAATAATTTAAGTTATTCATACACTACCAGAAGTTACTTAGACATTACTTACAACTATTTACTTCAATTTACATGAAGTGTAATCCTTTATTTGTTTCCTGTAAAAGCCTGACTTACTACTCCCTTTTTCTAGTATGCTCATATTTACAGTAATTATTTTGTAATCTAAGATGCTTGAAAAGAAAGGAGACTGGACTTCTTTAATTTTCTTAAAGACGTTTCACCTTCATCAGAGAAGTGAAATGAAATTCAGGGGAATTACAAAATGTTACCTAACAAATTTACAAGCTTTAACAGCAATTCTTTTCAGAGACCTGCAAAGCAGAACACTTATAACTGCACAGAACTGCAGTTTTATGTTTTTTACAAGTTTTATAAGCCTGTCAATTTTCTGTCTTTTTCAAGCCACATGTATTCTGACCACTTCTCAAAGTTAAGGTGTGATTAAGCTTCTAGGACACTGGATAGTTCAATAATTCTCAAAACCTGCCTTTCTGACCAAAAAGTTTGAAGTTTCAACACTTGGTACACAACAGAGGTACACAGCCCTGTAAGACTCACTAGTGATTATAGTCCAGTCCTACTGTGATAAAACATTAACATGAGGCAAACTGTTTCCATCCAGCTGTTTGAGTTTATTTGATACCTGCAGCATCACAGGAAGCACAGCTACGCTTTTGCGTCTCCAAACGCGAGAGCATGATGCGCATTTATGCAGGTGCCACAACAAGGGTGACTTTGTTAATTATTCAGTTATTCCCAACACACAAACAGAGGACTGATATTGTGAATCACAATCTACTTTTATTCAACTGAGACGAGTGAGGTATCACACACTGAGTCCCAGTTTTACTGTTAAATCATTTGTTACACAGCGGTGGTCCTCAGGGCAGGAGTCCTGAGCTCCAACAACTGTCAGATATTTTTATTTAATTTTTTTCTTAGTAAGTCTAAGCTCGTAGGTCTCGTTTGTCTCAAGTCAAACGTGTTTCTTTTTGATTATTTTCTGTTTGTCTCAATCTAACAATATTTAACGTAGCACAGTTTTGCATGTTTGTGTGAAGGTTTTCAGAAATATTTTCAAAATAAGAACTATGATATTGAGGTTAGTATGTATTATTTGTTCACAGCATAAAATACATGAAGTTTTCCATTTGATAAATGCTTTCATTTTACTCGCATCTTCTTTGGTTAGCAGTACTTTGTTTAAAATGTATTTTTTATGGCCCAGCATGCCGTGTAACATCACAACAAACTGGAAGAAGTATAAATAGCTCCTCCACTTACTTTGACTGCTCTGTGTGCAGTAGAAGCTGTAGGAGGAAAAGCGTTTATTTTTAACGCGTAATTTAAATTCAGCACACATGACATTTATAATTCAAAAATGTTTTAAATCCAAGGCTTATATATTGTATAAGCCGGGTGGCTTATACAATATATAAGCCTTGGATTTAAAACATTTTTGTAAATGTCAGATGGGTGAAATAAAGAGATCTAATGTGGTGAATTCAGATTTTATGTGATATTTCAGCAAATTAAGTCACTTTTATGGATAACATTATATGTTCAGCTGCTTTTATAAATTGCATAAATACAATATAATTAATCCATTTTATTTGATCTAATTTAAATATAAATATTTACTTATACAGATAGGAATTTATTTGCTCTTGAAGTAAATAGAAACAAACACAAAGGCACATTTTTATTATATGGAATGAATTTCTGCAGGCATGAAACTGTGGCGTCTGATGTGCACTGTGAGCTGGAAATTTATTTGTATCTCTGCATGTACTTTGTATATGTACGTGGAACAAAACATGCCAGTTTGTCAGAGTGAGCAATAATGTGTTTCTGGCTAATCAGCCAAAATTCAGAGAGGACAGAAACTGTGTTTTTGGGCATATTTTACAAACTGTCATTGTCCTGACAGTTTTACATTACTGGTGTTAGGATTCTGTTTAATGTCAGGCGGAAAAGCAGAGCTCGATTAACACTTTTCATTCCCAAACTTGTTAAGTGTTCACCCCTTTGATTTCTGCGAAGCATCCTCATATATCACTTTGACAAACTACCGCAGCTTTACTAGCCAGTGTTGCACTTTGTAAAAAAAAAAAAAAAGGTTTTGTGGCAAATTTTCAGTTTTTCAACTACCACACATTTGTTTTCCAGAACAATTAACTTTCATCAGTTTAAAAGTAAAGAAATTATAAAAGATGTAAATCTCCCTCCTTACAGTTCTCTGATGGAGTATCACTCTCATTGGTAAGTGTACCATTTCTAAAATGTTTATGTGTATTTCTTTCTTTTCTGCCTCTTTCTTCAATTCATCAATTTGTATGCAGTTAGGTCAATTTGTTGAACAAAGACACCATTTTTGTAATTTTGTACACTACAGTGGAGTTGAAATCAAACAATCAAGAAGTAACTGAAGTGCAGATTTTCAGCTTTAATTCAGGAGCTTTAACATGATATTTTCTCCTCGGTAGTTACAGTCAGTTTTAATTCCATTTTAAGAGGCTGAAAAGTAAATGGACAGACAGACATCATTTTAAAAATAAGCATCGTTTTTAACAAGGATGGGAAGCCTCTGCTATTAATGACTGTCTCAAGTCTAGAACCCATGGATGTCTCCAAAATGCTGTGTTTCCTCCCTTGAGATGCTCTCTTAGGTTTTTACTGCAGCCACCTGCAGTGGCTGCTTATTTATGGGTCTTTCTGCATTTTGGTTTTGTATTTAGTAACTGCAAAGTATGCATTGTAGACATCCCATTTCTTTGACTTTTCTTGGGTTTCTTTCACTGCAACCTTTGGGTAATTACACTCCATTTGCAACATAAAACATTGTTCAACAAGTATTGTTCAAACAAATAGCCCTGTACACTCCTGAGTCAACTTCTACAAGCAGTCACATCATCAAATAAACACCCAGTTTCACTGGCAGCCACACACACATGCCATAACATTGCACATATGATGTGGTAAAGTCTGTCCTTCCTGTTGTTGAGTGTAACCAGTGGTTTGCACCTTGTTGTGAACAATCTGTATTTCCCTTCATGAAGGTGTCTCTTGTTTATAAACTCAGACAGTAATACACCTGCTACCTCGAGAGTGTCACCTCACTTGGTTAGATGTTGTTAATGGAAACAATTCTGTCATCATGGACTTTAGTCGTCTTCTGTCTTCGTCTTCTTCTTCTATCAGGCCTTTTTATGTTGCTGAGCTGGCCAGGCCATTCAGTCTTTTAAAAAATTTACCAGGTTCTTAATTTGTCCACTCATAAAAGTTATGCTGTTTTTCTTTTGTTCAGCCTGATAACAGCCTCCCTTGCTTGCACTGACACATCTTTGTGCACCATATGTAAAATTACAGTAAAAAGCCGTAAAATACAAATTCAACACTCTGCATCAACTTTATCTATTATGTTTCACTGCTTCACTGGTCATAAATAACCAGGCTTCACCTGGCCTTGAAACTTGTCAGTCAATTGTCCAATTACATTACATCCTCCCAAAATAGGAGATAGTATAAAAAGGTCTGTAATTCCTAAATGGTTCGCAAATATTGTCTAATTTGTCAAATAACATATGGATCTAACTATATTATCCTGTAGAGCTGTATGCCAGACTGTGAGACAGCAGGAGGAGAATTTTACCCTGATCCCTCACACAAAGTGTGAGTAACTTTGCAGCGATTCCAAGGGTGTTTTATCCTGTTTTTGGTACACTCTACTTGGGCACCACCCCTTAACTGACAAAATGCAGTATTCCATGAAGTTGGAACACTTCTAACAGGCTCCAGTTAAATGCTACATGAGAGACAGAGCAGATGTGAACCATATCCACACTGAAATCTTCCAGTGTTTGTGCGTGAAAACGACTTTACTCAATCCCTTAACAATCTTTCTGGCATTTCTTTATCATTCTTCATGCACAAACTGCTATTTTAAGTGCAAATCTTTCAATTCAGGCAAGAAAAGACAACCTAAACTTGCATCTTCCGATAAATATGCAAATAAATTCATATATAAGTAATGAATGTATCTGTAAATCTAAAAAAGCCAAATTGTGTCTGTTGGCTATCCCATCCTTCAATCCGTATGTGTCATTTGTTATGATATAATTAATGTTAAGCTATTAAAACTATTATGTTAATCCAGTCCCATACAGTATATCCTCCCTATATGTCAAGAGAAAGTCTAAAACGTGATAAGTGCCCAATTCTAATTCTTATTTTTGCTATTTAAAACTACAGTACTCATATTAAATAGCTAAAGTAAAAAAGTTGCATTACCCAGTTTACATTTCTGTAGAAGATGGCATCCCTCCTCTTTTGCTGGAGGCTACCGCCTGTTCACATACATCCTCTTCATCATGTCAGTTTGTCCTTTGAACACAGAGATGAAACTAATATTTTCTCATATATCCAGCAGCTGGTGGGGCTGCATAATAGCAGATTAAGTACAACTTATTTTAATCTACGCATCCATACACTTTACATAAAAGATAGGCATAAGCTCTGGGTCTGAAAAGTGAAATCAGTGTTGTCATGCCGAAAAGTTGCATTCTTTCTACTGGCCAGTAGGGGGCATCTCCTCTTGTTGCTAAGCGAAGTAGATTATATAAGAATCTATGTTGAAATTACTTTGACGTTATATTAAATACAAGAGTATTTTAATTCAAACTACCATCCCAGTTATCACAAAAGATATGTATTTTTTGCATTTGCCAAAATGCTCAGATGGAGACTGGTATAATTTCACGACACAATGGGTGGAGGCACAGTGGCTGCTTTCTTATATGTCGTATATGCTCAAATCAAATTTTTGCTCTACAAATTAAAACTTAGACCAGAGAAGCTGCATGCCATAGTTTTTGTTAACAAAGTTGTTGCCTGCGTGGTTCAATTACCTGCTTTATCCTCATTTACAAATACATTATTACTGCCCACTTCTTTCCTTTCTGCTGATACCGGCGCTTACCGAACTTTTTGCTGCATTTCTGCCGGGTTCCCTCATTTCTCACTTCCTGTCATTCTGATAGCTATTTAACATGTCATACTCCGGATCTACTCCCCAGGGAAACCAGGGGAATCCGAATTCTGAGCAAAATGACTGAATAACAGGGAATATGGGAGTTGGAAAGCGATGGTAAAGCAAGTCATGAGAGGGGTGAGACAAACCTGAGTATGGCTGCAGGAATGAGACACAGAAGGTGGACCGTATAATAATTTTGTAAATACAGAGAAAGAGATAGAGTGGAGATGATTGCTGGCACATGATTGTTTTAAAGGGATTGCCTCTTAACAAGCTCCCTGGATGTAAAAGGAACCCATCCCTGGGCTGATGAGAATGCACCGAGGAACTCATTAAAGCCACAGCCCGTCCCTGCTAACCTGCCATCTCCTGCCCTGCCCTACTCCATCCACATTTCAAACTGAAGGACAGGACGTGAGCACTGCACCCCACTTTGGACGGTGCATGCTAATGAATCAGCTCATGCTGCGAGGGAAGGACTGGCTGGATGATTGTTGGCGATGTTTGTGTGTAATTGCTGGCTCGGTATACAGCTATATTATTGATAGTTAGCACAAAATGCTTTGATATTTTGAGCGATCTTTCTCAGGTGGAGCATGATAAATCCGTGTTTGCTGTGATGCGAGGTTTTTACAATAACATGGATGCTGCATTGTCAATAGTGTCTCAAGTGGAAGCTGACAGCTGACTGTAGCCACTGGCTTTCAAAGAGGAACAAAAACAAGATTTTATTCGTAATTGCAGAGAAATTTCTTTTTTCCCTTTCACCTTTTGTGTCTTTGTTTCTCTCTTTGGTCTTTCTGTGTGACGCAGAGTTACAGTTCGTGGTGTAAAAATGCTTCTTTTTTTCTAGTCAAAAGCTTTCTTTCCACTTGTGGCTTGCAAACACATTTAATTGCATGTGCCATATGATGAGGGCTCAAAGCCTTTGTTGTAAACAGTGAAGAGAAAATAACTGGACCATCATTAGCTGCATTTTCTGTTGTAAATGGGCAGTGGGTGTTTTTTCTTTTTCTAACACAACTCATCATGCAACCAAGGGCCCTTTAGACAGAAGTTGTTATCATGTGGACCTTACAGCCAGTAGGCAGTCACGCTGATGATAGTGTGCCCAAGTATTGTAATGTAAATTCGTAACTTTAGTCCCAGAGTGTTCCAAATCCTTATTATCTCTTTAAAACACAATGATGTTTGTACAGCAAATTCGATGTGAGGTTGTGGTCAGTGAGCATTCAAGTTATTGTCAAAATTTGGGCCACTTCTAATTGGAGCATCAAAAAAGGTGTTCAGTCTAAAAGTAACAAAAAAGAACAAAGGCAGTTTTCTTATGTGTTTTTTTTCTTGGCCTATTTTTTTGCACTTGCACCTTTGTGGTAATTTCCTGACATCAAATATCTGTTTTAATGTTATGATTGAGGGCAAAGTGCAGCTGAGGCAATTAGCCATTCTGGGTTAGTATTAAAATCTTCTCAGACCAACTATTATTATGGATTATCATAGATGCAGAAATTTATCATGTCATAGCATGGCATGATGTTGTCCAAGATAAGGACAATGCTGGACGATACCGCCCATCCACTTCATATAATATTTTTCCTTGTATTTTCTTTCGCTCACACTAATTCATAGGGGAAGACTTAGGTATCTATTTATCTTCAACACTGCTTTGGTAATCAGTTACATAGATAAGAAAGAAATATTTATAAGAGATGTTGGTCCATATTGACATGCAGTGTTGGGAAGGTTACTTTTAAAATGTATTCCATTACAGAATACAGAATACATGTCCCAAAATGTATTCTGTAACGTATTCCGTTACGTTACTCAATGAGAGTAACGTATTCTGAATACTTTGGATTACTTAATATATTATCATGCTGTTTACAACTACATGAATGTACTATTGCTGTGATTTATTACTGTTACTGAAGGTCCGCGGCTCTGAACCGTAGTAAAGGGACCTCTGACTAATACGGTGGGTTCTGTGTCGGCTCGTAGCTGAAAACTAGCTTTACTTTGTTGTCTGGGTCAACTTTGCTAGCGAGAGACAGAGAGAGGCGTTGAAAGGCTGCTCCAACGGAACTTATTGTTTTTGGAGGAAAACACGAACACGGTGTACAGTCGAGTCTTAATAGCTTACTTACAACTGGGCTCGTCAGGCTCTCTTCTTGGCTGCAGTGGTTATTATTATATTTACATGCTTCCAGCTCCCGTTTTTGCTCGATGACAGCTCGTACTTTTCCTTTTTCTCCCTCCCTCGCTCACAGACACATAACGTGTATGGCAGTCCATTCTCCCTGCAGCACGGACTACACTGCCTATGATGCTACATTCTTTAGAGCTATACCTGTAGCATTCTGCCTATTAGCTTAGCACAACAACAACAAAAAGGCCTCTCTCACCCAGGAAACACGCAGAGAGAGAGCGTCACCCTGTAACCATGGCAACCGCAACACTGCCACCTGGAACAACAGAACGTAGCTGTCAAACAAAACCCAAACAGTCCTGACCCGCCACAATATGAAACAGGGAAGTACCGCCGTGTAATCCATTTATTTCAACAAAGTAACTGTATTCTAAATACCACCTTTTTAAACGGTAACTGTAACGGAATACAGTTACTCATATTTTGTATTTTAAATACGTAACGGCGGTACATGTATTCCGTTACTCCCCAACACTGTTGACATGACAACATTACAGTTGGTGCAGGACAGCATGAAGGAGCTGTACTGGATTATGATCTCATGACAGTCGTTTGACCAGAATGACATGTTCAAGAAACCCGTTTCAGATTCTCTGGGTTTTGTCACACTTTATATTGCTAGATGCAACAATCAGAAGATGGGTGCACTGGGATCATAAAGGGGTTGGCATGGTCAGCAATGATCCACCACACCATCACACCACCAGCAGCTGATATAAAGTAGGATGGACTCATGCTTTTTATATTGTTTGCAAAAAATTCTGATCCTACCATGTGAATCTTTCAAAAGAAATTGAGACTGTAGCCCATCTGGTTCAATCTCTGATGAGCTGTGTGTTCAGAGATGCTCTTATGCATATCTTGGTTGTAAGAAGTGGGTACAGTATGTAAGTTATTGTTGCCTTCTTATCAGGTTAAAGCAGTCTGGTCATTCTTCTTTGACCTCTGACATCAGCAGGACATTTTTGCCCAGAGAACTGCTGCTCACCTGGAATTTTCCGATTTTTCCATCATTCTTCATAAACCCTAAAGATGGTTGTTCAGGGAAATCCTAGTTCAGCCCGTGTAGCACCAAAAAGTGCACTACCTTCAGTCACGAAATTACAATTGATGTATAACATTAAAAAGAAAATGGGACACCTAAAAAGTAAATAACATTAGACATCTATGTTTTATATGTTGTTTAAATTGTTTAAATATTTGTATTATATTTATTTACTTTTTCACGCAACAAATGTGTTGTTATGTCCCTACAGTTCAAGATCCCAAATCTATATTAAAGATAAATAGATATGTTGCATACGATTTGTTTAGTTTGCTTTCATCTACGCAATAATTGTAAATATATTGATAAAATAATTTTTTACCTCCCAAAAATTGGTCAAGCCTCTGGCAGGGGGAGTTGTTCTTGCAGCTGAGCCAGCAACATACTATTTGTGTTCATTGTTCCATTTACATCACTGGAGTAGCGGATGTTAACATTTAGGATATTATTCCTTTTTTAAATATGTTCTTTTGCTTGTTCCTTTCCTCAAAGACTAGAATCTAGAATCCCCATTTCACTTGTTGCTGCTTTCAAACGTTTTTCAAGGAAAGCGTGTGATTTGTGATTATTGAAACTCCACCACTCCACCTGCTGATCCCTTCCACTAATAATATGTGCAGTTTCTCTTTCAAATTATGCCCAGCTCCACCTGGTTTGCATCACCACCTGCAGTCGCCAAAATTGCAAAAATGTACCGGTAACATTTATTTGTGATTGTAACCTGAGATATTCCTTGCTTGTGTTTGTAGCTGTGCTGTCTTTCAGGAAAAGTAGAGCCCCATTTTCTTTGTGCTCTAAAGTGTGCTCTACTGCAAAACACATCATTATAAACTCTAGGTAGAAAATAAGTATAACCATGTGTATTGTAGAATAACACATCTGCAGCACGGTCTGTAGTCCTTCAGCTGATGTTTTGGTAACAGTATCCCTTCTCCAGATCTTAAAGGAAATGGTAACATCACACTTAGCGCTTCCAGGGGAACCAGAAATGTTAGACCATGTATTTTATGTATGATAACCATCTGGCCGCTGAATTAATTTCCTTCTGCATATGGCATGCAAAGTCACAGTATATATAACAAAATTTTATCATAAATTTCTATCCCTTCCAAGAAAAGATACAGCATATAAGTAGTACGTTTAGATTGTAAGCTGAAAAAAAAGGGGGTTAAAAAAAACACTGTCTCTCTTCTTCTCTTGACATGTAATAATGAGGGCCAGGGTGGCACCTAGACCTGTTCCTAGTTGCCAGCCTAGGGGAAGTTCACACTAATCAGCCTGGTGTGAAGGTATTAGCCTTGCCTGTGCATTTGGACTGCCTCATTAAACACCTCACCTGATGGGTACCACCAACCAGATTCTTATCTTAAGTCTTTCAGCTTGGCCTTTCACTTTTTTTTGAAAGTCCCTCACCATTCACAAACTCTCTGGTCCCAAGGAACCACTGTTTGCAACAGGACAGCACATTCCTCACGAGTAGTGAGAAAGTATACATTTAACTTCAGCTGCATCTTTAGTTTAGAATATAAAAACTGGAGCATAGCATTAATGCAAAGGTTGATAACACTTTAACTCATTAACATGAATTTACACTTCTGATTTAAGCATGCCAATCTTCTGTTCAGTTTTATACCAGCAATTTACAACAACAGTTGCCTCAAGGCATTTTATATTGTAAGACAGGTCTGTCTTACAATATAAAATGCCTTGAGGCTGTACGATGCCAGGTCTGTGCATCGTACAGCCCCTGGGCCACATCCCTGAGTGGCCTGTGTGAGGTCAAGAGGAAATTAGGATTAAAATGTAAGTAATACAGCCATCAAACACTGATAAACTATTTTATAAGCTCCCCGCCACAGAATGACTTGATGGTTTGTGAGCTTGCTAGCCCTGAAAGATTAAGAAAAGACTGATGCAAAGTGTGGAGTTTTCAATAAGTCGTGGACGTCCAAGTATACATTTACTGAAGTCAGAGGTACAACTGGGTGCCTAGTTTGTGGAGAGTGGTTTGTTGTAGAGGTGGGAATCACCATACACCCCACGATATGATATTATCACAATACTTAACGGACGATACGATATTATTGCAATTTTTTTAAAATATTGTGCAATATTCAGATTCTGTACATAAAGGTAAACTTTATCAATATTCATTTTATCTAATATCAAAGTCTCACACTCAGTCTTTCTCTCATTTCAGTTTTATTGTTGACAAACTGAACGGTTTGTATTACAGTCTAGTCCAACTTAACTGAATCAACCATCTGGTACAATTATAGCTATTCTGAACTATGCAGTTTATGAAAACTATGCAGCCCATTCAGCAACTGAAGAATTTGAAAGTAAATTAAAACAAAATATAATTTTACATTAAATAAAAAAGTTTTAAACTTAATTAAAATAAAACATGTCTTAAATGAAAATAAGTAAACTGTCATGTTTATTGCTGCCAAAAAAAGTTAAACACATTTGGACAGTGAAGGAATGTCAGGATTCTTGCTCTGAAGTCAGAGCACAAAAACCTTTTTTGTAACAAAATATCAATTTCTGCTGTCCCTGTATCGATACATTATTAGCAAACAAAATATCACGATACTACACAGTATCGATTTCCCCCCCCCCCACCCCTAGTTTGTTGTGTTTAAGAATTACAGTTTGAATCACCAATATGAGACTTAACATGAAGAGAAATACAGGAAAATCAAATAGTGTTTGGTTGACTCTGCCCCACAAATATGCCTTTAGATAAAGCAGCTTTTCAGAATGTGCCCCTCTCCAGGCAGGACGTAAAAAGACAGATGAAGGATGTTGCGTGAAAAACTGCTGCTTTAAGAGCAGTGATGTTTGTGACATAGACCAGTCTCTCTTCTTTATACGAGGTATAACCAAAAGAGTTTGAGATTACAGACAAGGTGGCAGCAATGTGGTAAATGAAAGGGATCACGACGGGGAGTAATTTGTTTGCATACTTGGACAGACTGTGGCTGAAATGAGACAAACTGGTAGGGGTTAAAACTGGTGGTTGTCCAAGTTTTACAAGGGAAAATGTTGGACTTTTGAAGCAGATTTGAAATGAAATGACTAAAAAGAACCAGAACTGAAATTATTTTTGGATTGCAGTAAACACTGTGGTGTGTTGCATAAGTCAGATCTGAAAATTAGCCATGTCGTTGATGTTTAAACTAAAACTGGGAGACAAGGACAAAAAGTCTCCCAGCAAACTAATCTGTACTTGGTTCAGGACCGCCTGATCCAGATTTTCAAAAGCAGAGAGGATCTCTGTCTTCTCGACCCAAACTTGGAACTGGTTACACACTAGAAGAGTCTGTTTTGCTTTTAGAAGCTCTAGGATCCACAAGCCTGCAGTCCGAGGGCAAATTAGGATAATATTAAAATGTGATGGGGTCTGGTCATTCAGGACTGTGAGGACAAGGATTTTAAAATTCTGGATTTCACTGGGAGCCAGTGAAGAGGAGCTTATATGGGAGAAATATGACTTCTCTTTGAGTGGACAATGAAGCAGACCCAGACACACTCTGTGTTGGGTTGACAGCACCTATTCTTTACATCAGCTATCATGTTCATTGTTACAAGGTTTCAAATAATATCAAAACCAACAAAAGCCCAAAATGTGAAATAACGCACACAAGCAAGACTGTGGTGGATAAGCAGCCCAAGAAAAAACATCACTGCTGTGATACTTTCTGACTATATTGTATTATTTCTATTAGGTAAGTACACAAAGGAATCTCTGTCCCACTGCATGCAGGGTGCATAATTAGTTATTAAAGACATATTTTTCTTTTATGTTCTCTTCTGGAGGAATAATGAAAAGCTACATGGGAGAATAAATATTCTGGATGAAGAAAAAGTGACTTTATATGATTAAATGCTTCACAGTGAGTATTGCAGGACAGAAGAGAGCAAACAGAATGGCCGCCAAGCTCCTGTGGAAGACAAACAAACAGGGAACTTTCAACCTCTTACAAAACGGTACAATCTAAAGGGGAATGAGAATAAGTGCAATCCTTGGCCCCACATATGGCTGCCGTGGGGAGCTGTGTATTTGCTTTAACAGCATGGTGGATCAGAAGTCAAGTGGCTGGATTCATTTGTTGGAGTGCTGAGGGAGTGCTCAGAGTTACGAGTGCCACAGAGAGAGGAGGAGGGAGAATCAGTGTCAGAGGATAAAGAGACTGGCAAGCCGTAGGAGGTGAGAGGTAGGTAAGCCTGGAGAGAAAAGAGAGACAGACAGACGGAAAGCAACACTGCTAGTAAGAGGACAAGTGAGAGGGAAAGAGAGGCTTCAGTTCCCAGAGCTCTCTGACAGACACTTGTCCCCAGAGACTTCTTATCTGCAGGGGGCATCTTTGACTTGATAATCCTGTTCTTCGTCACCTATACCGCCCTGAACCCTGAGCACACACACACATACACCTCCACCTCTGCACCTCTGCCCAGGGCCCAGGGGACCGAAAATCTACCTGTCACTGTGCCTATACCTCCAGGCAGCTTGTGGGGCAGTGCGGTGAGGGGTGGGGAGTTGTCAGCGTGCCCGACTAAGTCACCTTTCAGGGATATGAATCTTAATAAGGTGGGGATGAAGAGGAGGTGGGAGCAGACGCATGCTGCTGTTACAGTATGTGTGTTGTGTTTGTGTATGCATCCGTGTATGTGTGTGACAGATGGGGAGTAGCAGAGTGCTGACAGGCCCTCTATGCTTCCTGGCTGCCAGATTATTTTTGGTAATTTATAACCATTGTTGCTTAAAGGGACTTTTATATTCAAGGGTTACTGATACCACAAAACCCCAATAATAGCAATGGAAGTGGCTCCTGCAGAATGGATCTGCGGTTATTTCTGTGTTCTTGTCTTTATTTGTGTGTTTGAGCATTTGTATGGGTCTTTGTTTGTATTTATATATATGTAAGACAGCACTGAGGAGTCGAATACACTCACTCACGGAGATGAGTGTTTGTGAGAAGGTGTGCAGATAAAAAAAAAAGGAGGCTGAAAATGTACTATACTTTATGTGAACACAGAACATAGAGGCCAGATACCATAACCTCTTGAGTTTCTGAAAAATGGCTTGTTTATTTGGAATCACTGATGTTTATTGTATGGAGCCTAGTGTTATCTCAAGCACAGCAGTGAGCTCACACATCGGCTTCTTCATGCATGAGTCAGTTTTACTGGCTCCCTCAGCATCCCCACTACCTATTCGCAAAGGTTTTGGTAGCTGAGAATTTATTTCTAAAAATGACTCTGACTAAACGATAGAGTGCAACGCACTTAATGCGAGTGTTTTTGATGCAACGTATGGGAACGGTTCCCTTAAAAGAACCAACAAAATCTGCATTAGGAGACACATGAGGTGCAGGTTTTTAAAACTCCCATTCAACAAAGAGAATGAAGTCTGAATTTGGCCTTTACTTTTTTCCCCTTCGTTTTTATTCGGTTTTACTGGTTGGGCTCTTAAAATGCCGTCTTTTAAAATATTAAAGCTTCAGGTTCACTTTCACTCCAGCGGAAAATACCAATGTCTGAGCACATTTTAGGTTGTAATAGCACTCGCACAAATGATATACATTTTCTATTTTATCAATTACAGTAAACATATTTTTAACAGTCATCTTGTAATTTACCAATGGATTGTGTGGGAGCTCAAAGGGAGCAGAGCACAAGTATTTGATATAAATCTATAAATGATCAGCATCCTAACAGATTTTTCTTAGACTGAATGTTTGGTCTTATATAGAACATATCATGTTTTTTAGTCTAGACGTGCTGTGACATTTCTGCATAATTCTTAAAGTGCAGAATTAGAATCCAATTGTTGGAGCACAGGAGACAGAACGAGTCAACAAAGGGTGAGCCATTTAATTAAAAATCCAAAAGAAGCATGGAGGAGTACAAAGGAAGTTCAGCAAAGCCAGGCTTTCTGTATGTTAGCTGGCTCGACAAAACCTGAAATCCCAATTGGAGATAATTAGTATCAACTTTTTCTGTTAATGTTTCTGCTTTTATCCTGTCTTCCTTCTCTCACCCCAACCGGTCGCAGCAGATGGCCCCGCCCCTCCCTGAGCCTGTTTCTGCCGGAGGTTTCTTCCTGTTAAAAGGGAGTTTTTCCTTCGCACTGTCGCCAAAGTGCTTTCTCATAGGGGGTCATATGATTGTTGGGTTTTTCTCTGTATCTATGAAGCGCCTTGAGGCGACTTTTGTTGTGATTTGGCGCTATATAAATAAAATTGAATTGAATTGAATTTAGGCTCCTTGTTCTCTCGTATAAAAAGGAGTGTTTCACTCATCATATGACTCTTCTTCTGAACAAAATAATATTTATGAGTGCTGGTTATGTTACGACTGGTTTGTAAGGCAGCAATACAAGGAGAAACACAATATCCTTACAAATCAGTCGTAAACTAAAACTGGTCGCAGCAGATGGCCCCGCCCCTCCCTGAGCCTGGTTCTACCGGAGGTTTCTTCCTGTTAAAAGGGAGTTTTTCCTTCCCACTGTCACCAAAGTGCTTTCTCATAGGGGGACATATCATTGTTGGGTTTTTCTCTGTATGTATTATTGTAGGGTCTACCTTACAATATAGAGCGCCTTGAAGTGACTGATGTTGTAATTTGGCGCTATATAAATAAAATTGAATTGAATTGAATTGAACGCCCTTCTGGCAGCTGCCAATAAATGTTGATTAGTGGGTCCAATAGCACAGCAACTATGTAGTATTTTGGCTAAGATAAACTCGGTTGGAAAGGGCTGCAGCTTTGTTTTTGCCCTCCAGGTGCGCATGTCCTAGTAGCTCTGATGTCATGTAAAAAACTATGGATGGTTATTGTAGCAAAAGGTATTATAGATAATATCTCCATTGAGTTATGATGGTCAACCAAACTGTGATGTGAACGTGTGAAAATGTGTGTGTACATTTCTTTTTTTAAACCAGTCACAACTCAACGCAAAAAAATTTGCCAGCACTGCTGATGAGAAGTTCCCAAATGATGGAAATTGCGGACATTTTTTTTTTGAGCTATACAGAACTCTCACACATGTGCATGTGTAATTCAAAAATATGGCTTTTGACCTACACATGAAAATGGACATGTGAGGGAAGAGGCGGTAAGCAGATAAATTTGACCAGGAAAGGTGACAGGGAAAACTCCAAATACACGCACATGTTAATGAGAGTGTGCAAACAAAAGAGAGGGAAACCAAAGAATGAAGTCCGGAAATAAAATGCAAAATAACTCATAAGGAAAGGACCTTTCAAAATAAGACGGACTGTAATGACTTTTCGAAAGTTAATTAAAAGAAACATGAGAAGCACAGCAGGAATCACAAGAAGTTTCAAAAGACACCAGGACACAGCAGTACCTGTGAGTCCAGCGCTTTATTCTTAGCAAAACATGCACCTGTTAAACAGTTAGGATCACATATGAACACAGTAGAAGCTGAAAAGTTGCTGAATCAGATGGGAATGTATTTATGTTTGATCAAAGAGAATTTTAAATTTATTAGACTAGATTATGTGCGTGTTGTCATTGAGCTGAATGTGCAGCCTCTGATGCGATTGGCTACATCAACTATGTGATCTAAGGTCACGGAGAGTGTTTAGGGTCTTTTCAACATTAGACACACTCACCCATGCCTCGAGGCATAAATCGATCAGTTCCCACTTGTGTCCAAGTCTGGTCAGCGGTCTATGCATCAGCCTTCATCATCCATGGCCATCCTGAGGCTGTTTATATAATCTTGGATAGTATCAGTGGTAAATAAAGTAAATTCGAATTGCAAGTTTTGCCACCAACTCTCCTGGCTTCATGTCAATTTTTTTTTTAAAACCCACCAGTGTTCCAAAAATGAAGAATATTAAGATTTATCTGTATTTATTCATAAATGAAAACATGCAGAGATATTCATCTTATGATCAAATGCTAATAATACACACACATTCTCATATTATTTTTCTCTATGCTGAATACCACATTTACATTTACCTTGTAGGCTAGAAAAGTATAAATCCCTTGGGCAAATCACATCAACAAACATTAACTGAAGTCACAAGTTAGCAAACATGAGGTCTAATCAGTAAAACAAGATTGAAAGTGTGGGTCAGAGCTCATTTGACCTGTACAAAAATAAACATTTCAAGTTGTCTTATCACAACAGGCATCTGCTGATGTTAATTATGCCTGGAAAAAAAAGAGTACCTCTGAAGACTTGGGGTCAAGAATTGATGAGTTGATTTACATAAAGCTGGAAAGGGTTACAAAGTCATCTCAAAGTTTAGATATTGATCTGTCTACAGTGGGACAAACTGTAAAATCTATATATGGAGATGATTAAGTACTGTGGACATTCACCTTAGAAGTGGATGACTCCAAAAGCACAACACAGAATGCTCGGTGAGATTTCAAGAAGAGAGAGAAAGACTTTCCAAAAAGATGTCAGTAGAGCAATATCAGCTCCCAGTCATGGATTTCTACTGTTTGCAATGCAATAGGATTAAATGGCACCTCAGTGATTTGTGATGATTTCTGATAGGCCTTCAATTTCTTCGATCTGTTATTCAAACTGGATTTTCAAAACAGGGGCTTTTTTTTCTCACCCATAACATTAAGCACATCTGAAGCTTATGAGAATGTGTTTCAGCTGAAGATAAATGAAAGAATGACTTCTTTTTAATAAAATCTTGCAAAGGCAAACATTAAAACACATTCAGATTGCACCCTCCATTCAAAACCTCACTTTTAAACTAAATTTAGTCCCGTTTTACAACCTTAAAATCATTTTAGCTGCATGATAATCAGAAATATTCACATAATCTTCAAATTGATACCAAATGTAACAGAACTTTTTCCTTAAGGCAAAGAAAAAAAATAAATAAAAATAAAAACACGACAAATGATTTAGCTCTGAAGATTGGCTGATGTCTCTAAAGCTGCACACAGATACATTTTATTGAAAAATGTGATGACTAATGTACAGAAAATGTCTCAATGCAGGCAAACTGGTTGGCAGTTTGCTCACATTGTTACTAAGAAAGACAAATTATAGGTTTAATTCTGACCTGAGAATTGAACAATTTTCAGCAATTCTTGTCTGTTTCCTACACCGATTCCAAATCAATCATAAAAGTTTGCATGTTAAAGACAGCCCTTGGGTATTGAACTATTATCTACACATACCGTAATGCTTTTTTGAAAGGTGAATTTGTCAAAGTGTACCCTTATGTGCTTTTATACTGAATGCATGTCTATCAAACCGGTAACTGACCCGCGAAAAGTTGGCTCTTCATCCCGAACAGAAAACCCAGAGTTGCCCTTATCATGATTAATAGATTAATCATATGACCAGTCACAAACATGTCTACAAGCATGGACTGTGGACTGTGATTTGAAATTGCATGCATTTTGCAGTTGTGGAGAGAAATCTCTCCTGTGGATGTGTCACCTTAAATCAAAAATTTCCCTGCTAGAAACATTTTGTCCTGCTTAAACATCGATGCTATTTAAAATGCTGCATGCAGTATATTTTCCGATGGCCCTGACAAGGGCTGGAACCTATTGGTCAAGTAATAAAGTTGTTCTTCATATTACAAGGGTTTCTGCACCTTTCATCTCTTCAGATATTTCCTCTTCTCCATGCACCTTGAGCCTTTGCCAGAAAACTTTATTCTGTTTCTGCAAACAAAAGAAAATGCCAACTGCGTTAGTTATAGACTTATACGTATCGTGACTCCACCATTACAAAAGAATGTTTTGACTGTAATTATATTCCATGAAATTAAAGTGTTGCTAAAGATTAACAAGGGAACAAAACAAAAAATGGTTATAAACCAATGAAAAGATTTACATTTGTTTGTGGCCAGCAGGGGAAAAGGGCGTGAAGTTGATTCTAAGAATTATACATTTTTTATTGACACTTGTCAGGAGAAAGGTAATCTATAGACTCCCTTACTGTCTGTGCACCAGAATGACCTTAATCTTCCAAGAATGGTAACATAATTTTCAAGAGAAATGATTGGTCTGTCATGGTCCTGTACTGGTCAAGGTTTTTTTTTTTCCTGTGCTATTTATTAAGACTGCTCCCCAGGTAAACATAGGCTGGGCTCCTGCAGGCGGAGTCTGCTGTTCCCACTCTTTAGCTGCCTCACCTGTTCCTCAAGGCCATCACTAAAAGACCAGTGTAAGCATCCACTCTCCACCAGATTGTCTATCTGTATCTGTCTTGAGCCGAGACTACTTGGATCATTTATCTATAAAGCAAAAACAAAGATATGAAGAGAATATTGATGACTTGTAATCCATATTCTGCCTTTCAGCTTTATTTGAATCCCTCAAAGTGGTGACGTCTTTTCAGTGATATCTAGCGGTGTCTTATAGAGAACCCCTCACTGCCAGGATGAAACCTTTACATGGGTAAATAATGCCAGTTTGTGGCACGTGAAGATCAAGCAATTATTCATCGTTAAAGGAAAAGAAAGTAGTAAGTAGTACATAGCTAGCTTAAACGAACTACCACATGTAAATCTTGTGTTTTGTTGACTTGGACTTTTACAGTTTATGGCCAGGACAGTTCTGGCTGACAGCCAGGGTTGCTGTGCAGAAGCAGTGATTGGTGCAATTTGGCCTGTAAAGCAGGGTTAGGAAAGGTGTGTTCACAAGTTAGTGCCATATTAAAAGCCCTTCTGGCTGCTGTCAATAAATGTTGGTTAATGTGTCAATAGCACAGAAACTCCTCCTCTCCCTTATCTTACCTGCTTAGCCTCTTGTGTTCTTGTCTAGTCTCGTGTTTTTTGTATTACTTTCCCTGGAACACTCTCTCGCAGTCTGTTCTCTAAAACCTAAAAGAGGAATTATGGATTGGATCAACTGGTCCCTGAATGCAATTGACACCCTTTTCTCAACGAGAAGTCTGGGCTCGGGTGAGCCTGAGTGCTGAAGATATCTACCTATTCAGAACCATGGTAACAGGGTTCTTGCTGATCGGAGCTGGCTTGGCCCTGACTTATCGAAGAATCAAGAAACCGGCTGTTCAAACCCCCACAAGGCTGCCCGCTGGGATTGAAACGATGGAACGAGGCGTGAGTTTCTCAAAATGGGCTCATTGAGTGCAGCACGGATAAGATCTTGGAGAAGCTTACGGCTGCCGTGAATACTCAGAATAAGACCTCTGAGTGCAAACTGGATCACATCTTGGAGAAGCTCACTGTGGTCGTGAGTTCTCAGAATCGGCTCTTGGAGCACAAGAATGACAACATCACGGAGCGTAAGGTTGATAACATCATGGAGAAGCTCACAGCTCTCCAACGGGAGATTGAGAGACCAGTGTCGGACTGTTAGAACAGCTTTGAGTTGTTCGCACTAAAGTAAAAACCACCATCACTTATGCGGATACCCCTTCGGCGCCAGCTGCGGTCTCAAGGCTGGAGCTGAACATCAACAACCTGATACGGACTGTGTTTAGACTGTTCTTCCCATTCCATGCAAGGCCACCTGTGTTGGCTAGAAGACTTTTTACTTAGCCTGGCAGGGCAAAGGACACTGTCTCAGCTGAACTCTGGACACACACGCACAGACATATATACACATGCAGATGCACACTCATCCCCCCTCCCCCTCCAAACGCCTTCGACGCTTATTCCCCTCCGATGCTGACGGTGGATCAAGGAGACCAGCGCTTATGCTGCAGGCCCGGATGCACTATCTACATTGGCTGTCTCTCACCCTTTACCCACCCCTGTTGCTTGTCATGTGTTTCTTTGGTGTATTAAGAGTTTTTTTCATGTGCAGAGGTGTTTTTTTCTGTTCTCAAACTGATCTCCCTGTTGGGAGTTATTTTTTTCTCCTTATCTTTCCTCATGTTGTGCATTTTCCATTGTTATACCTCTCTGACCTGTCTTCCCCCATGTGATGTTTGTGTCATGTATGTATGGTCAGAAGGGTAAGATGGCGCTGGCGCTGGCAAAGGTCGGCAGCCTTAACCCAATTTCCTTCGGGGTCAACCTTCAAGATCAATAAAGTTTTATTGAATTGAATTGAATTGAAACTATGTGGCATTTTGGCTAAAATAAACTCCGTTGGAGGGCAAAGGACCACAGTACTGTTTTGTCCTTCCATACCCCAGTAGCTCCAATGTCACATAAAAACCATTGATTGTTAAAAAACTGATTGGTAATCCAGCTGCTCTGTGGATCTTGTGTTTTCCATCTTTGGTGTCTTGTCTTCTTGTCTTCTTATTACCAACAAGACTCACTTACCCTGTCCTTGAAAGAACTTAGGTTCTCTCATAATTCTTCGAGTGAGAAAACACTCCAGTAATAACCCAGTGTCTGCTGCAAAACCTGCCTGGACTACTTTCCTTCTCCTGTCTCACGGAGTTACTCATCCAAACTGTGATTGCAGTTGCAAGTTTCTTCGTCATTCCTGGGTCTTTGCTGATTAATGAATGTGAGAAAACACGTGTTTTGTCTTGTGTTGGATTCTGCTTCAGAGTTCTAAGACTTCTTAAACTTAGACTTACCTTTAATGGTTATGCCATGACCAGACTCTTCTCCCAAACATAATGTGGCAGGTTAGAATTGCAGCATAGGGCACTACGCCTCAGTAAGAAGTCCACCATCCCTACACTGACACCCTGAAACTGAAAGGACCTCAACGAATAAAGGGTGACTGACTGACTGATAGACATTGCTGTGCCTAGAGTCACACTCTGCCAGTGGGACTAAAAATCTCGGATAAGAGTCAAACTGAGCTGTTCTCGATCCAAAAGTTCTTCACATCAGACCAACTTCACCAGAAGTTGTGCACATTGTGTCACTGTCCAAATAATTCCTGTCACATATTATGTGCTGCCCTGTTCTGACAGACAGACGTAATCAAATCCAATTATTCCACTTCTCCCTTTGCTCCCCATTAGTGCTCATCTCCCATTCTCCTCTCAATTTCCCTTCCTGCAACAAAACATTTGAATGACAATGGCATAGTCCAAACACCAGCGACAGACACACTGCTCCTGCTCTTCTCCTATGCCTCTCTCACCCTCTCTCCTTTCCACACGTTCTCCTTTCTGAAATCGATAGAAAGGAAAACAAAATGACAGGGTTTCATATCACTGCTGTGATACCCCGAGACTACACAGGGAAATGACTATTTCCACACACAAAAGGCTCCATTACTGCCAGGTGACCTCTCGTCATTGTGTTCCTTAACCTCCGAGTTAGACACCCCAGAATCGGCACGTCGGTGTGTGTGTTGGCAGGCGTGTTTGTGTGTGTTTATGTGTGACTGAGCGATGTAATTGTGTCTGTACCAGAGCTCCTCATGCAGTGAGGAGGAATTCATCCTGTCATTCATCCTCAGGTTTTTTTCCCTCACCCTCTTTTTGCTGTCATGTTTGCAATGACTGCGTGGCCTTCTATTTTTAGCCGTAAGACTTCCAGCTTTAAAAAAAAGTGCCAGAGGCAGTGCTAATTATATTTCCCTTTGTCCACTGAAACATAGGTGCAATTACTTAGGAAAAAACATCCTATTGGTAGTTAAGACACTTTATTCTGTATATCCACAATGAACAAATGATTGAAGTGCATCCACAACCCACTGCCTCTGTGTGCATTAACATATAAACAAGTAATCTTGGTATCTGTGAATACACACAAAGATTTAATAGATGTATTGTAATACTGATTGTTTTGCAGCATATTTTTCTTTCTCTACTTTCTGTTCCCCACATTTATCCCCGTTTCTTCCTCTGTTACGGCTTCGCTGTCTTTGTTTTTATTCCATTGTCCTCCAAGTCTAAGTGGATTTATAATGTACATTAAGGACAGTATTAGCATCCACCCACTGTATATTATACATTCATATTCACATTATGCATGTTTAAAGTTTAAAAAATTCAAATAGTAAGTCAGAGTATATTCAAGTAATCCCTGTGGGCCAAAAGCTCAGGCTTTCTGCTTATAACTCTTGGTCTTAACGCATGATGTAAAAGCAGCTATCCCAAATATGGTAATCTCAAGTACACAGCTCTGCCTGAGACTACAGAAATCTCACCTACCTGCTGTTCATACCTCTGCATACGAGGGGCAGCCAATCAGAAGAAAGTTGGCATTAAAACATGTTGGAGGAGAGCTCAAACCAGTCTGTTTTATACACTAAAGATTATTAGAATGATCGTAAACTGTGAATCATAAAAAGCTATATTCATTACGTGATGTAGATTTCCTGGAAATTGTAACTCATCGGGGTTGCAGTGGCTGAGGAGATACCACAGGGCAACACGTTCTCACTCTCAAAGCGTAACATTTTACGCTAGGTGAGAAATCGTCAACATATTACGTTTTCGGCTACCCACCACGTTTCTAAATGACGACCTCGGAAAAATGAGGAAATCTGAGAGCCGTATGGACTCAATCTACACATGTTCGCTCTTTTTCTTCAAATCGCTTAGAAACACGCTATTTAACATCATTAAAGTCCTGGTTAACCTCAGGAAAAAGGTTATGGTTAGGGCTAGGGATAAGGTTAGGTTTAGGGTTGGAATACAGGGCTGGAACGTCTATTACCACGGGAGCATCATTGCACTGGATTTCGGCCATAACCCACCGCGTACCATAAGAACTTTCACGTTCCTCAGCAACGCCGCGGGACGTGACAAAACGTCGGCATGTTACGCCTCGGGAGTGAGAACGGGCTGCACAGGAAGATTTCTGCCAGATTGGGATGCTGGTGCTTCCACCTTCTAGGTTCCCACTCTAATGGAGATTGTTGATAATGGAGATGTCATGCACCAAGCTGCTGAAAGACTCAGTGTAAGTAAGTAAGTAAGTAAAGTTTATTTATTAAGTGCTTTTCATAGACAGGTAGCCACAAAGCGCTGCACACAGAGATTAAAATAAACAGTACGATAAATAGCAAAATGCACAATATACACAATATAAAGTTTAAATGTAAATTTAAATATAAAAATGTAAAAAGCATTGGTCAACAGAAAGCTTGTTTAAACAGTAACAGTGTCAATAATAATACACGTGTTGTCAATTTGCTCATCAGAATTATCATGTTCTCAGTAAAAGAAATAACTGCAACACATTCATTGTTTAGAAACAGGTATTTCTCACGAGACTAGTGTCCCGTGGTGTTTGGCGCCAAAGCAAATAAGTGTAATTTCTCTGAAACAGGGTTGTCAGTAATGAGGTACAGTGTAGCCAATTCAACTGAGCCTGGTATTCTGATTAGAATTGGTTTAAAGCCCCAAAGAGGATAAAAAGCGCTCCATATAAACACCTCAATCAGGCCAAAATCGACCAAGCAGATTCAGAGAGGTGAAATAAACATTTTCATGAACAATTTTCCAAAAATGGCAGCTTCAAAGTTGAACCGGTGCTTTGCAAAGAGCAAACTCTTAAAGACTGAAGAACAACACGATGGTAGCTACTGTGCTGAAGAGACGATCGATAACCATAATCAGGTAGCTGATAGCTGTTAAAGACAAATGAATGACATTTTCATCACTATTTTGCATGTCACACTGTTACGATTAAATGTGCCGGATCACCTGTTTAAATGTAAACAGAATCTTCAATCAGAGGATTATAAATCAGAAGGAAAAATGATGTATTTGCGTTCACACTGTGTGCGTACTAGTACACTGTCTCTTTTCATGACAAAAGAAATCCCATCCAGCCATTGATTCATCCATCCATCATCCATCCATTTTCTTGTGCTCATTAAATGCTAAAAAAAAAAAGTCTAATAAGAGCAAATAAGTAACATGCAATACATTAATCCAGTGTACACTTTAACACAAATCATGAACTTACCCATTCTACGACAAGATTCCCTCTAATATAAATCCAGCTTTTTTTTCTTAGCTTCATCCCTTCCTCTTCCTTGAGATATTGCATCCATCCTTCCTTCCCACCCTCTGCTCCTCCTCCTCCCTGTTGTCCATCTTTCCCTCTGTCCCTTTCCCCCACCTCTGTCTCCTACCACTGCCTATTCTTCTTGGCCTTCCACTTCTGCTTTTCCTTGGCTTCTAATCCTGCTTCCACTACCTGCTTTCTCCTCCTCCGTCATACTCACACCATTGTCCTCCTCTCTTATCCCTCTTTACCACCTTCTCTCATCCTCCACCTGGCTTAAGCTCAATCCATCAAAGAGCTTTAACGATAAAACGTGACTCTTAAGTCTTCACTGTAATCTGTTTTCTTTAATGATACGTGTTGGTTAATTTGTTTGCGAACGCGGCGATGATAAACACGAGCAGCCTTTAAGTGTGCAGTTTTAGAAATGATGAAACTTTCTCCTGACATCTTGGGAGGCAAAAGAGGAATAATGATGCGGGGATGATATTTGTGAAAGTAGATGCACTCGGCTCTTGCTCGGAGCATGTTCATTCATTTACTATAACCATGCAGCGACTGAGTGACTCGGAATAGTAGTGTCGCTGCTAAGTGGAACAGAGAAGGGGAGCAGCTGGGCGAAATTCACCTGCCACTTCCAATGTGGATCAGAAATTGCACTCACACCAGCAAGTTCTTCTCCAGCAGTGGGAAGAAAAAAATTAAGGGAAACAGAAGGACAGAGCATGCTGTAGCCATACAAATCACAGACAGTAGATTGAATGGGGGGGCGGTGATGGAAATGGGAAATGGTCACATTCTTTGAGACCCGCTGTGTTTGATAGACAGCGTTTCATGGTCTGCTGAAGATGAAGCAATGGGTGTAACACACTGATTTACAGCAGCCGTAACACTGACAGAAGCCATAAGAGAAACTTAGTCTGCTGGAAGTAGTTTATTCTTTAAAATCGATGAAACACGAAGTAGAAGTGCAGTTTCGTCATGTCCCAAAATGTTTAGCAAAACATCATGCAATATTTATTCGTATATTTTGAGAGAAATAAATGTTTTTGCAATATATTTTATGAAAAAGTTAGTCAGGTTGGATGATCGGTGCCCAGCGTCCATAACTTTGACACTGACTTCGACTTTGTGCTTGGGTCCTCGGTGCCTGTGTGCACTTGGGTGCATGCAACAAAAACTTTGGTTTGAAAAAAGAATTTTCTATTCAGTTTGATACTACTAGAGAAAACACACAGTGTGTTGGATTTCCCAAAATGTACTGAAATTCTGAGTTTCCTAAATTTCAAAAACTAGCTTCAGTTCCAAGCAGCAGATATTGTTTAAGGAAACAGTTGGCAGCAAAAACATGGAGATAAATCCACAATAGAAAAAAATTTCTCGAACTATGATGATTAGAAAATGTAGAAATGTCATTTCCAAACTGATATTGTTTTAAAATACTCTCAATTTACTGTGTTATGACATATTTAGCTGTAGATCACTGTAATTTTAAAGTGTCACTTCCCCTGGCATTATTATCTGTTGGTAACCCACAGATGACTGAACAAGATTTTTTAATATTAGAATATTTGGTCTTGCTTTTTGTTCTAGTTTCCAGGATTGTACTGTTGAAATGATCAGCAGTCACAAATCACTGTTTGTGTCTTCTCAGCTGATTTCAGTGTTTGCCCCCAGTGTGCAGTGACGCTTTCCTTCGCAGGGAGGCAGTGCTGTGTTATTCACACGTTGATGGGAGCTACAATCAGGCTGAAAAGAGCCTGCATCCCAAAGACTGACAACAGATTGCTAATGTACAATATATAAACTCACAGAGAATTTTACAGAGCACCTCCTCTCCATCTGTGACCGACCAGCCCTACTTTGCAACCTCTGAGCCCATCAACATGGCTGCTGAAGCGGTCCCAGTAGCTGGCCTTGTCAGCACAAGACTAGAAGTATAATGGCATGCTACAGGTGAAATATGCTGTATCTGAAGGAGAAAGTAGTTGATCTGCAGACTTATATCCCCGGCTGTTGTTTCTCTTCATGTGCAGAAAATAAAATCTGCAATATTGCAGATGAGGAATGTGGAGAGAAGATCAGAGAAGGACATCAGTCATTTCTTTTGGGAGACACAGGGAAAAAGAAAAGTTGGTGTACTGGATAAGAACCTCATAGTATAAATGTTGTAAATATTGGGTCAAGCTACTGACAGAAAAACAGGTTGAAAAACAACAAATCAGACACAGAAAAATAGACAGCTGGTCAGTCATTCAGACAGACAGTTATACAGGAGGGACATGCTTCATCATACGCCGACAGAAAGTCAAGACAGCCATTATGCTTATACTGAAGAGCCCGTCGCTCAGTCGCTGACAGCAGTATATAATGCCACGCAGACAGAAACAATTCAGCAGGCCAACACACTGATCTCTGCACAAACTTGCAAGACAGGCAAGTAAACACTGTGCATCCCAGATCAGCTCATTTTAAAGGTGGCACAATCAGGCAAGCGGCAGCTGGGACTGGCCATCAGGGAGAAATGTGGGGCCGCGCTGCCCCAATATATCCATGCAACATTAATATTTCAAAATTGTTTTTCTGGGAATTTATAGTCTGGCTAGCTTGGGTTGTTGCCCTCCATCACACACGGTCACCTAAATGTAGCAGTGGAGGTTTGAGATTTTTGTGTAAGATAATGATTGTTTAGCAGTCACAAAAAGAAGACAATGGCATACATTAGTGTTAGACAGTGTCTGTCTGTCTATCTATCTATCTATCTATCTATCTGTCTGTCTGTCTGTCTGTCTGTTAAAATGCAAGTTGATTCCATCCATGTTAATAAATCCTGCATTACAGCCAAACAAACTAAGAACAATCGATGTGTTGATTAGTGTATAACATATCTCCTCAACTAAGGTCAAAAACAAAAGCAGTCAAAGCAATGGGGGACGTTTTTTTCAAACTGACTGATTTGTCCAACTAATGAGTCAAAAATATTCCGTTTACTGTCGCATATAACAAAGAAAGGGGAAAAACAACTTTGGAAACTTAAAAAAGAGACGTTACGCTTAAAAATCAGTCCAGTATAAATAAATATCCAACGAAAGCATCCTGTTTGACGAACAGAGCGTCAGATAGTGTCAGCAGTCACCTCTCGGTGTAAACACTGACTGGACAACATAATCTACATGCAGTTGTGGTCAGTGCGGTTTCCAATAAAGGAGAAGCAGCTGCGCGCCGTGACGCGCGCGCGAAAACAGGGAGAGAAAGACAGAGGGGGGTGGGGGGGAGGAGAAGGAGAGATAGGGCGCGCGACAGATCTCATCTCTCAAAATCAGCCAGTTAGTATCACAAAACACAAGGAGCGCAGGTGATCTTCAAACGTTCCGCTGTTTGCCTCCACCTTCCAAACTGACTTTCGCACCAAACTTCCGTCAGACGTCCAGCATGAGCGGAGGCAAACACCATGGATGTGCCACATGAGGCGGACCGGAGAAACTGAAACCACCGCTCAAAGTTTGTCCGTAGAAATCACTGTGACTCCGACTAAGCAAACAAACAACTTTATCCGTGTTTTTCTCAAAAACATCACTTGTCGCCTGCCACTTGGGATTGCTTGGATTCCGCGGTGTGTCTTTATATGTTCAGCTGGGGAGACGCGTAGCTTTTCGGCGTGGTCCGCTAAAAGGAAGGTGACATGCAGGTTCTCAGCTGGACCATAGTTCTCCTGAGCCAGTGGATCCTACGGAAGGTGAGTTAACTGTCATATCGAGAAAAGGGAATTAAATGTGTGTTGGTCCACGGAGATTTGGATGATTTCGTAGAGAATCGTCTTCCTTCTTCCTTTAGAGGTTTAGTTTCCTAGAGATCACTCACCTGAGAAAATGATGCAAGCAATAACCTTTTACTATTTTCTCGTAAGAAATCGCATTTTAACTGCGTAAATCCTCCAGTTAGTCTAACTTGGCTTAAAGTTATATCTTCAAAACACCAGTTTAACCACGAAACAGACAATACGCCTGTTTGGAGGCTTAATTTTCTTTTATTTGACTGCAGAAAGGGTATGGTGACTTTTGCCCGTCTCCAAAAGGCGCAGATTTCTGCTGTCTGAGCATTTCCCCTATTAAGAAGCCCCCTCCTTATCTAGTTATCTATTTGTGCTCTTAGCAACTTCCTCTAATTTTCCTTCTGAAGTTAAACGCGCCCGTGGCTTCTTTTATTATCTCGTCATCGCTATGGCAAAGAGTTTGTGCGCCTAGTTTGGCTGCTGCAGCTGCTGCTGTGTGTGGATGAATATGCGCGTGCACGCACACGCGTGCTCAGTCGGCTGTGCACATTATATTAGAGTTTCTTCTTTTTTATTCTTTACACTGACTGTAATAATGCACAGACTTCCACACATGACAGAGTACAATACAGTACAACAGAATACAATAGAAGGCTGGCTGTCCCAGCAGATACACAGCATCTGTGCTCAGTGTGTCTTTGGCCTTAGCTAAATAAAAGAGAATAAAAACATGACCTTTCATCATATTCTTCCTCTTCTCCCTTTTCCCTACCTGCGACTCCTTCATCTTCCTCTTCATCTTTGCTCAATTTAGTTTTTCTCCAGTTTGGATCTCTTTATCACTATAATACGCCGTTTAATGCGTCTGCAAATAGTGTTTTGGTATTTTTTTAATAAAAAACTATTAAACTGTTTAATAATTTTGCAATTTTGACAAAACATTTTAATTTGCTTTTTTTTTTTTTTTTAAAGTGAAGACTGTGAAGTCTTATTAACAAGCAAATGCTGCTTGATTTAAGTGACAAAGTGTATGAAGAGATGGCAGCTGGGTTAAAAACCTCAAGTTCCAACAGATTTGCCTCGTGGCCGACGATAACCAATTTTCTCTCCAAGCAAAAAACCAAAAAGTGACTTGGCTGTTTTGCAATTTTTTTAAAGACTTTTTGCTGCTGGCATATTGGGGTTAGGTTGTATTGTGACAGGTAATAGCCCCTGCACTTCTTTTGAAGATTGAATGCAAATCATTTCACCTGCCAAGTAGGACCGCCAAGGCTCACCGTGAGAGTGCCACTAGATTCAAGTATTAGGATTGACTTGGTAATAGATCGAATCAACCATGCTTTTCTGTAATGTGCCATTTGAAATTGTTGCGATAGAGATGAAGGAGGACAGAATCTTGTTTGTTTTCACCAACTATGCCGTGTAGATGATACAGTGATTTGGCTGGCGTAATATGACAAGTTGCCTCCTTGGGAGCACTATTAGGTTGAGGGATTAAGGAGTGACGAGCTAAAGGAGGCAGTGAAGAAGTGAAGGCGGGTGAAAAATTGGGTAAACAGCGAAGAGGCATGAGGGAAAAGACAAGTCAGCAGAAGGAAAGAGAGGGCTACGCTAACCACACCTCTAACTTCATTTGACCACCTTTAATGGTCTATTAGAGTAACTTAAAGGGCTGTTTAAGTACACGTGTAAGTGCATAAGTGAGTTTGCAAGGGAAGACGGGGAGACAGAGCGAGAGAGAATCTCATTTTATCTTTTTTGACAGCATTTAAAATGTAAAACCTATTTTGTAGATCATTTCCATAATATCTTTAAAATGAATTTGCTTTAATGTATTTGAATGGGTGGTTTTCATATTCACGCAAAAAAAAAAGAAGAAGAGAGAAACCTAATAAAACAGTTGCACTTCCTTCATAATATGTCCTCTGCTGCGATATTATAATTTTTTCCACCTTGTGCTTTGAAATGATAGCTACAGTAACAGTACTACAAAAGAAGAAAAGACGTGTGAAAAGCTTCTTTGCTGTTTTATGCTCCCTGTAGAAACAATAGCATTAGCCAGCATCTCAGCCTGACAAAATCCTCTTATCTCCCCCCATAAAACAACTAGCTATATACCCCAGGGATATTTCAGAAACTGAGTTGCTTTAATTTCATTATATATAGTCCTACTTCCTTTGCAATCACGTCTCATGTATTCTGCATAGCTTTGCGTTTCCATAGTCTCCGTAAACGTGTGTGAGAAATGCAGCCGAGTATGTTTCCATGCCTCAAGTGCGTGCCTACATATTATTCACTTATTCGCGCCATTGTGGGGGGAAAAAATCTGGGCTATCAGAAACAGCGGGATCAGATGATTTTCCATCAGGGATTAAAGCAGGTGGTTGGTGGTTTCCTTCCCACTTGCTGTCTTTTTGCCCATCCTTCTGGCTGTCTGCGGATCATGTGAACTGTCAAGCAGACAGGAGCCACCACTGGCCTGTAATCTGCACAAATTATACTCTCCATTTACAAAGCGATTAGATATGTAATCTGATAAAACATGATGACTGAAGCAATCACATTACTGCTGTATCTGTTGCCTCTGAAATTCTTCCCTGAGATCAAAGAATTAACCTACAAAAATAGCACAGATACTGTATTTAAATTTTTTTAATTTCAGTTCTAAGACAGTTTGCTTAAGGTCAACCAATGATCCATTTTATTTAATTTGATTTCTCCTTTTTCGACAGCACCATGCCCCCATTTTTGACAAACCATTACTTGTGAAATGAGTCATCCCTTGCTTGATGCAGTGAACACCTCGGGCTTTGTATTAGCCTTAAGGAGAGGGAATCTAAATGTGCGAAGATTGATGTAAAATAAAACATTACATAGATTCTGCTTTGCATAAAACCACAATCATCATTGTTTAGTTGTTGGAGCGCACGTAAGACTGTAAATGCAAGCTTGATTGTATTTTGATCATTGAATTATTGCACTGTTTTTAAAAATTTTGCAGAGGTAAAGTTGGGTACTAACAACCTTAAAATCCCACTAGTGTTATGAAAACTCTAGATGATCCACTTATAACAAATGGAGGCAAGCAGCAGGCAGAAAATCACTATAATGGTGCCAAAATTAAATTACAAACAAAGTGTACAACCTTCTGTTTGGCAGACAGCTCAGATACATGGGGAGTTGCAAGAAAGGAAGCATTATGTGTGAAATTATTGATAAGGCAATGGTATTATTTTTAAGATGCACGGAAAGAGAAAGCCAGAACATGCTGCAGATTCTGGAAAGAGCTGCTGCTCTTCTCACGGCTGAACAGGCCTTTGCGGGTGTTTGCTTCTTTCCCTGTCAGAGCTTTCAGTTTCTGTTTGACATGCAGATAGAAAAGATGACCCTGGGTCAGGCTTTCAGTTACCTTTCGTGCACTGTGAATGTATTTTTCCAAAGTTTGTTTTATGTAGTTTAATCCAATTTTCTTTATATAATGCAAAAATTATAACAACAGCTACCTCAACGTGCTTGCAACCTTTGAAGCCAAAGCACAACACGATCTTTAATATAATATTCAACTCTCAATGCTGATAATTATTAGTTATAGGGAAATGGATACAAACTGCATTTCGTTGCCTTGTACCTGTGACATGTGCAATGACAATAAAGTTGAATTCTATTCTATTCTATTCTATATGTTCAGTTGCTTAAGTAAGAGTTGTGATACTGACAACAGTCATGCATGCATGTAATGAGCTTCAAATAAAGTATTCACTAAAAGTGCTCATAAAAATGAAAAAGGATCCCCGCAAGAACCAATCTTTTTTATATTATTCTACTAGATTATTGTTGCGCATGCATTAGTATTTAAGCAGGATTTTACTTTTTAAACCAGTTTAATCTATACAATCAGTTAGTTTAATCAATATCAGTTAATCCTATCTTTGTTAATTGATCAGTTGTAGCCTCCAACTTTAAAGTAACTGCAGCTGTAAGTTATTTATAATCAAGTAAGTTGCAAAAAATGGAAATACTACAGTACAAGTGAATCACAGAACAGCCCTGAAGTGAAAATACTCAGTTATATATCACAATCACGAGGGTTTATTATCATGTAATTCTGATTTTACTTCACAATTTCTATTTTTGTGTTGCTTCGTGTAATGGTAGTGTCATCACAGCTGGTGAATTTGCATTCAAACTTTGTAATACAACATTTCTAAGACTTCATTAATTTCGCTGGTTCTATATTTTCTGCCAGTTTTAATTCTGAGGATAAAAATATGGTCATGCTGCTATTAGTTGCTGCTATTTCTAAACGCTCTAAGTTACCCAAGAATCAAAAAAACAGGGGGAAGTGATCCAGGTGAATTTCCTTAAATTCATATATACAACAAAAGCACGGGTCTTAAAAAGCACAGGTTTTGTGTAAGTGTGAAAAAATCTAGTATGGAAGTTGTTGCTGATGTATATTGGGCTGTAAATGGCACGTCAGCTCATTTCCTTACTTCATTCTGCCAGTCTGAAGCAGAACATGCAAACAGACTTTTTCAGTTGAAGAGAAACATCAGGGAAGCAAAATTCAGGGTTCCCTTAAAGTTCTAAAAACTATTTTTAAATAAATTTTAAATATGAATATTTTGCATGTCTTTTACATGTCCTGTTTTACACCTACTTAAAACCAAACTATATTTGTGTTACTTTGTGAATTAAACACATTTTCAAAATTCACAAAGTTTTTTTTAATAGTTATTAAACTCTCACTCTGATTGATGCCATCAATCTGTTCAACGATCAGTAATAAGGTAAAAGGTTTAGTCATTAAGAGCGAAAAACTGTGAATAAGTTGGAGTGCTATTTGAATGAAACGTGAAACAATTTTCCTTTTTGTTTAGTTGTTGTTCATTTTTTCTATTGTAGGTGAAACATTTAAAAAATTTTGCCTCATCATTATCAGTAAAATGATCAGTACCATGCATCGTGTATCACTTTACTGTATTGATGGTGCTAATTCTGCTAGCACTGTTAGCTTTTCTCTGCAGAAAAGAGAGAGGAAGAAAATAATATAGCATGTAGGTATTGGTAATTAAATAAAAAATAAAGCTCAACTTTAATTATTAATAAAGTGGAACACATTTGCAGTCATATTTTAACAAATTGATAAGTTAATAAATAAAAAAAACAATTAAAAACACATAAAATGGGCTGGAAAATGTACATTTTATCCGCTGCATCTTGAACCAAATGCTGGCGTCTTAGGCTGACCGGTTTCCTTAAAGCTAAAAATACCAGCAAAGTGAAAATGCACCTGAAACCCATCACCTGAAATATTTGAACGTTTATAAGACTAATTCATGCTGATGCAGTGACGTTAGTTGGGCTGTTTGTGTGTTCTTGTATCAAATTGAGGGCTTGTGCAACAACTGCGCGTGTAAACTCGCTAAAATCATCGGTTCACCCTTTTAACAGTACCATCCCCTGTAAAGGATCAGATGAAATTTAACTTAACTCTTAGTGTATTTGCTCCGTGTTTATTCCATGTCTGCTGTTTGCTATAAATATTCCATAAAAACACATTTTTAATTAAATTAACTAGGACAAGCTACTTATAGTAAGAAACAAAAGCAGTTTTGCATGAAATAAGCCGGTATCTCTGTTGAATTTTGCAAACTAG
The DNA here is from genome assembly GCF_056152115.1 of Neolamprologus brichardi. Taxonomy (NCBI): domain Eukaryota; kingdom Metazoa; phylum Chordata; class Actinopteri; order Cichliformes; family Cichlidae; genus Neolamprologus; species Neolamprologus brichardi. The sequence goes on along the minus strand of NC_142108.1, from coordinate 30,531,823 downwards.
CCCGCAGCTGTCAGAGGAGTCTTGCTTTGGTTTAGACTGACTGGGCTGTGAGTGCCAGATGGTAGGCTTTCACATTACTGCAAATAACACTGGCAATCGGTTGAAGCTTTTATGTTGGAAAGAAACACATGGAAATCAGAGCGGCAGAAGCAGACAACTTGAATAAATTCCCCTTTTCGTGTATCGTCTGGTCTCTATTGGTGCTTCAGGAAGCTCAAGTTAATAGAAAATGGTAAACACAATGTCTTTCGTTTGGTAACAGTTTAAAGCATCATGGGAGATATGGCAAAATGTGTTTTCATTGGTTTAATGTTTGGTTACTGGCTCAATGAAACATATCTTACTGTGTTCCTGTGTCAATCTGAATTCAGCAAATGAGAGTTTAATAACTGAAAAAGGCTTTAGTGCTGCTGATTGCATGTACACTTTTCTCTTTCATAAAACACTAATGGGGAGTTTGGGGAGTTTATTCACTAATGATTCACATCATTCTTTTATATATAACATCATAATCTGCAAATTAACACAGTTGTTAAAAAATACTGACCTTAAATTATAGAAACTGTGTTGTAGGGTGTATTTATTTAAAAAAAAACACACACACGCACAAGACCATTCAGCTACTAGTAAAAAAACATGAAGTTAAAATAGGTTAAAAAATGAAAATTAATAAAATGTTATTTATATTGCATATTTAAGGAAAAGCAAAAATACTTTAAAACAAAGCTTAATAAGATGCGTTTTAGTTGGTTTTTAAATAGGCTGTCATTTCAAAATAAAATGCTATAGAGATGATTATTGCTACCTCATAAATTTAATAGACACAGCAGGACACAAGCGGTTTTAATGCGTCAAATTACAAGTTCAGTGCAGTACATATACTTTACATATAGGTTAGACTGGCGCATCCATTGATTCAGAGTGGCATGTGTACTTGCAATCTAACTATATCCAAAATGAAGGTTGACATATAACATGGATTAGAGTAGCAAAGGCATTCCTTTATTCATTCAGACCCTGGTGAGACAAACACACAGCAACACACAGCAAAGCAGTAAGTGTTCCAAACAACGTGTCACAGTGTAAGCTTTAAAATTAGCACAAAACATCCCTGACCTGTTGCTGGAAAAGTGAGTTCTTGAGCTTCAGTGAAAACGCGGCCAAACAGAGAGAGGCAGAACACTGGGCTGCACATCAGACCATGCGACCCAGGTTTCACTGCCAGGATAATCTGGAAAAGAAGGCCTGTGGACAGCTGCTGCCTTAGCCCCGAGAGGATCTCACGTCTCCCGGCCCGAGCTACCGTCCAGCCTCCGATGCTGATCTTTGTGTAACTGCCAGCTTGAGTGGTGGAGGATGTGGCGATAATGGAGATAGCTAGAGGTTTTTGGTGTCATTATCATTTTTGTTTTCTCACAGCCTTTTATAGTGGCTCAAAGTTTGTTTGCTCTATACCTCCCGAGTGAAGGTGAGAAGGGCAGAGCGGGCAAAGCACATATGGAGGTCCGGGTCAACATAACCACACCTGAACTGTCTTGAACTGATCTCTAGGCACACTGCAGAACACACACTCACACAGCATTTTAATGCATCCCCGCCTATCTCAATGGAAGGTCTACCATTATTACAATAGTACTGTGTATGACTCACCCAGTCATATAGAGCAACAGTGGAAAATTGCTCCTCCAGAGGAGTTGGTTGGTAGCTTAGAAAAAAGGGGGGTGGGGGTTCTGAGGAGCTGATAACATCAATTTGAAAATACGCCTCGTAATCTGTTGGCTGTAAATATGTGCGACACAGACGTGCACGCAAAGAATGGACCTGCGATAAAATGAATTATCCCCAAACACTCGCATTTACAGCTGAGAGATGAAATTAAGGAATGCAGGGAATAAGGCTTTGTGATTGTTCCGTGTTGTCATCACCGACGTGGGCTTACACAAAGCTTATTTATCACACAGCAATTACCACTGAGGTGTTACAGCTATGATGGCAGGGAGGAGAAAATGAACACTTAGCTGACGCCGATAAAGGGACACTACAGCTGGGTGTGTCGTGACCCTGTAACGCGTCTGCCAAGAGGGCAGACATCCATCACTGCGCGGCGTCCTGACCAGAGGAGAAGGGCAGCTGCAACTCCATCACTTTATCCATCACCTCCTTTTTTTCTAATGGCAACTTTAATTCAGAGTGAAACCCAAATGTTGCTTTTTTTCTGGTGCACTTTAAACATGCTGTCTGGTCAGATATATATTCTAATTATTTTGCAGTTTAAAACATCTCCCAGTTTTATGACGGGTTATAAAGACAAAGTCTTTGTTTGTCTTGCTTGTTTTTAGCCATGCTAGCAGTCAATCCACCACTTTGCTGCAAACTAAAATATCTCAGCAACTATTAGATGGATTGCTATGACATTTCGTACAGACATTTGCGGTCCCGATAGGATGTATCTTAAAGACTTTGTTGATCCCCTGACCTTTCTTTAAGCACTGTCATGAGGCTGACATTTTCCTTTTTAATGCAATATCTCAACTATAGGATGGATTACCATGAAAGACACACACTAATATCATTATAAAGATGAAATATTATCACTTTGTTGACTATATAGCATCCCTTAAAGCTCCACATTAGGTCAATAAGTTATTTTGATCAACGCTTTGAATTATGACCAGGTGAAACTAGTGGCATTCCCATCAGTCCCGACTCTGTCTTGTATTTATAGTGAGAAAAAGCATGTTGCTAATATTCTAACATGGAAATAGTCAATATTTTAGCTTTGAAGCATCATAATCTCATTGTTTTATTTTATAAGTTAAACCCATAGATACAAAAGATGGATTTAAATCAGAAACGTTCTTTTTAATGGTCAGCAGGGGGCGACTCTACTGGTTGCAAAAAGATGTTTGGTTGTAAAGAAAGCTACAAGAAAACGACCCTCAGTTCTTTCGGTCAATGACCTCACTAAACGCTTTGCTGATGAGTTTATCAGTGATTGATGGGAAGCATATTTTTGTTTGTTTGCTTTTTAGTAATGTATTCTGCTGTTGTTTTTCCTAAATCTCCGCTGGGGTTTAGTTGTTGTTGTCCTCTTTTGCGTGACTTAATAAAATAAAGCAGCAGAGGGAGATTCTAGGTGAAGTGGTCAGCCCTACTTTGGATCGGTCTACTCGCGTTGCTCCACTTTGAGAGGTCCCCAGTCATCTTTGTGATGTGAGCGGCGTGTTAATCTCTCTCTCTCTCCCTCGCTCTCTTTTTCCTGGCTGCAAGGAGCAGAGTCGAGCTTTGGAAATAGATCACATCAGAAGGGACGCTTGGCTCCTGATGATGGGCACTGTGTTTGTTTCATACATGCATGATGAGTAGCTCAGCTCTCGGCGGGGGCCACCAGTTATGGCATAACGCTCAGCTCCCCCTGGGAGAAAACACATGCTGTGCTTCATACTTTTGCTATTTGATACAGCAGTGTGTGTTCACGTGTGTTTACTGGTGCGAGAAACAACCATGTGAACTGAACCCGAGCTCACACGGAGCAGCGAGACAACACGCAGAATCTTAAGACGATGACAGATTGTGCAAGTGTGTGTGTCAATGTGTGGCAGTTTGCACACACAATTTCCAACGGCCCTTATTTTTACACTAAACAAGCACTTTAGTGGGAACACCTGTGCTGCATTACGCAATGACAGTTTACAATCAGGTCTTATACATTTTCAGAAACGTGATAATTCTTGGTTGTGCTTATTATTAAGGTCATAAAGGGTGGACGTTCAGTTCAGTTCAGTTCATTTTTATTTCAAACATTTCAAACATGAGCCTTCACAATCATTACAAAATACCATTCCATTATTTGTTTGAAAAGGAGTATAGGCAGAAGTATTTACTTATTCGTCCCTCAAGTTTTACCTCTCATTCATTTAATATTTTTTTTAGTCTTAAATTAAACAAACAACATATGAAACAAAAGTAAAACAAAACAAAACATACATAAATCAAAAACAAGAATTTAGCAAGCCCCACTGCAGTATAGTTTCTTTCATATGAAAAATACAGAATGTGTATATTTGCAGATACACAAGTTATGGAAAAACAAACAAACCAAAACAAAAAACCCAAAAAAAACCCACAACACCATTACCAGCAACATTACCGTCCTGGGTTAACCCCGTTTTCTTCATTCTTATACTTATTTAAAATTAGGTTTTTATATTTTACTTTAAACTGTTTTATGTAGGGATGCACCGATACCGATACTGGTATCGGGTATCGGGGCCGATACTGCAAAATGTGTGTGTACTCATACTCGTAAAAGTTAACCGATACCACGAACCGATACCAACTTATTTCATTAATCAGAGGGTGGCTTGTCATTTCTGTTGTAGTTTTTTAGATTGGCCACTAGGGGGCCAATTATTATTTTATTTATTATTTATTTTATAATAATAATTATTTTGTTTGTTTACAATATGGACACTCTGCAATAATTTAAAAGTTTAATTTATTTGCAAACCTAATTTGTATTTATTTTATTCCAAACAGAAGTGTTATTATTCTGAAAGCTCGAGACAATAGTTCAGTGATATTTTGTAAAATTACAATGTGGAGACTCTACAATAATTTAACAGAAGTGCTTATTTTTCACTTGAAATATTTTTGTGGTCATTTTTATTAAGATTTTATTTTTTATCAGCAGGGAATATAATAAAACCTGTCTTCCAATTCATTGCATTTGTGTGTGTGGTAGAAGTATCGTTTTTTGTACTCTGTATCGGCAAGTACTCAGATCCAAGTATCGGTATCGTATCGGTTTGAAAAAATTGGTATCGTTGCATCCCTAGTTTTATGTTTTTACTGTCTTTTATTTCTTCTGTTAGACTGTTCCATAATTTAACTCCTGCAATTAAGATAGACATAGTTCTTAAAGTTGTTCTAGCACTGGTGGTAAACTGCTCTGTATTATTGTATTGTATTGTATCATTGAAAAGTATTGCGTATAGTTTGCTCCTCTTGCAATCTCTTGTGAAGTGAACAAAACATCTATATAATGCAGCTGAGTGCTTCTTTTTCCCCCCTTTTTTTTTTATACATGTGCAAAATATTTGTTTATGAATATCACGCACCTGTAGCAGTTAGGTGGTATGATTGAGCCCTGGGTATTCACAGCATCTTATGATTAATAGTAACACACCTGGGGGAGATATATAGAATAGGATTTTGTAATGAAATATTATAGCGTAATCCAAGCGACACCAAATATCATAACTCATGGTGCAGATGGCAGCGAATGCTCAGGGTCAGCTCAGTGTGAGGACCCTGCCTCGCATGAGACCGTGGAGGAGGGATTAGTTTTTTATCATTTTTTAATATCGCAAGCACAGCTTGTAATGCATTAATTCAGACAAGCATTGAATTTATTGGAGAAGGGAGGGAGGATGAGATGGGGGGGAAAAGACATAGGTAACCCAGCTGGATTGGTGACTCTTTTGCTAAGCCTCAGTATGCATCGAGACTCACAGTATCTTAATAAATAAAAGATCACGCAGTGGACATATGAAGGGTTTCATGTTATGTTTTTTAAGCAGATGTGTAATAATATAGTCTTGTCATCTTGCATTCTTTTTTAGTCTGTGCAGGATTTCAGAAGCTACAGAGGATGTATTATTCGATACACTTTCACGTTTTTGTTTGTTTTTTGTTCTTTGGGGTTTTTATTTTTATTTGTTTCCCGCACATTGTTCTCCCATGTCAAAACTTTCTTTATATATTGTTCCCTGGACTCAAGCTTAATGGAGAGTGGTCAGGAGATTTCAGTGGAGAAGCGAGCACTCCGCAAAGACCATTTGGTCACAGATCCCTCGCGCCTCACACAGTCCATTTCTCTGTCTTTCGCTCTGGCTGTCTTTCATCTTACACCTCTCTCACCTGCACCTGTCAAAACCTTCACAATTGAGCTTCTATCTTCCACTTCATTGTGCCATTTCTCCTCTTGCAAGCTCTTTCCACTTCCTTGTCTTCCCTGCTCCAACACCTTGATACCGGTCATGCCCGGCCTGCGACTAATTTTCCCAGTGTGTCTGATTAAAACGTAGCCATGGAAGAAATAAAATATGTCGAGAGAATTTCATCGTTTTGGCTTCCAGGTTCTCGTGTTCTGATATTTTTGTGCTAGGGAGACAAAATTTGGGCTTTACTTTTCCCTTTTTCCTCTCCTGGTGGTTTTTGGCTTCAGTCACCATTTTTTTCTCTGTGTGTTTCTGGATCGAGACGTGGCAGTTCTTGCTGCTGAATTATATAAAATCTCTGCTTGGTTTTTAGTTAATTAGCCCGAGCAACGAAGAAGCAGGGGGCACGGGGAGATTGATGGCAAGAGGAAAGAAATGGTCTGTGTGGAGGCGGCGAGGGTAGACTTTCCCTCCTTTAACTTAGTCCAAGTTGGCCCAAAGGAGACTGCTGTGGAGGGAGTCTAGGTCAGGGGTAAAGAAGGAGAGGAGTGAAGAGCAAACTGAACTTGAGGCTGTGTGGGCAGAAGGAAACATCAGAAAAACATCTCACATCTTAACTGCCCTCACATTGGCAAAATTGTAATATACTCCTTATGCAGAGCTTAACTGTCAGCATGTGTTGGAGGACCTTGACATGCATTTTACCACTCTGTGCTTTTAATGCTATTATAGGTTCTGAACGAGAGAACGATGCATAATGTAATCTGAGTGAGGAAGTAACCTCGTAGAACCAGTCAGCACATATTGTTCTCATAAAGCTTGTGGTATGTTTGGCTGGTGTACAACATTTTCTTGGTAAGAATAAAATCCACTTATAAAAATGCCTTAGAGGAGAAATGCCTGACAGAGTAGGCTGCGATTATTTCTTCATTAATCTGAAGTTAATTGCAGACATCTTGAAGTTGTGTAATTGGAATGATCGCTAGATTTTTTTTTTTCCAGGAAAAATTGCATGGGCATCAGATTTATAGTGCTTGACTTTTGACTTCTTTAGCGGTTCCTACACATTTTCATCCCGGGCTGTAATATATTGCTGTCCTGTCACCCCTCTGTTATGTGCAAAATGTCCTTTGGCATTGATGCTTAGTCACACAGCCCACTGCAATATTAGTGGCCAGAGATAATGGGAGTATTTTAGAGACCTGCAAAGTTCACCTTTGGATGTTGGAGGGAAGGTACTGGCATAAGTAGGAGGTTTGTCAACCAGGAAACAGATGTTTTTTTATCATGTTTTAATGTGTTTTTTTTTTTTTATCATTTTTAAAAAATATTTTTACCTTCTAATGTCACTCCATTTTTTTCCCTTTGTGCTTTGGCTTCCATTTGCCGGTTAGTTTTAGGCACTAAGAACTAATTGGTTGGGTTTGAGAAAAAAACTGGACCTCTTATGAATAAATGAACCACGCCGGCAGCTTTGACAAAACTGCTTTACTTTACAGAATAACAATGGACTGGTATTTCTAAAGCAGGGGTATAAGGAGATCCAGTCAGAGAAAATTTTCTCAAACAAATGTCTGGAATATCATTCATGGAATTCATTCATGCACACATACATGTCCTTTTATATTTATGTATATTTATATTTATACCTTTATCTCTATATTTATTTATCTTAATATTTATCTATCAATATCTCTTTTTCTACACTCATTTTTATGTTTGTTGTATATTTGCTGCTATGACAACTCAGTTTCTCTCTGGGATTAATAAAGTTTCTCCGATTCCTATTCAGTGGCTCTCCTGTGTACGTACATTACAATGACAACAATAAAGACAAAGGAAAACACTGCACCAATTAAAATAACTCTGCTGTAAATATGAAAAAATAGAAATGTTCAGTCAAAATCCAATAATAGTTCTGTGTTTGTAAACGTGGCCCTCTGGGTACAGCTCTAAGTTCTAAGAGATGTTATTTAAATTTTGCTGAGTCATAAATGTTTTAGCAGATTATCTTTCATGTAAATCCTTTAAATCTTTGTGATGTTTAAAGGCTTATATAGGAAACTGTCCAGTCGTATTACACCAGACTACGCTGGTTGATAAGCACTTAAAACATCCATCCTTTACACTTTAATATTAAAAGCAACCTTTTGTGGTTATGCTCAGTATATTTAAATGAACATGGATAAAGCTCCTAATGGGAATAAATGTTCCAGCACAGTTATCAACTTGTAGGGAGACTGGTTTTTCATCATAATCAATTAGTTCCTACACAATCACAATTGTTCCCCATCAATAATCAAGTGGCTGAGCATATAAACTTACCAAACCTAACACATAAGTGATATATTAAGAATAACAGCAATGCTATTGTTGTCCACATTAGCTGTGCAACTTGCTAACGTGCTTTCCTGTTGTCATAGGAATGTTGCTATAACAAAATGAACACACTTTATTTATGTTTAGCAGAGCTTTGACACTTTTGCTCACTTGTGCAGCCAGTAAGATATAATTTGGTGCATCAATGAGACATTTTGAAGTTAACCGAAGCAGCTCTAGGAAGTAGGTATAAATACACATGCTTTGTTTTAGGCCAGCTTGGCAGGACATATGCTAAATGTTTTACACGGTGACGTAGATAAGCAATGAGAGGAATCTCTGGCCTGCCAAAAAGTTTACAGTAGGTGTTTTCTGTGGGAGAGAATAACTGCATGGACTTTGTAACACTGCAGACATTTGACATGCTGAAACAGCTTGATATGTCTGCTTTAACACTAGAACCAATTAGGTGACAACAAACACATCAACACTTTAGATTTCAGTAGAGGGAACCTCAGATTCTGGCATTAATGGAAGTAAGTGGGACTGCAGCACCCATCGCTCACAACTGGAGCAAAAGCACTCATAAAGAAAATCTCGTTTCTTCTGTTTCCTGATCAAAAAGGTGCAGATGGAACCAGTTTCCTAAAGCCTCAGTTCACTCTGCTCAGCAGATGTCACCCTCCCCTCGGCAAACACTTGGACAAACCCCAACCTGCTTGTAGCGACATGACCAGTCAGTGACAGTGACATAATATGGCACCTAGAGAACCAGACAGACAGAGAATGAGTTCTAGGAAGTGATAGAGAGACAAATGAAGAAACAGAATCATATGTCCCACCAGCGAGAGGCTGGGCATCTCTCTGCAGAGAGCTGTGCTTCAATAAGTTCAGCTGAGGAGAGCATGAACAATACGATGCAGCAACAACAAGGAGAACAACAGCAGGATGCTATCCCTGAAGGACCGAGCAGGAGATTGCTGACCATACTCTTCGTTCTCTGCCTCTGACTTTGGGAAAATAAGTTGCAAACAGCATAACCTTAAACTCCCAGTGCACGTCTGCTGTAGGGAAATATGTTGCATCATAGAATGCATGAAGTGCAACTGACTAGAGTTTAGTTTAGGGATGAAAACACAGTCATGGGTGAGCTGAGCTAATATGCGAGTCCTTTGATGCAGCTGGTCCATCCTGTTTTCAGTGCAGGACTTTAGACTTTGGAATTCATATTTATTTATTATTCATATTTATTAACTGAATAGCTGCCGACCTCCATCAGGTAGTCTACATAACAAATTATAAGACGACTGCTTTTACACAAAGAAAATTTCTCACATAAAATTGCAACCCATTTTTAAAAATAAGAAGATATAAATAGCTTTGAAAGCTTTGCTTAAACACCTCTGTTCAGCTCATTCATCACTGTTCACGAACAAGTTTTTTTTCTGGCCAAAATAAACTCCTCATGCCTTAAAATGGATTGGATGGCACTCCACACCTTTACCTTAACCATGCACACGTCTATGAACATTCATATTGTTCCCCACCCTTGTTTTCACCAACCATTCAACTGTAAAACACCCAGACAGTGATACTGAAGAAGCGTGCCAGTGTGTCAGACTGGAAATGTATTTAATGTAACCCCCTTTAACATGGTGAACACAGTAAAGTCACGTCCAGCTTGATAACACAAGTCTTCTGCTTGATCACATTTTCAAACAGCGAATGTTATTTTACTAGTCTTTAATCAACACTTCTGATCGACAGCTACACCCCACACGTTTCCGAGTTGTCTCTTTAGGTGTGTAATTAGCAAGATTTATGAAATTTGGGTGGGTGAGATTGTGTGAGATTTGCCACTGTCGCCCTTGAGATCGGCGGTCCACACCAAAAGCGGTGTCACAGCTAGGGATGTTTGTGGCTACTGGCTGTTTAAACGAGAGAGACAAAATTAGGCTAGGCCTCGTCTTAAAGACAGAAACACCTCAGAAAACATTTAACACTGAGCACACTTCATGTTCAACACTGGCCAGACAAATATTTTGTGTGTATTTTAGGAGCTATATGAAATTGGTAATCATGTTACACGTTAATCAAGTGTTGCTGAAACATGCACAAACTTGCGCCATGTGTAACATTGCAAACACACGATGTCTGATTAGTTTGGCTAACGACAGCAACAGCATGGCCTTGGTTTCTGAGGGTGTTTTCACACCTGCAGGTTGGTCCAAATCAGTTTATGTGTTTGTAAACTTGGAGCTTTTCCTTGTGGTTTGGTTGTGAAGTGAAATCCAAGCAAACCAAACTGTGCGTCACTGCGGGAACGACAAAAGTAAATACACGAAGAAGCTGCTGTGTTCGAAGACTGTTCGAGAATCTACAAATGGTAAATGGCCTGTATTTACATATCCAGTCATCCACCCATTCACACACTGGTGATGGCAGCTACATTGTAGCCACAGCCACCCTGGGGCGCACTGACAGAGGCGAGGCTGCCGGACACTGGCGCCACCAGGCCCTCTGACCACCACCAGTAGGCAACGGGTGAAGTGTCTTGCCCAAGGACACAACGACGAGACTGTCCAAGCCGGGGCTCGAACCAGCAACCTTCCGATTACAAGGCGAACTCCCAACTCTTGAGCCACGATCGCCCCGTCAGTCATATCACAGCTAGTTGTTAGCACATACAGACATATATAGTGCCTTGCCACATTGACAATACAAAGCTTACACAGCTATGTGACATTTTTAGCTCAAACTTACATTGGACGCCTGATTTGGTTCAGATTGAGGTCAATCATAGACCAGCGTAAGTCTCAGCACCTATACTTGATACCATTTTCAATACCATTAAAAGACAATGGCAATACAAACAATAACATTAAGAACAAAACTACTTTTAACTTGTCTGAAGCAGGGCAATATTATAGATTAAGATAACTAAATAATTGAATTTTTCCCAGAGATAGTGTTAAAATGCTATATTTGCAGGTTGACTGAGGGAGTGTTTTATACTACAGTTCATTACTGATCAAACAGAGTTGGCAAGCTAAACGGCAACTGTTTTGTTTAATTGTTGGCAGAGTTTTCTCAGCCTTAATCTGGAACGTAACACTTGTTAGAAACAAATGACTGGGCTCTTTAGTCAAACTAATGCTGTCTATTAACATTAAAGATGAGCAGGATGGATGATGTTTGCTATCTAGCTCCTGCATTAACAATATTGTTTTACTATTGGTCATTCGTGCTAGCTGCTACCTAAACAATAACTTAACAGATAGTGGATGTTTCTGGCATTAATGTGGTAGATGGGTTAATATTCATATTAACTGTTTAATGCATAAACCAACCTCTCAAAATTCCTCATGAAATGTTGTTCGGGGTTCTGAATCTGCTCCCATTCATTTGTTATCCCGCTAGTGAGGGTTGTGTGAAGTTGTGCATCAGCTGGAGGAGGCATGTATTGTTGGCGTCGATACTGTTACAGTTTTTTAGTATCCATTAGTGAATATTTAAAAAAAAAAAAAAATTGGAACCTTATTTAGGTCAGAGCAGCGCTGCATAAACATGCGGTCTCATGTATCCCTGCTGTCCTTTACCACTTCTCTTACCTCCTCCTCTCAGCTTCGGTGTCATCCCAACTCTACTCGTTTTGTAGGTATTCATTTCCTTTACATTTTTTTCTCTGTCACTCTGTGCTAGGATGTTTTTGCACACTAGAGATAAGGAGGCCAGGGTGAACTCATGTCTTGCTACATCAGACACCAAAGTACTGTGAGGCCAGCAGTGCGCCCTGATGGCCTGCTGAACCACATAAATCACACGCATGCACACACAAGGACAGAAAGAAATTGATTAAAAAGATATCTGTGAGAGATTGACTGCCCCGTTGCCTTGTAAAGCAAAGTGTACATTAAAAAAAAAGAAAGGGAAAAAAAACATAGTATTTCATATACGTACCTGTGCAGTAGTCTGGTATCAAAAAGTGCTGCGTGAGACCTTGAATGAGTAAAACCCTGACTTCTAGAGCACCACAATTTACGACGGGGTTTACTAGATGAACATCATTCTTATGATGAGGACTTAACCTTAAAGTAACATCAAAAATGACACATCCACAAATTTTGCTCTGGTGTAATTGTGTACCTCAAGGTTTATAACATCTAACAAAATCTCATCAGGCAAAGCAATTTCTGTTGAACTAGACGGACATTATTTGAAGATAGCAACATCCACTAAATAGAGATTAAAATGAGATTTACAAATGAATGCTGCTGATGAATGTTTTTGTGTAATTTCCTCGGATGTTTAATCCATGAGGTCAGTGCTTCTCGCTAGCCCCCGCTGCACCACCGTTTCAATTGTATAAATCACATTCCTCCCCCATCTTTTTTCCATTTTTATACCAGATGCACTCCCAGGTCTAGTTATGATCTTTCACAGGGTGCAGCATTAAAATTTTATGCGTTCTTAAATAATCCGTGTGTTGTAGACCATGTTAACATTTTTCCGCAGCACCTAACTAAACACCTCTGCCGCCTTTACGCCGATTGCATGCGCAGTGATTTCTATTTTTGCAAGAATTGATTTTCATCTGTGATAACAAATGTTCTTTGTTGAGATATCTACCCACCCTCCTATTTTCATTTAGAACGTCTGATGCAGCAAAGATTAGATTCTGTTGCCAAATGGTTTGGTTAATGATTTCATTCTTGTTTCTTTATTGAGATATCAGACCCCACTGTCTCCTTTCCATTCACATTTCCCGTGTTGCAGAGATTACATTCTGTTGCCAAATAATTTCATACTTGTTTTATAGATCAGATTGAATGTCATGTCAGATAAAGAGATGTCAATTCTTAAAGTCTTAGTATTGTATGTCCAACCAACATTGAATGTGTGCTGTGCTATTTATTCATATTTATATTTTCTTCCTTCTTTTACCACAAGCTAGGAAATTCTTTGTCGTTCAGCTGATAAATGAAAAGAGTTTCTACTTCTACTTTGGAGAAATCCATCTGATTAGAGTTAAAATACGATGTGTTGATGCGTGGAAACATAAAAAAAATAGAAATGGGTGAACCCCCGTTCATAATGTAATTTGTTAAATTGTTATGAAACTCTTCCCCAATAACCTATTTGAGGGGTTTTTTGTTTGCTTTTTTGTTTCAATATTTGCAAAACGAATGTGTTTTATTTTGTTGGAAGCTTTTAAAATGAGTAGAGATGCTGTTAAATATCAACCTCCTCATTGCTTTATTCAAAGTGTCTGTGGTGCTGCTTAGATAAAACCCTCTGTATAAAAATTACTGGTTCTCAGTTGATCGGCAGTGACTCACTTTGCTGACGGTTTTATCTGCGATACGTGTCTTTAATTTAAATTCAGTCTTTTTCTCTGTATTCCTCATGACTGTACTTTGTTTTATTGATGCTATTTGCTTTGTGCGAATGAGTCATGAAGAAATATACACTCACCTGCCACTTTATTAGGCACACCTGTTCAACCGCTCGTTAACAAAAATATCTAATCAGCTAATCACACCGCAGCAACTCGGTGAATTCGCAAATGGGCAAGACCCCTGCTGAAGTTCAAATTGAGCCTCAGAATGGGGGAAAAAGGTGATTTAAGTGACTCAGAACATGGTGCTGCTAGACAAGCTGGTCTGAATTCAGAAAATGTTGATTTTCTAGGATTTTCTGGCACAATTTCTGTCAGCTAAGAACTGAAATCTGAGGCTACAGTTTGCACAGGTTCATTAAATTGGACAATAGAAGATTGGAAAAATGTTACTTGGTTTGGTAAGTCTCGATTTCTGCTGTGAGATTGGCCGTGTGGCATAAACCACATGAAAGCATGGATCCGTCCTGCCCTGTATCAACAGTTGTGACTGCTGCTGGTGGTGTATTTGTGCGGGAGATGTTTTCTTTTTGCCCTCTGAGCCCCTCGGGTGGAGCTACAGTCTACCTGAGGATTGTAGTTGGCCATGTCAATCCCTGTAACACACACATCTCCTGATGGCTGCTTCCAGCAGGATAACACAACATATCACAAATCTCAGATCATCTCAAACTTGTTTCTCAAAATGAATCAATGGTACTTGAATGGTCTCCACAGATCTAAATCCAGTAAAGCATCTTGTGGAGCCTTTGGTGGAATGGGAGCTTCACATCATTCACATCATGGATGTACAGCCAGCAAATCTACAGCAGCCCTGTCATGTTGTCATGTCAATATGGATCAAAAACTCTGACGAATGTTTTCAGCACCTTCTTCAATCCCTGCCATGAAGAATTAAGACAGTTCTGAAGGCAAAAGAGGTACTACTGTACCAAGGTGTACCTAATAAAACAGGTAGCGGTGAACAGTATTGGTCAAGTTACTTGAAAAAAGTAATCAGTAACTAATTACTGATTACTTCCCCCAAAAAGTAATCCAGTTACTTTACTGATTACTTATTTTCAAAAGTAATTAATTACTTAGTTACTTTTTAACAACATGATTTACAACCTGAATAGGTGATAAAGTGATAGATCTTTCAGCCCAATTCTACTTTTTCTGCATAATCCATCATACAAAATGTAATCAAATGGAAAAGTCTCTTTTTAAAACTTGTTTTATCAGTTTTAATTTTTTAACTTTATGCATCAAGCAAAAATTTAATTATCTGCAACATTCTCTGACTGGAAGAAATTTGTTTAATATTTAAATCTATTTTCTGCACATTTCAGCACATAAAATATATTTTTTTGTGTGTTTACACTCACTCTTTCAAATAGATGCAAGTAAAACACAGCAGAAAATAAATAAAGTCAAAGACTAGCGGTCCTGTTGCTCTATTTTCACCTGTAAAGCAGGACTGTGACAGGCGGAGGTTTATCCTGGTGCAGGTGTGCCGCGGCGGTCAGTGGAAGAATCCGCGAGTTTCTCTGTGAGTTTCCCATTACGTGGTAGCGCACTCGGTGCTTGCTTGGAAGTTTAGGGGGGGGGTTTCGCTGTAAAAAGAAGTTTTCTTCCCACGCACAACGGACACTAATGTTTTTGTCACTTTTTATGGAATCAAACTCAAAGTAAGGTCAGTACTTCCACGCTTTAAACGCTGCACGCTCATACTCTCTCCCGCACTCGATATATGATCCATTGTTGATCTGCACACAGCTGTTGTCACCAGCATAGCACTTGCTTACGTCACTGTCATGAGACATTCTCGCAGTAACGCGTTACCCATCTCTGGCGGTGACTGTATATAGTTAAATATATTTTAAATCACAAGGTTGAAAAATGTATGCCATTTATCGTCTTCATCTAATTTGAAATATTAAAAAAATACACATTGTTAAAGGAAACCTTTCCTGGAACTTTTTTCTTTTTTGTCTTTGTTATTATGACGTTAAAGTCAGCGTAACTGAGGCTTTGCTTTACTTTTTACAATGTAACTATTCCCTTACAGGAGAGGGAAAAAAGTAACCATAATCATAGATAGCATTACTTCCTACTGACAGTTAATTACTAGATCTTATTTTAACGCACAAATTTTAGAAGAACTTAAAATCAAAGTATATACTTCAAAAAAGTGAGAAAAAGTAGCAGGTTCAAGATTGACATATTTTTAACATCAAAGAAAAAGGTTGAGATGGTGCACCAGCTCCACACTCAATTTTATTTTGAAGAATTCTCACTGCTTCACACTATTCTGGTATAATCCATGCAGCAGTTTGTAAACACCACTATATGAATTTAAGTTGGCTCCACTTTTGTTGTCATTTAAATTGATCTAGATTTATTATAATTCTGGCACTCTCAAGAAGGCTCACTTTCAGTCTATTTTCCCATTACCAGTTAATTGGGATGGCCCAACAGGGATGTGAACAGCTTTACCAAGACCACAAACGAATGTGTAAATAAAGAGCGGCTGGCGGGCTGTATTGACTTGAGGATGTATTGGCAAAGCTAACAGACTGTGTTAGATTGGTTTGTTTGTGGGTTAAAAGCTCCCTTGACATCAAACCAACTGAAATGAGACAATCTTAAAATTGTTGTTGCCTTTTAGAGCTGTTCCAAGGACACTGTAAAGGTTTATAGCTAGGAATTGTACAAGATAGTCCATATCTGCACTGGGGAGAAGACATTCATTCTTATTACAGGTGGAGTTTACACAAGAGAGAGAAAAATATAGTCTTCACATCTGATTTAACTTTGTACTTTTACCTACTTCACTGAAGTATTTATACTAGTTTGTTTTTGTGCCTCACTGAATTTAAGTGGGAGTACTTACTAGCCACATTACACATTGCTGATTTAAAAACTGAGAACGAATGAATAAAGTTTATTCTAAACAAGATCAGCAGAAAGTTTCCATTGTATAGTAATAAAGCTTGCTTCCCTTGCAGGTACTTTTATTTAGTGCAATGCTCACTGTCATATAAATAAGGAATCATAAGAGTTCTTTGACTAGTCTTACATTTTTCACCATGCCCACTTTGAGTCTGGTTGGACTCCTGTGTTGCATCTTTCTTTCTTCTTATCATTTCTGGATGTCTGTAATAAAGGCTTAAAAATATAACGTGGAGGATGGCTCTTGTCAGTGAAGGAAATAGAAACTGCAGCATTGATTTTGAAAAATTCACCTTTGCATTTTCTTCACAGTGTAAGCACGTCAATCTTAATTTCACTCATTTCCTTTGTCTCAATTAACTGAAGACACCTCACTCACAGAAATCTCTAAGTTTAAGAAAATGAAACTAAAATGATCTGCGGGATTAAACTATGTACAAAAAAATATGTTTACGTTTGTTTGTTTTTTCCTTTGATTGGTTGGTCAGTTGTTTTGGTTTGTTTTTATTTTTCTTCTGGATGTATGTGTGTCTCACAGAGTGGCAATCGCCTCAGCATGCTACAGTACAGGGTGTGAGCACTGAGCTCAGAAGCTCCTCCCACATGTTGTTCAAATCTTCTCTTTGCAAGTAACAGCCAGTCAGAGTTGGGTCATGGCCAGTTTATGCTTGCTGTTGTCATCACCATTAGTGAGGGCCCGTGTGTGTCACGCTATGTATCAGTTTGGCACAGCTGGGTTGGAGAAACCAGGTTGGTGACAAGTGACTTAGTCTTTACTACCAATGGCTCATCGATGCAGGAGCTCAGATTTGGAGAAGAAGATGCTTCAGCAGCTTGAAAGGATCAGGCTTTCTGGAAAAACACAGCACTGAAGGAAGGATTTTTTTCTTAGACTTTTTCTTAGCGATGACAGAATAAAAAGATGATGCTATAAATGTCCATAATAGATTCACGTGAATTTTCCATTAGAATGAAATTAATCTATTGTAACTGTACATTAATGTGAGAAAGTTGTAACACTGAGCCAGACAAAAAAGCCCCTTAATATGGGTACAGTGCAGATCTCACCCTTTTCCAGTCTAGGTGCAGTAAGGGCAGAAATTGAATTGCTAAAAGTTACTGTTTGTTTTGGTGAAAGTTTTATAGTGCAAGATGCATAATGCCATTACTGATTCAGTCAGCAGAGGGGGTTGTCAGGAAGGATGGAGGGAGAGGAGGAGGAGAGTGCAAAAAACTCTGGCTAAAATTAAAAAACGCCACAAAATGAAATAAAGATGAGTGCTCCACTGAGCCACAGACTGAATATAAAAGACAATCCTGTGAAATATACATGGCTGGCAGGAGAGATGAGCAGAATGCTAAGCTTCAAACCTGTAACCCACAACACAGGCCCTGATCCTGAGCCTGTTGATCACCCAGGAACATTAAGGGATCATGCCAACGGCAATGATCTGTCCAATGTAGTGGTTTCCTGATCACCTAGGCAACAAGAGACAGGAAGACGTGCAGTAGAAAGGAAGAGACTATCGCCCATATTTAATAAGATTTGATGTTATTTTTCCCTGTCTGTAATGCTTTTATTATTGCAGATTGGCTTAGCTGTGAAAGGTATTGATTGTGAGCCAGAGCCCCAACCGGGACTGAAGGAAACAGAGATGGAAGGTGTGAGCTGTCAACTGCAGGTGATTTGTATTTATTAAAAAACAAAACAAAAGAAACTCTTTCCCTCAGTTCTGTATATGGTGATATTTTCCAGCGTACTTTAAAGCAGAGAATGGATCATTTATTCATTTAAATCAAAGCAGTTGGAACTTCAGGGCCTGAAACACTACCTTAGGGAGATTTAACCGTAATAACAGGTGTGTGCTGCATGTAGCAATATGTCCATGCTCTGTTCATGTAAGGGCTAAATAAGTACGTGCTTCTGCCTACTCCTGCATGGAAAAATTTTATGAAATGTTGGTGAATGTATATGTTTGAAATAAAAATGAACTGAACTGAAAACTGAAAAAAAAAGCTTAAAAAAAGGAGAAAAGTAATTTGATTAGATTTGATCATCAGAAAAAACACAGACATTAAAGATTAATTATTCCATATTGGCCTGGCTGTACAGATAATATTAATAGTTTAACTACGCTTAATCAGAGCTGTCTGGTCTAATTCTGATTTAATCCCACTTATGCTCATATGACGTACAGCAAGATGTTTAATTGTTTTTGTCGCTCCAGCAAACCCTGATCTAAAAAAGAAGGAGAGAAATGTGTGAAAAAACAAAGATGATGACTGAGTGATTGTGTTCATGTTCCTATTCTTAGCCCTGCAGCGGGGAAACAGAACTAATGATGCTTCCTGACCTTAATACCAAGCGCTCAAGGTCAGTCTCCACTGATGCATCATAGGCAAGGTGTCCTGGACGCCGAAGACTGCTGCCGGATTGAGTCTGTAGCTGTTGCTGTGGTTGACTGTGACTTTGCCCCAGAATTTATCACTGTTCTTCCTGAAGGAATACAAACAGATACAATCAAAGAACAAGCAATTTATTCAGCGGTGGAGCTCTGAGGGAACTAGCAGCAATTCTTTGCCAAGTTTACAGACCATTTTTCACTGTGGCTTCAAGTTATGCGCTGATTATTTCACAATAATGCAAGTGGAAAATTAATGTAAGAGAGAGAAAAGCTGCAGGATTCAGAGATGGGGGAAGATTTTGATTTTAACGTGTGACAAGCTTTATTAAAACTTTCTTTTTATCTGGCAGCGTCAAAAAAGAAAAAATCTCTAAATGTATAGGCAATTCAAGCTTTCAAGTGCTGCTGCTGCTAAAATGAACCCTTTTATCCACATACTGAAACCAGCTCCATTTGGTATAATAATAGCAGATGGGAATTTAAAATGACTGAAAACATGCATTAAAGTGTTGCGTGGAGGAAGTAGTTGAACACAGCAGGGATCGTATGTTCAGGTTTCATGTATGCCTTTGCATAGTCAGATTTCTTCCATTATGAGAAGAAGAAAATGACCATTTATCATAAATAAGAAGCAAACAACACTGGGATTGGCCACTCGCCTCCTATCCTATGTTTAACAAGCTTTTCCATAATGCTAATAAACAGATTTGTTGTAGCTGGTTTTTTTTTTTCTTTTTCTTGATGGCACAGCCGATAACGACACAAAACCTGAAAGAAACTGAGGTGTAGGGATGCACCGATACCGATACTGTAAAATGTGTGTGCACTCATACTCGTAAAAGTTAACCGATACCATGAACCGATACCAACTTATTTCATTAATCAGAGGGTGGCTTGTCATTTCTGTTGTAGTTTTTTAGATTGGCCACTAGGGGGCCAATTATTATTTTATTTATTATTTATTTAATAATAATTATTTTGTTTGTTTGTTTACAATATGGACACTCTGCAATAATTTAAAAGTTTATTTTATTCGCAAACCTAATTTGTATTAATTTTATTCCAAACAGAAGTGTTTATTTATTATTCTGAAAGCTTGAGACAGTGCCAATAGTTCAGTGATATTTTGTAAAATTACAATGTGGAGACTCTGCAATAATTTAACAGAAGTGCTTATTTTTCACTTGAAATTTTTTTGTGGTCATTTTTATTAAGATATTATTTTTTTATCGGCAGGGAATATAATAAAACCTGTCTTCCAATTAATTGTATTTGTGTGTGTGTGTGTGTGGTAGAAGTATCGTTTTTTGTACTCTGTATCGGCAAGTACTCAGATCCCAGTATCGGTATCGTATCGGTTTGAAAAAATTGGTATCGTTGCATCCCTACTGAGGTGTATAAGAAATGTAATAACATTGGATGAGATTTAATATCAAAGCTACCACTTTACCTTGTTTACATATTTACTTCTTTATACATTAGCAGAAGAAGTTCTACAGCCATCTTCCACCTGATTTTGTCAATAATCTCCCAGTGAAAGATCACAGAGTGTCTGTAAATAATCACACAAAGTCTGCTTTACTTAACGGATTAGAAACAGCTTGTTCCACTCACCTGTTACAGAGAAACGAAAAAGGAGCACAGCGAGGCAATATGGAACATTATGAAAGAAAAAAAAATAAAAGCGAAAGGGTGAATTGCAAAATAAAATGGAGGGAGCCAGCATAGAGGAAGTGGGAACTCAGAGGAAGGCTAAATGTTGACTAGAGGGAGGGAGAGCCAGCCTGTCTCACTTGCTTGGATCATTAATTTGTGTTCTAATTAGCAGGAATGCCACAGTTGGAATGTGATGCCTGCGTAAGGACGACGAGCGTGTGTGTATGTGTGTGTGACCTGCCCTGGCTCCGAGTCTCCTGGCTTGTTAGTAATGACAGATTGACGCTCTCCTGCACCCCCCACCCACCAGGCCCACCCCATACCCCTCACCCAACCCACCCATCTGCTCTGGAAAGACACCAGATCTTTAGACCTGTCTTGTGTTTGTGCCATGTGGGTGTTTGTGCGTGTGGGCGTGCCAGTCGGCTCAGTTTTTGTCATTCTTCAACTGGTCGGACCAGTAGGGAAGCTCACGAAAATTCTAGTCATGCTTTGTAGCGACCATCAGTTTTTCTTCTGTAAATGCCAAGGCCGAAATGGCTTTATAGGCTCTTTTGCTTTTTGAGAATATATTGTTCAAAGTGAGGCTGTGCTACACGGATCGCAACATCACTGAAATTTCTCAGTTAATCAGGTTTGTTTGCTCAAGATGCAAAACATCACGAGTCCTTGGATTCAAAATTACAAAAGCCCGGCGAGTGGCCGAGTGAAAGGATGAATTCGCTTGAAACAATAGTCAAGAATTCCATCTGCTAAATCTGAAAGAGTTCTGTGAAACGGCAGGAATTCGGCGGCATAGGTCACTGTTCATTTCCTGTGTTTTCTCACATTGTGGATAAACTGCATCGGCCAAGCTTTTCATCATCTGTCCCCTGATTTTTAAAGACCCAGACGGTGCACTGAGCCTTTGCCTCCCCGGGGCCTGAAAACATTCATTTAGATAGTGCCAATATCCAATCTTCCAGTATGTTTCTTTTGGACATATCTTTAAGGAAGAAACGAGAGAAATGTATCAGCGCTGCTGTCCTTTGGTCAGTGACATCACATTTATAAAGTCTGTGTGTTTTTGCACTCTGGTGTGTGCTTCTGTATATGTTTGTATGTGTGTTGGTTATTCCAGTGAAGCATCTAGCCCAGGGACAGAGAAGAGCTGGTCCACAGTGTAATTGAACCACAGATCCTGCTAGACTATTAGTCACAAGACTTGTTCTGTCTATAGCCTTTTATCACTCTTGAATCCACATGAGTGAAGTGAATAGGCCGGTCAGTAATACAAATGCAGCTATCACAGTTAGCCAAATGTTAACTTTTTATAGGTTTTGTTTAGAGAACATAGTTAAACACCAAAATAAGCATCACAAATAAATGAAATCGGTGAGTAATTAGGTTCCAATATAGTTTGTAAACCATCTTTTTGGATCAATTTTAAGCTAGGTTAATTTTTTTGTAGCAAGTTTCAGTGATAAATAACCAGGCTTCTCATGTGTTTTGTTCTCTTGCACTTCTTTATTCCAGTTACACTGCTTTTCAAATCTCTTATATATTGATATTTTGTTTAGGCTAGTGCCATAGTATATCACCTGTGATAATACCGCATACATTTTACATCAGCGGTCCCCAACCCCCGGGCCTCGGACCGGTACCGGTCCGTGAGTCGTTTGGTAGCGGGCCGCAAGAGTAGAGGCTCAGGTGTGAAATGTGTGGTTTTCAGGGTTTTTATCGGTTTTCAGTGTTATTTTGTTAACGTTTTTATCGTTAACTCGGTTTTCCTGGGTCTTTTCACGTGTGTTATGAATAAATCTTCTTTTTTTCGGTAGTTTTATTTTGTTGTATTTATCCGCGACACCTTAAAGGCCGGTCCGTGAAAATATTGTCGGGCATAAACCGGTCCGTGTCGCAAAAAAGGTTGGAGACCGCTGTTTTACATGATATAAAAATGTCATATCGCAATATCTTTGTATTTACATTTCCTAGTGAGGTCTATAACAAGAAAAGGCCAGGAATGTCTGAGAACAAGAGCCAGGTGTGAGCCTCCAATAACAATTTAGTTTCTAAAAGGGGAATTTCACCAATAACCTCCAATGAAATACAGCATTTTAAAAAAATACAAAGTTTAATTTTAACTTGTAATTTAATAAAATTTAAAGAACAAAAATACAGTACATACAAAACTGTTCCCACTTAAGGGGAAAACCAACCTGTGTTTTTACCTTCCCAGTGAGGTAAAAACACACTGCTGAGCACAAACAGGCTGTGGAAGAAGAAGTGCTAACAGCTGGTGATGTGTGACTCAAATGTGGACTCAGTCGAGCATCACTGGAGCTCTGGCTAACTGCACCTCACATGACAAGAAGAGCAAAGGTGGATGCAAATTACTGTTGTGGTTAGATGTGGATCTTGAAAATATTTTGTTATTAAATTATATTTTACACTTTTATTGTGTGATGATAATGTGCAGCTGCTGAAGAATAACAAGGTTGCATTGTATTCAATACTACACATCAGCAGTGCACAAGCTGCTAGAATTAGACCTAGTACAGTATGAAGGAAGCTAACAGAAATCGTTTAGCAGTTTGAAGGCTAAGACGCCAGCATCTTTTATTTGTATGTTTGCAAAAGCGTTGTACTTCACCACAGACTGTGGTCAAAGTAAGCTGAGACAAATGACGAGCTCATTGATGACGACAGTGCTTTCCCTGTCAGCTGTTCTCCTTCTCTTACTCCCTTGTTGGGAAGATTTTAATGCACTTACACTAACATGTAATCATCAGTTCAATTAATAATATTACACTTCATCTGTCCTTAGGTGCTCTGTGATTTCACAGCGAGCCGGAGAATGGGTAATATTTATGGTCACCGTATTGATCACGTTGCAAAATTATTTTTATTTGTTACATTTTATTTTGCAAAGTTTGGAAAAGAGTGTTTAACTTAAGTGTGGTTTAACTTACACACATAGAAAAAAATGATTCCCAGTCTCTTCTTCAGAGTCAGTTAATATTTTTAATGCTACATATAACCAAACCTCAGGTATTGGTATTGTATTGTAACTAGAGACAGTGTCATTAGTGCAACCCTAACTGATAATAGCTTTGACGCGTGTGTTGACTGACAGATACTCCCTAGCGACTGTCTTATGTTGGGGGGTGGGGAGAGCTCAGTTATTTTCAGCCTGATGGAAAAACAGCAGACAGGTGTCTCACATATAGGCCTACTTACACCATTGGATACCATGACACAAATAAACGCAGTGGACACAATTGTCTGTGGAAAGACAATCCTGTGTTTCTCTGCTTCATATCTACTTTGATATTGAGCCTCAGAGTGTGAAACTAACTTGAATGATGGAAGACCGGGGTTTCTGGAGGAGGGCGAGCAAAGAGGGGGAGAAAAAAAAAGGGGAGCGTGTGAACGAATGCTTCGGACAGTTCTGGATGAGCAGACACTGACAGGTTTTCTTTCTTTTTTTCCTGTTCTGGCTCCTGTCTCTCTCTTTCTCATTCGCTCTCAAAATATCATTACTGCACAATTCGACTTCTCTTCATCTTTAGAAAGGATTTTATATGAGCAGTTGTTGGATTGATTAGGTTTCTAGCTACAGTGTGCACCCACCCCCCATCTCTTCCTGAGGAACAGAATGAGAGCAGGGCCGCTGGTCAGCACTCTGGTTTTTTGCATCCAGATGGTAGATGTGAAAGATCCCAGTTAGGGGTCCCAATGCTACGTCCTTGAAGCTGGGTGATTTATACGCTGGCAAAGGCATCTAAAAGGCAACTAAGGAGAAAACTCCTATACATTGTGTGATAGTATAAGGATGTGCTGGATCGTATGTTTAATTATCTTTTCTGATATGGGAGTTTTTTTTAGTTCTTTATATTCACAATCATATTTGAACTACCTTTGCACTCTTTGTGCTAATAATGCTACAGGATCCTTGTCACTTCAGGCTTAGACGCAGGTGTGTGTGTGTGTGTATGTGTGTGTATGTGTGTGCTTAACCTTCAAGTGAACAAGGGATGTCACCGGCAGCGTTTCTGAGGAGTTTTATTCACTGGCACCTCCCACTGTTTTCTCTCCAATTAAGTCTGCCATCACCCTTGGTGAAGAGAGTTTGCCCCAAGCCCAAGAGCCACGTATCCCCCCACAGGTCTGAGCTTTGGCCCCACTCGCCCCCACTCAGCTTAGGTACCAAATGCTTGGAGAGCATCCTTCACACCAGGGAAGGTCCAGATATGTATTAGTATTCCCTTTTGCCAGCAGTTCCGAAATGGGTCTCAGAAGTGTGAAAGAATAGAGGATAAAAGAATCGAAGTGTGAGGAAACATAGGAGGGAAGAAAGGACAGATTTATGGAGAAAGAGTGGAAGTAATTAAGTTAAATGGATCAATAGATCAATAGTTAGCTGTGTTCTCGCCATGGGGTGTAGATGAAAGCAGGAGGTGCTGGAATAAAAGAAAAAGAGATCAAGGTAAAAAAAATAAATAAAGAAATTGGAATATTGTGAAATTTACCTTGTTGTTAATTAAGAGATTGCCATATTTATTTAACTTTTTTTTTTCATTAAAAAATAAACATGACCAAATGGTATCTGAATCAGATTTTCCATGTTGTGTAAACCATCATCTTTGCTTGGTTGATTCAGTTTTGTTAATTTAACAAACTGCTTTGGTAGTTGTTTGACTTGCAAATCTATTCCAGCTGAGTAAAATGGTCTATTCGATAAACCTTAGCTTTGTTTATTTGATTTATTTATTTTTATCGCTCAAACTCCTGTAGTAGTTATTTGCACTTATGCAGAATGTTTGAAAAGGACTGTAGCTCCTTTTTTAACACGAAGTATTTTTTTTATCAGCAGCTCCTTCTGTTGCTGTCATTTTGTAACAGAATCCGTAGACATCGTCATGGTGATCATGATTCTATGATTATGAATCCATGCTGTAATTTAACATTTGTTCAAATCACAGAAAGATTTTCCATCTTATTTTGTAATATGTTTGTTTTATTCAATACTTTAAATATACTTTAGGTTGAGTGATCTTTAGCTCACCATTTTGAGTCAAAAGGTAATGTTCAAATCGAGGGATGAGAAAAAGAAAAGGAGGAGGATGGAAAGATGGAACTGAGCAAGGATTGTGTTCATGTTTAGTCGATGATAAGTGGAAATGTATTGGGGGGGAAAGCAGTTATGGAGAATGGAATGAGGAACTTTAGGAGGAATGAATGGATGGAAAAAAGGCGAGAGCTTAAGGAAATTAAGGATAATTCACAGATCTGATCATGAGTTTAATGATGAGTGATTGGATGAAAAGATAGAGGGTGTGATGAGGAAAAAGAAGAAAGTGAGGGCAAAAAAAAGTGGCAAGGAAAACATTAAGGATAGAAGTAGAACAAAAGGAAAAATAAAGTACAGTACCAGAAGACTTTCATAATCTCATCATGGATAGATGGATGTAAATGAATGAAGGATGAACTGTCAAAGAAGGAAAGCAGCAGTGTAAGGATAAGGAAAAAAGGAAATCAAGGAATATGAGAGGACTGTGGGCTGGTGGCAAACGGTGACACGAACAAGGTTTGAATCAAAGATCAAATGACTAAAGGAACTAAAGAAAAAAATAGAAACTAAAGAATCAAATCAAAACTAGAGACATACGCTAAAGAAATTTAAATTTTATGATTTTCTTTAAATATTGAGGCAACAAAGGATTTTTTTTCAGATAGAAAAACAACCAAAAAATTAAACTGTAGATAGCAGAAAGATGGCATAACAGAAATTAAGATCCATCCAGGTATAAATGAAAGAAAGGAAGCAGGAAGAAGGTAATGGATAAAAAAGAATAAAGAATAAAAGAAGGGAGGAAATGATTGTGGCATTATATTTGTTAGCAACCATGAAAATGTACCAACTTCAATACCCTAAACGCTGCAAATTAGTGGAAAAGCACATAGAACAAGCATAAGACACAAATGAAGGCAGCTTAAAATGAAATGAAATTGGTTGTAGGCAGCAGGACTGCAAAGGGATTGAGGGGAGAAAAAAAGGGAAGGCGAATGGAAAGGAAAAAGAGCAGGTCTTTATTATGGTGAGTAACTTTGACACGCTCGCGTTGCGCCCAGTGCCAGTCCATCCGTCATCCAGCTCTCCTACTGATGAGCATTGGAAACAAATCTGAGGAAGCCTGGCTTTATTTTGCCGCCTGGGTGACTTGTCGGAGTCGTCACAAGCCCATGTGTCCCTGTACCCCTTCCCAACTGACATCTCCCAAGCTCAGTTTCACCCGCTGGGAATCTCTGCCGCTCTTCTCCCTGTTTTCCTCCATCTCGTCTATTCATTATGCAGATAAGTTGGGTTTTGTTTTTTTTTTCTTTGCCAGTCCCCTGTGTTCGTTTGATTCTTTATTTATCTCCGGTGTTTTTGCTGTTTATCTGTTTGCAGAGAGTGTGTGTATATGCGCTTGATAAGTTGTGAAACACAGAGGGCATCAATCACTGTCACTTAGCTGCTCAACATGTCGCTCGTTGCGACAGAGCCCTCCTCCGAACCTAATCTCGATGAATTTCAAACTCTTCCAATACATAAATCTGCAAGGGAGGGGAAGAGCGGGGGGGGGGGACTTTAGTGCTTTTCCAATCTGAGTCAAATATATGTTTACACATTTACAAATGAGAAATCCAGGAGTACAACGTCAGTTCTCATATTCTCCACGCCCATGGCAGCCTGCTTGGCGATGCAGCCCCTCCTGCAGCAGACTTCTGCAACAGTTATTTAGATGAATGATTAAAGTTAAACCACAGCCAGCAAGAGTCTCACTATTCTTATTTAAGGAAGAATGGGGAAGCTGTCATCTTTTGATGCATTACCCAGCATCTTGCATGCAAACAAGACACCCCTTCTCTGCTGATGACTCCCTGCTCTTCTGCCCCCCCATCCTTTAAGATGTGTCCCCAAAGACCTGCTTTGGGTGATTGATCAGGTGGTGCGGTTGCATCAGTGGAGACATGAAGGGAGTGTGCCCACCCAGCAAGCCAGACAAAAACACTTCAGCATGTTGATCTGATGTGATCAGTAAGATAGAGGGAACTAAAGTGGACCAATATGACTCCTGAAGTCTGGCCCTTCAGTGGGAAGTTTTCTAATGGCTTCATAGATAAATCGTGTTTTGTGTCATCTTCCTGCATTTTAACTTTTGGTAAACTTCGTAGAGCAATACTGTAAATATACTGAATGCAACAAATGGGACATTAGCAGTGTTTTCAGCATCCTGTTTTGTAAGTTAGCCTTAAAGGTATTGTAAGCTTATGGTAAATTGCAAAAAGGAAAGATTAGTCAATTAGTTTGTGTATCTTTGTCCAGTAAAGTTTGTTTTTGCTGTCTTAGGTCTTTTCTAACTAATCTATATTTTAGTTGTTTTGTAACAATTCTTATGCAATGACAATATTTATAGTAATACTTGTTCCACATTGACCAAGGAAGGTTTAAACACAATGAGTGACCTTAACCTCACTAAAATTCGTCATCATTGTCCAACAGACTGTGTAGAAAGAACTAACCACAGCTGATATTTCTTTTTGTTCAATACTTCCAGTATTTTTAATTTCTACTTCTTCTATTAATAAAAGGAAAACTGCACATTAAAACATATAAACTGCCCTTTGAAGCAAATCAAATTAATTTTATTAATAATAAATAATAATACAGCTGTAATGCTTTCAAATCCCTTCAAGTTAGAGTAAAATTTCACCAAATCTTTTTACTCTTTTCTTAAAAAGATTTGGTAGTTCATTGAACTTGCTAGTCTCTCTATTTGGACGTTTCCCATAGTGCGCTAAATGCTTTTTGACATGTTTGTGCTGCCAAAAATTGAACACAGCAAGATAAAATAGAGATTTGACCGTGAGCGTTGCTCTGACTTGTCAATCCTCCGACCACACCGTGCTAAGTCCTTCTGCGGTGATGATGACTATTTTAACACATACAATTAAAAAAGAAAAAGTTTAAAAAACAGTGCTACAACATTCTGTATGTAGCATGTGTGCTTTATGCTAACTGCCACTGTCAGTTAGCATAAAGCACACAGGCTACAACATTCCGTATGTAGCATGTGTGCTTTATGCTAACTGCCGCTGTCAGTTAGCATAAAGCACACATGCTACAACATTCTGTATGTAGCATGTGTGCTTTATTCTAACTGCCACTGTCAGTTAGCATGCTAGCTATCATAGGAATCAAGAGTGAATTCTTCTCTTACTGTCTGGAAATTGTTTGGTGGCCTCTCTGCTTCCTCTCTGTAGCCAAGATGACAACCATAGATGGTAAGAAATGGCAGTTTGTCTGTTTGTTTTTACCATTATGAGTACACCATCCAATAAGCTTCATTTAGCCGCAGGTTTTTCCCTATGAATCCACTTGTGCACTCAAAAAGTGTGGACTTGAGACACAGCATTCATCTTAAAGTTTTGCTACTTGGATGTAAGATAAAAATAAGTTAAGCAAAAGTTTTTGAAATGTTTCTGCTGCTTGCACAGCAGGTCGAGTTGAAGGTGGCAGAGTTGGAGATGTAAAGGTCTTCACTGGGATTGCCCAGGAGGAACAGGATTAAAAATGAGTGCATCAGCAGGACAGCTCAGGTCACACGTTTTGGAGAATAAGTTAGAGAGACAAGGTTGACATGGTTTGGACATATAGTGAAGTTAAGAAAAGTACAATTAGTTATCTTTTGTTCAGGAAAGTTCCTGACCTTTCTGAGGTGTAAGGTTAGTGGATTTTGTTATTTCTTTCCATTATAAATAAAATTTGACTTACCTATACCTTACTGGCTTAATAACAAACTTCCAAGCAGGAGGTGAAGAGGAAGACCACAGAGATAAGACATTAGTGCATGGAACAGGACAGTTGCTGATTTTGTTTTTATTCTTATTCTTCATATTGTCTAATATTAGCAGATAGCATCATATGAGCTTCACAATTGTTTGCTGATGCATTTTACATCTTTTTCTGAAGCTCTGAGTTTTTAACTTTTAACTTTTATTTTCCTAACTCCTCCTTTACAGACCCCTGATTACTTTTTAGTTTTTCATGTTTGTAATTATATATGTGGATGATTTTCTGAGTTTCTGGGTACTTGAAAGTAATTTACGTATCCGCAAAAATTTTAATATTATAGTTGTATTAGCTAATCTTAACTAAACCACAAACCACTCCGAGAGCACAAAGCTCTGCCAAGGCAACTCACCCTCCGGGCAGTGTTTACGCTTAAGGGAACAGTATCATATTTTGTACAGATTCAATTTGTTTTCTTTCTTCTTTTTAAATGTACTTTAAGAAGTGTATAGTGTGGTAAAAAAGAATGCATTTTTTGGGTTAACTTAAAAGGGAGGCAGGTGTAAAATGTAAAAGTGAGAGCAGAGGTCAAATGTAACATGATATTTGGATGCAAACTATAATGGGACATTTAGAATTGCTATATGCCTGAATGTACCTAAATCATTTCCTAAATGTTGCCAAGACAAACAAAGGCAGTAGAATTTTAAACATAGTTTTAAGGATGAAAGACATTTTATGAAAGTTTGACCTTATTCGACCTTAAAGAAGAGGCGAGCAGGACAAAGTAACGTGATATTTAGGATCCCATACATAGTTTTAAATAGTTCTATATATCATTATTATCACTTTGACCTTCAGGTCAATCTATCGACCTTGAAGGAGAGGTTAGAGGTCATATTTGCTGTGATGTAAAATCTACTTTCTATATCCTGACAATACACACTACACTTGAAACAATCATGATTCTAAGTTGTAAGACTTTTTGTTTTCAACCAATAATTGTCCTTGATGTAAATATGTCAAAATTGTGTATGTTTCTGTTGTGTGTCTTGTGTACTGTTTGTTTGTATACGTGTCTTTCTTGCTGCTTGTACACCCAAATTTCCCCCTGTGGCACAATTAAAGGATTATTCTAAATCCTTAAGTTGAGCTTTAAGACCTTGGTGGATGTAAGTCAAATTTTGGTAGATTGTTAACATTGTTAACGCAACTCTACACCCCTACAAAGTTTTATTAGAATTCATTCAAAACTTTTTGAGCTATTGTGTTTACAGACAGTTTGACAGGCACGCAGGAACGCACACAAACGCTACCAGAAACATAACCTCCTTGGCGGGGGTAATAAATAAAACAAAGGTTTTCTGGAGGTCTGCAGCAGCACATAGATTCTGTTTCCTGTGGGAGTAGTTACGTGATGTAAGATTAAATGCAACTGAAAAACAACAAAAAACGATTTGGCTGTAGCAGCACTGCTTAAACGTACTTGAATGAAAGCACTTACATACAATGCTGGCAGCGATGCCCAGTGTTTTGTTAGCATTGTATGTTTATTTGGCAGTGGCTGATACTTAGCCAGTCACTGTGGAGTCTCCTGATTTAATATAGTACCATAATGCGTTTTGCAAAAGACTGTATTAACAAGAGCAACGTTGTTTATTTAATGTGCTAATCTCTGTGGTTGCAAAGGCTATTTTTAGTCCCATGTGCTATACAAGAGGTATGTCGTTCCAAATGTAAGAAGAACATAATTATTTCAGTGTGTCGTTGTAGTCGGCCTTGCTGAATTTATAAATCACTGGGCAACAATATTTATCTTTGGAATACACAGATAAGAGTGACAGGGGGATTTAGATTATGATGCAAATAAAGAAGCTTCAGGTGAGGCTTTGCTGTTGCAGGTGTAATGTTTAACTGTGTTGAACGAGTAATAGTCAAAAGGATCGTAAGCCAAATGGAGCTTCTTATTTACTGCAAAAATATGAGAATATGTTTGGCCTTGTAATCTCAATCGTCAAAAACAAAAAATACAGCAATTTCTTTCCAAAAAATGTTTCATTTGTTTGAATACATGCACATATTTGTACATGATGGGTCCACTGCCAGATATTTTATATTCTGTTTATATTTCTTTTTATTTTCTCTGTTTGTTTTTATGCTTTTTTTGTAAATAAAAGTACATACAGACACATGGATGTGTTGTCTAACAAGCTGCCTGACCTCTAATGACCTTTCTTTCACTGCTGGGTTTTTGTTGTAGATCTTCTGCTTGCTTGGTGAAAAGAAAATCACTGGCCAGTTTTTCCACCAACTGAACCCCCACTCACGCTGGCCGACTTGGTTAAATTAAAAAGTTAATTAATTGTGTAAAAATATGCCTCAATATACAACAGTTGGAAGTTCTAAAGTTGACTTCTTGTGCCAAGACAATAAAAGAAACCTGAAATTCCCATAACTGTGAGACATTGTAGTTTTCTACATTTCCCCCTTAGTCTAATTTTAGCACATCTGCAATATTTTGCAATATTGTCGGCATATTACACTTAAGCCAGCATTCAATACCCTCATAAATCCTCTAATATAGACACCAAATGGTAGAGTAGCATCTCTTTCTTTCTTCCTTGAAACTAAACCTTGTTTTTATTTACCTTATTTTCTACACACTAAAAAATACAGATTCTTTAAAGCTGATGATGAACTAAAATGCTTATTAAATTTAGTCTGAAATATGGAAAAATACTTTATTTCTTCTTCAAGGGATTTTTTTCAGAACTGAGCTGGTCTTCTTGAAACAATATTACAGATATTACTTCTCAAGAAACCTCTGATTATTCTCTATGGGGTGAAGTGTTTCTCATTTTTGTCTTATTGCACTCATAATCTCACTCTGTGTCGTATATATATTGTCTTTTTACCTTTTCTCTCTTTGCACTTTCGCCTCATATTGTCTTACAGACCTCTCTGCTTTCTCTACACTCATTCTCTTATTCTTTTTCTTTTTCTCCCTTGCTGTGTTATCTGTCTCAGCTCCATTTCCTTGCTCCCTGATACTCCCTGACTCAGTAGCTTTCATTTTCATGATAATCCAACGACACCAGTGGACTGCAAAATCGCTTTTACTGCTTTTTTTCCCCCCTCTTCTTCCCCCCTCTTCCTCTCTGTCTCTCTCTCTCTCTCTCAACAGTCTCTCGCTCCATTTTCCCCCTACTGGTTTATCTTTTTTCCTCCTGGCTTTATTTTGCTTTTTGTAATTAAATGTCATTTTCAGCTCTCTCATTTTTTTTGGAGGGGGGGCGGGCAGGGAGTGGGAGGCTAAAAGTTAAAAAGTTTCTTTTTTTGTAGTATGATTATTGTTAAAACAGTGCAGCGTGACTGCTGTTAAAAACTGAGCACGTCTGAGCTACAGTACCACACTACCACCATCGGATATGTTCAGTTCAGCTTTATTTTATTCTCAGTCTACACGTAGCTCAATTACTACTCTGTCATCAAACTTCCATCTGTTCTCAGAGATGTTTCTTTTTACCCACATCTTATATTTCTAAGCATCACATTCATAACAGATGCAAATTATAATTCCTGTCTTCCAGCAGGCATCTTTTATGTCATTTCAACGCACTGTAAATGGCCCAGACTCCACATCTTGCTCCTTTTACTAGAAGCAACAACATCTAACACTGCACCACAGACTGGTTTATAAAATAAGGCATAATAATGCTACAAATATGACCTGAAAAATAACACAAGCTGTGAATAAGGATGAAAAGATGCAGTTACATAATTTGACCTGCACAAAAGAATTCATCACATTTTTATGATTTTTTTTTTATCCAAAAAAGTTGCAATAATGTTATCACTCGAATTCATGTGTAACCTTTTTTACTTTTTTTTTTTTTTAATCAATTAAAAGTCTGAGTTCATATTCATAAATATTCAGATGCATGACAAAAGCACAACACTGCAATGTGTGATGTTATCATATGTGCTGAGAACATTTCACTCAAAAACATCATAAACTATCAGTATATTGTGACATCCCTTGAGGGGATTTTTCCACATCAGTTTTTGATTTGTGTTTTTTGATTATTATCTATCACTAAAAAAACATCACAGTAACTGGATAATTCTGAGGAGGCGTAGTTGAAGTGAAGGGTCCAGCCTTAAGTCAGTAATGTCCAAAATCAGTTTGTTATATCCTATGTTTTGTCAGTGACATTTAATTACTCCGTCAGTCACAAAAACTTTCAAATTTAATCAAAGAATAACTCTTTATGTGGAGAAAGCACCTTAAAGTAATCATTGACTCACACAAGCACAAGTTACGCTTGTGAATCTGCCTTTTTATATGCACAGCTGTATAAAATAACATCATACATGCATCAGGCAGGTGTATTTCTTAGGTTTCCTATATTAAAAAATAAATATTATTAAATCACACCAACTGAGTACAAAACTCTTCTCCAGTATTTAAACTGCTTTTGTCATTATTGTACAGATTTATCAGCTAAGAACACACACATCTTCCATTTAGTTGTGCTGTGTGTTCAGGTGTGTCTTGACTTCCTAAAGAATTTGTGCTAAGATACTGTCACCATCCATCACTGTGTTTGGTTCGGCTGATTCAGAGTTATGACAGCGGCGATACGACTGTTTTGTTAAGTACTGCAACCTCTGAGCTATTTTCTCACCTCGCTTTGCAACGCAGCGAGGAGGAAAGCAAAATGGCAGGGGTGCTGGGAGAATGCATGCTCTGATCACTTTGGACTTGTTACTGTTAAATGCATTAGCACAGTAAAACGGGACAGATCAAATACCGCCCTTCATTTTAAAGGCAGGAAGCGAACCAAACTAATGTAACAGCTTATAATCTGTCGTGATTTTCCTAAACAGGACTCTGACACTCGGATTTCATTTTGCTTGAACTGTTTCAAAGATGTCAGGGTCATCTGAGAAATGAAAGGCCCTTTCAGGGTTTTCCGACATATTTCAGAATGCAGTGGTGGATGAACAGAAATGTCTACAACTTTCATCTTTGAAGTTCAAAACTACAAAAAGAACTTCGCTTTCCACAAGCACAGATTGATGGCATTCGCCTTTTTCAGAAATGGTGAAGGTGCATTTAGGATAAATAGGAACTTCAAAGTAAAAAAAAAAAAAAAGATCTGCATTCAGCTTTACATCATATTGTCCTCAGTTAAAATTTTGCAGCTTTTCCAAGTCTTCTTGAAGAAAAATGAGATAAACTACTTTTAATCGCAAAGGCACTTGAAACAGAAAGTTAAGAAAAAACAATCAGTAGCTGGCATCAGAGCCTGTGGTTTGTAGTGCTGTGGGAGGGGAACTGTACATTTGACTCTCCTGCGTGACAGCAGATCAATGCAGCCTGGAGCGCAGATAGAAATGAATTGATTGTCACCAATAAAACTCCAATTAAACAAAGGAACAAGCCTGGGAGAGAGCTCAGAGACAAGCAGCTCTCATCTTCACATCTGTCCTCGGGGGAAGAATGGGAGAGCGGGAGGCAGGAGAGGGAGTCGGGTGTGGGCTGAGGAGCCGGGGAGCATGGTTCATTTCCTCTGAATACTCTTGCTATCACAAAGGTGTGGAAGTTATGGATGAATGTGAGAGTGAGCAAACTGCAAACGGAGGATCAGATAACCGATAGACAGAGAGTGCAAAAGAAAGAGGGAGCAGAGGGAGAAGTGCTGGCATTGATCTAAAGCTTCCCTAATGATGAAAAGAAATCTTAATTGTGGTGACATGTAATATAACAGGTTTAAGCAGTCAATTGTAGAGCTCATCTGACCTTATTTAATAGGGTAGTGTGAAGCCTCTCATCACATAGGCTTTCTTTCCCTCACTACAGCCTTCTCTACCTGCCTGTAGATGTGTCTCATCGCTTCGTCTGTCAGTTTTGTCTCAGCCGCATTGATAATCTCCTCATTGAACAAATTCCTACATTTTATTCTTGTATGGACTTTAAGGCAGGTTGGAGGCCTTCCATCTAAGCAGCAACTAAGGGTTGCTTTTTGCTCATATGAACCTCCAAATGAAATTTAAAGATGATTAATGTTGCCTATTCCTAGAAAATGTACGAGATCTTCTTACTCTCTCCTCTCCTCATCTCACTTCTCCACTAATAACATTTTCTTCACTATCTCCCTTTATCTCCCGAGCGCTGTAATCTGATTGTTCTTTCTGTGATTGTGCTGTTATTGAGTTGTCTGGATCATACATATGTATAAGCTCGCCACAATACTTATTCTGTGCTCTGCTGTGATTTCCTGCAGCATACAACCAAACAGGAGTCCCATTCCTAATTGGAGGAAACACTAATGCCATGTAAAAGCTTCCCTCTGAAAAAGAGGGGGACTCGCACCAACCCCTGAGTCAGGTTTATACTGAAATGTTCCTTTTGAGTCATGTTAAGTTTGCTGAAAAGCTTTAAAGTCTGACTGTGTGTGTTAATGGAGTTGTTTTTTTCTTGACAACAGTGGCTCAGATATAACGTGAGAATAAGAAATACAACCTTGGGGTTATGTAGCTACTTTGGTGGACGAGTGATGCATGTGTTTCTTTTAAAGTACAGCGTAAAACTGTCATGCACAATTTTGTGTTCTCCCAGCTAGCTGCACCTAGATTCATTTTTAGCCAGCCGTGGGGCTGTGGGGATGGCAGTCAGTCTCTTTAGTAGATGGCCACAGTTTTTCATGCGTACAAGCTTATATTTGATAAGATACAGTGCTTAACAAATTCACGAGTCCACCTGTCATATGCTCCAGTGCTCCAATTTGAGTCGGCACCCTGGACCTCTCTGAGAAGTCAGAAATTAATCAAGCATAACATTCAACCACTAAAACTAATTGTTCTGTTCAGGAATCCAAGTGAATGACTGTAATTTGGGATCTTAATCAAACAATAACTATTTTTTCCGGGTTTTTTTGTTTTTTCTGTAAAACTGTACATTTGAAAATTCAAAGCTAAACACACTAATTATATTCTAGTATTATATTCTGGCACGAGGCTTCCTGCCATTCAGGACATTTACCTCCAGCGATGCATCTGTAAAGCACACAGCATCATGAAGGACCACAGCCACCCAGCACATCAGCTGTTCTCCTTGTTACCATCTGGCAGATGTTACAGGAATCTGTCTGCTCGGACTACAAGACTTAAAAACAGTTTTTACCACCAAGCCATACGACACCTCAACCACAACACTTAAACACACACAACACAGCACTCAGAAGCTACCCTGCAGCTTCACAAGTACTCTGTTTAATCTGCACTGGTCACTTCACTTTATTGTTATTGATATTTATATTTAAAAGTGCAATACTGTAATTTTCTGCTGCTCATTCCTGTGCAATATCCCATCTGCCCTCCCGTCATATTTCTTTTCAAGATTTTCTTATTTAATCACTAGTGTACATATATTTATATTTATAGATACATATATATTTAGTCATCTTTTCTCTTTTACCATGTCTCTCTAATATTTTGCTCCTTACTATTTTTCTATTTTTTATTTTTTTTAATTTATTTAATTTTATTATATTTTATTATATTTTCTCCTACTGTATCATGCTGCTGAGTGACTGCTGCTCGTCAAACACGTTTCATTGCAATGTTGACCCTGTGCTAACTTGCATATAACAAATAAAACTGAAAACTGAAACTATTAAAAATATAATTTGGATTAAAGAACTCATGCATTGTGGTGGATTTACCATTACCGTTGTATTTCGGTAATTACCAATACTGTTAATTTAGGGATGCTGTAGCATAACCCTTACATTGGGTGGTGGTTGTCATTGCAATTGTTGGCAATCTTTAACAAAACTTATAGATATATAAATAGATAGATATAGATAAATACACACACATATATGTAACTGGCTTTGAGTCATTCAGTTCTTGATTTAAGGAGTTTTCATCTTCTCGGTTTCAAGTGATATCTTTTCTGTCTTTCACAGAGTTCTTCCCACAGATTTTCAATCATGTTTAAGTCAGTTGACGCTGACGACCACTTCAAAAGCTTCAGCTTGCATTTCTTGAGGTATTTTTGGTGGATTTTCTAGTCTGCTAGGGGTCATTGTCTTCTTGTGGGAGTTTCACTTTCTTTTCTGACATTGAAATCCATAATTTGTTGATACCTGGTCAACCCACAAAGTTCTCAAATTGCCAGGTAGCAAATAATGCCATTCTCTGGCCTCACTTATGAGTTACTTATGATCTGACAACTATTTTGTGAGTTCCCGACAAAAAAAACAAAAAGGTTAAAGAAGAAAAGCTGATTTTCAAGGTCTGTCCACTGAAACATTTGCAAAAATGTCTTTTCAATGAAAAAATCACAAACTATATAATTTACCAGGGTTGGCTACCACTTACAACTGAAGTTCCTTTCAAATCGAAATCATAAGCTGAAAGAGTGACTACTTTTTAGTTGTGTGTGCGCACCTGTGTGCTTTTAGCTTCAGCACCTCTTCATCACTTCAGCAGTGCCCCTCTGGCTATTGCTCTCAAAGTTACTTCTGACTCATTGTAACTTATCTGAATAGGCACTGAGGAGGAAGAAAAGCATGAAGGTTTATTTCTCAAACCGTCAATCTTTCACTGAACGCGGCAGCCTGATATGACCTTATAGCAAACATCCGCTGTTTCAAAAAGTCTATAGCTTATGGATTTCATGTCAAGAGAAAATATCTGATATTTATTCTAACATATCCTCACCCTTTAAATTGATTTACTGTCAAGCAAAAAAAATTTCATATTCATGCTAATAAAAAGTCCATCTATTTATTGGTTTGTGTTGGCATTTTATTATTTTCATGCCACAGAGGAAGAGGGCCTTTCTCTGTACTCATCTTTTTCACTCGATCGACATTTGTTAAAGTTGCTGACTATGTACAGTTGCTTTTCCCCCTTCAGAAAGACTTCTGTCAGCCTCAGACCCCCTCCCAGAATAAAATCACTTTAAAACTTCATACAGCTGACCCTGAAGGTTAGGTTGAGGTTCATGGTGAGATGTTGCCGCTGAAGTTTCTGGATTATGATGATTGTGCTTGTTTAAACTCTGGGCCACGAGCTTGAGTAATGATTAGGACTGCACCAGCAGTGTTAGCCTGACAGATGGCAACACATGGAGTTAGCTGACAGCACTGCTGACAGCGCATTCACAGGAAGTCCCCATATTGCATGCACTGTACACAGTCTTTGTTGCTGTACATATTCTGATGTTTTTCTGCCATCAACTGTAGCTTGTTTCTACCTGTCAATGCCAAAGTCAGCTCACATCACCTATTCACAGACTTAAAATTGTAAGACCTCTGCACACGCCTGCTGTCAGTGCACCAGAGGGAATTGGGGTCTGTTGAAAATCTGCAGTTAGACATTATCCCAGTCACTGGTCATTCATCTAAAGCTTTCTTCTTTTATAAGTTCATCCTCGAGCAGTCGATACACTACTGTTTATTTGCTCTTCAATCAATCTACTTAAAAATCAGCTCTGTGGGCATGTTAATTAAATTCATTTCAGTTTAATTCAATTATATATATATCACCAAATCACAACATACAGCATGGAATATATCAGAATCTATATAAGTGCTATTGTTTTGCATCTGCAGCAATATGTAGTTGGTTTTAGGTTGGAGGTTGATGAAAGATGAGGCAGGCATAAAGCTGCTGGTCCCACTGCATTGGATAGGAATGAAGGAAGGAACCTAACTAGACACAAAGATGTGATCCTGTACTTCTGTTTTTTGGGTTGGTGTTGTTTATCAACTGGGAGAATAGTTTTTTTAAACTCCATCCAAATGCAGCCTCAGGGGAAACGCATGTAACCCCTCTGAATAGTTGTAATACTTGGCACTGTCACTTCATGACAGCTTCAAGCTCAAAGTCTGTGTGTGTGTGAAAGTGTGTGTGTGTGTGTGTGTGTGTGTGTGTGTGTGTGTGTGTGTGTACATATGTGCATATGGATAGGAGCATGGCAGTGATGTGATTGATGAGACATATAAGAGAGCAGAGCAAGATTTCTAGTCAATCAGCCCTGTGAATAACCACCTCGGCTGTGGATTAAAGGCAGAAAGCTGTCTGCACAAACAAAGGCTCACATCCATTACCTTACATGTAGAGTTGTTTTGCTCTCTGTGGCAACACTGACAACAAAATTAAAGTGTGTTAACAAAAATAGATCTATTTTTTCTCTTGAATTCAGGACATGAAACGTAGCAACATCTAACAACTAGGATGCTCGTGGAAAAAGAAAACTTGTGGGAGGTAAACATGAATGCTACCAAAGAGTGACCTTTGAAATATTTATAATTTTAACAACGAGTGCAAATTGAAATTGGACACATTTGAATTATATCGCATTATGTGTATTTAGTTTTCAATTGACAGAACAAAGAATAAACTGTAGCACCTCTGATCTCTGTCTTTACCTCTTTAAAAATGAAGACATAAAGTCAGCCGAGGACTAGTTGCAAGCCGTTGGTTCCATACTTAGAGTTCTATATTGTAGCATTTAGCCAGCATGGGAAACAGGAGTGATGTGGCAGCCACTAGTTAATATTAAATACCTCTGAGAAATGCACCAAATCCAATAACTGCTCCAAGACTGTAAATACTTATTCTTCCCAGACTGAATCCCCTCCAAATCATTTTCAATTTGACATTTTTTATTGGGGTCCTGACACTTGATCAGTTTCTCAATCAATCAGCTGTTTGGCACTCATCTAATATGAATGGAGTCCTATTTTACAGGATTCTTGACAAAGAATAGCTAAAAGGTTTTTGGTTTTTAGGCAAACATGCAGTAAAACTAAATCTAACTTAAAACTCAAAACATTCTCGGTATATGCGGAGCTTGGCATTATGGTTTGAGACATGAAAATATAGATATGAGTGAGTAGCATTTGTAAGTATGAATTATAATTCCTAAAAACTTGCAGTTATGGAACTATGGTAGTAGGAGCTGGGTTAAATGGATGGATGGCTGGTTGGATGGCTGGTTGGATGGCTGGATGGATGGATGGATGGCTCGTTGGATGGCTGGTTGGATGGATGGATGGATGGATGGCTCGTTGGATGGCTGGTTGGATGGCTGGATGGATGGATGGCTGGTTGGATGGATGGCTGGTTGGATGGCTGATTGGATGGATGGATGGATGGATGGATGGCTGGTTGGATGGATGGCTGGTTGGATGGATGGATGGATGCTGTTGTGTTTTTGAAAGGTCTGTCTGGTAGAAAAAGACATGAAAAGGCAAAGTGAATAGCATTTGGTACACTGTCAGTAAAATTTGATTGTTTTTTCTGTCTCTTCTGCAGGTCCAAGGGTTGGAGAGGCAAGTGGACTTCTCAGATCTGGGCCCAGTGGGGGCGGTGATGAAGACTCTTCCATACGGCATGGGTGGAGGCACCGTTGGAGGAGTAGTTAAGCCGCCGTACCAAACCATCTTCTCCACACCGATCGATCAGACACCGGTGAAATCCAAGCCACCCCCGTACAGTTCCTATAGCCCTTATGAGCTGGCCCGGAACCAGTCCCTGCTAGTGGATCAGACAGGCTACCGCTCCAAGCGTAAACCTGCACTAAAGACAGCCATGAAGACCAAGAAAATCTTTGGCTGGGGGGACTTCTACTTCAATGTCAAGACCGTGAAGTTCAGCCTGTTGGTGACAGGGAAGATTGTGGACCACATCAACGGGACTTTTACTGTTTATTTTCGCCACAACTCCTCCAGCCTGGGGAATGTGTCGGTCAGTATCGTGCCACCAACCAAAGTGGTTGAGTTTGAGGTCCTTCAGCAGCATCATCTGCACCCCCACACCCAGCAGGACGTCCAGATCCAGGAGACACAGCAGTCCACCATCGATCCAAAAGAGGCAAAGACCTTAAACTGTCGGGTCGAGTACGAGAAAACCAACAGATCCAAGAAATCCAAACCCTGCCTGTATGATCCGTCTCAGACCTGCTTCACAGAGCACACCCAGTCCCACGCTGCTTGGCTTTG
Source organism: Neolamprologus brichardi (assembly GCF_056152115.1). Classification (NCBI taxonomy): domain Eukaryota; kingdom Metazoa; phylum Chordata; class Actinopteri; order Cichliformes; family Cichlidae; genus Neolamprologus; species Neolamprologus brichardi. Next base: position 30,490,328 of record NC_142108.1, on the reverse strand, counting down.
TGCTAAACCTTTCAAGGTGATCTGCATCTTCATCTCTTTCTTCAGCATTGATTATAAGCTGGTTCAGAAAGTGTGTCCAGACTACAACTTCCAAAGCGATCACCCTTACTTTGGATAAAGTAAACGAGACTAAATAGAGAATAAAAGAGACACTGATGAGTAAAATGATAATGATGGAAATGATAGTCATACTGATCCTGTTAAAAAAAAGCAGGGGACAGTTTTTTTTGCCTCTAAACAGCTGTGAATTGTGGATTTAAATCATGTATATTCAGACTTATGGATGATTAGGATGTGGCTGATTTCACTGACGTCTTTTCCAACTTTGTATTTGTTCTGTTTTTCTTTGTTTTCTTTTGTTTTCTGTAAATATTGTACTCAACCCCAGCAGACTTATTGTTTTTAGATATTTGTTTCTTAGTGTCATTTCTTTCTGAAGTTGGAGGCTTGGTTACAAACAGCTGGAATCAGTATTATGCCCTTCGAGTACAAAGTAAGCCTCTGAGGCAGCCGAACAGTGCCATCGCTGTATGGCAAACGTAATGTTATGGTAGACTGACTGTTAATCATCCTCTCAGCTCTACATTTAAACCCTGGATATAAGAGAGTTATATGTATGAGAAATGCCATGCTGGATATGCATACAATATACTGTATGAAAAAGCACATTAAAATCTCTTAAACTGTCTGCCTTTTACTGACTGAATGTTTTGGTTCAGAGCTTGAAGCAAATTTGCAAGGCGCAAGCTGTGCAGCGTTTTCATGTTATCTAACTCAGCAAGGACACTATTATGAATTAAGCTACATTTTACTCTGATTAGGAATTCATGTTCCAGCTTTCAGCTAAGATATGTAATTTTAATTTTCTCAAATATATCGAAGGAAAGTTTGTTATGGATTGAATTTTAACACGAAAACCAACCGTGAAACATTCTTTAGATGATAAAGTTCGACTTTTTGAGGGAGTTGATATGTACAGTAATAGAATCCAGCAGCCTTATCTGATGTGATTTTTAATTACATATATCCTGGAAATGGAAAAGAATAACTATTGTACTGAAGGTAACATGACTGACAGATTTATGTTTGTTTGATCATGCAACCAAATAAAGTATTGCACACCCGAGTAAACATTTTTTAGTTGTGCCGAAACCAAAGGTTATATTGCATTATTTTATATGTATATTATGCTGCCAATGCTATGATCTTAACTGCCTAATAATACTTATTTGATCAAGGTTTTTTATGCTCAAAATATGAACTTAAAAGAGAATAAAGTAGGACTGGCTCGCCACCAAAAGAGTAATTATTAAAACTGATCGGGGGTTATAACCGAAAGCAAGGATCACCCCAGCTGCCTCTCTTAAGCAAACCAACCAAATGCAGTTTGAACAACTATTTAAGGCTGATTCTTCGTTCTTTGCAAACTCTCAGCTCAAAGTCATTTGGGTCCACACACCTTTGATCCAGAAATATTGGTGCACAGAACACATATTCAGTGTTAATTGAATCTTCACCTTCTCTGCCTCAGTATCTTATGGTCGTGATGATTTAAACTGAAATGGAGCCTTACACAAGTTGCTATGGACAAATGCAGAAGTTGGTGAACTTCCCTTCCTTATAGACAGAAGCTTAGTGAAGAGTTATTAAAAAAGTGCCGGGGATTACTCACAACTATATGTAAGTGTACGTATGAGTGCATGTTTGTGACTGGGTGTAGATGCATGTGAAAGCTACAGTAAGGTCCATAAGTGTTCTGTTAATGAGGCTTTTCTGTGTAATTTTCTCTGTGTATACCATCACTGTGGATTATAAAGCAAACAATCAATACGTCTTTGAAATGCTGACTTTCCACTTTTATTTAAACAGCTTAGGAAAAGAATTGCTTTAACTATTAATGAAAGGTTTTTTTGCATACTAGTATCCCATTTTCAGCAGTAACTGGACAAAATTCCCCTCACATAATTTTAAATATAAGGATTGCTGTCAATGACAGTGTGAAACCTAGAACCCATGCCCAACAATACATGCTGTGTTCCCATGATCTGTTGGCTTGAAATCGGGTGACTAACTTAAAGAATATCGCATTGCTGGCAGACTCTGGACAGAGTCTTTTAGATGTTTTATAGCAAAGTTTTCTGTGGTCTTCTTGGTCTTTTGGTGTTTCAAATGTAGCCAATTTCTTTTTAAAATGAACTATATTGTAGATTTAGACACTTCTGAAGGTTTTTCTATCTCTCTGATATTTATTTTGTTTTTTCAAACCAACCACTTATTCAAAATCTCTTTTAACCTTGTATTGAAAGTTCCTGTTAACATCCAGACGCAAGTTCAACACTTGGAATCACCTCTGGATTTTGTTTTCATATTTTAATTTAGAGTTGATTTTAATTTTGTCATGAAATAATGAAGGAATCGGTCTCACCTGGCCATGAAGCTACTTATCAGTCAACTGTCCGATTCCTTTCAAGCCTCAGAGGCCTGTTTATAAAAACAGATGTAATTTTTAAACCGTCAGTGAAATACTTTTGTTAAACCTTATTAATTAAAGCTGAAAGTCTGCATTTTACTGCCCTATTTGAAATAAAATCCACAGTGGTGTTGCATACAATAGCAATAAAATGTAGAAAAAAGTGTCATTGCCCCAAAACTTATAAACCTAACTGTGTGTTGAAAATGTTTTTGTGTGTCTATGTTTGTCCAGGAATGTCATAGGAATTGAGTTTTAGTAAAATAAATAATAAATTATGAATGAATATAAACAACAGGGCAATTATTGTAATAAAGGTTGTTAAGCAGCAGTGTAACTGTCATGATTGGCTGTGTGGCAGGCGAGCAAGCAGGAGTGGTGGACCCAAAATGCAGAACTCAGACACGGAAGTGAAACTTAAAGCGTAGCTTTAAAACAGGAAAACAGGAGGGAGACACAGCTGGGAGGGTTTGGGCTAACGACACACGGGGAGCAAAGCTAGACACACTGAGATGAGGCACAACCTTTCACAATAAAACGGGAAACAAGAAACAAACAGACTTGACACTGTACTGAACTTATACTAAACGAGAGACACAACCTAAGAACTAATCCTTCACAAAGAAGAACTGAAACATAGAATAATACTAATAAACAAAGCATGACAAAAGGATCAGAATACAAACCATAATACAAAGGAATATAAGAACTGAAAATGCTGGGTCAAAATGACCCAGGACCGTGACAGTAACAGTACGATAGATAGATAGATAGATAGATAGATAGATAGATTTTATTTATTTATTTATTTTAAAGACTATTTTAATGTTTAGTTTTTAGCTTCATCCTCTGTCATGTTTACGTTGGAGCAAAATTGGGTTTATTTACCCCAAAAGTGCAAAAATAAGTCGCACAATAGTCAATGGATATTACAGGGCCCAGGAACAGGAACATAAAAATAACTCCAACCAACAAAACCAAAAGCTGACCAATCAAACGAGACACAAGGAGGAACAACCACTAACAAATTATACAACAACAAACAGTTACTTCAATTTAACAGTCATCAGACACAAAACTAACCAAATACTGAACTCAGAGAAACTAAAAGAAAACTTATTTAACCCTTAGATAATTCTGGGAACATTTCGTGCCACTCAGGGTTGTTTTTTTTTTAATTTTCATGCTATTTTGGCTGCCCAGAATGAATAAAGCTCATATTTGCCAGAGGATAACTGCTCTCTCAGTTCCTGAAATTAGCTTAAAATGGTTAAGCAACACAAAATTCTAAGCATCCAATATATACCTGCACACCATGCTACCAACTATGACGAAGAGCTGGCAGCTTTAAAATACATAATGATTTAAAGTAGAAGAAATTATTACTACACAGTATTTTTGCAGCAGTTTTTGGGAACCTGCCATTTTTGGTCGTTAGGATCAGGAGTGTCAGTTTGTTTGTTTGTTTTTTTTAAAGAAAAAATAAATCAATGCTGTTACCAATTATTGACTGTGGAGCTATGTAAACATACTGGCCTTTAAACTATGGGTCTTTTAAAATGGAAAAAAATTACCATATTTTTACAGCAGTTTTTGGAAGGTGGCATTTTTTTCCTTAGGGCAAAAAGAGTCCAGATTTTTAAGGGTCATTTAAGGGTCAAGCTAAATTACATATTCCTTTGATGATTTCTGATTATAGACAGTCATCAGAAAATCTAGGGGTAACCCAGGAGTGTGCTAAATTTGTGAAATCCTGCTTCCTCCTTCCTTGGTTTACCCTTGTCTCTGTGTCCTGAATCCAAACTGTAAGCAGGTTCCACAGAAGAGGGGCCTGAAAGCTACCTCCCATTCAACCTTTAAATATCCTAGAAGACACCAGTAAACCAGCAGTTTGAGAGTGAAGGGCTCTATTGGGTCATTAATTTAATATGAGGCCTGATTATTCAAGACCTTGTATGTGAGGAAAGGGAGTTTAGATTCGATTCTGGATTTAACAGGGAGCCAATGAAGAGAGCTGGAGAAAAAAATATTGGCAAAATATGTTCGTTCTTTATGCAGCATTTTGGATCACCTGAGGGCTTTTGGGGGAGTTTTTAGGACCGCCTGATAATAATGAATTACAGTAGTCCAGCCTAGAAGTGATAAATGCATGAACTAGTTTTTCAAAATCACTCTGAGACAGGATAATTCAAACTTTAGAGATATTGCGCGAATGGAAGAAAGCAGTCCTACATATTTGTTTAATATGTGCATTGAAGGACATATCCTGGTCAAAAATGACTCCAAGGTTCCTCACAGCGTTACTGGAGGCCAAGGTAATGCCATCCAGAGTACACATGTGATTAGATGCCGTATTTCTACAATTTTCAAGGCCGAGTACAATATTTGAATTTACAAGCAGGAAATTAGAGGTCATCCAGGTCTTTATGTCTTTAAGATATTTCTGCAGTTTAACTGATTGGTGTGTGTTCACCAATGGCTTCATAGATATAAAAGCAGGGTATCATCTGCATAGCAATGAAAATGTATGCTATGCCTTCAAATGATACTGCCTAAGGGCACATGTATAATCAGAATTGGTCCTTGCATGGAACCCTGTGGAACCCCATAATTAACTTAGTGTGTGAAGAAGTCTCTCCATTTACATGAACAAACTCTATTGGATGGATATGATTCAAACCACTGCAGTGCAGTACCTGTAATACACACAGCATGCTCTAATCACTTTAATAGAATATTATGGTCGACAGTATCGAACGCTGCACTGAGGTCTAGCAGGACAAGCACAGAGATGAGTCCACTGTCAGAGGCCATAAGAAGATAATTTGTATCTTTCACTACAGCTGTTTCTGTGCTGTGATGAGCTCTGAAACCTCAGTGAAACTCAGTAAAAGCAGTCCTCTGCAGATTATCAGTTAGCTGTTTTACGACTACTGTTATAAGAATTTTTTAGATACAAGGAAGGTTGGAGATCGGCCTATAATCACTGAGGTTACGATCAGAGACTGTAAATCACAAATTAAAAATTAAGGTTTAACCTTAAAAGGATTGGACTTGTACATGACAATGACCAATTTATTACATGAACTTAAACTTAACTAACTTGATATATATTACCTATAATTAACAATGAATTATTAATTAATCATGTTTCACAATTTTTAACCAATTGTTTGCCTGAAATAGTTTTATAGAATAAAATATAAGAGGCAAGAGAAAAACTGGAAAGATTATACCTGACACACTGAATTAAATTTACCCACATTTTATAGAGATAGCAGTGCCATGTACTTCATTCATACATGTAGATTTCCAGGGAAATTCTCTTTTAAAAGTCATATATAAAATGTAGCAACCAGCCAGTATTGCTGGTTCAGCTGTGATGAGCACAGAGCACTGTGTCCCTTTTTTTCTTTAGTTTTTAAGTTTTTTTTTTTCATATTATGTTTTGCATTTTACTATATTAAATTATATGCTTATTGTGCTTGTTTATATTCATAGTAGGGCTGCATGATTTCGCATAAAATGAGAATCACGATTTTTTTGCTTAGAATTGAGATCACGATTCTCTCATGATTTTCTTTTCCAATATAAATATTTCTTGCACTTATTAACTGCACATCAACTTCGTAACAGTGGAAACTGAACATAAAAACAATAAATAAACATAAAAACAATTAATGTCTCACATTTTGTCGTTGCCACAAAATGTTGTACTGCTTGTAATTCCGTCTCCACCGTTGCTCGACACTGCGTGTATAGAGCAGGTAGTGCAACATTTTTAAAATAGTTGCTGGACGGCACTGTGTAGCGTTTGTCTAGGCGGGTGTTGATCATTTTCCTAAATCCCTCGTTTTGAACAGAGTTGATGGGAGCCTTCGGTCAGGTGATAAGTAATAGCCTCCGTAATTTCTTTGTGCCTGCTCGAGTTCGACGGGTATAGGGAAGCGCTGTATAAGGTTCCCGTTATTGATGTTTGGGTGGTTGACCGGGACGGATTTTCTCCTGATGTCACTCCTGTCACTTTCTTGGCCTTTACAGCTCTCATCTCTCTCGTGCTCTCCGTTGTTTTTTCCCTGCCAGCTGACTTCTGTATCACGTGGTATAAGCCTCCGCCCTTGTCATTTGTTGACTCATTTGTTGTTTGAAGAGTGAGCGCTTGTTTTTCATGCAGCTTATGTCCCGGAACAAAATGCGGTACATACGTCATCTTTTTTTTCTTTTTTTTTAATCGTAATAATAAATATAAAATTGAAATGAGTATGAATTGAGATCGCGACTTTCTAACGATTAATTGTGCAGCCCTAATTCATAGGTTGTGTTCAATGTTTTTTTCTGTTGTAATTTGACATTAATTAAGGCATCTTATCTTATCTTATCTTATCTTATCTGATTATTAAATAATTACTTCATGCTTTAGGAGCTGGACTGTAGTGCGACCACGCACTCTGGGCACTTCTGTATATGAGCACTGTAGACACACAGTTTTTATGTTTTCTTCACAGCAGTGTGCCTACATTTCCCATCAAACCCTTCGATAGGATGAAAGTGACTACCCTTTTTGTTTTTTTTCAACCAGCCCTTCGTTTCTGTCAGGGGTGTGTGCGCTGCTGTGCTGCTTCCTCGTCTGGTCTACCTGGAAATATGCGGCTATTCGCTCTGAGACAGCTCACACGGGTAACTGTAATATATTTCTGTGCTATTTTGCCCTGGGGTGATGTTTCTTACTGCTGCTTAAGTAAAGTGTACTGTTTATATTTAATAAATAGAAATGCTCAGCAATAAACCGCTAGCTGTTTTCTTTCTGCCCTTTATGCACTGCATTCATGGAAACTTGAGGCTGCCAGAGGTTAAGTTAGGTGAATGCAGCTGGGACCACGTGATGATGCCACAGCGACTGCCACAGCTTACAAGCATAAAAAGTGAATTCATTATTATTATTTTAGTCTAAATTAATAATGGTTGCACAAGAACCTTCATTAAAGATAACATGATATTCAGTGCAAATACTTGGAACCGGGATGTGTTATCATGCTCGTGTTATACTTGTATTTGTATGTTTTTGTGCTAGCTTGTGCTAGCTTGACAAATGATCACTTTGTAAAAAAAAAAAAAAGACTGGATGAAATCATACTGAACTGTGTACTGTTTACCTTTGGATTAATACATACTCTTATAAAGTAAGTATATAAAGTAAGTATATAAAACAAGTGAGGTTTTAAAAATGAAAAAAGAAGGACAACAACTCATTAGGAAGTCAAACTTTGTTGCAAACCAGATTTGGCTTTGTTTTTATTTATTCTGGAGTATTAGATTCATATCAGCATGCTTTAAAAATGAAAAAACAAAAAAAACCCAACCAAAACAGTGTATTTAAAGTTTGTGTGGGAAGTCGGAACTGTTGGGACCTAACAATTATATCTATGCATGAAAAACGACCTCTCATATAAGTTACGCTCTAATGACCTAGCTTTGTAAAGTTTTGTTCGCATGGTATCTTGGCCTGCTGGAAAAAGTGAAGAAGAAGTGGCATGGTTAGGTTGGAGTCAGGTACAGTTTAATTATACCAAACAGTGCCTGATTGTGTGATAGGAGTTGCATGACATGTGAGAACTTGCCTGTGGATTATTTAACAACATTCTTCACCAATTAATTTACAAGGAAACAAAGCTACAGCTGCTGTTGGCTGTAAATGTTCGTTACATTTAGAAAACTCGTGATCTAAAGTACAGTTGGATTATTGAAGAATGTGTTTAACAATTTCAAATGGCTCTTAAATGCATGCAGTAATTTTGCAGGCAAACATCTTCCATTAGATTGTGCTTAAATCCTAATATTTAGTTACTTTTGGATTAGTTGATTATTCTGATTTCTTCTCCCCTGCCTCTTAGGCACCAGGACCACTCCTATTACTTCCTATCACGTCTCCCCCAGACATAAAAGAGGATGTTACCCGGATTTCCACACTGGCATCAAACCTTGTTTCTGGGTATAATAAGGACAGGCACACTCCAGATTGAGCTTTTTTAAAAAAACACAACATTTTCCCAAATTTAAATGATCGCATCTTTGAAAGAGCAACCTGTGAGTGACAGATATGGAATTTCAATTTTGTAATTAACCTTATTTTCAGATTTGATTTTCATCAGTTCAGGTTTTGCAAAGTGAGACGTGAGGTGTAGAGACAATAATAAGATTGTTTGTGAAAACATTGGAGAGTGCTGCTGTTCGCACAGACTGTAGAGTGAATCGTGTACATCAAACTTTTTTTTATAACCAATGGTTTTTGTGAGAGCTAGAGGTCATGTTGAGCTAAACGTAGCTCAAACATCTAAACTTTTTGGGTTTGCTTTGCTGAACACTTGAAAATCTTTAGTTGTCAGTAAGGAATGTGGCCTCCTACAGATTTACTGATATGGCCGAAGGCCTTTAACATCTCGACCAGTAGGAAGGTCATCCTATCAGTGATGTAACCAAGAAACTGACATCAATTTACCAAAATAAACTTTAAGAAAAAACATTCTTTGTAAACTCTAGAGATATTTGTGTGGGAAAATCCCATTGGATCAGCAGTTTCTGAAACACTCAGACCAGCCCATCTGGCACCAACAACCAAGCCAAGCTCAAAGTCATTTAAATCACCTTTCTGCCTCGTTCTGATGCTCAGTTTGAACTTCAGCATGTTGTGTTGATTGTAAATGGTAAATGGCCTGTATTTGTATAGCGCTTTACTTAGTCCCTAATGACCCCAAAGCGCTTTACACTACATTCAGTCTTTCACCCATTCACACACTGGTGATGGCAAGCTACATTGTAGCCACAGCTGCCCTGGGATGCACTGACTCCCATTCACTAAACATATATGTTTAGTAAGGTCTACTACAATTGCAAGACAACCTTTTTTAAATTTATTTGTATTTATTGTGAATTAAATGAAGAAAACATTTTAAAGTCGACATTCTCTCCTTGTAATTTCGGTAGAATCACAACTAGTGCATAGCTTTTCATTTTGACAGATTTACATTAATCGGATTACGTTGTTGGACAGGATTAGCTGCATTGATAAGGTCCAAAGTAGCTTTTAGCTGTCCAAAAATGATTCAAAAGAGTTAAAAGCTAGGATGACTTGAACAAAAACATATTTCACACTGTAGCCCTGATAGAGTTTATGAGCGGGATTTCAGAGGACGAAAGGCTTTGAGCCAGCCTTGAACCCAAAAGTGTTAGCATCCACAGAATGTGTCTGAAGCACTAGGAAACCATCTTTAAGTGCAGTGCAAAGATTACAGCATAAATGTGCCGTTCCACTGCCTACGCCTCCTGAAGATTGCCTTTGTTGCCAGCATCGCTTAAGTCTCTGATTGTCACCCTGACAATCCTTTGATCCGAATGGAGTGTAGTCGTCTTGACTGTGCCTCCGTCCCTTTACGCCTCCTCACCCCGTCCAGATTTTAGTCTAGATTTCCAGTCTAGTGTCATCCAGAGTGTATCACAGGGCAATTTGTAATGGGCAGCCCTGCTATTAGTCAGTGACAGAGGAAGAGGCAACGCTGTGTCAAACTGACGGATGCTGCTGCGCTGTTGACACTTTCTTCTCTGCAACCTTAAATATCTGTAGTGTTCTTTTGTAGGCTCACCCAGGACTGCAGCCATCGATTACTTTAGTGATCGAGGATTGATTATTCTCTGAGTTAATTACACGATCGAATAAGAAATACTTCTGTTTTGTTAATGAGCTATAGTAAATATTAAGAAAAGGACAAAAAAGACAGCTCTTTTGGAAATGAACTGCATACAGCATGTGGCCTAAAAAAGCTAAACACTGTCACTGAAGTTATATATTTTAAATAAAATATTTCCTAAATGCATAAATAACTTATCATAAGTACAGTAATGTCCTAAAATGTACTAAAAATGTACTAAAATGAGGCTTACATACAACCTGAACTAAGAGGTCAAATAAAATAACTTTATCCTGTCTTTTTGGAAGACTTCCTTACATTAGTCAGAGGCAAAGCAACGAGTTCTGACAGTGCTGTATTTCCTTGATGATGTACATAGATTTTTTTTTTTTTTTTTGGGGGGGGTTGTGCGTGTGACCGAGTTATTAAATGTTGCAATGAATAAAGGCGAAGGTGTGGTTTTAAGCCTTTAGAGGAACAAGCTGTAGCTTGAATGAAGTGAAGAAATCAGCATTGTCTGAGGTTGGCACGATGCTTCGATGCAACGTTTCCTGCTGCGGAAAGCAGACATTCTGATGGTGTAGATTTTAATAATTCATGTTTATAATTATTCAGCGTCAAACAGCACTGGGTCAGTGACTTCTGCTAGCTTATGTATATTTTTACTGGCCTGCGGGTTGAAAAAAGGTTTTATTTTTATATTTTGAAATATTAATATAATTTAATCAATATAAAAGCAAAATAATGTTACTAAAGCTTTGAAATAAATATGATCTAGGACATCCCATGCCCCCCTTTAGACTCACTCCTGCTCACTGCAATAGAAAAATGGGATAGATAGATAGATATTCCAACACCAACACAAGGATATCAGATTGTGCGCACAGTGATCAGTTCTTATTTAGTGTTTGGTTTGTGCAAAAACTACTGCTTAGTTGTCCCCGCCGCCTTTGTCCTCCTGTTTCCCCTAAGCCTCCCCTCCAGCGAGGAGTTAAACAGTTTGATGGCGTGTGGGACAAAGGAGTTTTTAAGTCTGTTGGTCCCAGACTTGGGGAGAAGCAACCTGTCGCTGAGCAGACTTCTCTGGTTATTAGTGACCAACATTGTCCATAATGTCTTGCAGTTTTTTGCTGCGGTGGATAGGAGCAGCTACAAAAACTTTTTTTCAACATATTGGATCTTGTAAAACAGGTTGTTCGATGCAGGACTCCTCCCTGGGTTTTTAATAGAAATGCTTTTAATGGTAATTACAGTATCGGGTTCTGCTTCTCAGTACGGCTCCGCCTCTTTGTTCTTCAACGTGTGTGTGTGTGTGTGTGTGTGTGGACAGACTCTACAATAAACTACAACAGCGTCATCTTCACTGTTGTGTTATCAGTTTTTTGTTGGAAAACCCAGGGCAAAAAATTTGCGTTGCGGATTTTTTTTTTTATAATCGAGTTATTTGAGTTACTTGAATCGTTGCAACCTACTTTCACCACTCTAATCCCATGTGTGTGTGTTTGTGTGTGTTAGTGTGTGTTTTTCTGGGTTGATTGTTGTTTGGTATAGCTGCTGATGGACAGCAGTCATCTGTAAAATTGACTCTCCTCGGGAGCTGCTTCAGGAAACGGGCAAAAACAATACAGAAGTAGGATTAATGAAAGGATTTTCTTCCTTCCCTTTTCTTCTGTTTCGCAATTGTACTTTGAGCACAGATGTTTGACAGGGAAGGCAGAATGCCAACAATTACCTTATCATTGTCACGCAGATGTAGTGCATCTGTGACTCTGCTATTATTTTGTGCTCAGCACCCAGGTTGACGCGGCCTATCCCGCCCCTTTTCTCACAGCAGAGTTTTCATCAAGTTCACCTTCAAACGACAGCGTAATCTGTCGCCTAAAAATAGTCCCGCTGTGACATATTTGGTGCTTGTATCTTGGCTCTCGCTTCTCTTGGATCAGTTTGTTTTGTGTTTATTAATTAATCTCCCGTAATGATCAAGGCTGAGAAATGAAGCAGGGGAAACAGAGAGAAACACAACAGGGAGTAACCTGTCTTTTGGCTGTTTAAGCTCAGAGCTTTCCCATTTGGACACTGTGAAATTCACATCGATGACAAGAGGAACTAACAAAAATGCCACACAAATGTTACTTGGTTGAGAGTGCTTAGCGGCGCAGGGTGACAGGATAGTGCGGGGAAAGGATGAAGGTGAAGAGGAGAGGCAGCCTTGTCTGTTTTTCAGTCTCCAGTAACCCTGTAGCCACTCAGTTTGGGTTTTTTCTGCCACTGCGTTTCCTGGCGTTGGTGTGCCACAGTCAAAAAAGAGACAGCAAAGGATATTTCCCGTCAAGGTTTAATGACCCGTGTGATTTTTTTGGCGAGAAATGTGTCCTCAGAGGCAGCTCGACCTGTCTCCCAGGCCCTGTCTTTTCCAGGATCCTGGGGAGGGAAATCTTCACCATCATAAATGCTACTGGTGACAGAAGGCCAGGGTAGAGACTATTAGAAATCAGTCATAAGTGTGCCAGTTGGCTCCCCTGGCGTGTCACCGTTGTCTCTTTTGCCACACTGGGGAGCAGAGGAAGAAGTAGACAACCACAATAAAGGTGATAAACTATCTTTAGGGTATTTTATTTAATGTTTTTAAAGGGTGCATTGAATTATACTATAGCTAGACCTTTTTATAAATTTAGAATGAGAATATATATCTATCTTAAAGCCTGTGAAAAACAACACTGGTAAATGTTATAAAGCCATTTCAAATGATTAAAAAGCCAAACTTAATTCACACTGCATGGAATAAGCATAATTACACGTTTTTCATATGGGTGTCCTTAAAGAGTCCTAAGTATTGTGTTAATTGCTTTTTAATGGTGCTATTAAAGGGAGGCTGTCCCTCACGCCCCAGCACACCTGTACAGATGATAACTATAGGTTTGTAGTGGGGCGATTGATCTCAGCACAGAGTCATCATCATCATATTGCTGATTAAATGAAGAGAATGAGCCAATTTGTTTTGAGTGCTATCAACCTGTCAACATTTTATTTAACCTTACAGCTCTCCCACACAGTGCTTCTGTTTTGATTGAGAGTTATAATGGGAATCCACTTAAATAGAACACAAACCTTTTTTTTGTGTGTATTCAGAGGTTTTCTGATGGTCCGAGCACCGTGTCGGTGGTGCGTCATACTAACAAAGAAAAGTGGGATCAGGATTCACTTTAGAAAAGAGCCAGTGAAAATTGTATGGAGTCTGCACTCTCACACGATCAAGCATTGCAGCAGAGGAAGAACTCGCCAGCCCCAGTCCAGATTAGATAAGCAGGAAGTGCTGAATCTGTTCTCTATATGCCTCCTTCTGGTACACTGAGGCTGTAAAAGTCGGTCCCAGTTTATAGAAGTGCTGATAGAGGCATAATTGAACAACCATGCTGATTATTGATATCACGAAAACACGCCAGCTTCTAATTATACCAGGCTGCATTAGAGTGTAAGGGAAGCGCAGTAGTTGAAAGGAGGCAAATGTCTCCTTTTTGTACAGGAAAAATTAGGATGACACTTTAAATATATGAAATGATCAAATAAAGACTTTAGAGAGTTGATGTTCTTTGTAATAGGACAGCTAGCAGCAACGTGGTGACCAAAACCTGACAAATGTCCATGAAAATTCAGCAACTTTAGGAGATGACAGGGACTTTAACTGCACCATGATCTGTGGTTACCAAGTCAAACTAATTTGATTTCTCAACTTTGAGATGATAAGCTTTCAGCAGACTACAAAGACAACGACATGATTAGGTGGGAAATATACAAAAGTTTTACCTGGAAATCCAATAAAACCATCTGTTAGCTGCAGGATGATGGACACACACACACACTCTCACACTCTGGTAACTCATGTTAGTCCTTATGACCCAGTTTGGTGCAATGACACAGTTTTAGAAAACATTTCTACTGTAACTGCGATATCTGTGTAAAGCTGACAAACTCTAAATCAAACCTTTTCCTTTCTGTATTTTCTTTCCTCATACTTCCACCCACAGCTGCTGTGCCAGCGAGTCCCTGCTTGTCTCAGTGCACGTGCCCACCAGTCTCACGCTGCCACCCGTGCAGCGGATGAAGATCGTCCTTGGACGGGTCAGGAGAGCTTGGCTCAGGATGACCCCGAGATGTGGAATCTGCTGCAGAATGAGAAGGACAGGCAGTGCCGTGGTTTGGAGCTCATTGCATCTGAGGTACTAGGAGCCAGATTAAGTGGGGCAAAATAGCATGTGAGCGCAATCTCCAAATTTCACTTGTGGTTGCAGTTAGTTTTCCAATCATAGACATGAGTTTGTTTAAATATCAAGTGTGAAAAAATAGCATTCAACATCAGCGCAACTGGCAGTAAATTGCATGTGGCAAACATTAGTAAATCCGTTTGTTCTCTGAGAAAGGAACTCTCAGAAATGTAAATGCAGCAGGGTCAGTCGCAAAAATCTCTGAGTTCCCATCTCTTACACACTGTACTCTCTTTGTAAATATGAAAGAATTTTTTTTTATGCTAAAACCCAGTTTGAACTGGTGCAACTTGCTAGTAAATCTATATAGAAACCTACATTGAAAGTCAGAATACGTCAGCGCACACCTATGCTAATCCATAAATGGTTTTGTTTCCTCTCGTCATTTTGATTGAAGCGGATGATTATTTGAAATATAGAAGCCATGATTACCACCTTAAAACACTTTAAAATTTCCCCAGTCCTTTAAAACTGTTGTCATGGAGTTGTAAGGCGACAGACTCACTTGTTAAAAAAACAACAACTTCTTTTTAAAAAGGTTTAGTCAGTCAGCAAGGTTATTATCGTTAACGAAAACTAACGAAATAACGAAAACTAGAAGTGAAAAAACATTTTCGTTAACGGAAATAAAAATAAAAACAAAAAAAGGAAAACTAACTAAAACTATAATGAGTGTTCACAAAACTAACTAAAATTAACTGAATTTATAGCAAAAATGTGTTTAGTTTTCGTTGATGTGTGCGTGTCATACAAGAGTCAAGGGTGAAAATGAAGTTTAGTTTCCAGATTTTTTTCTTGCTGTGTCTCATTATGCCAGCAGGTGGCAGCACGTTAGTCGAGTCGTCTGTGTCGCTGCTCCGTCCACGCGCAGAATCATGTCAGGAAAAGTCGGGAGCCAGAGTCCAATTTGGGATTACTTTGAATATGACTGTTTTGGATAAAGCAAGTGTCTTGTAGTGGAAACAGACAAATTATGAGGGACATTTCTAAAGGGAAAAAAATCCCACAAACCTTAAAGTGCACTTGAAAAGCTCACACAAGAAGGCTAACCTAGCTTACCTTGAGAAGGTAAGGGAGCACACTCAACCCTCATCCCCAGAAAACAGAAGCTAACCCCAGGCAAGGCAGCGTGATGCATCCCGAGACAACAGGACGGGGATATCTACACAACTGTGAGTCAATTACCTTCAAAACGTTTATCAATTAACTTGAACCAAAATTACGAACACCCGGTGCTGCGAGAGTTAATAGTCTCATTGGGGCCAAGACATACATTTTATAGTTGCCTGGTATCAATGGTTGTTCATCTGCCTTTATTTATTTATTTAAAGAACCCATAGGTGGGAATGTGAGTTGTCTGTCTCTGCGTGTTAGCCCTGCGACAGACAGGCGACCTGTCCAGGGTGCAGTATGGTAGCTGGAATAGCAACATACCCAAGGATAAGCAGAATGACTGATATGATGAAACTGGGATTTTGTTACACTTAATTATTGCAAACACAACTAAAACTATAACTGAAACTAATCAAAACTAAACTGAAACTAAGGATTTTCAAAAAAATAAAAACTAAACTAAACTAGCAAACAATTGGTAAAAACTAATTAAAACTGATATAAAATTGAAAATCTGAAGTCAAAACTAAATAAAAATAAAAACTAATGAAAATTGCAAAACTATTAAAACCCTGTCAGTCAGACACTCGTTCCACTTTTTTGTATTGATTCTTTCTTTTTTTAAGCAAAGGTGGTCAATGTAAGCAGTTATTCAGTGTCTCAGAGAGCTGATCGCCTCTCCCTGACATGTTAGCAGTGCAACTGTCTGAGAATAACTAATCCCCTCTCATTAATGAATGAATGCGCCGACCTTGGGATACTTATTCTAGTTATTGTACATGTTACTGCTGGCTGGAAAAGTGAGGGAAAATCCTTTGAGGTCTTGTGATAGATGTGCACACCAAATCCAACACATGATCGTGGGTATAGCATTTGAAATTCACACTCTGCCAAATTATTTATTCTTGAATCCTCTTGCTGTCTGCATTAATGTTGTATACCTCTAAATGTTCTGTTTTAAATATTTCCATTGGCCTTTGAGGCTTCTAAAACTGAACTTTTGTCTCAACATACAGCTCATAAACTGATGTCATGATCTCTGACAGGAATAAATTCATATCCAGCTTCCTGTTAATTCATTATTCACTCACTGAGAAACTGCCCACAGTAGACTGGAAGTCATTCAAACTCAACTTCTTTAATAGTATAAACACTTATAAGAAACTCTGCATGTTGTAGCTCAGCTATCAGAAAGATATTTGGGCAGCTCTTTGTTTTCATTCCAAGGCTGGATGGTGTGAAACGAAACATTTTACTATTCAGAAGAGCAGACGAGGTTTTATCTTCTGCTGTTCCTTCTCTCTCCTCCTGTTTCTTCTTCGCCACAGTAGTTGTTCAGTGGAGTATGTCAGCCCCCTCTCAACACAAAGCCTGACCACTCTAGTGTGAGATAAAGCTGATGTCTTCATTCTGCCTCCTCCCCAGCTCACTCTGCAAGTCACATCACAGTACAGCTCAGACAGACATTCCTCCGATGAGGAGACGTACAGTTTTGCACACACACACACTGACAGTAAGAAGCAAATGCGTTTCCTCTCTAATATATGCACAGTAGTTGGCATGACAGACGGATGCAGTAGAAAGCTGTTACTGGAGCTGTTATCTGCCTTGATCTCCTCTTGGCTCACAGGTGAAGCATTTGCATAACAACACACCCCGACCACCACCCCACTCAGAGAGGCAGCATTCAGATTATATTTGTCTGTGTTCATTTTATGTCAGATGCTGTTACTGACCAGTGTGACGATATACAAAAGAGTTATGCTACACAGTCGGGGCTGCATTGCTCAGATTTTAAGATTTTGGTCAAGCTCTACTGTATTGCAGTAATTGCATATTTAAAAAAAAGGCAAAGGAATGGATCTACTGACATCATCAGTCAATGAGTCCAGCCAATAAATTTCATCTTGAGCAAACTGAAAAGATACAAAGGAAACAGCTTTTTTTTCCTCTAACAATAATGACTAAAATTTGTTTCTCAGTGCGTCTCAACGATCCCAATGTAATTCAGCATGTGCAGAAACATTTACTGCATTATCTTGTATCCTCCAGCTGCAAGGGGATAATCATTGGAAAGTGCAGAGTGTTAGTCTATGGAAGTCCAGAGGTTCGATACTGTAATGATTGCCTCTTGCCGGAGGGGGATTTCTCACTATCACTTAACAGACTTTAATTTGCTGTCCTTGTCCCTTCTGTCTACTCGTGCCATTGATCTGAGTGTGTTCTCATTGCAGAATTTCTGCAGCCGAGCAGCTCAGGAAGTTCTCGGCTCCTGTCTTACCAACAAATATTCCCGCAACCCTGTCATAAAGTAAGTTTTTATTCAGCCACGCCTCTGTTTGTTTTCACTATTAATATTATGTGCTTGAGGATATTTGTTACAGACATGCACAAATACACACCGATCTATACCGTGTAGTCTTGTTTACCCGTGATAGTAATTTCTTACCAGGTACATAATCCACAGCTTCTGCCTTTCCAAAGAAAATTCCTGAGGGGTTACATTTGAAGAATTTAGTGCCGGGCTGATAGTTGCATGTTTTCTATTTTCAGTTGAGTTCTGTTATTTCCTTCAGATAAGTTGCATTTATCAGCAGCAACCAGAAAGATGACACGTTTTGAAATTCGTCTCATTTGATGCCTTTGATTCCTGGAATACAATCCTACCACAAATCTCTCTCCCACTGACTGTGTTTTTAATTTTTGTCCCCCCCCCCCCCCCCCCGACATCCCACTCATCTATTGTTTTTTTCTCCCACTTTTAATGTAATGTAACAAAAGGATGATCTCATTGAATGAGTGGTTTGTAAAGTAGCCATCTGTTGCACCTGATCTGTAATTCCACTGAAAAGGTTTGATTTTCACCGGAGATGCCTCAGATCTGCTGTGGCAGTTTTGGGTCTAGGTTGGTGTAGATTTTGACTAAAATTACTGTTTGTGGAAAATGTGTGAATTTAGGCCATAGTTTAAACAGTTTTACAGCGATGTACCAAATGACAATGCAAAATTAGTGGTTTACTTAGAGGGTTTGCTTGTACTGATGACTCTAGACTATAGAGAACATTTGTGTCCATAATGTATACCTGTCATAGTGTTGGTTTTTACCAATATGTTCTACCTGCTCAATCCCAAGCAACAGACAAATAGATAGCAAGTAGCTGATTGCTGTTAGCTATATAGGCAGTTCCCATCAGGGGCTGGCTGTAACAAAAATAGATTTCATGGACTGAACAGACTGGTATAGCTAATCTGATGAATGATAATTGAATGATATTTGCATGGAATGCAGTTAACGTTCACCACACTGGCTTGTCCGTTGTGTTCACGGCATTGTTCTGCTGGGCAAAAATGAAGCATCTCTGGTTTAAGGGACCAACCAGATAGTGAATACAGATGAAGCATGTCATGCATGTGAACACAGCTTGCACTTAGTTCTTTTCCAGAGATGGGCAGTAACGCGTTACTGTAATCCGATTACTTTTTTCAAGTAACAAGTAAAGTAAGGGATTACTATTGCAAAAATGGTAATTAGATTACAGTTACTTTCCCGTAGGAACGCTGCGTTACTGCGTTACTAAAACCGTGATTTTTTGCGAGAATGTCTCATGACGGTGACGTAAGCAAGTGCGACGTTTGTGACAACAGCTGTGTGCAGATCAACAGTGGATCATATATCGAGTGCGGGAGAGAGTATGAGCGTGCAGCGTTTAAAGCGTGGAAGTACTGACCTTACTTTGAGTTTGATTCCATAAAAAGTGACAAAAACATTAGTGTCCGTTGTGTGTGGGAAGAAAACTTCTTTTTACAGCGAAAAAAACCCCTAAACTTCCAAACAAGCACCGAGTAGCTACAACGTGAATTTCACAGAGAAACTCGCGGATTCTTCCACTGACCGCTGCGGCACACCTGCACCAGGGTAAACCTCCGCCTACCCCACTCCTGCTTTACAGGTGAAAATAGAGCAACAGGACCGCTAGTCTTTGATTTTTATTTATTTTCTGCTGTGTTTTACTTGCATCTATTTGAAAGACTGAGTGTAAACACAAAAAAAAATTTATGTGCTGGAATGTGCAGAAAATAGGTTTAAATATTAAACAAATTTCTTCCAGTCAGAGAATGGTGCATATAATTAAATTTTTGCTTGATGCATAAAGTTAAAAGATTAAAACTAATAAAACAAGTTTTAAAAAGAGACTTTTCCATTTGAATACATTTTGTATGATGGATTATGTAGAAAAAGTAGAATTGGGCTGAAAGATCTATCGCTTTATCACCTATTCAGGTTGTAAATCATGTTGTTAAAAAGTAACTAAGTAATTAATTACTTTTGAAAATAAGTAATCAGCAAAGTAACTGGATTACTTTTTGGGGGAAGTAATCAGTAATTAGTTACTGATTACTTTTTTCAAGTAACTTGACCAACACTGTTCTTTTCCCATCCTCAAGCACTCGTCTTTGTACCAGGAAGTCACAATGACATAGTACACGGACATTAGATGAATTGAAACAAATTTCCCATCACAGGTCTCATGGTGGAGGAGGAGGAGTGGTTGAACAAATTGAGCTGCTCTGTCAGAAGCGAGCTCTGGAGGCCTTTGACCTGGATCCAGCTCTGTGGGGCGTCAACGTCGAACTGTACTCTGGCTCTCCTGCCAACTTTGCCACTTTCACCGCTGTACTCAATCCCCACGATCGTATCATGGGCCTGGACGTATCTGATGGTGGACAGTTAGTATTCACTGTTGCTGTATTTTCATTGTTGGTCCTGTTTTTTCTTCATCCACACACTTTTAAAGCCACCCAAGTTGTTGGTCAACTGTAGTGTGTTACTGCCCTTTTTTAGTTTCCTACAAATCTGATATTCATATTGAATAAAATTTTGTGAAAAGGTTTACAAACAGAGTCTTTGAGCTTCCATCCCATATGGAAAAGATATATATAAATCTTATAAAGTTTTTATCTGTCTTGTATGAAACTTGTATGAAAAGCATACAAGTGAGTGTGTGAAGTGAAAACACATATAAGATCCCTTGAAAAATTATATAATGAAACTTGTATGTTTTGTATACTTACTTTTTTACGTTTTTACTATTTCTTTTCCATATGGGATGTTTTATTGTTTATGTATATATTGTTTTTTCTCTCTCCAGTCTGTCTCACGGCTACATGTCTGATGTGAAAAGAGTCTCTGCAACCTCAATCTATTTTGAGACAATGCCTTACAAGCTAAATGTAAGTAGAAAAGCTTTCTGCTAATATCTACTGACACCTGTTGATTAGGGCTGTTTGATAGAATGATACATATCGGAAATGAAAACATCGTTTCATATTATGCTATCGTTTGTTTTGTGGTGTCGCAAAATAAGCTGTTTACGGCAATATTTTCTCAACATTTTGATGGTCACTGTAGTGGCGATTTAAAATAACCACCCTATGGACGGACAAGCGACTGTTTTTATGCGTACTTTCGTTAGCAACGGTAAAATCATCGTGTGGTTCCGCCGTCTGCTTATTTTCTACATAAACCTTTCACAATAAAGCTCAAGATCCCGTTGAGACTTTTCAAAATACACTGAAATGATATACATTATTCTCAAACATCAAATTTCAGAATATGCGTCAAACTAATTACCTGAAATAAAAACATAAGGTAACTATAAATGGTGCTTACAGTCACCACGTGGATGCGGGCACAGAGAATGCCAGCATGGCCAGTGAAGATGAGGCAGAACCAGGTAGCTCCAAACAGAAGGACCAGTCAAAACAAATCGAGGACCTTATTCCTAAACGAGGGGCTTCCTCTGTAGCGTGGACAGGGTTTGGTTATGAAAAGTCTGACACGGACCAGAAAACACAGAGCAGGCAAACCTCTTCAACCACCTACGCAAGAATCACGTGAAAGTATGGAGAGAGTTAATAGATGAGAAGCCATCAGGTGTTCAAAATACACCACGCACAAACACGTCCTCCAACCACAGACACCCATATTTTGCTCCATTGCGGTTTATTTCACACCTCAAACATTTAGTAAACAATTAAGCAAATACAAGTAATCTGCAATAAATTAAGGTAGTAATAAAATAAACTACTAACTCTTTTACATTATGTCCACACCTACACGGGTATTTTTGAAAACGCAGCTGTTTCGTCCACACGTAAATGGCGTTTCGAATCACCGAAAACTGCGATTTTTTTAAAACTCCTTTTTCGCGTTTACGTGTGGACGAGGAATACAGAGTTGGTCACGCAACGTCAAAGGTATGTGCCTTTTTCACGTCACGCTGTGCAAACGTTATTTTTTACATGAGATGAATTGCAGAATGGCAGATAGAGACAAAATACTGTTAATCTGACTATCTTCAGGTTTTACACGCTTACATACACACACACGCAGTTACTGTCCCTCCATTTAGAAAGGCAGAGGCGTCACGGTGTGATTATTTTACGTGTAGTTTTTTTTTTTCATGTGTAATAATATTCAACATTGCTATCAATACATTTTTCAAAAAATGCCTCTCTGTGCAAAATGGGTTCAAAAACATAAACAACTGTGGGACACTGTTTGTCCGGGATTTGAACAGCCCAGCGCTGCTCCCGACACAGGGGAAAACAAGTCTGCAGGGGAGACCTACCTCGGCACTTGTGCAGGTGAAGCCAAAGGGAAGACATGCTTCACCATATTTTCTAGTCTTTGGCTTAGAATGAAGTTGGTTTAGAAACATATTCAGCGATGCTTCACCTCCTGCTTTGCGTTTCTGTGGGCGCCCCGTGCTAGTAGTGTCCAAGCGTTTTGTTTCCCCCGCTCCCCCCTTTTTATTCTGCGCCCCCCCTGCAATGGCTCTGCGCCCCCCCTAGGGGGCGGGCCTCACACTTTGGGAAGGTCTGGTTTAATGCATCAGTCAAAACACTCGACTCCAGGTACACGACCCCCAGCTGAAAACACTTCACACAAGTCGAGTTCCCCGAGATTCACAGAAAATGCACTATTTTGTGATATATATCGTTATTGGGATAAGAAATATCATATCGGGATATGAGATTTTGGTCATATCGCACAGCCCTACTATTTATACCAGTGTAGAACGATTCGCTTTTTGGGGGTGGAGTATGAAAACTGGGAGATATACTGATGTATTTTTGATGTCTTACGAATGTCAGTGTGAGAAGTCTTCCAAAAGCCAATAAGCCAGCAAATGTTAAGACAGTCAAGCTTTCAGTATGTTAGAGTAAGATGTAAACACATTGCACAAGGCCGACACACGCAGCTTTTTTGCTAGGAGTTCTTATAATAGAATTTAAACTTAAAATAATAATGTAATAATTAGGGATGCACCGATACCGATACTGGTATCGGGCCGATACTGTAAAATGTGTGTGTACTCATACTCGTAAAAGTTAACCGATACCAACTTATTTCATTAATCAGAGGGTGGCTGGTCATTTTTGTTGTAGTTTTTTAGATTGACCACTAGGGGGCCAATTATTATTTTATTTATTATTTATTTTATAATTTTTTATATTTTATTATTTATTTAATAATAATTATTTTGTTTGTTTGTTTACAATATGGACACTCTGCAATAATTTAAAAGTTTAATTTATTGGCAAACCTAATTTGTATTTATTTTATTCCAAACAGAAGTGTTTATTTATTATTCTGAAAGCTCGAGACAGTGCCAATAGTTCAGTGATATTTTGTAAAATTACAATGTGGAGACTCTGCAATAATTTAACAGAAGTGCTTATTTTTCACTTGAAATTTTTTTGTGGTCATTTTTATTAAGATTTTATTTTTTATCGGCAGAGAATAAAATAAAACCTGTCTTCCATTGTATTTGTGTGTGTGTGGTAGAAGTATCGTTTTTTGTACTCTGTATCAGCAAGAACTCAGATCCAAGTATCGGTATCGTATCGGTTTGAAAAAATTGGTATCGTTGCATCCCTAGTAATAATGACTACTGCCACATTACAGTAAATGTACACAGAGCAATAAGCCATGTCTTATGTTGCTGTCATAATATTGGCAGTTATGCTGACACTGTTGGTCAGCTTGTGTTCATCAAATGTGAACACCTGGAATAACTAAACTATATTTGAATCTTTTTACAGTGTTACTCTTTTTGTTTAAAATTATTAACTTATTCATTGAAAGAAACACAAAACAAGAGCAAGAAATGTAAAGACAATAATAGCCTTTTAGAAAATCCTGGTTGTTTCCCTGCCCCAGAGGGAAGAAGTGAGGCAGTGTGGGTAGGGATTTAGTGTCTAACTTCACAAAACTTAAACGTAACAGTCACTTGCTGGCAGCTGTTTGCTGACACAGGGCAGTTCGCAAGTTTATAGTCAATATTCGGCGACCATGTAGTCTTACTGCTAACACATTCAAAGTATTTTCCACCTGCACCAGCATCTGTTAAGTTAGGTTGCATCAGATTTAACAAGTGATTTTTTAAAATTAACATAAAGTTATGATCACTCGACTATATTTAGTGTAGAACATTTTACTTCTGGGGTCATAGTTGCAGTATTGGTAGCAGCTGATGGATGGTCATGAGAGTCTGTGTGTCCAGACCTGCTGATGTATGGGCAAGCAGGACCCCTCTGTGAGAAAGATAATGGGAAATCGACAAGCTGGCCAGCACTACTGGCTCTGTCTTCACAATGAGCAGGTTGATGGAGTGAGGAGGCATCCATAGATGTGCTCTGGAGATGGGAGATTATCAGGCTGTCTAAATAAAGCTTTCCTTCCTCCTTTTCTCTCTTCTTTTTCTTGTCTCTGTCTGCCTTATTCACCATTGTTTTTGTCCCTCACTTTGTTTTTTGGCTGCATTTTGGTGTCTTTCACTGCTTCTCTTTTCTGACGCTTAAAGGTGGACTAGAGGGGCAAAACTTCACTATGAGGCATCAGACATATCGGTAACTGGACAGGGTGAGCCTGGCTCCATTTCATGTGACTTCAAATTGCATTTACTGGAAAAAAATGGATTGTCTAATGTGTTTCTTACATTGTTCATTTTAATAAAAGGGGGCAGAGAGAGTCTCGAAACCAACCTGAATCTGTTCAGGTTCATTGCACCAGCATAGCAGGTCCCTGAAAGGTTAAATTAGGATAAGTAGTGGTGCATTACTGCAATTGCTCCATCTTCTTCCATGATATGATAGGTGTAAATGCCTCCTTTAGATAAATTCCTTCCCCTTTTAAGGTAGCCAAAGTACTTCAAATACAGCTGCTTCGAATGAGCTTCAAATGGAAAAAATCTCTCTTTCGCGTAGATATGTTTGCTCTTGATACTCAGATATCTGACAGTTTTTTGATCTTTACGTATTCCTTTTTTCTCCTGACCCTTACATTCCCTCTAATATTCTCACATTCACTTTCTCTTTATTCTTTCACACTCTTCCTTTATCTTCTCTGTTTCCTCAATCTGTCTCCCTTTCTGCAGATCGCAACAGGACTCATAGACTACGACCAGATGGAGATGACGGCCAAGCTGTTCCGGCCCAAGCTCATCATCGCTGGCACCAGTGCCTATGCCCGGCTCATTGACTATGCCCGCATCAAGAAGGTGCACGGAGAACTCTCTGCATTCACAGCTCACCCCGTGTTCACCCCGTCTTTTTCTGTTCTTTGCATTGTAAAGCCAAACACACCAGCTTCCCATACCAACAGGTCACATCTCGCCAGCATTACTTCAAACCGCGTCTTTGCTAATTTCGTCCGACAGAAATGGAGACTCGTCTGCTCTAAATAAAGAGCATTCACTTTGAAGCGTCAACATTTTCCAAACTCGAACTAATTTCAGGGTCATTACACACTTTACACACAGCTGCTTTCTTCTTCTGTTGACTACTCAACTCACACTGAGTCACGAGTACTCAGTAGCAACTTTTAACCACACACTTCACTGTTCTCTTTGACGGTGCACAAGAGGCCCCTTTATCTGTTTTGTCATACCCACCCGCTGATTCACTTCATTCACTCCATGACTGTTTCCCTTTGTTGCAGAGCTCCACTTTAGCTAGTACCATCAGATGGAGTGTCCCACCATTACAGAGCTGTGTTTTTATTAAGCACCATAACTACTTTGCCACTAGGCCTGAAGAGGGGCCATATTTTCCCCCTGGCATGTCTCTGTGCAACTGTTCTCTGTTTTATGGCCGAATCTGTTAGGCAGACTTCACATATTTAGGCGGGGGTGAGCTACCTAGATTGTAGAGTTGTTCATTTTTTGTGTGTTTTTTTTTTTTTTTTTCTTTTACTATCGGTATTCATCAACTGCCGCGCTTCACCCTCTTGTGTTCTTTACCCTCTTTCCTTTTAATCTAATAAACGTGCAGATCCAGTTCAGATATGAGAGGAAGAGAGATTGTCACGATAATGCATATTAATTGGAGCACTAAAAAGATTGTTTACTGCTCTGATCATTCGCCAGCGAGTCATTTGCATGTTAGCGAGCTATTTATTGTTTGTGCCTTTTTCAATAAATGCTGGCAAGAGACAGCAAGGATTTATTGAATTGCGTTATAATATTTCAGGCCTCTGAAGACTGCTGAAGGATGTAATTACACCAGCTCTCATTTGAAATGTCTTTCCTTAGAGAACATGGGTACCGTTAACAGATGGAGTTAGTCCTCAAATCTTAACTGTGGGGGGGGGGGTAAATGTAAATGTAGTGCCAAGACATTGTATCTGAAAAACATTTTATATGCATACACAATGTAATTTATCGATATTTGAGCAGTGTCAAAAACGCACTAAAGCTGAAGTGCTAAGTTTGAGCTTTATCGGGGCTTGGGTGTCTTCATTAAATCACTTATTTTTGGAAAAGACGTAACCGCCTGGCAGAGTCCACGGTGAGTTTAGGGGTCATATTTAATATGTCTGCAGTAAAGTCCAACTGAGCACTGTGAGCAGAGAACTTTCCAGATGGCAGAGATCAGTAGGAATTTAAAAATATTAAATGAAAGGAGCTGCAGTGAGCTTATCATAAGAGCAAATCATAAGTGTTTACAATTTTTAAACACGGTGAGCGCTGATTTGTTCCAAAACATAAAAAGTAAACCCCAGGAAGACACCCCACCCCCCCCCCCCCAAAAAAAAGGCCCAGGAAAGAAATGCTACTGAGCAACAGAAGCTAGTGAAACAGAGGCTTGTCCAGATGGGACATCATAGCTTCGGCTCTCTTTTGAACTTTTTTTCTGAACTCAGTACTGTGTCACCTTAAAGCAGGAGACGGTGTCTAAGAAAGGCCGAAAACCTTACACTGCAAATCTAATCCAGATGGAAAAGAGAAGGTATTTTCACCTCATAGTTTTCGGGCTAATCCTGGAAGCTCAGTGATTTTAATTTAAAGCTTTTGTAAAGCACAGGGAACTGCACCCGATTCAGAATACTTTATTAATCCCTAAGGAAATTGTCTTAAAAAAGGACTTGGATAGTTAGCTATATATGATTTTCTCAGTATTATTGTAGGGTCTTTGCCTAATAAGGCAAGGGGTTTTTGTAACTTCAAAACAATGAAGGTACGTACTACAAGAAAAGGCTTTTGTGTTTCTGTTCATGGAGTGAAACTGTGAATTAGTCTGAATATGGAATTAAAGCAACGTCCAAACATAAAACTGTTCAAAAAGAGTTATAAAAATATGATCTTCTCGAACTATAAAGAAAAGGAAAATATTTAAATTAAGTGAATGTCTCTATTTAAAAAAAAAAAAAAAAAAAAACTCATGATGTGATATTATAGTATATAGTATATCAGAAATCTGTTCACTGTTTTTATTACAAATTATATCAGTAAGGAAGCTGACTAAATATTAACTGATAATTTATGGCAAAGGGGTGGGATTAAATAAGTGTTTACTTCTTCCCACTCCCTTTCAACATGTAAATTAATAAATTTTTTTGTATGTAATTTGTACAGTATTTTTTTTCTAAATGTACTTGTATATTGTTCACATGTTGAAATAAATTACCAATCAATCAATCAATCAATAATATAAAAATTCAAGATTCAAAGCGTTTATTGTCGTGTACAAAGTAAGCATTTCTCTGTACAATGAAATTCTTTCTCTGCTGTCCACAAACTGATGCTGGTTAATATGTACAATAGATCTAGAACACATAAAACACAAATAGTATAAATAAATAAATGGAGACAAAAAAATTGAAGTGTTAAATAGATTTGTGTGCATTGAGGCCACTGGTTTAATTTGGGGCTGTATAAATAAAACTGAATGGAATTTCACATTTTTGTTAGTTTTCGTTATAAACATTTCACCCATTAAAGTAACTCAAAGTTCAATTTTGAAAAATGTAAAATCCATGGATGAAACTTTACAGTCAGTTCGACCATTCAGACATTTTAAACAGCAAATCGCCAAAACTGTTTTCAGTAAGCTGTTCTTCGTTCATCCATTTCAATCTAATCTAATAAATAGATCAAATTAAAAAGAAAATTAAATACAGAAAATAATACACAAGCTTCTTCATAGATCCCAAACCGTATGTGAAGGTTATTTCTGAGACTGGTAGAACTTTATTTTTTATTTAGCCTGGTGTTTGCTGGGTCGTTACTTCTACAGACCTCGGTTTGATTTTTGAGCATGTCCTTCATTTTTTTTGTTAGGTTGAAATTTAATATTTTGATTTTATTCTTTAGACTCTTTAAACTCTTATATTGTGCAAGAGTCTTGAGTGCCCCATAATTTCTCTAAATTTTGTATAAGACAGGCCAGATCTTCACCTAGTTTTCTTTTATGAAGGTGTTTCAAAGTTGTGCTTTGGACATTGGCTGTGTTTGAACGTTGTTTCAAACTAAATTATTGGACCAGTTTTAACTTCATAGATGTGCGTGGGTGTGTAACTTATCAGCTGGTTGGGCCTGGTCTTTGGGAATATGAACAGACAAAGCAATCTCATGGTGCCTTCCCAAAAACGGGACATATACTACTATGTGAATTCCATAAATTTAAGGTTTTCCTACTTCATATTCAGTTTTTGTTGTTTCTGTTATAGCTCATCACTCATCCAAGTGACTTCTTGGATGAGTGATTAATGTTTCTCTCACTGAAAACGCTACATCCAGATGAACAGAATCAACTTATTGGGATTTACTTACCTGGCATGCATCAAGAGCAGTGTTGGGGAGTAACGGGATACATGTACCGCCGTTACGTATTTAAAATACAAAATATGAGTAACTGTATTCCGTTACAGTTACCGTTTAAAAAGGTGGTATTTAGAATACAGTTACTTTGTTGAAATAAATGGATTACACGGCGGTACTTCCCTGTTTCATATTGTGGCGGGTCAGGACTGTTTGGGTTTTGTTTGACAGCTACTTCTGTAGTTCCAGGTGGCAGCGTTACGGTTGCCATGGTTACAGGGTGACGCTCTCTCGCTGCGTGTTTCCTGGGTGAGAGAGCGCCTTTTTGTTGTTGTTGTTGTTGTTGTTGTGCTAAGCTAATAGGCAGAATGCTACCGGTATAGCTCTAAAGAATGTAGCATCATGGGCAGTGTAGTCCGTGCTGCAGGGAGAATGGACTGCCATACCCGTTATGTGTCTGTGAGCGAGGGAGGGAGAAAAAGGAAAAGTACGAGCTGTCATCGAGCAAAAACGGGAGCTGGAAGCATGTAAATATAATAATAACCACTGCAGCCAAGAAGAGTGCCTGACGAGCCCAGTTGTAAGTAAGCTATTAAGACTCGACTGTACACCGTGTTCGTGTTTTCCTCCAAAAACAATAAGTTCCGTTGGAGCAGCCTTTCAACGCCTCTCTCTGTCTCTCGCTAGCAAAGTTGACCCAGACAACAAAAAGTAAAGCTAGTTTTCGGCAACGAGCCCGACACAGAACCCACCATATTAGCCAGAGGTCCCTTTACTACGGTTCGGAGCCGCGGACCTTCAGTAACAGTAATAAATCACAGCAATAGTACATTCATGTAGTTGTAAACAGCATGATAATATATTAAGTAATCCAAAGTATTCAGAATACGTTACTCTCATTGAGTAACGTAACGGAATACGTTACAGAATACATTTCGGGGCATGTATTCTGTAATCTGTAATGGAATACATTTTAAAAGTAACCTTCCCAACACTGATCAAGAGCTTGTTTAAATTTAAAATTGACTATTAAATTGATTTAGTAACTGAAAGGTTGGAAACTTTTTGGGGGACCAGCACTGCATCTGTTGTTGCATTTGGAGTGTCCATTTCACAGTGCAGTATTATAAAAGGAGTCAGACACATGTGAGGTACAAGTATTGACGGCAGGCAACTTTTTGCTTTAACTACTGCCAAAGCAACCGTGCATAACTGTGATCATTACTGCAATGAATGTTTGTTTATTTCCAAAACCAATGCATACAGTATTTGCAGTGTTGGGAAGGTTACTTTTAAAATGTATTCCATTACAGAATACAGAATACATGCCCCAAAATGTATTCTGTAACGTATTCCGTTATGTTACTCAATGAGAGTAACGTATTCTGAATACTTTGGATTACTTAATATATTATCATGCTTTTTACAACTACATGAATGTACTATTGCTGTGATTATTACTGTTACTGAAGGTCTGAACCGTGGTAAAGGGACCTCTGGCTAATACGGTGGGTTCTGTGTCGGCTCGTAGCCGAAAACTAGCTTTACTTTGTTGTCTGGGTCAACTTTGCTAGCGAGAGACAGAGAGAGGCGTTGAAAGGCTGCTCCAACGGAACTTATTGTTTCAGAGGAAAACACGAACACAGTGTACAGTCGAGTCTTAATAGCTTACTTACAACTGGGCTCGTCAGGCACTCTTCTTGGCTGCAGTGGTTATTATTATATTTACATGCTTCCAGCTCCCGTTTCTGCTCGGTGACCTCTGTTGTTATATTTATAGAAACAATCAATGCGAAAACATGCATGGTTGTATGTGTAGAAAAGCTGTAATGAATCGACTTCAATTAGAACTGCGCCCCCTGGTTGATGCACAAGACATTACCACTGGTTTTCATAAATGCTGCTTGGGGGCGTTAACATTCCTGGCAGCGGGGAATATCATTGCAGTCACGGATCAATTGGTCAGGAATCCACTAGGTATCCATCATGGTCCTGTCAGCAATGAGGATGCTATTTTAAGTGGCTGTATCTAAATGGTAAATGGACTGGTCCTTCTATAGCGCTTTTCTACTCTGAGCACTCAAAGCTTGTTCATTCACACCCTTTCACACAAGCACTTTTTCTAAGCTGTTACTAAGTGCTTCCTTTATAACATTCACACACGCATTCATACACCAATGGAGTATTCATACTCTGATCAGAGAAAACATGGCGGTTAGTATCTTGCCCAACTGGAGCAGACCTGGGATCGAACCACCAACCTTCCGGTTAGTAGGTAAAACTTTATTAGGTAAAACTTTGTTATTTTTGTTATTTTCACAGTAGAGGGTGTGCAAATATTAAGGGTATAACTATTGCACTGTGTACTGTGTATTAGATGGAGGAGTTGTACAGTGAGACTGATTCCCAGTGTCTTTCAGTGGTGCATTTGGGTGATCTTAGTCTCTCACTTAACACTGCTCCTGTGACTGGTCAGCACAGATGAGTGGGCGGGAGGTATTGCCCAGCATTGTCCTTACTTTCAACAAAATTCGGCTCTCCGACACCACCTTAAAGGAGTCCAGCTCCATCCCCACAACATTATTGTCCTTTCAGATCAGTTTATTGAATTTGTTGGCATTCGCGACCCTCAACCTGCTGCCCCGCCATGCAACAGCATAGAGGATGGCAGCGGCCACAACAGACTCATAGAAAATTCTGAGCATTTCTGACAAATCTTCAAAGAAGTCAGCCGCCTCAGAAAATACAGACGACTCTGGCCCTTCTTGTAGAGCACAGTGGTGTTTTTAACCCAGTCCAGTTTATTGTCGGTGTGTACTCTCAGGTATTTATAGTCCTCCACAATGTCCACATCGACCTCCAGTATTGAAACAGGGGTCACATGTTCCCTGATCCTCATAAAGTCCACAATCAATTCTTTGGTCTTTGTCATATTGATCTTGTATTGAAAAAAACTGGAACTTTCCTGCCACATGTTTGTCTTAATTTTATAACTGTTCCCTCATCCTGCCTCTTTTTCTTCCAGCTGTGTACCAACGTCAATGCCTACCTGCTTGCTGACATGGCTCATATTAGTGGCCTGGTAGCAGCCAAAGCCATCCCCTCGCCCTTTGAACATGCTGACCTGGTCACCTCCACCACGCACAAGTCCCTCCGTGGAGCAAGGTAAGGTCAAACTGTAAGAGACACGGGTGGGAACAAAAATCAAATTACTGAGAAGCAAACCTGGTTTGGTTTTTAGAGAATAGTAAAAGTGCTTCATCAGTAAAAGATTCTGTTCTGTCCAGGGCTGGTCTCATCTTCTATCGGAAGGGTGTTCGCTCAGTTGACAAAAAGGGAAAGGAAATCATGTACGACCTCGAGGACAGGGTCAACTTTTCCGTCTTCCCCTCCCTGCAGGGTGGACCTCATAACCATGCCATTGGTGCTGTAGCAGTGGCACTCAGACAGGTCTGCACAACCTTAAGAACATGTTGCATAAACTTCAGTCAGCAGAGGGGAAGTAATCTGTTCTGTCACAAGATGCATATGACATTAGTTTTTGTTACTAAAACGTTAGACATGATGCAGTTACATCATACAGTTTCTTGATGTCTGTATCTATTTTTGATAGCCAAAGGATAAACTTACTGTACACTTTTGGTTCTGTGTGTCCAGGCACAGTCTCCCCTGTTTAAGGAGTATATTGACCAGGTGCTAAAGAATGCCAAGGCTATGGCTGCAGCTCTTCTCAGCAAAGGCTACACTCTGGTATCAGGTAATCTAGTGTGCACTTCTTTACTCAGCACAGAGCATTTAACACTGAAAATTCACATAAAATGTCCTGTAACAAAATGCAAATTACACAGCAAGAAAAAAAGCACAAATCCATTTAAATTCATGATGTGCAAATAGGCTAATGTCGCCGCGCCTGCCTTGTCAGTCAAGAAAATAAAATCAGATGAAAGTGGTCACTTTGCGGTTGTGAGCAAATGCTTGGATCTTGTACTGAATCCAATACGCTGGCCTCAGCTGTTTTTTGATGTATAGCCTTCAATTGATACTCTAAAAATACAGACTTGTCCTGTGCTTACTCTGCAGTGTGTACATACACCCTTCTTTAATCCCTTAGTAAATGTTTTAGCCAAATAACTGGAAAGAGTGGAAGACCGTACCAGTAAAACACATATTCAGTGCTTTTACAAAGCCTAACTATCACAGAAAGACAAACTATCACAGAGACTAATAATATCTTATCTTATAACGTTTGGATGACTCTTAAAATCTCTGTAAACTGGAACTTAATTAGTTAACATCTCCCAGTTGCATTTTCTCAGTACAAAGCTAGAATAAGTTCATACGATCTAATTACTAGGAGGTACACTGTACAGCTACCTTCCATAGTCTCAGCTAATGGAGAGCGTCATTACCAAAGTGGGAAGAGGCCTAAAATGTTCTTGTTCCACCACAGGTTATAAATAATGCTGTCAGTTCCTAAATGTTGTCTAATTAGCAGCATTCTTCAGACATAATGTATGCTTAAGAAAGCAAACAAGCAAAAAAAAGGCCCACGCTTGGCCTGTGATTTACTCGATCCCATTAATCTCCTCACTGTCATTCTCTTCGGGGGTGATTTTTGAGATTTATGTTGTAGAGTTCTCTATTTTAATGGTCAGCCATCTTGAAAATTGAACTCTGTACATTATGAACTTGTAAATGATAATTCCAGAGTAGTAGAATTACACACAGTTGCACACGGGCTACTCTGATAGATTTTCATAATGTTTGACTATTAAATGAAGTGCTGTGGAGAGCTGCCTTTGTGTAGTTGATGTAGGGAGCACCAAGATAAAAAAGCATCAGTATAAAAGTCATCTTGTCCATAACCAACAGATTTGTGAACTAATGAGCAAATCCTGCAGCCCAGGCAAGGTAAACTAGCTGACAGGTTGTGTAATGACTTATCCATGTTTTTAAAGAAAGCAACATTATCAGGTACTTGCATTGATACTCTGAACACATAATTATCCACTCATTTCCTAAATAACAGCAATTTAGTGAGTCATCACTTAAAAAAAAGAAAGAAAACAAAAGAAAAACAAAAAACTGCCTCACATGGTCATCCAGCAGCTCGGATTATTGTGGGTTTTTTGGTTTATTATTTCTAGAATAAAGATATTTACAATACCTTTGGTGGTTGTCACTATTATTGGTTTGACTTTTACGTGTCCTGCTTAAAAAAGTGCATTTACTCTTGTGGAAGCTAACGGGGATCCAAATAAATGATCTATTTGTCTCCTTCACACTTAAATCTTATTAAATGAACAAAATCTAATTTGGCTTTTTTTATTTCAGCGTTGTGAAATGTATAAATAGCATGAATCAGATAAGCACATAAAAGAGGAGAAGATGTCAAGCAGTACTCCTTCTTAATCTAATATCTGTATTTCATACATTGGTGTGACAAGGTGCTGTGATCAAAAGCTTCACAGCGAGGTTCATGTGTCTACAAAACAACATGCTTCTGTCCTCGTTAAAAATTCCAGGTGGGACCGACACCCACCTGGTCCTCGTGGACCTGCGGCCCAGGGGTGTTGACGGGGCTCGGACTGAGAGCTTACTTGAGCTTGCGTCAATCTCCACCAATAAGATTGCCTGCCCTGGAGACAAGAGCTCCCTGACGCCTGGT
The DNA here is from genome assembly GCF_056152115.1 of Neolamprologus brichardi. Lineage (NCBI taxonomy): Eukaryota > Metazoa > Chordata > Actinopteri > Cichliformes > Cichlidae > Neolamprologus > Neolamprologus brichardi. The sequence continues at coordinate 30,456,027 of NC_142108.1, read as the reverse complement.
GGCCTCAGACTAGGTAAGAGGCAGCTTCACATCACACTGTGTTTGGCCGAACACACACCAGGGGTGTTGTGAAACTATGCGCTTCCCTGCATATTCATTTTAAATGTTAAAAGAAACCGATCAGTTGTCCAGCAATGTTATAAAGTTTTTTTTGTCAGATTTATTTTACATTCACCACCTTCAATTAATCTGTGTTGCTTTTTTAAAAATGTAGTTCTGCATATGGAAATTAGTCAGCCACAAATTAAGCCACAAGCACTGAGCTGTTCATGATTAATTAAACTTGTTTGGCTTTTTAATCATCTTCCAGGATGTTCAAGAGCTTCTCATCTACACTCCCTCATTTTTAGCATTATCTTAAGGCAATATTTCTTACCTGTAATCCAATGCACTGCACTTATTACTTTCTCTTTTGTCCTGCACCATGGCAAACATTAGTATTTGTGTAGACGAATCTGTATAGATTAATTACTGACCTTTTAAGAAGCTCCAAGTCTATACTATTTTTAAAAACTATATGGCCAAATTAGCAGAAAAAAAGCAAGAACAAGAATTTAAAAAACGTAAAACTGGAAAAGCACAAAAGGAAGTATATAGTTTAGTCTATTTCAACCTGAGTGATGTGTTCTTCTCTGTCAGGTGCTCCAGCCCTGACCTCGAGACAGTTCAAAGAAGCTGACTTTGTGCAAGTTGTCGAGTTCTTGGATGAGGGTTTGAAGATTGCCTTGGATGTCAAGAAAAAGACAGGTGAGCCTGCTGTGAGGAGGGGGGCAGATTAATCTGTATCTCAGTGGATGCCTAAAACATGTTGAAATTCTTTTTTCCAAAGCACAGTTTGAAACTGTTCATTATTAACTGTAATAGCATTAGTGAATTTATAAAGTCAAATATAGTGCACGCTCTTTAAAATTGCTGCATGAGAGAAGACAAAATGCCCAGTGGTAGTGAAACAGAGGAAGCTAAGAATAAACATCTGAGCATTTCTCTTTTCTGTTGTTGTTTGCAGGAAAGCTCCAGGACTTCAAGAACTTCCTTCTTCAGGACCCAGAAACGGTGGCTCGCATCGCAGATCTGCGCCGCCGTGTTGAAGCTTTTGCCAGGCCCTTTCCCATGCCAGGGTTCTCCGACCATTAGCCCATCCACTGTGGACTCACGGGTCTATCACAGCCAGATGGCAGAGAGCCGGCAGGGCAGAAGTGTGGATGGAGTGAAATGTGGCTGGAGCCTGTGAGCTGAAATGGCTTCAATTCACCTTTTCAATCATATACGGGAAACAATTTTTATACTGCTTTGCAGTCACGAGTCGGTCATCCATTCCATTTTGAGTTAAAGAAACAATCAGATGTGACAGATTTTCTAGAGCAGAACAAAATATTTTTTAGTGTGTGTGTGTGAAGATTTTCTTCTTCATATCATTTTGTAATAAAAGTGTGCGTGGAAGAAATAATTAGCAAAAGTCGGTGTCACAGTGTCTGTGATCTCAATGAAAAAGAAAAATCATACTGGAAATGTTTACTCATGGTCACCTACTAACCGGAAGGTTGGTGTTTCGATCACTATCTGCTCCAGTGTGCATGCCAAATATCTTTGGCTGGGCAGCCTTTTGCAAGATACGAACACCAAATTGCTCTCTATCAGAGTATGAATGCGTGTGAATGTTAAATAGAAAGAGCATAGAAAAAAAGTGCTTGTGCGAAGTGCTATATAAGATCCAGTCAGTTTACCATTTACCCTTTAATGTGTGTACCTGCTCTCATCACTGAAAAGCACAAGGCTAGTGACAATTCTGGTATTCTATGGCGAATGCTAAAAGGTCCCAGGTAATACGCACAGGGCCCACTGGAGGACGTCAGGCCCCAGCCACCTTCATGAAGTCTGTTTCTTAATCTTTGGTCAGAGACATTCACACTAGTGGCCTGCTGGAGGCCCTTTCTGTTCTCATGTGCTCATTCTGCTCCTCCACAGTGCACACGGTTTCAACAAATGCGAATAAACTGTCTACATCCCAACTCAGTCAAAACATATTTTACTATAGTGTTCATAAGTCTCTGATTTATTTTTTTTTTAACTGACAACTGCTGGTTTGAACCAACCTTTTTCATGTTTGTCTTAATTTTAGTAGTGCCATTCTAATGGGATAGCTCAGTAGGTAGAGTGGTGGTCCCATGATCAGAAGGTTGGGGGTTCAATTCCCCTGAACAGCCACCCTGAGGTACCCCTGAGCAAGGTACTGTCCCTACACACTACTCCCCGGGTGCCCAATGGCTGCCCACTGCTTCACTGAGTGAATGGGTTAAATGCAGAGAGGAATTTCCCCATGGGGATCAATAAAGTACACTTTCTTCTAATAAACCCCAGTAATGAAAGTATGGTCTGTGTTGTGTAATTCTGTTATATTGTTATGTTTAACGTATTTGCAGAGCTTTAAAACAGAAATCTTAAGCTTTGAAAAACTAATTTAGTCAAAATATATAGAAAAATGTGAATGTATGCATCTATTTGATATTGACATAACATTGTTGGTGGCATTTACCTGGCAGAGTTTGCAGATGAAAGTTTCCTAAACAGTACAGATTCTAAGTTTCTACAGCTCCACTTACATGCATACTCATATAATTACATTTGATTTTTTTAATTTCATGATACCTCATTTCTGGTTTTCAAGAAGAAAACTTTTTACAAACGTTACGTTTTACAAAAAAAAGTGTTGGTTTATAAAATAAGTATGAAAAAGTTTTTCCATTTCCATTTTTTTGCAGTTTGGTTGGTTTTCCACAAGTCAGCCTCTTACACTCACTGGCCATTTGGTTGGTACACCTCACAGTAATATTTCCTCAGGAGAAACCATAAATTAAAAACTCATCTCATTTAATATGTGCATCTGTTCACTTGTTTTTTTGCCCCTGAAAGCTACGCTTATTTCAATCTCATAGCAAGGTGTCTCTGAAGGTGTGGCCGTTTCACCTTAACACTGATTGGAGCAGGGTGACTTGAGAGGCCGCCACCTTTTTTTCTGGTGGTTTGCACTTGCCCATTGTAGATAACATTCATGTCTTTGACAGTAAACTAAGGGAAACCAAGACAGCGAGGCAAGCTGCCACTGGCCCTGCTTTCACAGCTCTGAGATCAGTTACGATCTGCGCTTCCTTGCAAGCTCCAGCTAGCATTAGCAAGTAAATGAGTTTCTGTGATTTATCATTGTACCCGATAGGTTTACTCCTGTTAACCATCCTTGGTCAACATGTTGACCATGATATAGAGAAGAGTTTGAAAAAGTTGTACTTCATTGTCAGTACATTAACAATCGAAACTCAGAGAACTGCCGTTCAGCAGGATATTAGGGCTGGGCGATATGGCCTAAAATCCATATCATGGTATAATTTGAAGCACGTGCGGTAACGATATATATCATGATATATTCTTTTCTTCTGTATAACGTATTTTCCACACTATAAGGCACACTTAAAATCCTTTAATTTTCTCAAAAATCGAGAGTGTGCCTTATGTATAAATTCTAGTTGTGCTTACTGACCTGGAACCGATTTTTGGCGTGCAGAAATCTGTTAAAAAATGTTTTAGTACAACTTTGGTAAGCAGCACTGCTTGATGGATTGTCAGAGCATTACGGCTGCTGTGGTGAGGTGCTTCGCGGAGTAATCAGGGTCCAAAACTCCTTCGAATTCAGGTCCCAAAGTCAAACAAACACTGAGAGTTAAAAACGGTCTAAGTTCTTTCGTCTTTAATAAAATCATCAGCGTTGCTGCTTTACCAGGTGCAACAATTAAGTTTAACATCCATGAAAACAGAAGTTATTAAATTTAACGGAGTTACAAGTTAACAGGAAGTTAGCTCGCTAGTTTCCACCTAAACATGACATACCATGTTCTGACCGAGAGATTTTTGAAACTAATTAAAACGTACAGCTCTGCTACCACTTCCAACATAAATGAAGACAGAAAACTAAACAGCAGTGGGGTTTGCAGGGTTAATGAAGTTGGACTACCTGGTATATAATGTTGTGCTACGTGATTGCTAGCAACACAGCTATGTTAGCATAACATTAGCACAGTGAAGCTGGAGGATGAACGCTAACCTTTTTCCACTCGATAAAAGTTAACATGAGGGATTCTGGTGGTCAGGGACAAATGCAATCACATAGCAGGATGCTATACATGGGCCAAACTTCAGTCAGGAGAACAACTGAGATTATTCATCCACAATATGAGGTTAGTTATTAATATACTGCAACAATATGGGAATAGAACAGCTGCGAGGAAATTCAACATTAATGAATCAATGTTACGGAAGTGGAGGAAGCGCAGGTATTGGCTTTCCCCATATTTCAAAAGTGCTTAATCTCTTTGCTGTGACTGTCGCCCTACATGATTTGCAGAATGGTTTTAGCCGCTGCGATGCTTTCGACCAAAACAGGCGCAGCTTGATGACATCATCAACATGCGCTATCGCGATAGAGCGATATAGTCAAAATCTCTATCGTTGGCCAAATTTATATCGTTTCTACCGTATATGGTTTATATCGCCCACCCCTACTGGATATATTTCTTTTAAATTCCAGATATGGTTGTGTTAGAAAATCCGAGTAGATGAGGTGTTCCCAAAACACTCAGTCCGGCCCTTCTGTGTGAATGTAGTTAGATAGCACTAAGTATAGATAAAGTGCTTGTGAGAATGGGTGTGACTGGGTGAATGTGGCATGTTGTATAGAGCGCTTTGAGTACTCCGGGAGAGTAGAAAAGCGCTATATAAGAATCAGTCCATTTACCATTTACCATTTACCATTTAACAAACAACCACATTCAGAGTCAGCTTGGTCAGAACGCCAGCAGATTATCTTGACCATGTCAACATGCCTAAATACAATAGTTGCTGCCAAGAAAATGCTTGCACTAGCAGGTGAGTCTATCATAGTGGCTGGAAAATGTACTGCAATTTGCTAAAAGGACATTTTTAGAGCTGGTTCCTTCATGTGGCACACTGCCCGTGCCTCAATGCTCTTTTTTTATACTTAAATTGTTATGCCCCGCCCACTGTTCGGCTGTTCTCTTTCCTGCTGACTGCTTAACAGTGGGTGTGAATACCTGGCACTCATTTACCATGAAAGTAAGCAAACTTGCTAAAAGTTGTTTTTTGTTTTATAATAGTTACTTTCATAAGCATAAATACTTTTCCTTTGCTCGCTTCCAATAGGAAGAGTTGCACCGGACAACTCACGCCTTTCCCACTCTACGAAAAAGGTTCATCTGCTAATGTCAGTTGGCTGCATCCACAGGTAGGTTTTTGTTTGCTGCTTGTGCTAATATGTCCAACAGACGCTGAAGTCTTCTCTCTATTTACTGCTACTGCCTTATATTGTAACATGTAACCACTGCATGCAATAGAATCCATCAATTTTTTAAAACGTTTGCATGAGGTTGTTTTCTCTTGCTGAGCTGTTTGTATGAGATACCAGTTAGCTAATTTGCATAAAGTAGAATGGCATTTGGGACTATTTTTGTGCCAGTGTTGGGCTGAGTTGTTTAGCATTTCCCTGTAGACAGGGTGCTGTTGTTTTGGAGGTTTCCTATAGGCTTGCTGTCAGTGTCAGAAAATATTGGCATAGAAAAGTGAATATTAAATGCAAACATTCACATATTTCACTTAATTTCAGCAGTCGGACAAGAAAAAATATTTCAGTGGAACCAGTGTTCATTCAGCCTTTGCCACTGTCCACTGTTAGGTTATCAGCTGTTTTGTGTTGATTATTCATGTCATATCTATGAAGACATTTTTATTGTCATTTTAATTAAATTAATAAGAACACCTGTGGCAGTGTTTAGATGTGTCTGAATCTTTTCGGAGCTGTGGACTGCTCCTTGTGCAGCGAGTCATCACAGACCATTTGACCTCAGCAGGATTTACAGAGATGCATTAAAGCTGGCGCCGGGATTGTATTTTTGTGGAGGAGTCTTTTGTTTGCGTAAACATGTGTTGTGCCAGGTTCCTGCTTGCAGGACTGATCAAGTCAGAGTCCCTGATATTTCAGCTATGCATGTTATGTGATGTGCAGATATGCATATTAAATCTGTGGATTTACATGTCTGAGTATGAGGTGGCACATTCAAGTTGGTTTCAATGCGTAACAAGAAACACTTTTTTAAATTCATCCATGTAAAATGTGTTATGGTTTCTGGGTCTTGAACCCAAGGCTTTGTGTTTCTCTGTGGATTTAGTGAATCCTTGTGGTTTTGAGGATCACTTGTTTTAATTTCGCTCTTTTGCAGTTTTAGTCAGGCTTCTATATTTCTTTGCCATTTATTATATCCTTTGTTTGTATTCTAGTTTATCTTTTTGGTTATGCAATATTTAGTTATCATCTTTTGTGATCCCTTTCTGTGTTCCAGAAAGGGTTCGGTCTGGTCTCTCTGTCTCCTGTTTGCATGGTTGTCTGGTTTCCTCTTTCATTCTGTTACTTCTGTCTGGTCACTGTGCTTGTTTATCACCTGTATCAAGTTCATAAGTCTTAGGCTGGGTCTCGGTGTATGTGTTAGTTCCTGTTTTATTTTGATAGTGTTTCATGTGCTTCGTTCTGAGTTTTAGCTTCTCTGTTTAGTTGATTGACTTGATTTGTTACAGCTGTGTTCCTTGATGCCCTCCCAAAATTACCTGGTGTGTATTTATTTTAGAAGTCTCTGCTGTTCTTCCCATGGTAGTGTATTCCATTGCCCTGTTTTTCTCTAAGTTAATTCCTTGTTTCTCAGATGCTTTTGGTTTTGTTTTCCTTTGGAATACCAGCACAAAAATGGTAAAAAAAAAAAAGGCCTGTATTTGTGTAGCGCTTTTAGTAGTCCCTAAGGACCCCAAAGCGCTTTACACATCCAGTCATCCACCCATTTACACACACATTCACACACTGGTAATGGCAAGCTACGTTGTCGCCACAGCCACCCTGGGGTGCACTGACAGAGGCGAGGCTGCCGGACACTGGCGCCACCAGGCCCTCTGACCACCACCAGTAGGCAACGGGTGAAGTGTCTTGCCCAACACAACGACCGAGACTGTCCAAGCCGGGGCTCCAACCGGCAACCTTCCAATTAAAAGGCGAACTCCCAACTCTTGAGCCACGATCGGCCCACAAAAACTGTGATCTTGTTGAATCGTGCATTAGGATCCACACTACTGAACCATGACAAAATAGAATTTACTAAGGGTACATTTATGTCATATTTTCCTTTACTTTGATTTTAAACGATAACAGCTTATGTGCATTGTTGAATATGTAAGTTAAACAATTTGAAATGTTTTTTGTTGGAAAATCTGAAAATTTTTTTGTGTATCAGCCAGCCACGACAATAAAACCAGTGAGAGGTGAAATAAGTAGCATGTTGTTCTTCACAAGTCTTGGCAAGTCTATGACATGCCAGCAAGTTATTTTTGAAGCAGACAGCTGACCTGCCAAATATTAGGCAGGTGCTTTTAACAAGCAGACTGATTTGTAGGAATCATGAAAAGCAAATTGCGCCTGTACCTTACTTGTCTCCAGATGATGTGTGTGACAAAATATGACTATAGTAATGTACTGTCAGTTTCTAGTGCTTCTAGTGCAGTATAGAAACATTGTGTCTACAGGAGCTGCTCCACCATGGAAGCCCATGACACAAAGCTCAGAGTACAGAGGTTTTGTGTTGAGGTTAACGCTAGACGTTTGGGGGTCTGCAGTTAATGAGACAGCAGAGCGTTGGTCACTTTTGTCGGAGTACTCAGAAAACCTTAATCTGCCAATTTATGGGGTCTCGAATTCAATGAGTGACAGTAATTCATACCTGCAGTTATAAATATATTCAGGTATAGTTTGGGATTATTAATTTTGTTGGTATGCACTCAGGTGGTCTCCATTCTGTGGTCATGGTATTTTTCTTCTATGAGTTTGTTATTACTTAATGCCTACAAAGCCGAGGTTACCTGCTGTGCATTACAGCTACATAAAGAGTGATGTGTTTGACTACTGACACCAGTAACTATTCTTCTGCAACCAAAATTTAACTCAGTTTTACATCGGAAAATACTGAAAACAACACTGCACACCTGCATAGTAGGTTTTGGAAACTGCTTTACACGCGCACACGCGCACACGCAAACAACTTGGTGAGAAACCTTTCAGTCAGCACTAATGGTTCCGTCCTTAAAAGAAAGTATTTGTTTTTTGTTGGACGTCTTATGTAACGCAGCTTGCTCTTAATCCCTTGCAGGAGTTACCACAATATTTTCATTGTTCCATTCGGTAGAAGCACAGCAGATGAGTTATACTCGTCCGCTGTTTTACCAGCAGAACAGATCATAAAATCACTCTGTAAAAGGAATGGGTTCACAAGCAAGAAAAAGTGCAATGAAAAAGTACTCTTCAGTTATAATTGTCATAATCGTACACAGTATTACCCATCTGGTACATTTCCTCATAATGTCGGTCATATATCATAGCCTTAAAACTCCCTCTGATCTGCCCTCTGCTGTAAAAACAGAAGCATACACACACACCGAGACACACATACATATACACACACACGCACACAGTTTAAAATGAAAGGATGATAAAATTTAATTCCCTTGGTAGCTGATCTGACAATAAATCATGTCCTTTTAATGAGGAGAGGGATAAATGACAGTGTCAGCAATTAATTAGAAATGCATCTTCAGCCTGTCATGTCTGTGGGGCTGTGTGTGTGTGCGTGCGTGCATGCGTGTGTGTGTGTGTGTGTGTGTGTGAGAGAGAGAGAGACGGTATGAGTGTGCCTCACAGTATGCACGAATGTACCTTTGTCACTTCAATACCTGTCATGATTAAACCTGGCAGAAGTTGATACGACCATAAAATGATCTAAATATAAACAGGAGGAGCTGTCTGTCTGTCTGGATGTAACCATGTTACAAGTCATATTTATACATCCAAGCCACACTAATGCGTTGTAATTATTCCACGAGTGCTTCTCATAGTGTCAGTGCCATCACATCAGAGCACATGGATGATGCTGGTCTGTACAGTAATCCTAATCCGGCTCCTAATCCTTTCATGCTACCTCAAATGCTGCTGCTGCTAGTGCTGATAATCATAGTCAAACGTGACCCTTTATCGAATCCCCTGCACCAACAATGCACAACCTAACAATACTAAAAAACAATGTCCTGCATAGCAGGGAGTTTATAATCTTTCTACCAGCTGTACCTAACAAACGTGAAACACAGATTTAGACATGAGTGGAAACAACCTGCAGTCATATCAGACACACCTTTTTAAAGTAACCTGTGGCAACTTTTTTTGATCAGTGCTACGAGTAACAATTACAAGAGAATCATAGCTACAGGTCATGTCTGCTTTTTTTCTTCTTCTTTTGTGTTTTTTATTTTTTTTATTTTTTTTACAGGTGGCATCATATCAACTAGCTCCTGCTCCACTGAGTCCTTCTCTGCTATTTTCCTGATCTCTTATAAAGAGATAAACTTACAAAGTTTGCGGTTTCAGTGATAGTTGTATATCATATTATATCACTTCAAACAGAGGTGATCCAGTAATGCTGCACTAATGAATTAGACTAACTATTCACTTTAGCTAAAGTTATTAAGTTAGCTAAAGAGTTGGGATGCTGTGTAAGACATAAATAAAGCTAAAATACAAAGGTTTGGACACCGTTTTGCATGTTTCCCTACTGTAGGGGTCTCTGCAAGCATACAGGGCTCTGACAGGGTACAAGATGATAACTTTGGAATTCTACTAGAAACAGTCGATCATATTTGTTTGTCAAAGCTGAATCCAGGGCAAACTACGCTAAATTAGCGTTTTTAGCTAATAGCTACAATAACCATAAAAGTTACTGTACGGCTATCATTTGTTAACATGACGCTTGTTCTTATACATGTAATACATTTATTACCAACCTGAGAGTTTATCCGCTGATCATTCGACATGACGAATGACTTCTGAAGTCTTAATTCAGCTCAAGACGCTGTAGATTCCCGTCAGTAACACTTTTGGTCCGCTAGTAAAACGTAGTTCTATTAATCTGCGCTCATTACTCTTGAACCGGATGTAAGTCCCAAAAAACTGAATTTTGGAACTGAAACTGAATGGTGAGAAGTGAAATTATTCGAAAGCTAAATTTTTAAAAGATGAAATACAGTTTCAAAGCAAATGAATTCATTTTCAAAAATAAAATTCAATTTCAATTTAGGGATGATCGTTTTCAAACCAATAAATTGAATTTCAAATTAGGCTAATTCATATTCAGTTTTTAAATGCACTTATTCAAGTTACAATTCAGATTCAATCCGAGCAATTCAAATTCAAATTTAACTTATTCAAATTCAGTTTCTCATGGCACAGATTTCTGCCCATAGATATGAGTTTGGCCCCAAGCAAAATGGAATAAAAGTTGATTCCTTTGAGCTAATTCGAGGCCTTAGGTAATTAGGTTTGGCCCTTCAGGGTGTTTCAAGAATTAGGCTTAAATCTAAAGGTGGTTCTGCTTTTGCCATCAGGGCCCCTAGACTTTGGAACAGCATACCAAAGGAAATGAAGCTGCATAATCATTGACTTCCTTCAAATCACTTCTTAAAATACATTTTTATACGCTTTGTGATCTGTTTTTCTTTTTGACTTCTGCTGTGTCCACTTACAAATGATAGTCATATGATATAGTAACAACATAAAAAAAACAACTTATACAGTTGTTAACCTATAGCCAATTATAATAATGGGCCATTCCATATTAGTTGGTACAACCTACTAAAGATATGTCATTGAAGTGTTTTAGGCCAAACTGTGACTTTTTTTTTATTTTTGTCACTTCCACACTGGTCCATCACATTATTGTGTCCGTAGAAGCACTCCTGTTGTGTTTTGTGAGCCTTTTTTCTACTTTTCTAATTTCGTTGTTTTATTCAGCATCTTTTGTGTATTTTGATTTGCTAGTGCGTTCTTAATTAGCAGTCTGTTTGACCTCTCAGGTCTACCATAAAGTAACAGTCTTTTGCTGCAGAAATAATAAAACACCACAAGAGATGAAATGCATTTACTATAATTTTATTTCACTATCTTACTGTACATCAAAGCGTCAAGATCAACAAAATCAGAGATGGTCACGCTGTAAGCATTTGGTCAACTGACACTGAATGACCCTGATGACAATACAGTGAGTGCACTGAATTGGTGCTCTATTAATTAAGAGTAAAACTGTGTTATTTATTTTTTTCAGAAAAAAAGGATTAGTTGAGCTAGTCTAAAAAGCAAGGCAGAGTTATTGTCTATGACTTCCTCTTCATGTAACGTCTCTTTGTGTGTCGGTGTGGCAGTGAGTGCTCTCTAAGTGAGCCAGTTACACTTGATTTACACACACATTTTCTCCTTTTTACCTTGACCTTAAATAAACAAATATTTTCCCACACCTGCAGCAGGGAGCCAGTAATTGAAACCTGTTTTTGTTTTTGTTTTCACCCTTACTGCAGTGGAAGCTGTTCTCATTCCCAAAGCAAAGAGGGATTCAAGGAGCCAGACTACCAATGCAGCATAATTCTTTGTCCTGCTTTTCACACAGTGGGAGCTATTCCCATACACCACATTATAAAGTTGCTGCTGGCATATTCAGAGTTTCATATAGGGCGGATGTTACCTGTGCATTGTCGTATTTTTGGTGGGATGTACCATTTTCTGCTTTTTCTTTTCAGCTTTGTTCACAAGCAGCTCGACTGTGTTGCGGTTTTGTGATGTTATAAAGGTCAGCTCTGCACACTTCTCAATAACGCATCATTGTAGGCGATGTTCTTATAACATATGAAAGACTGGAATACAAAATCATGTGTATATATCACCAGCTGATGCGTGTGAATAAAATGCTTAAAGGTTTAACTGTATTGGTTCCTTTACATTAAAATAAAATCCTGTTTTTGTTGATTTTTACAGGGAAGGCTTTCTTTGCCTTTAGACAAAATTATTTCAAAACATTGTGTCTCTATAAACACTTACAGTTTATTTAATAATACTCGATCTTACTGGCATTGTTTTGTGAAGTTAATAAATACAACTTCTTTCACCGAGACTTCTATTTACTGATGATAGTCATATGAAAACTCAGTATAGGCTGTATAAAAACTCTGTATAAATTGATCAGTCACAACATTAAAGTCAATGACACCTGGAAATAAACATTCAGTTCTTGAAGTGGATCTTCATCTGTATCTGTGCAGCTCTGATTAGAGCGATCAGAACATCTTATTGAGGTTTCAAGTGGTGTTTTTTGTTTGCATGTGGGTAGGGCTGGGCAATATGGCCTAAAATCCATATTGCAATATAATTTGAAGCATGTGCAGTAACAATATATATTGCGATATATTCTTTTCTTCTGTAAACCGTATTTTTCACACTATAAGGCGCACTTAAAATTCTTTAATTTTCTCAAAAATCGACAGTGCACCTTATAATGTGGTGCACCTTATGCTAAAAAAATCTGTCAAACCTTTTAGTACAACTTTGGTAAGCTACGAATGGCTGCACCGCTTGATGGAGTTTCGGAGCATTATGGCTACCGTAGTCAGGAGCCTCGGGAAGTAATCTGGGTCCAAAACTCCATTTGCTTCAGCTCCCAAAGCCTAACGAACACTGTAGCATCACTGAGAGTTAAAAACTGTCTAACTTCTTTAATCTTTAATAAAATGGTCAGCTTTGCTGCTTTACCAGGTGTAACAATTAAGTTTAACATCCAGGCATCCGAAGTTATCAGAAGGTTAGCTTGCTAGCTTCCACCTAAACATGATATAGCATGTTCTGACTGAGAGATTTCTGAAAAAATTAAAACAGCTAACATCCAACTGCAGGTGCATATGACTGACGTCGCAACGGTCTTCCAAAACAGGCGCAGCTTGATGACACCATCAACATGCGCTATCACGGTAGAGCGGTATTGTCAAAATCTCTACCGTTGGCCAAATTCACATCATTTGTACCGTATACCGTTTACACTGCCCACCCCTACATGTGGGTAGTACCTAGCAAAAGTAAAATGGCAGAAGAGAGGACATCCTATAAGCCAACAACAGAGTCATGGGTTGACAACAGTCCAACAAACCTGTTGCACCTTGGTGCGTATGAGAATGTCCATGCTGACCCTTGTCCAGCATCAGAGCTGTACCATGCGGGATTGCAAGAATGTGGTGGGATTAAGCATATTTTCACATTTTACGAGGACTGCTGGGTGGAGACCTAAAGTACTGAGATTTGTTAGAGGTTGATGAAGTGGCTCCTTTTTAGGTCCTAAATTGTCATCAGAGGCTGTTATGAGGCTCTTACTCTCAGACATGCCTGGGTTTGATCGTTGTTGTGCACACCGGGGAACAAAAACGGATGGTATTGCTATAATAATGATATCATTACATAACAATTATGCTGGTATGATTGCAGACGATATCATACTTGTTATAAAGTTGGATGCATTCGAATATTGGTAAAGATCTCTGCTATAAAAAGGTCTGTCAGTAGTTAAATTTAATAAAAATCAGAATTACGTAACCCATTTAATTTTAATCTCATTTATATCCTCTTTCTATTCACCTTTTGGCCATTTAGAAACTAAAAAAAGTAGAAATGCAGCATTTAAACTGACAACCTGTTCCTTTATGAAAGGTCATGAGGGAGAGGCGTTAAAGACAAACATTGGTTTTCTCTTTGATTTTTACACCACTCCAGCTCTGGGAGAAAACATGAAAGGCCTCTCTATCTCTGCTAGATCAGTGGATCTGCCCAGGGCCTCGCAAAAACTGCCACATTACCCTCCACCACCACCACCGATGCCTCCTGTTTTGCGGCATGTCCTATTTACTTATTTATTTGTCCCTTCTCCACCCACAACTTCTTATCTCAACCATTAAAATTAATCCTCTTCTAAAAATATCTGCTCAGAGACGATGTAATCGAGGAGGAGATGGTCTTCATAAGTCTCTCTCATTCTGCTTCGCTGATGAGAGCTCTCACATCAACTTATGTGATGTAAGAGCAGCACTACCTGTGTTTGTGAAGCAGAGATCTTAATCACACGCTGCCATAGTTCATTGCCTTCTGAAGTCTGATTGGGGCTGCATGTCTGCATTTTTGTTTGCAGTTATGGAAAAGGATTGCCTGGGTTTGTTGACACTGAGTTTTGAAGCCGTATGAATATACTAATTCAGCTCTATGGTCCTCCTTAAATAGCAGTGTTGCCTTGACTTCCGTTGAGTTTAGAAAATAGCTAAAAAGCAGTCAAGGAAAGCGTATTATTAGACTACGAGAGCTTAAAAATGATGTTTGTGAAGGAACAGGGTGCAGGTGATGTTTTTGAAAAGTCATATTTGAAGTAAATAAGGAGGGAGGGAATGGCATCAGAATAGATTATAAAAGGAAGCTTTTACTCCTAATTAGTAAGTTGTTTCATAGTGAGCTGCTCTCTCCTCTGTGTGTTAGTTTTATATTACCGCAAAGAGGCAGTGCAATCACGGCGACCTGTGAAGCTGTTCAGGTTGGGTAATAACTGTCCCCCCTGTGTGTGTCTGTGTGTGTGACCTTGCGATTATGCCCCAGTGTGATACTTTGGCCCAGCTGATTACCTGTCAGCAGGTTTTGTGCATCTGACACAAACACACACACACACACACACACACACACACACACACACACACACACACACACACACACACACACACACACACACACACACACACACACACACACACACACACACAATACCCAGCAACAGACAATACCCACAGGGCAGGTCACCACATTGTTGGAGAAAGCATATTACTGTTTAAAAGCTGCACACACACAGACACACTCACATAAATGGACCCATGCAGGGTCTGAAACATAGATTGTCTATTAAGCAGTGTATTAGAAGAACCCAGGGGTCTGTCATTGAGACAGGTTGTGTGCCATTAGAGCGGGATTTTATGTTGTCAGGTGGCCAGTGATACTGAGCGAGGGCGCGCGCACATGTAGACTCACACAGACACAAAACATTCATCATTCAATGAACTCTCCAAGAGGGGAGAATTGTGCCAGCAGGAGGCATATTTGTAGAAACGACTGCTTCTGAGTGTCCTTTTCCTGCTCCATACCTTGAGGAAAAAAAAAAGTGGTTTTGGTCTTTAACAGACACGCAGTGATCAAACAGTTTTGTGTCTTTGGACGGCATCTTTCTGGGACAGAAACTTGGTTTAGGAGCTCAGTAACCCACACAAACATTAGTCTCTCATGATTGATTCTATTTCTGTCCTTTTTATCTGCAACTTCATTTCTCAGCATGTGTCCATGTGTGGCTTACTTATTCAATCAGCCGCAGATTTGTGAAGTGATGAGACTAATATTATTTTTTGTCTGGAAGTTGTTGGTTTTTTTTTGTTTGTTTTTTTTTATAGAATATGAAAAAGTTCAATAGAAAAGTCAGCTACAAATATTAGAAGCTTATAGTCTACAAACCGTTTAATTAACGCCAACAGCGTGAGTGGACTTCTGTATTAAAATTTTCCTATATGCGGATGCTGTTCTTAAATTTTCTGCTTAATAACTAAATAACTAACCTAGAAAGGATGCAGGTTTAGGGCGCTCGTGTCCACTGTTTCTTGTTTTTTCCATCTACTTTTGGCTCCATTGTTTCTCATCTATGAAACCCTGGTGCACAATAAAGTGTATCTTAAATTGCTCATCTGTTTATTATTATTATTATTATTATTATTTATTATTATTATAATAAATAATTCTTGTTGCCATCATATGGTCTTTGTTTGAGAGAAGCTCCCTATTGACGTTATTTGCGTGTGTGTGTTTTAAGCAGGGTTTTAATAGTTTTGCAATTTTCATTAGTTTTTATTTTTATTTAGTTTTGACTTCAGATTTTCAATTTTATATCAGTTTTAATTAGTTTTTACCAATTGTTTGCTAGTTTAGTTTAGTTTTTATTTTTTGAAAATCCTTAGTTTCAGTTTAGTTTTGATTAGTTTCAGTTATAGTTTTAGTTGTGTTTGCAATAATTAAGTGTAACAAGTTTTAACAGTTTCATCATATCAGTCATTCTCTTCTGCTCATCCTTGGGTATGTTGCTATTCCAGCTACCATACTGCACCCTGGACAGGTCGCCTGTCTGTCGCAGGGCTAACATGCAGAGACAGACAACTCACATTCCCACCTATGGGTTCTTTAAATAAATAAATAAATAAATAAATAAATAAAGGCAGATGAACAACCATTGATACCAGGCAACTATAAAATTTATATCTTGGCCCCAATGAGACTATTAACTCTCGCAGCACCGGGTGTTTGTAATTTTGGTTCAAGTGAATTGATAAACTTTTTGAAGGTAATTGACTCACACAGTTGTGTAGATATCCCCGTCCTGTTGTCTCGGGATGCATCACGCTGCCTTGCCTGGGGTTAGCTTCTGTTTTCTGGGGATGAGGGTTGAGCGTGCTCCCTTACCTTCTCAAGGTAAGCTAGGTTAGCCTTCTTGTGTGAGCTTTTCAAGTGCACTTTAAGGTTTGTGGGATTTTTTTCCCTTTAGAAATGTCCCTCATAATTTGTCTGTTTCCACTACAAGACACTTGCTTTATCCAAAACACAGTCATATTCAAAGTAATCCCAAATTGGACTCTGGCGCTTTCTTCCGACTTTTTCTGACATGATTCTGCGCGTGGACGGAGCAGCGACACAGATGACTCGACTAACGTGCTGCCACCTGCTGGCATAATGAGACACAGCAAGAAAAAAACCTGTAAACTAAACTTCATTTTCACCCTTGACTCTTGTATGACACGCACACATCAATGAAAACTAAACACATTTTTGCTATAAATTCAGTTAATTTTAGTTAGTTTTGTGAACACTCATTATAGTTTTAGTTAGTTTTCCTTTTTTTGTTTTTATTTTTATTTTCGTTAACGAAAATGTTTTTTCACTTCTAGTTTTCGTTATTTCGTTAGTTTTCGTTAACGATAATAACCTTGGTTTTAAGTAGTAGGAAGTTGCTGATCCTGTGTTTTTTGGTGTGTTATTCCATTTCATGATGTGAAATACATCTGCATAAACACAATAAGCATGATGCAAAGCACTTGGTAGAAAAGCAGATAACAGCTTGGCATTATGTTACTTTATTTTATATCACATCATTAAGTTAGTGTGTTAGAAAGGTTAGAAGGCATGAAACACACACTTGCTTAATTGTTTATGTCTCAAGCATGTTTATGTGGTAATGCAGAGTAGGGTGAAAAGTCTTGAAGCTGCACATATCAACATTTGCAATGTTGATATGTGCAGCTTCAAGAATATAGGCTGGATCACTTCCAGCCAGAGAGATGAATTTCAGAGTAAGACCCTGACCTTTGACCTCCTAGTTAAAGTGCCGTTACAAGAAAGAAAAATGATAAAGCTATCACAGATTGAGTCGTGCTTATTATTTAAGCCGTTTAAGAATAAAAAACTTAATGTTTATATTTAAAGTCCACTGATGCTGTGTATGTCAGTTGGATAAACCAACACTTTTTATGACAACACTAAAAATCCAGTCATCTGTCTCATGTGATCTTTATTTATTTTTGTTCACAGTGTATATTAGAGAGCATCAGAAAGACGTTTCACATCAGTGAGATAACAGCAGGAGGTCCTGCTAAACTTGGTGCCCCTGGAGTTGCCTGGAGGACCTTTAGAAGTCAGGTCCCTCTTTCTTCAGGTTCTTGTAGTCTGTGTTGATGGCCACAAACTGCGGAAGGAAGGAGGAATACATTTAAATCTGTTTTGCTTAAATTAAATTCATCAGTGTCGTCTTTAGGATAGCATTTTACAAAAAAAGAGGGGGATATAAAAACCAAAAAAAGCCTAGAACTTCTCGCCCTCTAGTATAAACAAACACTACCATGTACTGTGACCTCTGTCTATTTTATTTTTCTTATATTTTCATCCCACTGATGCTTTTAGGACAACAGTTTGCTGTAGGGGTTGGCAGATTATTGCCCTGGCTAAATCATTTTGCTTTAA
The DNA here is from genome assembly GCF_056152115.1 of Neolamprologus brichardi. Taxonomy (NCBI): domain Eukaryota; kingdom Metazoa; phylum Chordata; class Actinopteri; order Cichliformes; family Cichlidae; genus Neolamprologus; species Neolamprologus brichardi. The sequence continues at coordinate 30,437,990 of NC_142108.1, read as the reverse complement.
GTTTTTAAGCCGAGTTCCACATAAAATAAATCAACTTAAAGGCATGGTTCTTTGAGAGGTGGGTATATCACAGCCAATCTGTGCTCTTGAGAAACATGTCTCTCCATTCCACTGTCCAATCAGTGTGCCGTGTAACCAATGAGCACTGCAGGTTACTTCAGATAAGCTCTGTGAAAAAGTTCTGGTGAGTGATCAGAACATTGTTTCAAGGGAAAGGTAGCGGATACGTTTGTGTTGTTTTGATTTTTTCTTTTAATTAAGGGTGTGAAACTCCCTTGACTTTTGTTCATGGGCTACATGCACCCCAACGCTGTCATTGTTTGGATTTTGCTTCTACTTTCGACTGCTTCCTTTAGGGTTTGCTACAGTGAAGCATCTGCCTCCATCTCACAACATCTTTAGCATCCTCCTCTGTCACACCAATCCTCTGCTCTTCATTACATCCATGAATCTTCAATCTTCTCTGTGGTCTTTCTTTTTCTCCTGACTCGAAGCTCCGTCTTCAGTATCCTTTGTCTAATATGCCCACCATCACCTCTCTGCATGCTTAAACCATCTCAGCCTTGGCTCTCTAATCTTTGTCTCCAAACCACTCATCCTGTCCCTCTGATGTGCTCACGTCTAATCTTGTCAAACCTCCCATCTCCAGTTTGGTCTCCTGTCTCTTTGTTAGTTCCTCCATCTCCATCGCCAAACCTTGCCTTTCACTTCTGCTGTCCTTCTGTATCAAATCCCAGCCTTATGCTCTTTTCCACCCACTCCACCCCATCTGCACTCTCTTCTTCACCTCTCGTCTGCTGTCCCTTGCTTTGGATGCATTTAAACTCATGCACCTTCACTACCTCTGCTCCTTGCATTTTCAGTGTTACACCTGTTTCCTTCTCATTCTCACGCATATTCCATCTTGCATCTTCCAACTTTAATTCCTCTTGTTTCCAGAGCATACCTCCATGTCTCCAGACTCTCTTCCAGCTGCTTCCTACCCTCACTACAATCATGAGGTCATCTGTAAACATCACAGTTCATGGGAACTCCGACCTGACCTCATCTGTCAACCTTTCCATCACCACTGCAAACAAAAATGAGCTAAGAGCCAGTACCTGATGTAATCCCACCCCCTAATTCCTGATGTGAAGCCATCTGTCACTACCACATATCTCATCACTATCTTTCTTTCCTCATACACATCCTGCACAGCCTTTTTGTCTCTGCATGATCTTGCAAACATGGCTAATGTAGCATAAGAAAAGTATAAAATAGACTTTGCAGTGAGACCTTTTCCTCAGATAAAATAAACAGTTCTGGCAACATAATCCATTCTTAACAACTTCGTCCAGAATAAAAAAGTTTGCAGTTTTCACTGTAAATACCAATAAAATTTTGTGTTGTTCACTGAATGCCAAAATGTTAATTCACTGCAAATTGATTTAAATTCCAAATATCAGTTATCATTCTCTGGATTATTAACTGCTGCTGGCGTTGGCCCTGATAAAACTAATCGGTCGACCCGTAGTTTGCATATGCCATGGATAATAAATACTGTGCGAGTGCATGTGTGTGTCCTGCACGCTTCTCAGGCCTCCAGCCGTGAAATCACTGGCAGTGATTATTTTCTCCACATGTATTTTTCTTGATTGGTCTGCCACTAAAACCCTCACCTCCCCCCTCGTCCCTTCCCTCCTTCTCACTTCACCCTCCTCATTATGATCATTGTTTGGACTTCAGTAGAATTTCGATGCGAGACCTTTGCCTTCCTATCGAGAATTAAACATGCCATGTCCTGACCTTTTGTCTGCAGGGACTTTCATTCCACTAGCGTGCAACGCAGCCTTCAAGCCCCAAGAAAACACTCTTTTCTCTGAAAAATATCATCGAAATGTTCTTTAGTGGGTCCTGTCAAGTGGCTATTTTTCTGCTTTATTTTGGGTCAGTTTTGTTTATATTTGCATTAGTTTGTCTGGAGCTCTGGCCTTGTTCAGAGGTAAGGCAAATTATTACCAACCACTAAAAGATCCTGGTTCCATCTGCTTTAATTTGTTTTTGAGAGACACTTAAGCTGATGACAAATGTGAGATTTTCAGTGAATGAGTGAAACAATGCCATTCTTGTCTAGATTACTATTCTGGCATGATTGGTGCAAAGGTGGTCTTGGTGTGTTATGGGATTATAGTCACCTTGTATTGGTAGGTTGGGTCGAGCTTGCTCCAGGGCTCCGGGTTGTTGTTCTTATCCCAGAGGCTGCAAATGTGCAGAGATTCATGGCATGCAGGATAAAGAGGAGCAGGGCAAAGGAAAACAAAGACAGAACATAAGCATAAAGCAAGGCAGGTACAGAGAAAAAGACTTAAACAAGGGTAACAGACCACGATGCAACAAATAACAAGGGAAAGAAAGAGAGCAACAGAAGGACGGAGACAAAAGAAGATAAATATGTGGATGCCGAATGGAGACAGAAGTTGGGGGGAGAAGAGAGAGTGATTATGAGATAAGGTGAACTCATCCCAGTGACTTGGCAGTTCTCCTCTGTTCATTAACCAAAGTCTGGATTTCACAGCACTCCTCTGTGACTGTCCATCCCTCCTCCTCCTCCCCTCCGGCAACACGTCACACCGCCAAAGCACAAACAAAGAGACAGAGAGACTGATGGCAGAGAAAGCATATCTGCCCTCCTCGCTTTCCATTACCACCAACAGTAGTGTCTGCAGCTGGTGATGAGGTCAGGCTTTATGGCTGACCCTCAGAACAAGTGGGTTTGTGTAGCTCAAAGTAGGACACGAGCAGTGAACATTTACTGTATGTGAGCGGTCACAGAGTTCAGTGCGGTTAGTGCAGTTCTAAAACGTGACGGTTTAATGCTGCTACCTGATTAAATTGTCTTATTCTTAGTGTTTACGTTTTGTTTTGATACTCGTATTGAAATCAGTGCATACTTACAGTTCTGTGGCAGTGTTTTCAGCACCACTTGGCAAAATATCCTTTTGGTTTTTAAAGTTGGAAATAAACACAAGCCATCCAGCAAACAGGCATTAACCATACAAAGTCGGTGCTTAAGAGCTTGCTTTTTAGCAAATGCTCTTTTGTATTCAGCTGAGAGAGTTTGTAGTCTTGATTAAGGTAATTTCAGACAATTTTGTTCAATCACTTCAAGTTCTAAGATACTTTAAACTTGCTTGGATAGCATGTTTGAACATGTGTGGCTGGATTTTAATGATGCTGAAGTGAGAACTTCTGTTTTGTTTAATAGGCCATGTTGTGTCGTGAACTCTGCTTTGGATTATTGTCCTGTAGAAGCTTTTACTGGATCGGTGGAGGCTTTTTATCTTGAAAGTTTAATTGTCTAAGGCTCATGTTGGAAGGAACTGAGCAGTTAGAGTTGAATTTGGGTCTTTTGTGGCTGTGACTAAGTGAAAGAATAAGAACTCTGGTCTTTGAACTTTGTTAATTTAGAGGCTGCATGAGGAGGGGCTCTTTAGGTCTGTTGGCCTACAGGTTTCATGGTTGTTAAAACCAAAGTAATTCCAAGTTTGACCAGCTCTCCAATGGTTGCAAGCTGATGGTGACTAGTTGGAAAAGTCAAAACTCCAACAACACTGGTCATATGTAGAACAACTGTTTTACCTGACCAACAGATGGCTTGTGTCCTTCATCAGGCTTAAAGATGACTCTGATCCTGATATTTTAATCCACTATTCCTTCCAGCTGTGGAGTGTTTCCTCTGTGACACAAATTATTTGTTTTATTTGTCTACCCTTCAGACACTGATTTTTGTAATGATCATGTGGGATTTATTAGATTTTGGACTGTGAAAATTAAAAGCATGAAGACATTGTCAATCGTAGTTTGGCTTCAACAAGTAGCTGAGATGGGAGTAAATTTCAGCTACTGAATCCATTGTCATGAATTTGGAGAAGCATAGGCAAAGATGGTACCTGCTTTTTTTCTTCTACTGTACCATTCTGCTGAGTAACTGCTCGTCAAATACATTTCATTGCGATGTTGACCTGCTAACTTGCATATGACAAATAAAACTGAAAAATGTTGTTTCTGATCTTTTATCACTTTATTTCAAATTGTGATGTGGAACATTGGCTTTGGTAGAAGATGGAGTCGGTCTGACTATGTCGCAGTAATTTGGACCTAATTTTCAGATCCTTGGTGTTTAAGAACCTCTCTGTTGTTATCACCACAATTGTTACCAATTTTTGAATACTTAGCTGACTGAATTATTCTCGACCTTTTTAGGGGTCTTACCAAATCCATAATGACTTTAAGAGAGTTCAGCAGCAGAAAGTAGTAGCGAATTAACATTTAAAGAGAAGCAGGGGTTACATTTGGTTCTTTTTACTTTAGAAATTAACACATCTATATAAGTGACATTGGGGTTTAGAGGTGATAGCATTTTATGTATTCCATCCACTTGCTGACTCCAAATCTTTCCGATTTTATGTTTTAAAATGGAGTATGTCATGTCAGCAGAGACCCAGATCAAAAATGGGACCAGCTATTAAAACCAAACCGTCCAGGCAGTTTATCAAGCTTTAATCAGCCAACGTTTCAAAACCTGTAAACTCACACTAGCAATAGCAAAGTGGAAGAATCCTACGGTGTGCAGACAAACAATATGAAAACTTACGTGACATGCGGCCCTCTTGCCAGACGGATCAGGTAGAGAGTGGCCCCTGTGATGCCCAGAGTCATGAAGAAAAATTGAGGGATTAACTGTGGGAAGGACAGTAGAGGAGAGGAGGGTTTCATTAGTCCCAGAGCACAGAGACAGAAGGTGGTAAACAAACACATTCCATCAAGTGGTTGGCTGTGATATGTACCATGAACATACGCCCGTGTGAAATACACACACATATACTGGTAGTTGTTATTCCTGTTTTTCCTCTCCCTGCCCTCCTCCATATGCATGAGACCCAGGCCATGTGTGAGGCAGCTCACTGTCAGCCTGGGTTGAACGGGCAAGGACGCAGTGGAAGAGAGAGCTGCCGCGTCTCTGTGTGCCAGCCTCTCCTCCTATAACGCTCTACCTGTCACAGTGAGCGACAGAAACACAAACACACACTGAGGCGGAGGCACACCTAACGCATACACTCACACAAATGTGCACAAAAATGAGCTTACACACCCAGTGGGTGCTCTCAGACGCACAGTCATGAATGTGTTTATGCAGACACATTTATCTGATATCCTGAGAGGTGATGATGATGGGATTTAAGAATTTTAAAAGTACATTAAGGGGAAGGGGAGGGAAATGTGATGTCATCCTAAACACCCAAAGCTTAGGTGTGACAATCCCTTCACCATGGCGCATCTATTTATCAACACTACATAGGCATAAATTTCCTAATATTACTGTGTGATACTGTGTATACAAGATGAAGAGGGAGAGTCACACCACTGGCGAACAGCTGTTCGCAGCCCACACAGATCTAGTCAAGCTGTAGAGAGATGACAGTTTGATCAGGTTGAACTGAAGGATGTCTCTGCTCAGCTGTATCTCGACATCTGTCTTCTGTCTGATTGCGTTGCCACTTGCCTTGTTGTTGATTAGGAGAAAGTCTGGTGATGATAAAACTTTGATATTTTCTACCTTAAAGCATAGACTATATGATAGATAGACTTGGGAAGTTATTGCAGAAGTGCCTTTAAAAGGGCTTTAGTTAGCAGGATTTGACAGTTCTGGTTTCAAAATGATGTGCAGTTGTATAAAAGTCTGAGAAAACGAATCCAGTGCTGACTCAATTTGTGATCTCAGTAAAGACTTTTATGGTTTCAGGTACTAGTTTTAAGTTTTAAATCCAAATATCAGTAGAATTGATACCAAAGCCAGCAGCCGGTATCGTATTGATATTTTCTTACTATCCTGCAAGTCCAGTATGTATCTCACAGAACTGTAAAAAATAAATCTTTTTGAAATGAAAAACTATACCTAGAGCAGGGCGATATGACCAAAAATATTTATCACGATACACATTTAAAAATTTGTGATAACGATATAACTGACGATATAATTGACACAAGACAAAATACTTTACAACTCCACAACTTTTTTAGTGCAAAAAAACCTTCACTTAAACAAGCAGCTGTTTTTTTTTGTGCATTAAAGTTATATAAAAATTTTACAGTGCAAATGCAAATTCCTTGCTGACAGTTTAACCAAAAGGCATTTCCAGTGGAAATTAGCCGACATATCCTCAGCATGACCATGTATAATATCCAAAAACTTAAAAAGAGGTTATACACACACAATACGGTAACATTATGTTGAAGCACAGTACGTATCACTCCGCGAGGCTCCGCCTACGATAGCCGTTGTTGTGCCAAAAAGTGATTGTCTGCCAAAAACTGATTTCCAATGTTTCTGTGTATTTTTTCTGTGTAATATCTTTACGTATGTTCGTAAATACACTTCGGTGAACAGGGTTTACAAAGGGGTCATATAGAGAATTAAAAAATTATCCGTTTTTCAAGTATCTTTACAACTCTGTGTTATTGTACTTACATTATAACCAATCCGGTCCTTTATCCCCACTTAAAATATTTTTACAGAACTATTGTAATATTTGCTGCCATTTCTGCTGTCCTCTTGGCCCACTTACTCTTACAAAAGACATTTTTAATGTTAATGAGATTTTTTTTAACTGCATAAATAAAGGTTATATAAAAGTCGCTGCCAAAAACTGATTGCGGCTTCTACCTTGTTACACGACTGTTGTTTGTGGCTCAAGATGACTTTATGTCATCCATAAGCGATGCATTTGACATATGTTTCACATATTATAGCCCAACAAGTTACTTATAGCAGTTTAAATACAAGCAATCAGTTTTTGGCAAATACCGGAAATCAGTTTTTGGCAGACAATCACTTTTTGGCACAACACCGTAATGCTCCGACAATCCATCAAGCGGTGCGGCTTCGTAGCTTAGCAAAGTCGTACTAAAACATTTTGACAGATTTTCGAGCGCCGTGTACATAAAATCGTTTCGAGGTCAGTAAACACAACCAGAATTCATACACACGGGATTATAAGGGGCACTGTCGATTTTCAGAAAAATCAAAGGATTGATTTTAAGTGTGACTGATTTTCAAAAAAACACGGTAATAACGACAACCCGCTAGCATGCTCTACCAAAAATAGTGCTTTGTTGTGTATCTGACGGACGAAAGTTAAACCAGTTCCACACCACTGAAGTTGCAGCATTTTTACAAACCAGTTCTAGTTCATCTGTTTCATTCAACGATCCGCTTTCGCCTTCTCATTCTCCGTCGCTGGCACGCATTTTCCGCCATGTGCGTATGAAAACAAAGGCACTGCTAATGCGCGTTTTGCCCATATTCTATCGCGATATTTCATTTTCTTATCGTTGCCCGACATTATCATACCGTGAACGGTATGATATGGCCCAGCCCTAACTATACCTATGCACTATGAAAAATGTCACAAAAAATATATATTTTGTGTTGACTGTCACGCCTATTTTGTTTACAGCCTATAGAACATTTAAAGAACAGAAGACAGCCAAAAAAAAAGTTTTAAAATACATGAAAAGCTGAAAGATGTGTTTTGTTGTATCAACTAATTATTGCAGAAAGCAAAATTCACAGTGATTTAGTGGTCATTAAAGTGTGTTCAGCATTTGCAAATTGATGATGATTCCTCTCATAAATCATGACACACTGCTCTCCCCTACATAAGCTGCCTTTATAGTTTAAAAGTATTGGTGTCCTTAAAAATCAGGAGTGACATCACCATGGCTACGCTCTCGTTTTCATTCAGAGCGTTTTATAGACTTTTGGTCCTCATGTCCATGAGTCAAAATTAAGTTTGAATAGTTTTGCAGCCAGCAGTTAATACAAATGGTAATCTGCAGATTATTTTCCTGCTTGTGTTATTAATATTTTCTTAATTAATGTTAAATATCACCCAGAATCCAAGGTGCCAATTAACCAAATATCATAATAATTAGGAAATTATGCACTAACATGAAACTAGTCGTCTACATGCGTTATCAATTAAGATTAAATGATTTCTCACCTTTCTTTATTATCCTTGTCAACATGTTGACAAATGTGTTTCATCTTAATTATCTCCATATTTCTTGTTTGATCATCAATAGCCTGAAACCTAAAGATGCTGATTTGCATTTGTAAGCTAACAAGCTGAAACCAGTAAGTATTTCCAGTTTTGTTTTTTTTAATCACAACTGAGCGTCAGTAGGATTGTAGTCAGTTTTCATCAACTCATCAACTAAAACAGACTTTTTCCTTGTGTATCTAGCACATGTTGTCTTACTCGTGTACTGCACAGTGTGCCCACGCTGCATGTTTTTTGTTTGCTTTTTCTCCAAGTAAGATCTCGATGAACTTGGCATAACCTTGAAAATAGGTTCACGTTGTGCGCTGCACACACACTGTATCTTATTGCAGATGCCTCGCTTAGATCATCACTGAAGCGGCAGCACATATAAACACAAACAAAGCAGGTCAGCTTTGATCGCTGACACTCAAACAAACACCAAGAAAATAATGAAGACTGTCGTGTGCCGGGAGCTGTCCAATCCCCGGGTGCTGATCTCTTCATGTCGAGCCACGCAGCAGAGGGTTTCACCTTTCACCATCAGCCTGACCGATATAGGAAATGTTTTATGCTCGCTGGGGTTCGATACTGACGCTGCCCTTATTACTTTTCTGGTGCACTGCCAAGCCAGCAACGTCAATCCTCAAATTTGGGTCAGCCCAGCACAGCTTTGAAGCAGAAAAAAAGACAGCTTCTGTGTCCTTCTTCTGCTTTCATTTTATTATGTTGGTAAAGCAAATTAAGATGCCAGCGTAATTATACACTGCCACAGTACTTGTTTCAAACAAGTTGATCAGGAAAGGAGTTATAATTGTTGTAACAAAAGAATCCAGACTTTAAGGTCCACTTATTAGTTTTCTGAAGCTTTCTGTAATCTCTGAGCTGTCATCGTGAAATTGAAAGGGACTCGGTTACTAATTAATAACATTAGTATGTCTTGTAGACAGTATTTTACGGCATTTTTAAGACATAAGTTGTAGTTGCAAATTGGTATTCTAGTGCCACGCTTTAAGCTGCACAGTAACATATTGCTCTCAGCGGCGTCGAGGCAGTGTTGCACATTATTCATGCCATTTATACGGTTGGCTTCAAATGTATCTTCTTCTATCATTCTTCACTGTCATGTTTTCAGTTTTGTGTCTCTTTTTCAGTGACTTGCAGTTTAGAAGTGCAACTGTTAGCAAACACCAGTCTAAAATTACAGTCAGCTGTTTAGGCCTTGTTTATAAATCTCTGACTATATGAAAGATAAATGAACGACGGAACCTACCCCTGGATGTTTCTTCGCATGTTGAAACATGGTTTTAATCATCTTTATAAGTCTTCCACAAACAAATCCACCAAAAAAAAGAAAGAAAAACTGACAGTTAAAGGCTGATGAAGATATCCATATAAGAGACTCTCTATCTCTGCAGATTATTACAAAGAGGTGCTTGCTAGCTTAAGTACACTATGTTGGCCAGTGTGGCGAAACCTGTTGCCAGTCTATCCCGTCTCTCCACCCCCCCTCACCCGCCCTCGTGTTGGATAAATGAGAGGGTCAGAGGCGAGTGGGAGGAGGGGAGCAGAGCGGGAGAGACAGTCCTAATCCACATAATGACATCTGTTGAGGACACTGTATGTTTCCACTGAGGCTCACTGAGTACTCTGTGTCCTAAAGTGTTTTGTTGTACAACAACAAAACTGTAGATTCTGAACACTTTTTTTTTTTTGATGCAACAGATAGAGACATTTACCCAGACATTTCCTCCTGAAGGTGCAGCAGTAGTGTTGCTATAATAGATTCATGTTTAGACAGCACACCAACAATACAGCCATTGTGCTGGCTAGTTTCACAATATATTGTCATTTATGAAATGATGAGCCACTATTTTTATGGGTAGCCGTTACTCTTAAACTGTAAAATCATCCCTCAGTGGCCATAAAATTGTGCTGCTTTTGCAGAGCACCTTGTTCTGTGCAAAGAGGAGAGAAGAAACGGCAGAATCCAACACGTCCCTCGGGTCGAGACCTTTGTCCCGGACATGATAATGGCAATTGATTAGACGGCGATGCAGCACTTGCAGACCTTACAGGTTTCTTAACAGCATTTTCCGACCTAATTTAATTAACATCAAAATGCTGTGCACTGCAAAATGTACAGGTCATTACAATTACCTACTTAAGGAGCTATTTATCATGCGATACAGCAAAGTGGTTGCATTTTAAGCCACATTAGTGTCATTATTGTAATGCCAGACTAATATGTTGGTCAGTGGATCTACCACTATGGTACATAAAGAAGCATCTCAGCACTGTTTTATGTCAGTTCTAACTTAGACCACCCTCATGAGGTTGGTTTGAGATGTCCAGATAATACATTTTTTGATTTCAGTGAAATTTGATAGAAACATTCATAATTGCAGGATGATTTACTTTGAAATAGTTTCTGGTCAACACAGAATTGAAAGGACAAGCATGAGTTTTTGTTCAGATGTTAACAGTAGGCCTGGATACACATTAGTTCATTTAGACCTAAAAGGTAGCTTTCCAAAACACAGGTTAATTGCTGATTACTAAAACCTGGACTACGGAGTCTTGGACTTAAAACCACCTGTGCTAATCTGAGGCTACGTCCACACGTACACGGGTATTTTTGAAAACGGAGATTTTCCGTTTTCGTTTTAAAAAATAATCCCGTCCACACGTAAAGGCAGAAATGAAGGAAAACGCTGCTAGCAACATGCCAAAGCAACAGGTGGCGATATATTCCTAACCGTGCAGAAATGTTGGCCAATCAGAAGTCTAGAAGACTCGGTGGGAAATAGTAAACAAAGTTGGGGCATAGAAGCAGAACCGAGTCGTATGTGTGGAGGGACAGTAACTGTGTGTGTATATGTAAGCATTTAAACACTGCAGAGAGAACAATTAACAGTAACAGTATTGTAGAAATTCATTTCACCGAAACAATAACGTGGCGCACAGTGTGACGTCAAAAAAGGCGCACATCTTTGATGCTGCGTTTTCTGCGTTTTCTCCGTTTTTCTCATCCACACGTAAATAAAATAAAATAAAATGTTTTTAGAAATCTCCGTTTTCAGTGACCGAAAACGCCGTTTACGTGTGGACGAAAGGTGCAAACGCATAGAAAAATCTGCGTTTTCAAAAATACCCGGGTACGTGTGGACATAGCCTGAATGAGCTGGACTGAGGTTGGACAGCGTTACACTCTAAAAGCTTAAAACCGTTTGGAACAGAAAAGGCAATGAAAACGATGGCAGTGGATAAGCTCTGCTCTGAAAAAACTGTAGAAAACTATAGAATCTATGGGAAGAATTCATTGATTTCAGGTAACATTTGTTGGCTTCTTCTTGTTACTTTTTTGTGAAATCACTGAGATGACATGATAGTAGAGGTTCTGCACATATGTTGAGGAAGAATATAACAATGAATTTAAAAAAAACTGCTGCTGATTTATGAAGAGTCTAAAACTGATGAAGGACCTACAAATAAAGACAGAGAATCAGCAGCCTTGAAGAACATAACAGATGATGATGATCAGATCAGGCATCATACGCACTTACACTAAGTATATGAAAACGTTCAACTTTGAAAATAGAAAAAGAAAATGCAAACTTTAAGTTGCTTCTGTGTCATCTGATATGAAATATGTTCTACTTTTAACTAATTCTAAGAAATCATCTCTGTATGCAACTCATTAATACATCTGGATTATCAGACTGCTGCCGCGGGAGCTTGGCATCCACACTGCTGAAGGTAAAACAGCTGTTGTGATAATGACAATGCAGCATCTTTAACGAATAAGAACTCATTTAATCAAATTGCATAAAAATGTCAGGAAGAATTTGTCTGGCTGGTGATGCTCACTGATCGTCATTAATATAGTTCAGGTAACTCATTGATCTTCTTTGACAAATGACGTTAATCTAAAATTAAACTTAACTCCTGGAGGTTTAATTTAGTCCTGGAGTAGCTCCAATTCTTCTTCAGGAAATCTGTTTAAATAATCCAGGACTAGGTTAAGTCTAGGTAACGGATGTCCAACATAAGGCCTGGGGGCCAGAATCAGCCTGCATTGTAGAGAAACTGAGACTTTCTGTTTAAATTCTTTTTTTCTTCTCTTTCTGATATAAAAATATCTCAGGAATTAAATGTTTAGTTAAATGTCTTTATACTGACAGAAAGGGCAGCTTTATTGGTCCAGCCCTCTTATGATACTACTTCAAGCCACAACTAAGAAAGCTGGTTTAAGTGGCTTCTGATTTAACACCAGTCGTGGAAACCACCCCATTATTTATTTATTTTTCTTACTCAAGTCCAAGTACTCAAATTGAGCTCGATGGGCCCTTTGTCTCAAAATTAGCTGAATGCTTGCAGCATTGAAGGTTTTCTGAGCATTGGAAAACTGAGCTTTGTTGCTCTTTTAATTAACCTATAGTATAAATATTATAGCTGCCGTACTTCACCAGCCACAGGGTTGTTCACCTGTCTTTTCACCTATTCTATTTATGTGAATGTGATTTATCTTGAGGGGAATTTCTTCAAATGTATATATTTGGTGGACATGGGTCAGGGTAACTGAGACCTCAAAGCCATCCTGATTTTCTTTCTTATTTATATTATGTCTGAGACAAACATCCACTTGGACTCAAGGCTGGCCTGATGATAATTTGGTGGTTTTTCTGTTCATTATTCAATGCAATAACTCAAGAACAGAATGAGAGTTGGAACCTGGTTGGAGGAAGCATACAGATGTTATTCTAGTTTTAATTCGTCCTGAAATTCTGTATCAGTGCATCTAAAAGAAACAAGGATAACAGATCCTTCCATCCACGTGTCACGGCTCGGCTTGGACGCTGCATAATTTGCCCCCATTTCCTGAACTTTTAACGTGTTTACTGCATCAAAGTTGTGAAATATCTGGGATTGATTTATGCTCTTGTGCTTTCGTCCTGGAGTCTTGTGAGTCACCCTAAGTTGTTTTACCTGATGCTTGTCAGTGGAAAAGAATGCTATTTCTGTATACCACATGACAAAGGTAATGGGTGCAATTTTTCACCCAGCAAGGATAGAGAGATTGATGAAGGTTGATGGGGAAGGAAAGGTGTTGAACAAAAAGAGGTTGGGGGGGAAAATGAGATGCATTAAGACGAAAGAGGTGAGAGAAAAAGTCAATACAAACTCCCCCTCCCTTATCAGTCTCTTCCATTGTTCCCCCTAACAGATTGCAAGCCGAGTGTTTATAATAAGAGGCAGACTGCAATATCCAAATGTTTCTCACTGGTGATATGTAGCTAAGAGAAAGGGTGGCTTTTAATGAGATTTTCTTTGTAAGAATGGATACAGTGGGATGGGTTTGTCTCCAGTTATGACCCTGCACAATGCTGGATGTGAATCTTGTGTCTGTATTTCTAGAAAAATGGCAAAAAGAAAAAATTATTTTTGTAGAGAGAAATACTGGTACATAACCATAAAGTTCTTCATAACATCTGCTGTCTATTTGTTGCAAAAATAAAAGGTTAAAGTCCCAGTCATAGAAGACCAGAGGTGTGGGTAATCATGTGGCAACCAATCATCACGAGGGAAAAATATGTATTTCTTGACCAGTTGGCAAGTGGTTGCTGAAAGACGATGGAAGCTCCTGTGTATTTTCCATGGAAGAGTCCAACTTTTCTGCAGCAACTGAGCTGTAGGGACTGTGAAAAAGTGCAACACAAACTGGAAATGGAGAATTTTACCTTCAAAGCGAAAGTTGGAACTTTTTCTTTGAAAGCAAACGTTTTTTTATTTGTTTGTTTGTTTTTTAAATGAGAAATCTCCAAGCGACCATAGCAAGGCGAACACAGTACGCTGTTTGCAACCTGGCAATGGACTGTGATCTCCAAGAATCACATCCCTATCAGTCAGGGAATGTGCTTTTTTTTTTTCCTCATGATTAGCGGTTGCCAGATGGGTGCTGACTGTTCTTGCTCATGTGACTGAGGCCCGAGATGTAAATCTACAGGCTGCCCACCCACTACACTCAAATCACAAGGTAACACTCCTCCATGTGTGGTGAGATAGATGTTAGACTGTCTCTTGTGCAGTATGTGCAGTAGATATAGATATACACTGTCTGGCTGGCCACAACATTAAAAACACTGACAGGTTAAGTGAAAAACATGAATCATTTCATGTTATTTTGACACAAACCGCCAAACTTCAGCATAGCTGCACACTGACAGAAACTGCAGATAATCCTCCAGCGAGATAATGCCTTGCACCGTATCGCACAATCAGCTTAGGTATGGTTGGAGGAACCTGAGCAAAAAGTCCAAGACACTGACCCAGCCTACAAACTCCCATTGCCTAAAGGATTAACTAAAAACACCACGCTAAGCTTCTTTGGAGTAAAGGGGTCCTGCACAACATTAACCAGATGGTTATAATGTTGTTGTCGAGTATGTGAATATTAAAACAAGTATATACGTGCGATCAGTCTGGTTAGATATGAACCTGGAGCAAAAATGAAGCCATGCATCTGTTCAAATTTGAAGTGGAACATCTACAATATCAAAAAAAAAGAAAAAAGAAAGAAAGTTTGTCATGTAATAAATTGTCCCATCATTTTACAGATGGTTTAATACATTTGGAAACTCACTGCTTTTCTCAGTGCTTTGCTCTCTCCACCGCTGCCTCTCACAAACAAACACACTTGGAGAAATACACACCATACTGCAGTAAGGTCATGTAACTTGACGGATGCTCGAAATCCACCTCGTGACCTGGCACACACTCAGAACCCCTATAAATTTTCAACATGTTTTCCTTTCATTTCTCTGAGAGTAGAGGGCAGTCATGAGTCACAAGTGTGACACATTCAGGGAACTCGCGAGCCTTTTCCAAACTATAAGCCTGAACATGTACAAATAAGTGGCGACCCGTACATGTGATCCCTGCAGGATAGTGTCCGAATAATAGATGGCTGTGTTAGTGATTCCTCTCCTGTGATTGTAGCACATTATTGAACAGAGATTGACTGTGACACTGTTTATTTAAAAATTTGACCCATTTCCAGTACTGCGATGCTGCTATTGAATTTTACACATAGGAAAGTGAGGCAGACGCTCTTCTCTAATGCATATAATTTACATTGAATGCACTCTGTGATAATAATGTTAGCTTTCTAGTTTCATTTTGCAACTCTTTTCCCCTTAAAGCTCTCTCATGAATAATTGTAATTAACAGTGACTTTTTCCTGCTGTAATTTCTAAGGGTAAATATTCCTGACACTTTAGATTTTCAGCATAGTGCAGTGTCACATAGTTGTGTGAATCCCAAAAGAGAATTTCTGTTCTTTTCCACACTACAACAACACAAAGACATGGTGCACCGTAAGATGCTTTATGTTCCGGTGTCATATCTGGGGAAATTAAATTGGATATCAATCAAGAATGTTTGGCTGTCAGAATCATGCACCTAATCCTGTGTGCTTAGATAAAACATAACATGCACATCAAATATTACTTGTTATGGGGGCTAAGGATTACAGTTTTTTTGTCGGGGGGGTCTTTCAGAAAAACCTGTAAAATCTATGTCTGTGAAGGTTCTCAGTCATCCAGGTCATCGTAGTCAAAGGCGCTTGCAAAGAAAAGCGTCTGGACTTCTTTTCTCCAAGCGTGACATCCCGGTGCATTTCAGACCCAGCAACACGCTCAGACAAAAACTGGTTCACCCGAAAGACAAAACTCCAAAACACAGACTTAACAATGTGGTGTATGCCGTACAGTGCAGCGAGGAATGCCCAGACCTCTACATTGGAGAGACCAAACAGCCACTTCACAAGCGCATGGCACAACACAGAAGAGCCACCTCCACAGGACAAGACTCAGCAGTTCATCTGCATCTAAAGGTCAAAGGTCACTCTTTCGAGGATGCCAATGTTCACATTTTGGACAGAGAGGACAGATGGTTTGAAAGAGGAGTGAAAGAAGCCATTTATGTCCACTGTGAGCGAGGCGGTGGTTTACGACACCAACTCTCTGCCATCTATAATCCAGTTTTGAGTTCCCTTCCCAGACGCCTTAACGCCCACTCACATCCTGGGCCATCTGACCTCAGGAATTCGTATGATTAGGTGGGGCCAGGTTTCACAATGAACTCACCCGAAACTCTGGCTGATTGGGACCCACACCCAGTTTCACACCTTGACTCAGGCGATTAGAGGATCATCAGGGGGTCCTTTTGTCCCTCTGTGGGGGGAAACTCCCACTAGGTTTATATCTGGGACTCTCCACCATTTGACCTTAGAACTGAAGAAGCTTCTCGGATGAGAGGTGAAACGTCTTCAAGTAACTAAAAGAAATCCAGACGCTTTTCTTTGCAAGCTCCTTTGACCTG
The DNA here is from genome assembly GCF_056152115.1 of Neolamprologus brichardi. Lineage (NCBI taxonomy): Eukaryota > Metazoa > Chordata > Actinopteri > Cichliformes > Cichlidae > Neolamprologus > Neolamprologus brichardi. The sequence goes on along the minus strand of NC_142108.1, from coordinate 30,421,527 downwards.
TAAAATCTATATTTTTTGGCTTTGAGGATCTACTACGCTGAAAAAGTAGCTTGGTTATGTCAAACACAGGCAACTGAATATATTTTCTAAAAACACAAAACTGTTTTTGATTAACATTATTTTTGTTTGCTTTTTCTGTTTTATTCAGGTTCAGTAAGAAGTCACTGACATTCAGATCCTGATGGGTACATCTGCATCTCTGCATACTGCACACCAATGGATATGTAAAGCTCCCCGTGGCAGTTTAACATGTTGGAGTACTGTGAGTTTCTGCAGTGGGATTACCAAGGAAACAAAGGTAAACATAAAGAACAGAGCCAAACAGCTGAGACTTCCAACAGAGGTGGAGGGTGTGGTGATGGCGAAATACGAGCAAATTTTGGATTAATTGAGGGGAAGTTAATCAGCAGCTCAGAGCTTTGACTGTTGGACAAATGACAGTCTGTTCTGGGGTGCTGGTTTAGTGCAGTGGGTGAGGCGGTGGCCGTGTGCTGTATGGCGAGAATGCACCGGTCCAGGCTCGAGGACCGACCCAGAGAGAGGGGACCTTCGACTTTCCCCTCTCTTGAAATGCTTTGTTGTCTATCTACACTTATTGTCCAATAAAGCCAGAAGCAAAAAATCTTTTGGGGTAAACACCAGCATTGATAAGAAACCAGAGAGGCTTCAGTTCCAGTCACTTTAACATGTGACCTATCCCCACATGTTGACTGAAATCCAACTTATGACTTTTATTGAAGCTGTAACTATAACAGCATGATCTTTGCTTCCATACAGAGAGATGAACTTATTTTTCTTTTTAGTGAAGTCTTGGCCAAGAATTACAAAGCAGAAGATAAGTGGGGAGTACGACATCTGCAGGGAATTATCCATCTGCGAGTGATCTCATTTCAATTTCTAACAGTCAGTGCACATGTAAGAAAGTCATAGTTAGACTGGGGCCATCGTTATTTGTGATTTCTCCGAGCAGAAGGTGGAAGAGAGAGTTCTTCTTAAAGCAGAAGGCATTTCGGCTAATAGCCGTGTGTGAATGTAAGCATGAAAAACAACACAATCTGTTTCCAAGTTTTTCAGGAGGCATAAAATATACAAGCCACTGCCACTGACAAATTGTTTTCAGTACACTGTATAGCACAGCAGGCATGTGCGTGCACACGCGTACACACATCTTGCAACTTAAGAGGCACATCCACAGAAATTACAGGAATTTGTGTTGCCGTGGTATGGTGGAGAGCTCGTTTTTAATATTAAGTGGCAGGAATTTTAAACCCTCAACTATAAGCAGCACCCCTCTCCTCCTCCCCCCCGTCCTTACCACTGAGGTTTGGATGGTGGTCACGACTTTGTGTGCCCAAACTGAGTCCCTCGAGTTCTGCAATTGCTTTGATGCATTTTTCAAAAGGGCTGTGACATGAATGCCAAAAACACATAGCTTCCCATTCCTCCATACAGCACACAGTATCCTCACTGTTTCTCCTTTGTCACGTTTCCTTTGCTGTACCAAAATCCTTGTAATAATAATAGTTCTGCAGAGACCACCATACTGTACTATACTCTACCTCCCCACAGCCAGCTGACAGGATATTGGCAATGGTGAAGTCCTGTTTGGTACACTTTGGAATACCCCCCCCCCCCCCCCTCCCTTTTTCTTTGCTTTCTTACTCTTGGTTTTAGATGTTTATCCAAATCCATCCAAAAAATGCATTTGAAATACCTGCATACTGTTCATTTTATTAACATTAATGTGTCTGATACTTCTAAGCAGTAGAATCTATTTAATATTGTCTTGATCATTAACTTATTATTTGCAGTTAATTAATCAAGAGACGAAACTGCTGCATAAAGCATATCTGAATTAATTATCTTTATGTAGCTTACAAATCCTGCTCTTAAAGCAATTTTTAAAAATAATAAATAAAAAAATTTAAAAAAAAATAAAAAAGACTAATTATTCTACCTGCACAGGACTGACCTGGCTCCAGACCTCTGAATGTCGGCTCATATCTCAGATTAAAAAAGCTCTGGTGTGTGCACACCTCGTGATGCTGATTTTCTGCTTACTCAAAAAAAGTGTTTAAGAATTTAAAAATATAACAAATAAATAAATCACACATTTCTCATAAGGGGGGGTTGCGTGTTATTTCTATTTAGATGACATAATAACATTTACAGCTTGTGTAAGAACAATCTACAGCCTTCAGGACCTTCTAAAAGAAAAGGGGAGTTCACTGCCCCTTCCACACAATGCTACTGAGGCATGTCAAACAAAACAGCAACACAGCTTTCAGAGCTTTGGTAAAGGTGGGGCATCCACCCCAGGGGTCTTACCTTTTTTTTAAAAAAAAAAAACCCACCTTTATCACTCTGCCACAGTGATAGGGCAGATAGGCAGGGTGTCAGAGAGTGTCACTGGGGTTCAGGAGAACACCGAAGAAGGTTTCCCCCCCTAACCATGTCTTCTGTGGAGGTCAGCAGCATTCACTCCCCACTTTATAGCATTTGGGCAGGAAGGACTGCTCGTTATGAGTCACCTGACAGTTTGCCAAAATCACTTCAAGGCTAACTGAAAGCTGAACTCCATCTTTACCTGAGTCTTTGCTTCAATTACTGCCAGTACCTGGTAAGATTACTTCCTTAGCCTAATGGCTTCCTTCACATCTTGTGTCCATCATTTGGGTCTTGGATTGCCGCCACAACAGGCACCTTATGGAACCAGATTGGTGCCAGTAGGACAAGCGCGGGTAGATGAGGTACTTGTTTGTCCCCCAAACTACAGACACAGAGCAAGGGTGATACAAATATACCCACTTATTCCTCTTACTTAGGGTATCTACAATGTGGGATACACTCCAGCCTCTTTCCAGGAGAGTGGTTGAGCTGTATGTTAAGGTGCATGCACTTGCTCTTCAGGCTTGTTCCCCAACAAAAAAGGTGACATTCAAAGCCTAAAGAACCAGTTTCGTCTGCCAGGATTGATCCAACAAAAGCCCCGAAATCAGACAGGTAACACAGCCCTTTAGTCTCTTCTTTACTGGAGTCTTCTGAATCCCACTTTGTCTGGCCCCTCACCAGGAAACACTTTGCAATGGGAGACCCTACCGGGGCTAATGCCCTGGACAACATAGCTGCTGGGATCACTCAGGCGTACAAACCCCTCCACCACAATAATGTGGCGATGAATGAAAGGAAGGAAAAAGTGTCAGATGTGTCCTCACTTCCCTTGTTCCATTTACACTTCCAAAGAGATGTTTGTAACATTTATTTTGATAAATTTTGCTATAGCTTGCAGTATCGTCAACAGCATGTGTTTAACTCTTATTTTGAGGGTGTTAAGGCAAAAACACCTGAATCAGAGGTGAAGAAGGAGGAAAAAGCAAAAGAAATGATGTGACTTTACTGCCAAATACTCTCAAAATGTTGAAGATATGCAGTACAAACAAATGCGGCAGTTTTTCTATTTCATGTGATTGATAAGACTAAAGTTTTTTTTTTCTTTTTTCCTCTACTGCAGATTCAACATAAAGCACGTTTAGCGTGTCTAGTTTTTGTCAGAGGGGAAAACTCTCCACTAGCATTATGGATTGACTGAAGCGTCATAAATTCTGCCAAATAGCCTAATATCATAATATTAGAGGCAACGTCATATATGAATATGAGAGGAATAATAGCTTTCCCTCCTTCTGTCTGCAGGTCTTGATGAAAACCTAATTTTATTGCCACAATCATAATGGAATTATCTCCAGGTGTGATGAGGGCATTTAATGAAATCATTACAAAGGATTACTTGCTCTTTTTCACGGGCTTATTAAAAGTGCCTTTGTGATAGGAGGCTGGGTGAGAGAGAGGCTGGATTTTTTTTTCCTTCTCCACTCTGACTGATTGCATGTTTGTCAGTCTGGCAGTCACACCATTTGTGGCTGGCATAAAAGCCTGCAGGGAGCCACAAGATCTGATTGGGAATCTTGGGGAAAAAGCAAAAGCAGGAAAAAAGGAAAAAGGGGGGGAAAATACATCGGCTTCTGCAGTGTTGTATTGATGTGTTTGAACCATAGGGCTCTCATTTTCATGCCCTCAAAGCACACATAAAAATGGTTTTTCAATAAACGCTACACTTTGATGCATAGTTTATCTGTTGAGGCTATAATAAAGGAGTTTCTTTCTCTCTCTTCCTCTCTGTCCTTGTATTTATGTGAATCCTCCTTTCTTTTCCTTCTCCTTCTGACTGTCCTACTTCCTCTTCCTTTCTCCCACTCTCTGTCTACCCAGTCATGTGACTTCACTTCTGAAGTATTGAACTGTATTTAACCTACCTAGTAAATCCTTTTCCTACATCCCCTGAAGGGAGACGTACACTATGGATGTTAAGTTTAATGAGCAGCACAGGAAAATAACAGTAGTATTGCCATCTATAATTCTCTTTGATTGAAGCTTGAATTGTAAAATCAATGTCTTCTTGTCCCGTGTTTACTTGTAGTTAATATTTCTTTGTATGACAAAGCAACTTTGTTTCTTTCCTCATCAACAAGCGGTCGCCCGGAGATCTGCCATACATCAGTGTTTGATGGAAAGCACACCTCAGATTATTTTTCTTTATTGTTGTTATCAGCATTGCTTTTATGTCCATTCTTCTAAAGTGGCATCTCACGGTATTTTCTTTATATTGGTTCATCTTCTCTTCTTTGCTTAGGATAGATGCATGCAGGATAAATTAAAGTGCAATTTTGACTTACTTGTACTTGAGTGTATGAGAAATGTCCATGCCACTTAATATTTGCACCTCACACGTTTATCAAACACCGACCCTCTGATTAGCAGATGACCTGCTCTACCTCATGAGTTACAACCACCCCAAAAAGCATAGTTAAGGTTAATTGAAAAAACAATTATTTTCAATACCATTAAAAATATACAACCCTTGCCTGTTAGATCAAAGTACAGGATCCAACAGAATTTGTCGTGCACAGCACTGCCACCAGAGGTCAGTCATGGGATTGCCAAGCACAGAAGCGTATAGAGCTATGGCTTGCAATCAAAGGTTCAAATTCCAATAACGATATGTATTATAATATAGATAAATCAAATGAATTAATAGTTTATATAATAGCCAAATGGAATGGACACTGTCTTATATGTTATTAGTTTTCTTCTTTTAATTTGGAACTTTGGGGGAAAATTAGAATGTAAAAATAAAAAATAGTAATTATAAATCATTAAACATTTTTAATGATTACAGGCCCACCCAACACAAAACATTGCTACAAGAGGGAAAATAATTGACCCCCTGTAAATGTGTTCATTTCTTTGTAAGTGAGCAATGTCTAATTTTTATGGTAGTTTCATTTTAATGTAGAGAGACAGAATATCAAACAAAAAAACACATTACATAAAAGTTATACATTGATTTGCATGTTATTGATTGGTGAAGTCGTCCTGTTGACACCATTAAATTCCACAGTGAAATGCCAACTGTCCAAGTAGTGACAGCATATTTCAAAAGGCTGATTCTGTTCTGACTGCATCAAAGGAGCTTGCAAAGAAAAGCGTCTGGACTTCTTTAAGTTACTTGAAGACGTTTCAGTTCCACAGTTCCACACCTTGGCTCAGGCGATTAGAGGATCATCAGGGGGTCCTTTTGTCCCTCTGTGGGGGGACACTCCCACCAGGTTTATATCTGGGACTCGCCACCATTTGACCTTAGAACTGAAGAAGCTTCTCGGATGAGAGGTGAAACGTCTTCAAGTAACTTAAAGAAGTCCAGACGCTTTTCTTTGCAAGCTCCTTTGACTACGATGACCTGGATGACTGAGAACCTTCACAGACGTTCTGACTGCATGTTTTCTTTCTTGGACATTAATTTCATCATCATTAAAAGAAAACTCAGCTCATTGTTAGTCAGTGGTGCCATTTTCAGTCATTATAAAAGTATCCTGTTTATAAGGTTGGGGAAACCTGCAGTCAGCTAAGACTGAAGAAGTCACCTGACCTGACCTGATGAGGGACGAAATATTTCTCCCAATCCCACAGCCAGATGAACAGAATCGACATTCTGGGATTTCCTTACCTGGAATATTGAGCATGCGTCAAGTATAGTAACATAGTGACAACATTTAAAAATATATATATTTTTTCATAATCAGCACTTTTACTTAATGTTTACAGGTGTTTTTGTGTGTGTGTGTGTGTGTGTGTGTGTGTGTGTGTGTGTGTGTGTGTGTGTGTGTGTGTACTCGTATTTACTACCTGGTGGGATCCACAACCTGAGATTTCACTCACCTCGTGGGGTCCAATTTTTCCGGTGGGGACCGAGCCCCGGTCCCCACAGGCACAAGCATTGCAATGGATAGAAAACAGCCTCCTGATATGCCTAGTGCGATTTTTTTTGAAAAGTAAAATTGGTCCCCTGGAAGTGACTTTTCCTGACAACGTGTGTAAACATGTGTGTCGACTTGACGCCCTATTGTTGAAATGTGGTATTGCAAGTGTGTAAAATTGGACCGGTGGGGCCATTTTCCTGACAAAGTGTAAACTTTTAAACTAACTATAACTTTATATTTTATGAATGCATTTACATCAAAAGCATTTCTTAATGATATGGGTGGAGTTTTGAAGGGCTGAGCATTCTGATATGTCACTCCTACGCGAATAAGCCCCCCAAAATGTACTTTCAAAATCCCCTATACATTTGTATTGCCTTTTCCACTAACTTTGCGGTCATGCTGTGAGTCACAGGAGGGGCGTAGAGGGTCAGAAATCGGGTCACTTCATCGCCACGTCACCCTCTTCAAGACGTAAGTGTTTGCATTCTGATACGTCACTCCTACGCGATTAGGCCCCCCAAAATGTACTTTCAAAATCCCCTATACATTTGTATTGCCTTTTCCACTAACTTTGCGGTCATGCTGTGAGTCACAGGAGGGGTGTAGAGGGTCAGAAATCGGGTCACTTCATCGCCAAATCACCCTCTTCAAGACGTAAGTGTTTGCATTCTGATACGTCACTCCTACGCGATTAGGCCCCCCAAAATGTACTTTCAAAATCCCCTATACATTTGTATTGCCTTTTCCACTAACTTTGCCATCATGCTGTGAGTCACAGGAGGGGCGTAGAGGGTCAGAAATCGGGTCACTTCATCGCCAAATCACCCTCTTCAAGACATAAGTGTTTGCATTCTGATACGTCACTCCTATGCGAATAGGCCCTCAAAATGTTCTTTACAGTGGTGACCTTTGACCCCCTGGTTCTCCAGACTACCAGAGGGCCTTCTAAAGGCCCTGTATCGCAGCCAAGAGGCACCTTTCTTGGCATCCCAAGATGCAATCACCCACTGCTGATTTTCAGGACCACGGGTAAGGCCTGCAAGGACTTTTGAAAAAAACTGACACCTTCCATCCTATTTGAGTCAGAGGGGTCGCAAGGGGGAAAGGTGAAATGCATGTATAAAAGTGAAAAAAAGTGGTGGATAAGTGCGTATTCTGGTGATCTCAGGAAAGACAGAACAATGTGAAATTCAACATGCTTTTACTCTTTGATAACCCCTTCTAGAATCTTGAGTTTGAAACACATGCAGCCATGGGTTGGATGTTTTCCTGACTATTTAGCAAGTTTTGGAGGGAAAACGTGAAAAAGTACTTTCTAGTAGGGCTGGGCCATATTATACCGTTCACGGTAATACCGGTATAATGTTCGGCAACGATAAGATATAAATAAAATATCGTGATAGAATATGAGTAAACTGGGCATGCACAGTGCCTTTGTTTTCATATGCACAGGGCCAAAAAAGCATGGCGGCAACAGAGAATGAGAAGGGGGAAAGCTGATCGTTGAGTGAAACGGATGAACCAGAATTGGTTTGTAAAAATGGTGCAACTGGTTTGGTGTTTGTCCGTCAGATACACACCAAAGCACATTTCTTTTGTAGAACATATAAGCGGGACGTCATTATTACCGTAATTGTCGTACTATAAGGTGCTCATAAAAGCCTGCAATCTTCTCAAAACTCGACAATGCACCTTATAATCCTGTGTGCCTTATGTATGAATTCTGCATTCCGTACCATTGATTCATTAATGTTGAATTCTCTCGCAGCTGCTCTATTCCCATGTTGTTGCAGTATATTAATAACTAACCTTGTATTGTGGATGGATTATCTCAGTTGTTCTTCCGACTGAAGTTCGGTCCGTGTATAGCATCCTGCCATGCAATTGAATTTGTCCCTAACCACCAGAAACCCTCACGTTAACTTTTATCGAATGGAAAAAAGTTAGCGTTCATCCTCCAGCTTCACTGTGCTAATGTTATGCTAACATAACTGTGTCACTAGCGATCATGTAGCACATCATTAAATACCAGCTAGTCCAACTTCAGTAACCCTACAAAAGTCACTGCTGTTTAGTTAATTTATGTTGGAAGTGATGGCAGAGCTGTATGTTTTAATTTGTTTCAGAAATCTCTCAGTCAGAACATGCTATATCATGTTTAGGTGGAAACTAGCGAGCTAACTTCCTGTTAACTTCTAACTCTGTTAAATTTAATAAATTCTGTTTTCATGGATGCCTGGATGTTAAACTTAGTTGTTACACCTGGTAAATCAGTCAGACTGATCATTTGATTAAAGATGAAAGAATTTAGACAGTTTTAACTCTCAGTGATGCTGCAGCGTTTGTTTGCCTTTGGGGCCTGAAGTGGACAGAGTTTAGGACCCAGATTACTCCGCAAAGCTCCTGACTATGGCAGCCGTAATGCTCCGACAATCCATCAAGCAGTGCAGCTTCGTAGCTTACCCAAGTCGTACCAAATCATTTTTTGACAGATTTTTGAGGGCCGTGTAGCACATAAAATCTGTTCGAGGTCAGTAAGCACAACCAGAATTCCTACATAAGACGCACTGTCGATTTTTGAGAAAATTAAAGGATTTTAAGTGAGCCTTATAGTGTGGAAAATACATTATACAGAAGAAAAGAATATATCGCCATATATATTGTTACCGCACATGCTTCAAATTGTACTGCGATATGGATTTTAGGCCATATCGCCCAGCCCTACATATAAGTAATTTTCCTTTATATGTCTACTGTCTTTAGCTTATTAATACAATAAAGATAAAGTTAAAGAGGTAATACCTTTAAAAGTGAGGGGGGAAAAAGTCAAGGTTGCATTCAAAGGTGGACTGTGGGGTATTTCATTTTAAAAAAAAAATTATATGAATCAATCAATCAATCAATCAATACTTTACAATTTATATTGCACATTTAAAGACCAGAGGTACACCAAAGTGCTTCTCAAGAGTAAAATATGAAATAAAATTTATTACATATGGGTACGATAGCTGAGTATAAATACACTTCCCAGAAAAAAGTGCTAATTAAGTCGGGAGTACTATGTTAAAAGAAATATTTCACTCCTATTGTAAAAAACCCAGTAACACAGTAGGTTAAAATTACATACAGATGCAATAAAAGTACAGTGTATCAATTGTGTTTTAAAAGATTGAATAGATTCCGATGTGCAAATATCAGCTGGAAGATTGTTCCAGAGGTTAGGTGCAGCAATGTCAAAGGCATGATCACCTCTGGTTGCACCAAGAGCATTTGACTCGATGATTGAAGTGCTCTCCTAGGAGTATACAGGCGGAGAAGTTCAGTTAAATAGCAAGGCGCAATATTATTTATCATTTTGAATGTAAGCAATAAAATCTTAAAATCAATCCAATATTTAGTGGGCAACCAATGTAGGTCAGCAAGGTTTGGGGTAATAGAATCAAACCTAGTACCAGTTAAAAAGCGTGCCACTGCATTTTGGAAAAGTTGTAGTTTTTGAAGAAGGGCAGATTGGAGGCCCAGGTAAAGGGAGTTGCAATAGTCTAATCTTGAAGTAACAAAGGCATGGATAAGTTTTGCAAGATTTGTCGTAGTTGGTAAAAGCTAGACTGTACTAAAGAGGACACTTGTTTATCAAGTTTAAAGGAACTGTCCATAAGAACACCTAAGTTACATACTGTATCAGAGAGAGAGGTAGCAAAGGGCCCAAATATATCGGCTAATTCTCCCCGAGGGATGTGGCTATCCAAGACAATTATTTCTGTTATCTTTTTATTTAGAAAAAGGGAGTTACTCTATAACCAGCCTTTGACCTCCCTCATACAATCAAGAAAGCAGTGTAGTGAAGATGGAGTATCGTCATTCAGACAAAAATAGATTTGAGTATCATCAGCATAAAAATGAAAAGAAATGTTATATTTGTCAAATATAGAGCCCACGGTTGGAATGTACAATGAGACCAACATAGGGCCCAGAACAGACCCCTGGGGCACACCACAATCAAAATGGGTAACAGAAGAAGAGTAGCTCCTCATCACAACAGAAAAGGACCTATTCAAAAGATACAATTTAAACCATTCAAGGGCGCTTCCTTTAATGCCTACTAAATATTCTAGTCTTGTTAGCAGAATGCTGTGGTCCACCACATCAAAGGCTGAAGACAAATTCAGTAAAACCAAGACCACAGGGCTCCCTAAATCCGCAATTAAAAGGTCATTTAAACTCTGCGCAAAGCCGTTTCAGTACTATGACGTGGTTTAAACCCAGACTAAAATCTGTCGCTATTTCGATTAGCATCTAAAAAGCCTGGTAATTGCTGAAGAACTACATATAATAATAATAATAATAATGGATTGCATTTATATAGTGCTTTTCGAGACCCTCAGAGCGCTTTACAATACCACTGTTCATTCACTCTCACATTCACACACTGGTGGAGGCAGCTACAGTTGTAGCCACAGCTGCCCTGGGGCAGACTGACAGAAGTGAGGCTGCCATATCGCGCCATCAGCCCCTCTGACCATCACCAGTAGGTGAAGTGTCTTGCCCAAGGACACAACAACCGAGACTGTCCGAACTGGGGCTTGAACCGGCAACCTTCCGATCACAAGACAAACTGCCAACTCTTGAGCCACGATCGCCCCAATATTCCTGTGCTTAAACTGCTGTTTTAAAAATAAGTGATCCATTTTCCTTTTTTGGATTTCTTTTTTAATAATTTGTTTTGATTGACAAATAAAATTTAAAATACACAAAGACAATCAACAGTGAAACAAAAGCAAGCCTACATGAAACAAATGTGTGCAGATGAGAGTAAGCTGACATTTCCAGACTTTTCTGGTCCCCATGATGACCATGCCCATCCCCCAATAAAGTGTGTGCATTAGCAGGTGGAGAGAATCTTGTTTGCAAAGGTTACACCTTTCCTGAATTTTGCGGTCCCCATGTTACCCATCAGTTTAGCTCCACCCCTGCAGACACTCATTTCAGCACGTGTAGCGATGTTAGACGGAGAAAAGCAATTTGTGCAAGGACGGCGGTTACTCGATGGAAAACAGGTAAGTCCACTCAAAACTTTATTATTCCTGTTCTCAATAGATGCAGGGACGTTCCAGAAATGTTTTTAGCTGTTTATGAGTTAAACTTCTTAACTATACGATTTTTTTTCGTAGTTGGTGTGAGGTTAGCTAGCTAGGCTAGTTAATTAGCTCTGTGGCCTAAGGCTTACTGAGGGATGACGATGGCTCATTGACACTCGTTTGGTTGTTTATTTACTGGGTGCTTAATTTGACCTATTTTACATTGGTACTAACTTTAAAAGCCGAAAGTCTTATTGAGATGCTCGGGTATTCAGTGGTGGAGTTGGCGAAATATGGCGTTATTTTTGTGCCACTATTTTGAGCGCACGTCAAAAGATTTTGCAAGTACAAGTGTTGCATTTTGAAGAGAAATTTATTTTGAGCGAAGAAAAGCTAAATTCCAGCAAACCAAATTCATTGCTGCGTTATTTAAGTGTTTGCTATTATCCATACACACAATAACAGCCCCTCTCGCTCAGTTTTTGCATTTGCTCTTGCTAAGATCTCTGTGGACCCGCTCGCAGTGTGTCGCTCGCGCTCTCAACATCTCTGCCCATGTGCGTTCAACTCTTTCTGTACAGCGTTATATTTGTGCCACAAAACCACTATACCACAGAATGCGTTTAGTCCAAAACTCAAACGAGGCAGTGGAAGAGGAACGCAGAGTGGCGGAGTTTGATATATTATTCTCTCTCGATCACAAAGTAAACTTTTAAGATATTTTAAGGCTAGAATGTTGCTGTGTAAACTTCAAATATGTGCTCGATTTAGAGAGACACCACATATTTGCATTTTGTTCTAACATTTTCGGACATGCCTGTAACCCACCAGCTGACCGCACAGCTGAACTGGCCATCGGCTGATAGGGATTTTTCGTAACGGTATAAACTATGAAAGTGGTGGATTTGAAAAGTGGTCATGATGGACTCTGGGCTGGACCAATTACAATACATCCGTATTGAGGGGGAAAAGAAGCAATTTGTCCCGTGAATTATGAAGCGGAACTTTAATCTCAGCCAAACCGATTTACTCAGGAACAAATGAAACACTGAAATAAGCCAAACAATAACATTTAAAAGTTATCTAAGTGATTTATATATCATCTTTAACACGAGTAGCGAAAGACTGCGGGGGGTTTGAAAACGCTGTGCCTGGAGTCTGCATTTGACCATCCGGTCACCTTGTGGATAACAGGCATCTCCGAAAATGTTAGAACACTTTTGCAAATATGTGGTGTCTTTATAAATCAAGAAGATAATTTAAGTTTACACAGCAACATTCTAGACTTAAAATATCTTAAAGTTTATTTTGTGGTCCAGAGAGAGTAATATTTCAAACTCCGCCACTCTGCGTTCTTCTTTCACTGCCTCGTTTGAGTTTTGGACTAAACGCATAGTGGGGTGTTTGGCTACAATAGCTAGCGAGCTGACCGGAGACCAAAACAGCCAATCAGATTTTTTTGCATCCAAGTCTGTGATTGGTTGGTTTTGTGGCACAAATATAACGCTGTACAGAAAGAGTTGAACGCACATGGGCAGAGATGTTGAGAGTGCGAGCAGTCTGCAGAGATCTGAGCAAGAGTAAATGCAAAAACTGAGCGAGAGGGGTTGTTATTGTGTGTGTATATGGATAATAGCAAACACTGAAATACATTTTTTGCATGCAGCAATAAATTTTGTTCGCTTGAAATAATTTTCTCCTCAAAATGCAATACTTGCAAATTGTTTTTACGTGTGCTCAGAATAGTGGCACAAAAATAATGCCATAGCAAAAGTGGATGGAAGCTGTGAATACAAATATTTATTTATTTTATTTTTATTTTTTTTTAATGTGGTCAGCATGTTTAACCTTCACGTTCAGTTGCAGTCTGTATTCTGTATAGCTTATCTTCTGAGTAATTCTGATTAGTTCCTGTTTGTTTTAAATCCATATAGTTATCTATTTGTTTAACATCACACTGTGCCTGGAGACCAAGGTCAGGTGCATGAGGCCTAGTAAAACTACTTTTGTGTAGAAACATGGAGTCTGGTCAACCCACTGTCATCTCAGCAGTTTTATTGAAACAAAACAGCTGCTTCTGTTCTCTAGTTTGGTAAATGGCTGGCACTGTGGACCTTTTTAGATGATCTGGCCCGCAGCAGTCTTTAATGGCAGTGCCTTCAGAATTAGTATGCACATATGTAAAATTAGTTAAGTCATCTGTCTGGGCTCAGTTAGAGAGGTAAACAAAACGCACATGCCTGGTGTGTGACATGGACAGAACCATGGGTTTTCCATGCGTGGAACATGCACGCAGCTACAGATCCTGTTTGGATCCGTGCAAGTCGGCAGAGCAAAGAGCTGCGGCTCTGTAGAAACTGTGTTCTTCTAAGCTGACATGCTTGATGATTTGTGTGGCTCATGCACCTGTGTGGGGAGCCTGCCATGAATATTTAAATATGAGTTAAGGAGAGGGTCACTTGCTGTGGGGGGATAGAACTGTGCACCTACAGGATAACTGCTTACAACAACACAGCTGTGGATTTTGGGAGAGAACATACATGTAAATAGAAACTGTTAAAATAACCTGTTTAATCATCTCAGTAAAGTTTATTATTGCTGAGAACTTGTGCTTTTTCAGAAATACAGTATGCATGGCTTTTACTGTGATACCTCTGCATGCATGTATATTTAATGTAATTTTCTCATGTCTAACTGGTACACTATCCAGATTCAAAAAACGTTTGGATCACCTGAGGGATCATCATGAAAAGTGCTCAGAGAAGTACACCAAGTACATCAATGCCCAACAGGTAATGTAAATCTGCTCATGTAACTGTTTTTTGGATGCATTATATTGTGAGCCAAAGACCACATGACCGGTTAGTGTTCTGAATCAACAGAAAACTTGCTTGATCAGTATGTCGTTATTTTTGTGCCACTATTCTGATCGCATGTAAAAACTATTTGAGTGCATGTAAACATTTTTTGCTAGTACAAGTATTGCATTTTGAGGAGAAATTTATTGTGAGCAAAGAAAAGCTAAACCAGAGAGAGTAATATTTCAAACTCTGCCACTCTGCGTTCCTCCGCCACTGCCTCATTTGGGTTTTGTTTGCTCGAATTTAGCTTTTCTTCACTCAAAATAAATTTCTCCTCAAAATGCAACACTTGGACTTGATATGGTTTTTTTTGTTTAGTTTTTTTACATGCGCTCAAAATAGTGGCACAAAAATAACGCCATAGATCAGTTGTAGGTTTAGCTTCATGTTTCCTGAGAAAGTGATACAAGCTTATTTTGCACTAGTCTAGTGTAAGTGTAGCTGCAGTTTACATTATTTTATCTTTTGTTCTGTTTGGAGCGGTGCTTGCTTGATCTAAAGCTGATCTCAATCCAGAGGCCTGCATTCTGTTTAGTGAGGCTTTAACATGTGTGAAGACAGTGCTTTTTTTTTTTTTTTTTAAATTTTTATTTAAAGCTGCGTACAGTTTTGCATGGCCCTCGCCTCTTTCCCATATTTCCATACACAACTGCTAATTTGCTGCCCAGTGCAGGTCATCAGAGCAGTAGCATGTTTTTGCTCAGGTAGAAGGTCATGTAGGTTGTGAGTCGAAGTGTGGGTTTTTAACAAAGTATTGGTCTCCTTCTGGTCTCTTTTTTTAATTATTATTATTAAAGCTCACAAGCATCCATTTCTGTGAATGTTTTAATTTAAAATTGTATACATTTCCAAATTATGCTTGGTTATGGGATTGCAAAGTTAAAGAGTTAAATCCTCTGCAAATGTGGAGATCAGGGGTCATGTTCACAATTATCCATGGGAGAACCATTACAGTAATTCACATCTGATAGTCTGTAAGCTGTGTTTGACTGTAGATGTCAAACTTGAGTCTAGAAATGGTAGAAGCAACAAATATGATGTTGCACTTAAACTCAACTTGTTAAGTAATGCTACATTAGGGTCTACTCCCCACTTGGATGGTTGTAATTTATGCCTCCTTGCCTTCGTGCTGCTGTTCTTTTTTTTTTTTTTTTTTTTTTTTTTTCTTTTTAAACATTTCTTTACAAGATAAATTATTACCGCCCCCCTTTTTTTTTTTCCAGCAGTTTTTCACATTTCATAAGAAGGCATTAAGTGGCATGGGGTTTCATTCATTTTTAGAAGAAGAAAAGTTTTTCTTCTTCGGCTTTCTTAAAACTTAACTCCAGAGAGGAAGCCCTTGATGGATTATAAGGAAGGAACTGTTTGCCACAGTTTGAGTTTCAGACAAGACAAACTGCATATTAGTTTTGTGATCACAGACTTCAAGATATTTGACATGGGTCCACCTTTAGTGCCATTTACCATCACTGTTTTTAACTAATGGTTAGCTGGAAAATAACAATGCAGTAGCTTTTCAAGAACAAGGGTTGGACAACACTGTGTAAAGTAAATGTCTTAGAAATAAAAAAACAAATTTTACTTTAGAGTCATTTTTAAACACATTTGATTCAAAAACTTAATTTATATGGCAGATAAATGAAGTAAGGTTTTGATTGTAAATGTAATTGTTAACAAAAGAATTGGTCTTTGGTTTTGTCTTTAAATGAGAAAATAACGAAAGAATCAAACACTGGATCTAATCAAAACTGTTACAGAGCCTTAATATTGCAAATCAAACAGTAAGACTGTAACAGACTTTAAGTAGAAAGTAAATTTTTAAACTAATGTGAAGTTATTAAAGGCTTTTTTTTTCTGAGCTTAAAGTAACCTGTTTTGTTTGTCTCACTGCAGGAACACAGCTCAGATTCTGACATCAATGTAATGATAGTTACTGGTGAACCACCTCCTGTGCTGAAAGATCCTGAGGTTCCCCCCCTGGAGAGAACAGACAGCATCTTTGTAAGTTTGCTTCATGATATCATCTATACACCACCAGGATTAGCTTTACTTTTCTTAGATATAATGCTTAGTGCATGAAATACTCAGGAGTGTTAATGTTATATTGATACTTGAACATCCTTGTTTTTGTTGTGCTTTAAAGTTTAACATTTAGGATACAAGGTCAAATAATTGTTGGCCTGGGTTTGAGTTGAAAAGTAACTTACATTTTAGTCATTTCTGTGGACTTCTACAAATGCCATTGTTTAATTTTAAATTGTGAATAAAGACATGTTGAATTTGGTTTTCAAAGATTTTTTTTTTTAATTGCCACTGTTGCACAAACATGAAATTTGGTCCTGTTAACTGTTTGTACCTAAACTACTGCAAAAAATTTGAACAATGTGGGGTTTTATTGTATACTTTCCAGCTGCCACAAGACTACCTTGACCAGCTCTCCAAGGTGTCGGATGAATTGGAGATCCTTTCAAGTTGCGTCGAATGGACTGAGGATGAATTTGTCCCACCAAAGGAGCTGATGGAGGAAAGCAGTTCTGAAGGATCTGTTGATGTTCCTGCTCAGCGCCCAATGGAAAGAAAGAAAAGAAAACTTCACAGGACTTCGAAAAGAGCCAAACGGACGATTACTTGCTCAGACAAAGATTCCAGGAGCACAGAGAATGAGGAGGACACCAAAAGAGCCAAACGGACGATTACTTGCTCAGACACAGACTCCAGGAGCACAGAAAATGAGAAGGACACTAAAACAGGTAAGGTGTCTGTCATGAAGCTGCAGAAAAAGGAGGATGGTGGAAGAATTTACAGTAAGAAGCATTATTGTCTTTATTGTCCGATTAGTTGCCATAAAATGGCAAGGCACTTGGTGCGGAAACACAGTTCTGAAACAGCGGTTGCAAAAGCCATAACCTACCCTTTGAAATCAAAAGAAAGAAAACTGCATTTCGATCTCATCAGAAATAAAGGAGATTGTGCTCATAATAATGAGGTCCTTAAATCAGGAAGTGGTACCCTGATCCCAAGTCAGCAGGCTTCCAAACCGCAGCTTCTTCCTTTCACAGAAGATGTAAAAAAGATGCACATGTATCTGGATCAGTGCAGAGAAGAATACCAGAACAAAGTGAGAAACAACCCGGACAAGAAAAACTGGTCCAAGCTAGCTAAGATAACTCTGTGTGAGGTCATTCTGTTTAACCGCAGAAGAGAGGGGGAAGTTTCAAGGATGCCATTAAGTGCATTCACACTTAGAGACACGTCAGGAGTTCAGTCAGATGTTGTGACCGGTCTTTCTGAGTTGGAGCAAAAGCTCTGCCTGCACTTTCAACGGATCGAAATTAGAGGCAAGAGAAACCGCAAAGTTCCCATTCTTCTAACTCCAGACATGCTTTCATCCATGGAAATCTTGGTTGCTCATCGCCGGGTCTGTGGTGTGCCAGATGAGAACCCCTTTTTCTTTTCAAGGCCTGAGGCAGAGACTCACCTAAGAGGATCAGATGCCATTAGAGAGATCGCAAGGGCCTGTGGAGCTGAACATCCAGAAACTCTGTCCTCTACAAAGCTAAGAAAACAGATGGCCACGCTCTCCACAGTTTTAAATTTAAGGGACAACGAAATGGATACACTTGCAAATTTTCTTGGACATGACATAAGAGTTCATAGAGAGTATTACAGGCTACCTGAGGGGACTCTGCAGTTGGCCAAGGTCAGCAAAATCCTGATTGCCATGGAACAAGGCCGTCTGTCAGACTACAAAGGCATGAACATGGATCAAATCCAAATAGATCCAAATGGTAAAAACATTAGGCAATACTGGTGATTTATTTCAAAGTAAATTCTTAGTCATTGTCTTTAATGCTTTTATGCCTATTTTTCAGACAAAGTACTTGATTGTCCTGATAGCGAGGTCTCTGACACAGAGGGGGACTCATCTTTTTGGTCACCAGGAGGTGGGTTACAAACACTGCTGTTTTTCACTGCCAACATACTGAAACCATTTGATTCACAAGTTAATGATTCAATTTTACAATTCAATGTCATTCCGTTATATATAAATTTTATAGTTCAAACTTTCCATTTAAAACCAATTTTGATTATGGCACACTTGATAAACACTTAATGTCTAAAATTACTAGATATATGCTTTTGATGAAGCAATTTTGCATTTTCTAAGTAAAGATCATTTCAATATCAATGTTTCAAGTTTAATTAATTTTTTAAACTTTGCCAAGTAACAAAGAATTTTTAATTCCATGTCCAAATTCAGCAATTCATTACAGCATCTTTTTATTTACAAAGGATCATCAACATCCAAAAGAAACCAACAGCTGACTGAAGAATCTACAGACAAAATACTGACCATTGTTTCTAAATATCCAGGCTATACTTTACACTGTTCCCCCTGTGTGTCCCAGCAGGATCTTCAACACCCCAAGAAAAGCAGAACACGGAGTCAGACAGTTGCAGCTTTGAACCAGGTATCTAACACATGCTAACAGATCACATTAAGAAGGCCTATCCTCACCATTCATCTTTCTCCAAATTCAGGCCACTATAGGCTGGGGTAATGGTGCCGGTGTGCTTGGCTTGCCATCCTCAGTTGTGTCTGTCTCGCCATTGGTTTTTTTTAACCTCCCTTTTTCCTTTACCTTCACTTACGTACCTTGGCACTGTGTTTTTTTTTTTTGTTTTTTTTTAAATCTTTACTTTTCTAGTTGTGCGTTTATCTAGTGGTTGTGCACTGATTACATATAACGGGCAAACACTTTTAAATCTTCATTCTTACCATTCGTTTCGGTCCGACCACTGCTGGAGTGTGGGCAGCACTAATCTACCACAACTGGATTCGTCCTTCGGCTTCTCCTACCTACCCCTCCCTAATCTCCACAAGAAACGCTATAGGAAGCGAGAAAGAAGTGTCCGTCACGTCCGTCTCAGGGCCAGAATTACGGACCATGTACATGCTAGCCTGGACACGCCATCCTTTTTTTTCCCTCCTCCCTGGTATGCTCTGACGCCAAGTTGCCTACTTATCGCTGAATTTACCCAGTTGATCATCAAGCCTCCTCTGCCCGTTCTGCGACACGTTTTCCTGCTCGGATTTGGATAATGTCGGGCTGACGGAGAGTTTGTCGAAGTAATCTAAGCACCTCCACGCCGAGCTTCTAGAGATGACTTAGTATCCTGGCCACAGATGGCACTGCTTAATCTCAGGTCGCTGGTAAATAACACCTTTGTTTTAAATTACTTCTTCTCTACTAGCAACCTTAATATTTTATTCCTTTCGGAAACCTGGATTCGCCCTGGTGAGCTCATCCCTTTCTCTGAACTTCTTCCTTTGGACTGTGCCTTTTTTAGTTCACCGAGGCTTTCTGGTAGGGGAGGTGGTTTAGCCTCAGTTTTTAAAAACGTATATAATGTTCGGCAACTTTCCTCACCTAACTTTGCTAGTTTTGAAGTTCAGTTATTGGAGATGACTGCTTCCACGAGCACTTTGTGAGTGTTGGTCTACCGACCACCCAAATATAACAAGTGTTTTATCTCGGACTTTACCGACTTCCTGGGTTCCTTTCTTTTTAAATATGACACCGTTCTTACTGATTTTAACATACACATCTGTTGCAAGCATGACCTGCTTGCTAAAGACTTCCTTGCTTTAACTGACTCTTTTAACCTCCTTCAGTGGGTAAATACACCAACCCACGTTAAAGGCCATATTTTGGACTTGGTCTTTATGTTAAAATCTTATCTCGCTGACTGGTCATTCTCGGTTAATTTGGGCAACTTCTCGCTTTCATTGCTATGCTGATGATATACAGGTTTACTTTGAGATTACAGACGACCTTAATGTCTTTTAATTATTTTCGTGAATGCATGCGTGAGGTTAAAGATTGGTTCAAGAATAACTCTCTTATCCTGAACGGAAAAAAAAACGGAGATCGTGGTGTTTGACAGTAAAATTCCCCGTGACCAAATGTGTGCTGCTCTGATGCCCTTTGCTAGCTCCCTTTCTGATTATGCCAGTAATTTGGGCATATTACTGGATAGCTCATTTAAATTTGACAAGCAAGTGTCTGCTGTCTAAAGACAAAAGTACTTCTTTTCCTTTGGCTACTCTCTTCAGGGGTCTCCGCAGCAAATCATCTGCCTCCATCTAACCCTTCCTCTGTATCCGTCTCACTCACACCAAGCACCCAAATTTATTTGCAGGGGGAGCAGCAGAAATGAGGGTGGACTCTAAACATTTTCTAAATCTCTACACCCCCCCACCCCGAGCTAGCTGCTGCGAGGTATGCCGCATTCTGGACAGTCTGCAATCTAAGGAGAAGGGAGGAGGTAAGGCCAATTTAAAGAGAATTGCAGTAGTCCAACCTGGAAGTCACGAATTAATAAGTTTTTCCAGGTCATTCTAAGGAATATAGCGCTTAGCCTTAGAAATGAGGCGCCGCTGATGAAAACTAGACCAGATTTACCAGCTTTTATTTCCAGTTATTTACATCTGGCTCAGACAATCAACTTAGATGATATTGTTTGTTTAAACTAAAGATCCACCAATATGTTTTTTTTTTTTTGTTTTGTTTTTTTTCTCAGGGCCGGCATCAATTATTATGCAGTGAAATATTACATGTTATTTACTTCATTCAATGTTAATTCTTTCTGTTCAATATGTTTGCTTACATGAAAAATGGGTGGGTTTAAACAAACTTTGATCTTTTAAATTGTTCATCAGGTATAGATGTAAAAACCTGAAATCCTGATAGGAAAATCTGCGGTCTGATATTTATCAGTCGCCTTGAGGCGACTTTTGTTGTGATTTGGCGCTATATAAATAAAATTGAATTCAATTCAATTATCTTTGAAGTTAAACCCAAAGGAAATCAAACCTCTTTAGGTGACTCAAAAAGAAGAACTTGGCCTAACTGTCCAAACTTTTTCAGGGGACTGTAAATCTGTTTAATGATTTCATTGTTCCTCCAGCATTTGTATAACACCATACAGCACAGGTGTCAAACTCCAGTCCTCGAGGGCCAGTATCCTGCTTGTTTTTGAGATATTCTTGCCCTACCTGCTGCTGATTACCTGGATCAGGTGTGCTTTGCCAATAAGAAGCTACAAGGGCAGGCTCGTTGGAAAACAAGCAGGATACTGGCCCTTGAGGACTGGATTTTTAAACCCCTGCCATATGGGGACGTTTGTCACTTTTGAGATATTTACATGCAGTACGATACCTCCACTGAAGTGGCAAAAATAAATGGGGGTTACTTTTTATTTCACTTGCTCACATGTTGTATTTTCACTTGTTCAGTTTCCTATTTGCTTGTCTGTCCCTCACACGCGTCTCACCACTGTGCTCTGGAAATCACTAACATCAGAAATATCACTTCACATTCTCTTTTCAAATCCTCACTTAAGACTCATTGGTTTATATTTGCTTTCAATCCACAAACATAACAGCAGTGTCACTATTTTTCTGTACTTTTGTGGTTTTCTGTATTTTACTGCTTGTAATGTTGTGCAGTGTACTTGAGTGCCCCTTCAATTAAAATTATTACAGACCTATTAATACCTTTGTGTGTTCTCAGGAGCTTTACAGAAGAGAAGCTGGTCAGCTGTGGAGACCCGTGCCGTAGAAAAAACATTAAAAAGCTTCATAGAGAGTGGGAAAGTCCCTGGAAAGGCGGATTGTGTTTCATGCATTGAAGCTTCACCAAAGGAACTGGAAAATAGGACATGGAAAGCGGTGAAGTATTATGTTAAAAACAAAATAACAGCACTGAAGCGCAACAGTGCTAAAAGACTATAAGTTTTGAGGACAAATGCATACCTGCACATTTTGTGGGCTGCTTGTTTTGTTTGTTCCTTTTTTCATGTTAAAGCTTATGTTTAGTTTACACACAGCTGGCCTGGAGTAAACAAAATTGATTGTTTTCTTTGCATTTGTGTACAGCAGAACTTTTTTTCATTTCATTTTGCATTGAAGGTCAGTTAAAAAAAATGTTAATGGCTGTTTTTACATTGTTTAAATTTTGAATAAATTCAACACTTGGCCTTTTATTTTGAAATTAAACTCTGCCATTTGCTAATATTGAGGTGCCATGTGTATAAATAAAGAGTTTAAACACGACAATTGTTGTGTGGTTTGAGAAGTTTCAGTGTGGTTGAGTTAACAGTTTCAGCACAGCTAGTATTACAGCTGTACAGTTTAACATGGTAGGAAATGTTAATTATTTCTGGTGAAAAACAAAGTTTCTCATTTTAAATATAGAAGGGTCCCCACGGGAATAGTAAAATTCAGGGTTTTTTTCTCCATGTGAGTGTTTTTAATATTTTAAGTGATTTTCCTCTTTACAAAAAATTTACATGAATTTAGCAATTAAAATTAATTTTCTAAACCATGTAGAAAAGGTGGATCCCACCAGCACCCTCTCAGTCAGGTCGTCCCACGAGGTAGTAAAAACGGGTATGTGTGTGTGTGTGTGTGTGTGTGTGTGTGTGTGTGTGTGTGTGTGTGTGTGTGTGTGTGTGTGTGTGTGTGTGTGTGTGTGTGTGTGTGTCTCCTGTTATATTCCGAAGTAAACAGTCATGACTGACGGATGTCATTGTAATTTGGTGCTTGTGCCGGGGTGTGGTCTGTGGCGCGGATGCACCCAAGCGGCATCTGCACCTGAGTGGCATCCCCAATCACGCCTCACCAGCTTAAAACCAATGAACTGGGTCTTGGTGGTGGTGCGTGGGTGGCTGTGAGCTGGAAAGCTGCAGCCGTGAGTATTGTTGTGAACAGCAACCTTGATAAAGAAAAGTGTTAACGAGTCTTGAAAAGCGCTTAGATGTGGTCGGACCTAGTGTGCATCGTTTACAGTGCATTTAATGATTTATATTTGAACTGTTATTTTTCCAGAGTTGAATGATTATACAGCATACATATTAAAGCCACACAAGGTCGTGGATATTTGACCGCTCTTCCTCGCAGAATTGATAAAGGTTATTTAAATTGCCTGGTTTCCTGGCAGACACCCAACCTTTAACCACTGTTCAAAAATTTTAAATAGAGTTGAGGTTTGCTGGGCTTTGTGAAAGTCTGGATCTTCTTCCAGATGTTGGCAAAGAGGTAACACATCTGAAAACTTACACTAAAACTAAACTTACTTACACTAAAGATCCTGTTTAGAAATGGCTCTAAAAGACCTTCCCAACTTGTTCTGAGTATTGAATAATCCAGTGTCATCAAACAAACCCATGTTATGCCGGTAAAGAGAAACTACCAGCTGTAGTCACTCAGGATCTCTGAGATGACCTTGTGAAGTTAAAATGAATTTAAACCATGTGTAGAATATTCACCTATTAAAAGTTTGAGTATATTCAGCCTTCACGTACACTTTAGACAAAACAAAACTAAAGAAACCACATTAAACATGAGAAAAAGAGTTTTCGATGCTCATAAAGCAGGAGATGGATATCCAAAGTTATCACAGCATTTCCAAGTGTCAAGAACTGAACTTAGATGTATTATCAGGAAATTCAGAGAGCCACAAAGACCAAGCCTGGCAGAAATAGGTACTGTTAAAGAAAGCAATCAACACAGCACAGGAATGGACTGTGAGGTTGCAGACCAAGAAAAACTCCACTTCTGCAGAAGAGACACCTTCAGGTCAGACTGAAGTATGCTAAGGACAACCTAGAAAAAGATTATGCATTCTGGAACCTTTTTGATCACATGAGACAAAACTAGGGCTGTTTGGCCACAAAAATGCTGTGGCCAAACAGGGAGAAGCCTACAACCCAAAAAAATCAGTGTCCCCAAAATGAAACATGGTGGTGGGAGATGCTTCAGTGCATCTGGAACAGGGACACTCGTCAAGGGGGAAGGAATCATGATAAAAGAAGGATATGTAAATATTCTGGCAGAAATCCTCAAGTAGTCAGCAGCAAAACTGTGTCTGGTCTTTGTCTTCCGACATGACAGTGACCCAAAACATACTTTGCTCCTGGTGAAGAACTACATCCACAAGACCAAAGTGAACATTATTGACTGGTCTCCACAAAGCCCTGACTCCAACCTCCTTGAAAGTCTGTGAGGTTAACTGAAAACCAAGGTCCATGCTTGAGCGAGTCACCAAAGAAGAATGGGCTGGAAGTTGTCAGGATGTTATTGTAGTAAATGGTAAATGGCCTGTATTTATATAGCGCTTTACTAGTCCCTAAGGACCCCAAAGCACTTTACATATCCAGTCATCCACCCATTCACACACTGGTGATGGCAAGCTACATTGTAGCCACAGCCACCCTGGGGCGCACTGACAGAGGCGAGGCTGCCGGACACTGGCGCCACCGGGCCCTCTGACCACCACCAGTAGGCAACGGGTGAAGTGTCTTGCCCAAGGACAAAGACCGGGGCTCGAACCGGCCACGTAGTAGTAGTAGTAGTAATACTACTAATAATTATACATTTTATTTATAGGTGCCTTCCAAGACCCTCAAGGTCACCTTACATTGGTACAACAAAATAAAATCCTAAGGTAGATTATAAAATTTAAAAAACGCGCAAAAGCTAATGATTAGCTATGAGCTAAAAAGGGAAAAATTAGACTAAGACCAAGTCATAATGAAGGGTATGGAGCTAAAAGGTTATATAATTGACTATTAGCATCAGAAGACCTAATAACTTATAATTCTTTCCTTGTGTATATGATACAAATGGCGGATGTAGCAGGTGGTGGTGTAGACGTAGCTCCGACTTTCAAACGGTCACGATTAAAACCAGAGATATATAAAACAACTGATGGAAGGGTAATTGTAGAGGATGAACTACTTAATTTCCTTGCTGTAAAAATCAAAACTTTAAGTCAGGATGAAATTGTGTTGTTGGCCACGAACACATTTGAATCCGAGGGGATTGAAGCCTCCAAGAAAGTTTTGTTTGAACTCTGCCCCACTACCTCACAGCGGTGCGTCGGATATAAAGGACAGCATAAAGACGCCAACAATATTAAACTCTGTCTCAAAGTGCTGAATGAGTGTGGGGAGAATATCCCAAGATTTGTATCTCATCACCTGGATGATTTGCCGCCTGTTACATACTCCAGCATGGATGTGTGTTGTCTACTACGGCGAATGGACCAGCTGTGTGCTGAGGTCGGTGCTTTAAAACATGTAGTTAAACTACAGGCGGATGTCTGCGAGCAAGTCATGACCAATGCTGTGGAGGTCGACCACCGTGTGACTGCTCTTGAGTGTCGGCCTGAGGTACCGGCTGAGCCTGTTACGCTGAATGCTCAGGGGTCGGGGTCCGCTTCCCACTTTCCCCTGGGGAAACACGCAGAGGAGCGGTGGGGGAGTCGAAGTAAAGGCGGCCCGCGCGGAAGGCAGGAAGCCGGAGCTTTGGCTGCTTCAAGGACTGGGACAAGCACAGTGTCAGCGTTTTGTCCGGAGATGTTGCTACGTGGTCAAGATCGGGCTCCGACGACAGCCTCAGGTCGTAATATGGAAACTACAGCAACAACGGAGGATCCCGTTGAGACAGTGCTTTCTACATGCTCCCCACAATGGAGTAAAGTTGTGAAAAATGGCAAGCCTCGTCACAAGCGGGAGAAGGTTAA
Source organism: Neolamprologus brichardi (assembly GCF_056152115.1). NCBI lineage: Eukaryota > Metazoa > Chordata > Actinopteri > Cichliformes > Cichlidae > Neolamprologus > Neolamprologus brichardi. The sequence goes on along the minus strand of NC_142108.1, from coordinate 30,395,680 downwards.
TGCGGGTTCAGGAATGCATGCTGTTACCACTGGACACAATAAGAGGCCTGGACCTGTATCGATTATTGGCACTGGAGCTGTGAGTACAATCAGAACTGTGAAAACTAAATTGGTGAGCGTGTTTGCCACTAAATTTGCCCTGGATGTAGATGCAGAAACTCTTGCTCTGTATTTGAGAGAGAAACTCAAAAGAGATGTGACCTGTCAAAAAATTGCTGGTAAACGTAGCAGGTTCGGCTCTTTCAAGGTTACTGCTGAATGTAATGATGTGGGTGAAATGTACAATCCTGAACTCTGGCCTGAAGGGGCTCTGGTCCGGCGTTTTTATGAACCTCGTAAGACCGGTACGGTGGTGCCAAGCTCAGGGGATCCAGCAGGGGAGATAACTGCGCCTTTTGGTACCAACGTATCAACATGAAGATGTCTATTAGGATATTATCTTACAACTGTCGTGGTCTACGTTTGGGACAGAGTGCAGGGGACAAAGCTCGACGGATTGTTGTGGACAGTCTGCTTGCAGAATGTGACATTTTATGCTTGCAGGAGACATGGTTGTCCAAACAGGACCTGGGAAAACTTAACTGTCTAAATGCAAGTTTTTTGGGAGTGGGGGAATCAACAACTGATCTCAGCACAGCTATAGTCAGAGGCAGAATACCTGGAGGGGTTGCTGTGCTCTGGGATAAAAAAAATAGACCCTATGATAAAGCCCATTAGACTGGATGTAGACTGGTGTATTGGTATACAATATACACAGAACAATAGTAGTTTTATCATTCTTAATATTTATACTCCCTATGAATCTTGTCAAAATGAGCAAGAATACCTCAGTAGGCTGGCTTTTATTAATGCATTTATTCAAGACAATGATACCTACAGCATATATGTTTTGGGTGATTTTAATGCTGATCTCACAGACAGCAGTTCTCGGTTTGCTAACCACTTAACTCACTTTTGTCAAGTTAATAATCTTATCTTGTCTACCAAAGTGTTACTGCCTGCAGATAGCTATACATACATAAGTGAAGCCTGGCATAGTACATCATGGCTGGACCACTGTATCTGTACAGCTGATGGGCATGCAGCTTTAGCAAACATGACTATTAGGTATGAGGTAACTGTGTCAGATCATATACCTTTTGGTTTTACTGTGAATGTGGAACAAATGCCAGCAACAACTGGGAATAATATTACTAATATTGCTACCAGTGTAAAATTAGACTGGTCAGCATGTAGTGAAGATGATTTCTTAGCTTATCATATTAATACCGATATACATCTGAACAACATTTCTTTGCCCAAAGAAGCTCTTTTGTGCAAGGATGTCAACTGTAAGAATGCTGTGCATAAACATTTACTCTGCTCCATGTATGATGATATAGTGACTGCTCTGTATGAAAGTGGCACACTGCTTGATAAACAATATAAGCATAAGAAACCTAACATCAGACCTGGCTGGAAAGAACATGTATCCATGTATCATGATGAAGCTCGCATAGCTTATAAATGTTGGGCCATGGCTGGAAGACCTAAACAAGGCCCAGAATTTGAACAGAAAAAATGTGCGAATGCCAGATATAAGTACGCTGTTCGCTTTATAACTAAAAATGAGCAAATGCTGAGGGCAGATTCTTTGGCCAGGAAAATGCTGTGTAATAATATGGCAGATTTTTGGAAAGAGGTGAAAGCTCTTAATAACTGTAAACCATCTCTACCATCAACTGTTGAAGGTGTTTCTGGGGCAGATAACATTGCAGCGTTATGGAGACAGCATTACAGTGCGTTGTTTAACTGTATAAAAAGTGATCCATATGAGGACAATCTTGACATGAGTAATGACACAATAAGTGTAGGGACACATGAAGTATATGAAGCCATTCATAGGTTGTCTGATAATAAAGCTTCTGGTTTGGATCACATCAGTGCAGAACATTTAAAACATGCTAGTTTAAGGCTAGCTCCTCTTTTAGCACTCTGTTTCACTGGGTTTATGATTCATGGCATATTACCAGACTCAATGCTGTGTATTTTACTGGTACCAGTTATGAAGGACAAAGCTGCAAAAGTGAGCTGTTTGGATAATTACAGGCCAATTGCACTAGCCAGTATTTTATCTAAGGTGTTAGAAATAATCTTGTTTGACAGAGTTAGTGTGTTCATCTCTTCTCTGGATAATCAGTTTGGCTTCAAACCAAAGCACGGCACTGACATGTGCATATATGCACTCAAGGAAATAGTCAGTTTGTATAGGGCTAAAAATTCATCTGTCCTCATGTGTTTCATTGATGCCTCTAAGGCTTTTGATCGAGTGAACCACAGAAAACTTTTTGATAAATTGAAGACACGGGGAGTTCCTCAATACATCGTGAGGATTCTCTCTTACTGGTACGCTCATCAGAACATGCAGGTTAAATGGGGAAGCAGTATTTCTGCCCCCTTTGGTGTCAGCAATGGTGTCAGACAGGGTGGGATTTTGTCTCCAATTTTATTTAATTTATATGTTGATGATTTGTCCATACAGCTGAGAGCCTGTAACACTGGGTGTATATTAGGTAAAACATTGATAAATCATCTTATGTATGCAGATGATCTGGTTGTTTTTAGTCCAAGCAGTGCTGGATTACAGGATCTTCTTAATGTCTGTACTGAATATGGTGTGCAATATGACATTGAGTACAATGCTGCTAAAAGTGCTGTTTTGATATGTAGAACCAAGCAGGATAAACAGCTAAATTTCCCTTTGTTTAAACTGGCACACAAAACTCTTGAAGTTCATAAAAAGGTGAAATACCTTGGTCACTTTATTACTGAGCAAATGAATGATGATGATGACATGTACAGACAACGATGCAAGCTCTATGTGCAGGCAAATACTATTGCACGCAAATTCAGCTTTTGTTCACTTCCAGTTAAAGTGGCTTTGTTTAAAGCGTATTGCACACCGCTATATACTGCCCCCTTGTGGTCATCCTACAAACAATGTAGCATGCTGAAGCTACATGTTGCATATAATGATGCAATGAGAATCCTTTGCAGGATACCTAGAAGGGGTAGTGCCAGCCAGATGTTTGTAGCTGTGGGTGTTTGGACTTTTAAAGCACTTTTAAGAAAGTTAATGTTCAATTTTAGAGAACGACTGGATGGTTCGAGAAACAGTATAATTTTAGCACTTACAGATCCGACAGTGAGTGGTTCCCGTTACTCATCCAGTCTGAGAAAGCACTGGTTAAAGTGTTTGTGTATTTATTGATTTATTTTAAGTAATTGTGTTTTATGTATATTATGGTTTTATATTTTTACAAATGTTTTATATACTTATTTATATACTTATATATATTTAATGGTTTATATCTTGTGTTGGGGGGCGGGGGGGGGGGGGGTTGTGTTTCTGTCTTGTTTTTTATGGACATGAAGTCTGCCAATAAAGATTGATTGATTGATTGATTGATTGATACAGAATATGAATATATCTCTTAAATAAACTGTCCCTTTCATCCGACAGAAAAATATATTTAACTACTCACGGCCCCCAAGAATATTTTCAATTTTAAGTGACTTGAGGGTAACTCGGCGGGCTGCTGAGTGTGTGCAACCACTTCAGCAAACGCCAAGGGTGAACGATGGGCACGTTCACAGCTGTTGTCAAGCTAAGATGAATGACTCCGCCTTACTGCTCAGGAATAATACTTAAAACAGAAAATGAAACCAAGTCGTGAATAAATGAATTAAACATTTGTGTTTTGCCTGGTCAGCGCTGATTCCAGTTAGTTGAAGGAAGAAGGGAAGAAGAACAGTGAGCAGTAGTGCTGTAGTGGCAAGAAATCAAGCACTCAGCAGCTCCGCAATACCCCATTAGTCTTCATTTTCAGCAGGACATGCAACAGGGCCCTTACGTCTTAAAGAACAAACGAAAATTTATTGGGTTGACCAGTTTGGGCTAATTGAAAGAAATTGTCTGTCTGCTTGCTTTCCATTAGGATTGTAGTGGGTGGTGGGTTGGGGCGGGGTGATGATTTGGGGGCCTGAGCTTGTTGCCCTCTGCTCGTCAGCCCGGCCTGGTTTCCTGTTAATGGTTTGATCCATGAGCGCCCTCCACTGAGCAGACAGTCTGAGCTGTGGGAATCATTTAAGGAGGAATCATTTAGGGAGGATTTATGAGATGCATTCTTTATGAAGTGTGTACAGGCAAACACACTTCGATCCGTAATGGCGGCTCGGTAATGGTATACGACACTGTGCCTGCACTCGCTGAAGTTTTGCTTTGCTCCTCTCCCAGAGTGCAAACAAAAGTGATCATGACTGATTATCTCTGCTCTATGAGTCTGAAATATTCTTTTTGGTGATGCACAATTTTTCTCTCTTGATATCTGAAGGTCACATGTTTAGTTTCTATCATTTGTCAATGAGTTTTTGAGCAAAACATAAGCGTGTCTGATGATGCGGCTAGTTTGAATAATATTTGAATTAATCTCTTTAATAAAGGCATTTATTGTCGCTCCGTCTTCCTTCTGTCATCCTGGTGTCCTCTTACAGACATTACAGTCTATAATTTATCCTAAAACGTTCATCCTATTTTTATACTGTGGGATTATTCTGCTGAATTACGATTAACATTTTAATCTCCATCTCTCCTGCTGATTCCAATAGAGCGACACTCACCACATTTTGAAGCGCTGTAGTAGAACTGGACCTAATACAAACACAGTTTTTTGCGAGAGTTTTTAAATCTAATAAATAATCCTATTAAACTAATTAATGCAATAATTTCTGCAGTTTTGCAATCCCGTAGCTAAATCGGATTATAATGAACTATGTATAGTATTAAGCACTATGTAGACTTTTAATTTATATTTTTTTATTTCACCCCAAATTTGCAAAAAACAAAAAGTCCATCCATCTTCTTCCGCTTATCCGGGGCCGGGTCACAGGGGCAGCAGCCTAAGCAGAGAAGCCCAGGCCACAGTCACCTCCTCCAGCTTATCAAGGTGTTCCCAGGCCAGCCAAGAGATATAATCTCTCGTGTGTCCTGGTCTGCCCTGGGGCCTCCTTCTGGTGAGACACACCTGGAACACATCACCTAGAAGGCACCCGGGAGGCATCCTTGTCAGTAGCCTGAACCACCTTAACTGGCTCCTTTCGATGTGGAGGACCAGTGGCTCTGCTCTGAACCCTCCCGGATGCCCAAACTCCTAATCCTATCTCTAAGGGAGAAGCCAGCCAACCTTCAGAGGAAGCTTATTTCCGCAACTTGTATTCGCAGTCTCGTTCTTTCAGTCACTACCCAAAGCTGTGGCCATAGGTGAGGGTAAAGATGTAGATTGACCAGTAAATTGAGAGCTTTGCTTTTACACTCAGCTCTCTCTTCACCACAACAGACGACTACAGCATCCACATCACTGCAGCTGCAGCACCAATCCATCTGACGATCTTCTGCTCCCCTCTACACTCACCTCAAGATACTTGAACTCCTCCACTTGGGGCATGAACTCGTCCCTGACCCAGAGGCCACCACCTGATGAGGCCAACAGAACCACATCATCTCTGAGACTACCGAAGTGGAAGCCTTCTGCAACTTGGCTATGCCTAGAAATTCTGTCCATAAATATGAACAGAATATTGACAAAGGGCAGCATTGGCAGAGTCCAGCACCCACCAGGAATGAGTCTGTGTTTTGCTGGCTATGTGGATCAAGTTCTTGTAATGGTTGTATAAGGATCGAATGGTCTGTAGCAACGGGCCAGACACCCTGTACTCCCAAAAGCACCTCCCACAGAATAGTCAGAGGGACATTGAGTGCCATTTTTCAAAGTCCAAAAAACACTTGTAGACTGGTTGGGCAAACTCCCATGCACCCTCAAGTATCTCAGCGAGGGTAAAGAGCTGGTCCAGTGTTCCGTGACGGGGACAAAAACCACATTGTTCCTCCTGAATCCAAGATTCAAATAATGGACACACTCTCTTTTCCAGCACCCTGGCGTAGACTTTCCCAGGGAGGCTGAGGAGTGTGATCACCCTGATGTGTATGTGATCACTGTTAACAGGTGAGGTTGAGACAGTAAACTGTTCAGAGAAATAAGAAAGATGTTGTTTTCATAAGTTAGATTAATATTAGATTTCAAAAAGCATAATTGCTAAAAGAAAAAAAAAGATTATTGCAGAAGGATATGAGGAGGAAATATCTTACTCGTTTTATGTTCACATACAGCAACCTAAGGGATGTGAAGTGAAATAAAAAGAAACACAGCACATGCATTCATCCAAATGATATGCACTGAGACCTGCTGTGATTTGTTGGTTGGAGATGGTGACACTAACAAAAACAGGACGCTGAGCTGGAAAAATATTAAGAGTCTCCAGAATAGACAGGATTATAATCAGAGGAGCAGCTCAGGTTGAGCAGTTTGGAGACAAAGTTAGAGAGGCGAGGCCGAGACGGTTTGGACATGTGCAGAGGAGGGAGGGCGGATACACTGGATGCTGAAGATGGTGCTGCGAGGCAAGAAAAGAGGAAGACCACAGAGTGGAGGACATGCAGAGGGTTGGTGTGACAGAAGAGGATGTATAAGGATAGGGTGAGATGGAGGAAGAAGATCTTCTGGGGTTTACCCCTAAAAGGAAAAGAAGACTTACTCTACTGGATATAATTACTTTATATTTTCCAACAATTAGCACAAGTTGGAGCTTTTGTGGTGTGTTATTTACTGAAATGTACTTACTTTACAGGGCTCAAGAATTGGGCGTTCGTCTTGTAATCGGAAGGTTGCCGGTTCGAGCCCCAGCTCCGACAGTCTGGGTTGTTGTGTCCTTGGGCAAGACACTTCACCCGTTGCCTACTGGTGGTGGTCAGAGGGCCCGGTGGCGCCAGTGTCCGGCAGCCTCGCCTCTGTCAGTGCGCCCCAGGGCGGCTGTGGCTACAATGTAGCTGCCATCACCAGTGTGTGAATGTGTGGATGACTGTGTATAGTGTAACCGCTTTGGGGTCCTTAGGGACTAGTAAAGCGCTATACAAATACAGACCATTTACCATTTTACTTTATGTCCCACTGACCTGAATTCATCAAGAGAAAGCCTTTAGTAAAAGTCTACAAAGACATTATTGTCCACTTCTCTGTTATCTTAGATTATCATAAGATTTTTGATGAAAAGGACATTAGCAGATGTAAAAGTTTAATCTGCCATCGAAGTTTTTCCCTGCAAAATAGGCGCATGCATTTTACTCCTTAGACTTCCCCTACACACAGTATGTTTAATGTTATTTAATAGGGGGTTAAAATGACAACAATTGTTGCCGATGGGATTAAAGGGGTTTTAAGTCATAAGCTTCTGAGGCAACAAATCTTTTCAGAAAAAAATGAATGCATGGTAAATCTAAAGTATATTAAGTATTTAAAGTGTGGATAATACATGTTACATAGGGATACCTCTGGTATCACTATGGACTGGGACACACATGAAGTTGCATGCATTGAGATAATAGGACTCTTTTATTCAGATAAACGCAGCAGTGGACGGTGATCATCAATCGTACACTCCCACTAATCTCAGATGCACCCAAAGTCATCTTTACGGATGGGTACCGGTATCCGGTGCCATGATGGCACCGGTTCTGACATAAACGGTAGTAACCAGACTGAAAAGCAGCGCACATTTCGGTGCTTTATTTCGGTGCTTTATTTTCCTGAGCTGTGATACACTTTAGATTCTAGCCAATCATTTTACGTTTCCGAGGATAGTAGGCGGGTCCAGGTACGTACGTTCTTTTAGAGCAGAGCTACAGATTAAAAATGACCAAAGCGAAGCGGTCAAAAGTCTGGCTGTACTTCACAGCAAAAGATGCAAACTCAGCAGCCTGCAACAAGTGCTTTAAGCTGATACTGTGATGCTGTCAAAGGAGGTAACACCTCGAATCCGATGAAACACCTGGCGACGTATAGCATTTTGTTAAAAGCTGAGAAATGCGCCGTATTTGATAGCTTGCTGCGAGACCTCACACCGAGCACATCTACTGCGGGTGTGGTGCCTGTTATCAACCCGGAGTTAGCAACATCCCCCAAGAACCCGAAGAGGAGAGTCCTGGCCTCTAGCCCTGCCAGTGTAGCAGAAATGATGATGGATGATGATGCAGCAGCAGCCGTTCTTCTCTGGGCGAGCAGCTTAATGTTGTTCGTGTGTAATTTACATTGAGTAGGCTAACCACGTTATTACATTAATGCATGTAAGGTGAACTAGCAAACACAGTCATAGTTACATGCGGCTGTCTTCTTGTTTGATGGCAGATACTCCCTTCACCCTGGTCAAAAAGGCTAAAATGACCAAAGAAAAAGTGGAAAACGGTTAAACATGAGAGGTTTTTAGACAAAGTTTGTGTTTTTTCCATTGTTTAAGCACTGCTTCCAGCCAAGAGTGATACCATATATGCCCCATAGCTGCAGAAAAGGCTAACATTGTTATCTTTTTACAAAAAAAACAGCTGAACATGAGAGGTTTTTGGACCAATTTTGTGTTCTCCATTCTTTAAGCACCAGTTTGAGCACCGTTTAAGCACCGGCACAGTTTCAAAAGTACCGGTTTGGCACCGGTATCGGATAAAACCTAAACGATACCCATCCCTAGTCATCTTGTTCTGTCATTTTGTTCATTCGGTCTGTTGTGAATCCGCCACACACTTGCTGCAGCCCACGTTTTTATGGAAAAGGGAGCTGTGGTGTTAATTGGACCCGAGAAAGGATGAAGAATCACGGTGTCATTAGGTGTCTCTGTAAACGGCATCTAGTACTCTGAAGTGTGCCATTAACACAGCTCAGACTGGCTGACCCCGCTGCCTGTTAGCACACTGCCTGTCACTTGTCTAAGTTACAGTTACCGACAGTCAAAAGCATAATCCACAGCTGCCAAAAATACTTTAACAACTTATGCCTGCTGCCCGCCTCCTCTCCCTCCTCCTCTCTGTCACAGGTTAGATAAACTGCCTCTCAGTCTCCATCCCCCCCTCTCTGTGCGTTCGATTATAATTGCTCGCATTTAGCAGCTGAGCTTCTGAATCCGGAGGAGCAACGAGAACGAGAGGGAGGCGGAGCGCACACACTAAATAAATGTGCACATCTCTGGTGGAAACTGACTGGCACCGGTGTTTAAAATAATAAGATGCAGCTGTTGATAGTAGCAACTGTCTCCAGGTTTACTTCCCTGTGGCCTCTGTGGCAGCAGAGGAGCGGTGATGAAGGCAGACAGCTGACAGGTGCTCCAGGATGGTGCTGCCATCAGGTGCATCTGCTAAACTTAACTCCGAGACAGGAGAGGAGAGTCGGAGAGAGGGGAGGGGAAAAAAGAGGGCAAACGAAAAAGGGGAGCGTGAGGAGTGGGGAAAAAAGAGAGGAGTGGCCAAAAAAAAAGAAGGTTAAAAGAGGGAGAAGAAGAGCAGTGAGTAGGCGAGGAGAAAAGAATAAGTGTGTTTGTGTATGCAGTGTGTGTGTTTCTATGATTGCATGCTCCTTGAAACCTCATGCCAGCCCTCTCTGTAAAGAAATTCATAGGATGCCTTTGAACCTGTGAATCTGACAGAGCAGGTGCCTCTCCGTCTAGACGCCAACACTGTGAAGGGGTAACGAGTACACTGAACAGGTCAGGAGTTGGGGAGACAGTGGAGGGAAGGTAATAAGGAGAGATAATGAGCAAGTGAAGAAAATGATGGAGAGGAAACTGTGAAATAAAAATAAGAATTAAATAAAAGATGCAAAAGGGAAGAAAAGTCAGCTTGTCAGGAAGTGAGCTTAAGAGTGTGTGTGTGTGTGCATTCATGAGAGACAGAATATGCACTTTGCCATATGTTTATATATAACTGCATGCATCAGCACTTTGCAGCTACTACACAAACGCAGGCACGCCTTCCAACTGTTGTCGAAGAGCAGCTCGGGTACACAAACGTAATGGATTCACTCTTTGTGCTGCTGTGACAGTGGCACTGACGGTGAATCTGACTTTAATAAAAGGTGCAGCGGGCACAAGTCAGGAGCCGAGGCAGGGATACGAACCCCTTGAACCTCCCCTGCAGAGGGAGGGGGGCCCTTCATCAAAGCCGAGGCCAAGCGCAGATGAAGTGTTCGCTCGTATCACGACTCAGTTCTGGGCCGAGCAAAAGGTGACACGGAGCGTAACCAAGGACCTAATCTTCAAGCTCCGCTTTCTCTCATACATGTCTCGTGTCCACACACACACACACACACATATATACAAATGCACAGGAGTGAGGAAGAAGAGGAAGCTGACAGAGCCCAGTGCCTCACAGGTAGCCAGACAGAGTGGCTGGAAGCGCTGTCACCAATTTGTTCCTAGCCATAGGGGACATGCAGGGGATGGAGAGGCGATGGCAGCTCCCTGTCCTCATCATGGCTAATGAGGCCTCGACTTCTCCTTCTTCCTCTGTGTGTATCTGTGTGTGTGAGATCAGTTTGTAGAAGTTTGTGTCAGAGTGCTGCCAAAGCTCCTATTCCTGAAAAACCGAGGTTGATATCTGGCACAGACCACTGTGCACTCTTAGTTCTCCTTATACAACTCTCCTGGCTGAATTATTTACCGGGCCAAGAAACACACACGGAAAAGATGAGGTCTTGTTCAAGGCGGCTACCATTCAATACATTGCTGCTCTTCAGGGACACCGCACCAGCTGAGGCTTGCTTGCTGTGCTGGCTGACCCATCAAACCTTTAAGGAAGGCGAGTGGAGGGAGACGGGTCCAGACCCGCTGTGATAAAACAGAGCCGGCAATAACGAGTTCTTATCAGGAGAAAAATTGGTCGGTGTGTGATTGACCTAACCCCTTAAGAAACACGTAGCACACCGTAAAGACTGCTGCATTCAAAGATGTTGCAGTTATAAAACCATTTTTGACCTTTTTCTCACTGACTTTTGACACCAATGTGCAGCATTTTGTGGCATCTTATCTGCGATCAGCATGAGAGCGACGCTGCTTCGTGGTGATATAGTGCTGGGAACTATGTTAAAGACTTTAAGAGTGCAAACTGAGAACAGTCGGGTGTAGCACTGTATTTGTAGTTCAGGAGCTCCCCAGTGTGGCTGAAACAAGAAGTGCAAAAATTGCAACATTTTCTCTCTTAGCTTTAAAAACAAATGCAGTTAAATAAGAGTTAACAGGTAAATCTGAAAATGCTACTTTATATTTTCTGCACTCATCTATTTTCTGCAGCATACCTTATAATTTGTTTTAAATGTTTCCTTTTAGAAACTTTATCATTACGAAATACTTTGCTTCTACTGGAACCTTCAATAATCTCTATAAAGTCTCTAAATCTTTAAAAATAAACAGACTTTTTGTGCAGGTAATTTTCTGGTTGCAGCAGTCCAGTCATGTTTGAGCAAGCTCGTGCAGAATGGCAGATAAACAGGAGAGCGAAAGAGGGATTACATTCAAGAATGTGGTCTCAAAACAATCATTAGCAATACAACAAATATGTAATGACGCTCCTCTTCATTCATTAGATGATCAGGCTTCACACACTCATGCAAAGAGATTTGTCATGTTTCAATAACTGAAGTTTTCTGTAGGCGTTTGCCTGTAAGTAGCTTTGTGGCTGGTACTGCAGAAGGTCTGCTCTAGGAACACAAATATAGATTAGTATGGAAAGTTTGGTTTGGTCAACAGAATACAACACTTTTAGCTTTTACCTGGGGAAATGTTTAGAAACATTAAAAGTGCAAGATTGTGTTTCTTACCTGTGTGTTGTCTCCCTGAGGCTGTTAGGCCGACAGAGCCCCCGGGCATGCTGACCATCCATGTTTTGGAATAAGAACATCGTTTTATGTTATAGATCGTTGACCATGTGAGGAGATATTTATTTAAAAGTCTGTATTTGTTTAATGTTAAAGATTATTAGGCAAGCTGTGTGCTAATTTTACTAGTTTAGTATTTAATATTTAACCACACAATGGTCTGGCAAAGAGGTCAGTTTGTACTTCTCGGTGTCTCTTCACCCTCTATTCATTGGCCTGCCTCTTTTTCTCCTTCCACGGAGCACCGCTGAATTTTGAAGATTCTGACCCTGGTGTGTTGCCTAAGTACTCTTGAGACACTTGGTAGCAGTGTAGAAAAGCTGCAGCGGGAACTATGTCTCACCTGTGGACATCATTGTTTTGGTTTTTTGTGCTCTTCAATGTTGGTGAGTAATGGATGATCTGCACCTCATCTCTCTAACCATGAATTACTGCGTCAGTGTGGTGTGGCATGGAGGCGATCAGGCACGATCTGATATCGTCGTGTTGGTGTTGTTCCCAGGTCATCATACTAAAGGTTGTTCCAGGATCAACATTGCAAGTGACCAATCAGAATGTTGTGATGTCATACTTTTGCGACTTCGGGAAAAACCGGCGTAAAACAAAAAACTGTACTTAAGCTGCGAGAAACCGCCTTTGTCCGCCGATCAACGGACCCTAACCCTGACCCTGACCCTAACCCTAACCCTTTAATAAACGCTAAGCAGAATTGATATTGTCCTTGCAACATTGGAATTTCATAAATGCACGAATGGGTTGGTGCGCAAAAGAATAACGTCACAATAATGTGATTGTTCACTTGCAATGTTGAACCTGGAACAACATTTTCATGATGATCTGGGAACAACACCAACACGACGATATCAGATCATCCGGCGATCAGTGCTGGGGGGGTTTTGAAGCCCAAGTTTCTTCACAGGACCCTTCAGCTTCAGAGTGAGTTTTCCTTTGTTTGGGTTTCTCATCTTCCTTTTGACGATACTCCCAAGAGTCTCTGTGGGGTTCAGGTCAGGTGAGTGGGCAGACACAACAATAGATGATCAGCAAACTATTTTGAAGACCATCACCATCAGAAGACGTGGAAGCCCAGATCATCACAGATGGAGACACTGGACTTAAAACATCTTGAATTCTGGGACCTTGATTTCCAAATTACAAAACAGCTCTAATAAAATTAGTTATTAATCAAAAGTGTTTATAATTACAAAGGGATTAGATTTGAACATCAGCAAAGCCAGTGAGACACGCGAGACTCATCCGAGGGTAAAGGTGGCGTACAAGGAGCTGTCTCCTGGCAGATTGAGCTCAAACTGTGTTATTATTGTTATTACTTTTTACAATTGGTACTCTGGTTTTTGCATTGCTTCCTGTTGGTCAATCCAGTCCAGCATCCCTCATGGCATTCTTGTGAACAGCAAACCATGCCATGGCACGGGAAGAAAACAACTTTCAGTGCTGGAAATTTCACATTAGGGCTCTAAATAAGAAAGCAACTGTAAATCAGAGGTTATATAATCAAACTGCACTCAGTAGCACTACAGTTCTCTCTGCTCATTGTTCTGTTTAAATACGAACAGAGCTGCCAAAGGATATGGTAAGATGATATGTGTGAAGGTGATGTATTGTTCAACAACAACACAAAACAAGCTAAATATAAAAGAGAAATTCTCTTTAATTAAATACTCAAATCAGGAAAAACAAATGATTCAACATTCTTCATCCAAAGTTTGCAATGAGCTTCACTCGTATTAGTGCCGTTGCAGTTACTGCTTCTGTTCTTGTATTTGGGGGAAAACTGTAAGAAAGGAAAAAAAGAACAAAGCCTCCAGAAAGACTGAAGGGATCGGAAATGGATGCCAAGAGAGATAGAAGGCAAACGGCAAAACGTAAGAGGAGGACTAAAAAGTAAGGTGAGAAGAAAGGTAAAGATGAGCAGAGAGGGTTGCAAGCAGAACACCAGAACATGGCCGAGTTAGCTGCTGGAGAACGGTGCAGGAGAGATTAGCTTAATCTGACAGTTTAATTAAAAAAATAACACAATCCCTGTTCACTCTTCTGATTTCAAATAAATATTTGATACATTTAAGTCCTTATGTTTGATGAGCCAAAGACTTCAAACCACAGTAAAGCATTTGATCTGTTATAGCGATAAATGATGAGGGAACCCGAATTCACAAATGTGAAGGTGTTTCAGTTTGAAGCCGGATGAATAAAGATTTACAGGCATTAGGCCATTAAAGATGTTTGTTACTCAATGAGGCAGCAGAGGAGGGGCCATCAGGGTGCAGGTGTGGGAGGTTTGAAGAGTCCAGTCTTTCTGAAGTAGCGCACAATTAGAGGCACAGACACCAGAGTGATGCTGATGCGAACGGGAGCGAAGAGCTTGTGAATGGCGTAGGCCAGGACGAATGTGCTGGTTCCGGCGGCCATCTTGGACTGAACGAACGCCTCGCTGAAGCCCAGTTTGCACAATATGGCAGTCATGTCGATCCCACTGGGAACACAAATAACAGGAAATCTTTAAGTTGGGACCAGAAGGTGTTTGTGTGTATATACACAGTTAGGTCCACAGTACTCTTTATGTGTGCCTCTGCAAAACACTACAAATGGATTTTAAATCAGTCCCGCCTCCCTCCCACCGTCTCGCAGCAGATGGCTGCCTCTCCCCGAGTCTGCTTCTGCCAGAGGTTTCTTCTTGTTAAAAGGGAGTATTTCCTTCCCACTGTCACCAAGAGCTAGCTTGTAGTTGTTGGGTTTTTTGCTTTTTCTCTGTGTTTGTTTTGTTTCTGTCTTTACCTCACAATATAAAGCACCTCGATGCGACAGGTGCTGTGATTTGGCGCTATATAAATAAAATTGAAAATGATTGAACCAATTAGACTTTAAGCTTTAATATTGTGATTTTTACCAAAATATTGCATTAACTGTTTAAGTATTAAACCATTTTTTATACACAGTCTCACATTTTGGGCGTTCAAAAACTACTTTAACCTTGACTAACCTTTAATTCCGAAATCATCCACTTTAGATGTCTTTTATGGTTGCAGGACTTTCAGTGTCGCTGGCCGTTGCATTGTTTCTATTTAAGAATGCACATGATTGCTGATTTGATTTGATCATTCTAATATTTTGGCTCTGTCTGAGAGGTTTACTTAGATTTTGATTATGTGAGTAGCTACCAAATGCAATTTAACAGTATTTAAATTAGTAGCCTATATATTAGTTGATAGCTATCGAATAGTACACGATGGACAATGGAGGAACAAGCTCTCTATGAAAGCTGGCTATGAAACGGCTCGTCAGCAAACTGTCCGATTACTTTTGACCATTTCAAAATAAGAAGCAGCCCTACAATTAAAGGGTTTGTACTTCAATCGCACATCTTGATTGTTTGATTTGTGCACAGAGGCAAAAATACAGAGAAATGTGTCTTTGTCCAAATACGTCCAAAAACTTTTTAATCACATGAGTGAAAATAGTCCACCACACACACACACCCCAATATATTGGGCCATGCAGCACATTTGCATTATCGTCATAATCCTTTAAATAAAGAAAGAATGACGTGATTTATGTGATTGATTTTTCAATGTAAAAATGAATTAAAATATAATTAAATACATAAATAAAAACTATATTAGGATTTTCTGCTGCAGCATTAGTAGTGAATTAGCATAGACCAGAAATAATATGATGTAACATCTTTTTAAAACTGGTTTCCTCATTGCCTGTTGCATAAAGTTGTAATTCATCTTGATCTCCACTAGGGGGGACTGTTTACAATAGAGAATTTATTGTTTTTGTTTTTTTAACTTCACGTCTTCTTAACTTGAAGCTATTAGCACATGACGTCTGATCTGCCTTTAAAAGGCTACACGCACCACTGCCTTCATGAGAAAAGTTTTGATATAGTTTTGTAATTTTGACCTGACCTACTTTGGGAAGCAAATATGCAAAGAATGTGCCAACACGAGTCAGTCATTACAGCACTTAGTCACCACACTATTACACTTTGAAAGTTTGAGTCAGCTATATATAGCGATCTGTCTGCACTGCTCAGCACACAGCCCTGTATTAGCACACCACATGCCTGAGCGCTGTGGCTGCACAGTGATAATGCACAACAGTTGCAGAGTCGTTTTTCAGTTCAAGGGTCATTATCAGCTACAGAAGGAAATCTCCAAGCTCTCAGATTATATCTGTCAGGCCTCTCTGATATTCGTGCCTCTGGCATCTGGCCAGACGGAAAATTGTTTGAGCTGATAAAGTGTGGGTGTGTTGTGCTGTTTGACTTTTAGCCGTCTATGACCATCAACAGACAGAACGCAAGGACTTTATATTTTGCAAATCTCACAACAACAAATCCTTGAAAGATGAGTAAATTAAACTTGAGCATGAATTTGTCTGCATCCAGGGCCAATGTAATAAGGCTGACTGTCTATACTTTCCTATTGTCTCGTGAATTGGTCTCATTTACTGCCGATCTATGTTCCTCATTGCAAAAGCACATAAAAAAAAAAAACCCTGTTTTCGCTTCAGTTAATGATTTCCTACATTGTCCCAAATGGCTGCGAGAGGATTTCAGAAAATGTGGTATTCAGCTGTGGATCAATGAGGATGTTGTTTCACAGTCAATAGAAAGCAGAAAATCCTCTAGTATAAAGACTTCTCCATAAATCTGATTAGTGTTTGGTGCATCTACAAAGACTCTATTCTTTGAGGACCCATTACTGTCGAGCAATGAAACACTATGTTAATTTTTTTTGCCCCACATCAGATTTTAGTGTCGCTACTACATGACATTGTTACATTTTTGTGATTAATTGTTGGGAATTGTTTTTTGGAGAAATGCCAAAACTGTCTCTGCCTTTTCTTTAGAATAGTAAATATCTTTTAGACTCTAAAAGATGGCCGTAATTGGATACTTTCACCATAGATTGAAACATAGTAGCTTTAGTAGCTCCCTTTGCTTAGGCATCATTCCATTAGAAGGGAAAAACAGATCACTTTAAAAGTGTTGAGGTATTCTTTGTAGATTTTCTCAAAGGTGTAAAACAGTTTTTTAAGTATATGAGGTGACTTAAACTTCCACTTGTAAGTCAATTTTATCAGTCTTTGACCTCATCTCTGTAAATCTTAAATGTAAACGCCAATGCCTCGTGCAGTGACCGGACGTTTTGTTACCTGGATACTAGCATGTAGAACATTCCCAGAGACATGAGAGAGATCCCGATGTGAAAGGAAACTCCCACTGCTCCATATTCCTTGAAGACTTTCTTAAGCTGCTGGGTTTTGTTGGGTTTCCCTTCCTCTGGCTCTCTGTCCTCCAGGCTCTTCTCCGATGACGTAGTAGAAGCCTCCTTTAAAGTCTGAACATCCTGTACAAAAACATGAGACGCACAAAATGAGACGGGAGGATGGACTTGGATACTGTCTCTGTTGCTATAGGAAGCAACAACAAAGACGGTGACTGCAAGGCAAAAAGAGAAGACGCTCACCATGAATTGAAATGAAGTTATTTCATTTTCCATTCAAATACAACTGCAGATCACTTTGATATGAGTATTATGACATCAAGCACAACAAAGCCAAAGAGCACAATCACTGGCAACACATGGAACTGTGGAATTGACTAGTGCTGTGGATCTATACACAGTATCTGCAGATAACTGAACTGCTTTACTAAACAGGTGTGTAAACGTTTGGAAGCCGAATCCATAAAAACAAAAAGAAAAGAAAGAAGAACACAATACAACTACACAACATCACCTCCATCTTTCCACCATTGCTGTTGTGCTGTCAGCACGTTTAACTTGTGTATGTAATTACAGAGTAATGTTGCTTAGCTGGTTAGCTACCGGGAGCTGTGGTTGTAGTGTCTGGTTTTAACATGCTGGTCTTATTGCAACGTTCAAAGCATCCAGGTGAAAGGTTACTGTAAATACATCAAAATAACTTTCCTTAGTGAGCCTGAACTCTGCACAAACAGTCGTATCTTGGAAATGATGTTGAAATGCCATATTTGTTTTGTTAGGACGGATATAGAAACGAAAGTGCTATCATAATGTGGAGCGAGCTGGTCAAACAAATACGATTTTTATGACCCTCCTATTCAAGGAGCAGCCGAGTCAGCTGATTAAACACAGGCTGCTGCGTCTGCGTTGTTTAAGTGAATCACATTATCACTCTCCCTCTCGCACACTTAATGTCAGTCACTTTGTGCTACACAAAGAGCCTCTCACACACGTCGGGCTGCGTTTGTGAGCCCAGACACGCACCACTCCAAGATGAACAAGCGCCAGACACAGTCCAGCTGCCCGACACGTAACAGGGAGCAGGCAGGTCACTCAGTGTGTGTGAAGCAGATTAGTAAACTGCAACACACAATAACGACATTCAGGCCACAGCGGACGGCAGACTGCAGCAGAGCAGCGACGGCGGACACTTGAGAACGCCTGCATTTGGAAACAGTATGTAAATAAACAACCCTCCATCTGGCCTTATGGCTAAAGCCGTAACGGTTTCATATCAGTAAGAGCTTCAACAGATGGTCAAAAAGAAACAAGTTTCTTGTTGTGAAATAAGTTTCCAACCTTTATTTTGAATCAATGTTTAAGTACATCATTTGAATCTATAGAAAAAAGCTTTCTTTTAAAAAAAATATTAAAATAAATAAAGTAGTTTTCAGCTTTTAGTAAATGGATTGTGTGAATGTGTTTACTGAACACGAATGAACTCACTTACACACCTGAGAAATGGTTCAGTTTACTGAAATCTTAAGCCAGTGAAATCAAAGCACAAAAGCCCAGAATATGCACAACACTGTCACCAGTGCTACCACCGAGGCCCGGCTGTTTGCGAGCATCTCTGAGCTGTTGCTGCAGCTTTGCATATCCATGAGAGCACAGTGTTCTTGGTGGATATCTGATGGAACAGAAATCCAGAGAATGCCTTAAACTGCATTTGTGCCATTCTTGTGGCAGCTCCCCAACCTGCAGTCGTTTGAGCAGGACTATGCCTGAGCCCACACTGCAAGAGTGGCCCGGGCCTTTCTAGATCAGGAGTATATCCAGACACTTCGCTGACCAGCATACAGTCCCAGACATGCTGCAATGACACGTTCATCAGATGCAGCCACAAACCATGACTACTGCACTCTGTCAGCATTGGAGTGCAACTCCTCCACAACAGATACAGGCACTGTTGCAGTCCATGTGGAGATGGTTTACCAGAGCAGTGTTTCCCAACCTTTTAGAGCCATGGCACTTATTTCACATTAGAAAAAAATCACACGACACACCACCAAACAATAATGTCACAAAAAGCATATTGTTAATTTTTCCCCACACACCAGGCATAGTGGAATTAGTTTGGATTGTCCCCAGTATGCCTTGTTTGCCTTCTTCTGACTACTACTCATGCTACGTCCTTCAACTGGGTCGGGATTTTCTCCAGGACCCAAGTCAGATTTACTACTTTTTCCTTTTCAAATATTTATCTACCAAATATTTATTGCTGCAGTGTCTCACTCACTCACCCATTTAATTATAGCAGGTAGTTGTACTGCTCTCTAGTGGAAGAGAATGTAATTATCTTTCCCGTTACTCACGCTGATCACTTAGAGCAGCGGTCCCCAACCACCGGGCTACGGACCGGTAGTGGTCCGTGAGTCATTTGGTACCAGGCCGCAAGAGTTGAGGCTCAGGTGTGAAATTTATGGTTTTCAAGGTTTTGAATTGTTTTTTTTTATTGTTATTTTCTTATAGTTTTTATTGTTAACACAGTTTCCCTGGGTCTTTGATGAATAAATCAATAAATCTTTTTATATTTTTGGTACCGGTTCTGGTTTTATTTTGTTGTATTTATCCGCGACAAAAGGCTGGTCCGTGCAAACTGACATAAACTGGTCCGTAGCGCAAAAAAGGTTGGGAACCGCTGGCTTAGTGTACTAATCGGGTGGAACCAGATAATCTTCCACGGCACACCTATGTGCCGCGGCACAGTGGTTGGGAAACACTGTTCTAGAGGAAGCCATACCTTGTATTAAACATTTTATATATGCGTATATTACTGTATTGGTTTGTTTCATTTACAGCCGTCATCATATCGAAACATCAGGACTCAAAACTGAAACCTGCATGAAATTAGAAATCAAGGACCAAGTTGTCCATTTAATCAGAAACATAAAAACACAATCCTCTGAGCATGGCACGCTTTTTCCACTTTCGACTATTTGTTCAGACATGTAATGATACAGGTGTGTTTACACGGAGAATCTGTGTCAACCTACTTTTCTCTCCACACAGAAAACTCATGAGGCTTTAATAACAAATTGATAGAACGGATTTGAGTAAAACTAAAATAATAAAAATAAGTGTCTTGTTTGCTGTAACAGTTACAAATAATTCCATGTAAAAGCATCTTGGTCTTTAGAACTACTTACTGTGTTACTATGAGCCCTGTACATTATCCAGAATGCTATACTGTAAGTTCAAGTAGTATACTAAAATATCAATCATCTCAATGCATTTGTCTGAGTGACAGCACTGCACCACAAAACAAAGACAAGAGTTGCATGAAGGCTGGGACTCCTTGTTGGAATAATAAAGAACAGCTGACTTTCCCAGCTTTAATGTTTTTAAAAGGCACACCCTGAAGCCAAAAGCTGTCTAAGAAACTATTATGACTGTTGCACACCCTGTTATCATAATGCATACATTATAAAAAAAAATCTCTTTTAATTTTAAGTATTTTCTCCCTATTTATACTGGACTAAATGAGAGATTAAATGGAGCAGCTTAGCATTAGATGACTTGGGGCTATTGTGACCAGTGGTTACTCAAATATCTTCTCTGCTGAAGAGGAAACTTGATCTTCCTCTGGAGGAACACACACACACACACACAAACAACAGGAAATACCTCCCGGGTGCATTCAGCTATTTTTTCGCCAAGTTCAAAAAAAGACTGCTTATTGTGCCACTAAGCTTGACGTGTTTATGTAGCTAGCTGTCCAGCTAGCAGCTAAGCAACAATCTACAGTAAATCCTGCAGGGACGTGGATGTGTGTGCTTTTATATGAAGTTTGAATGGTCTTTGAGACATCTGCAAATGTGACATGTTCGGTTGTTTTTAAAAATTAGGACCGTTAGAGGCAACGGAAGGCCATTCATTGCTATGTGTGACATTTAGCCTTTACATACAGTAACTTCCATTCATGTCCCTTTCTGCTTTTTAGGCTGCATTGAGACTACGCTTGCAGACTCTCTTTGTGGGTTTTAGTCAGCCACTTAATCAAGAAGGCAGTAACAATGGTGAAGAAGGGAAGATGAGGGGAAAAACAGGCTTATCTTTTCTCTTGGCTACAATTTGTCTTGCTAAATTTTGGCCCAAGCTCCTGGATGAAGCCACACTCTTGGCAATACATTCACCGGGCTGCCAACAATGGACAATGGCAGAGTCCGGGGTGGGTGAGGGAGCAGGCCTTTGCTTTTCAGAGGCGAGAAAGGCCAAGCTAAAAGTAAAGGAAGGCAACGCTGTGGGAGGGTCATGTGAGCAAGCAGCTAAAGGGAGTTGTGCCAGGGAGGATGTATAGAAGGGGAACAGTGGGACTGCTGTGTCTGATAACAGCTTTTCAGAGGCATGAAAACACATGCAAAGTCACAGGGCTGTCACATTCTCACAACACGATTATTGTGGCCATAAAAACTGACGAATACTACACTGCCACAATTTCTATGGAAATGATTTAATACATACTGAAAATGCCATCATTGAAATGTATCTTTAGCTTGCATCTCGTCTCACATTAGCAAGTGCGTCTGTGACCATAACTGTGCAAAACTTTGGCTGGGTCAAAACAGTCAATCAATATATCACATCGGTTCCTTTAGGTAATTGATAGGCTATTTTATTACAACACTCTAAAGGGGTTGCGTCCCTGCTTTGTGACTCGTTTTGGTGCTTACGAAGTAAATGAAGGAGGGTTAAAGAGAAAGGAAGCCACCTAAATCGCAGTCAAGGAGAGAAAACTCAAAGACAAAGTGGAAAAGCAAATCAGTGAGCTGGCTTTATACACTGTATTGCCAAAAATATTCATACCCATCCAAATCATTGAATCCAGGTGTTCCAATCAATTCCTTAGCTCCAGGTGTAGAAGACTCATGAAGCACCTACTCATGCAGACTGCTTCTACAAACATTTGTATAAGGATCTCACGATCTGGTGATGTTGTGCCATGGTACCGTGATAGCATGCCACCCGTGCAAGTCCAGTTGTGAGAGTTCCTTACTATTAAATATTCCACAGTCAACTGTTAGTGGTATTATAACGGAGTGGAAATGATGGGGAATGTTGGGAACATTAGCAACTCGGCTGCAACGTGGTAAAAATCACAGAGCGGGGTCAGCAGGTGCTAAGGTGCACAGTGCACAGCGATTGCCAACTTTCTTCAGAGTCGATCGCTCCAGACTTCATTTGGCCTTCAGATTAGCTCGAGAACAGAGTGTAGCGAGCTTCATGGTCAACCAGCTGCAAGCCTTACATCACCAAGCATGGTGCAAAGCATTGGATAAAGTAGTGTAAAACACACCATCACCGTGTTTTCTGGAGGTGACGAAACACACCTCTCCGTCTGGCAATCCAATGGACGAGTCTGGGTTTGATGGTTGCCAGGAGACCAGTACTTGTCTGAGTGCATTGTGCCAAGTGTAAAGTTTGGTGGAGGGGGGATTATGGAGTGGGCTTGTTTTTCAGGAGTTGGGCTCGGCCCCTTAGCTCCAGTGAAAGGAACTCTTAATGCTTCAGAAAAGCAAGACTTTTTGGACAATTTCATGCTCCCAACTTTGTGTGAACAGTTTGGGGATGACCCCCCCCGGCCGATGTTCCAACATGACTGCGCACCAGTGCATAAATCAAGGTCCCTAAAGACATGGCTGAATGGGTTTGCTGTAGAAGAACTTGACTGGCCTTAACCCGACAGAACACCTTTGGGGTGAATTAGAGCAGAGACTGCAAGCCAGGACTACCAGCATCGGTGTCTGGCTGACTCACAATTCTTTTTTCCAATTTTATTCAGTTTTATTTGTATAGCCCCAAATCACAATAAAAGTCGCCTCACAAATGCACTTCAGGAAGAATTCTTTCTGCCTTCCGAGGGTTATTTTTCCTCTCTGTTCCACAGATATTGTTCAATATCATAGATTTTAACAGTGCAATGTATCAAGTATTGTATTGCAAAATCACTGTATCGCAATACTATCTTCTACTAGAAGTAGTATCATTAGTACTAATTATTTTTAGTACTAAATAAATTAGCCCTGACAAAATTGGATTGGGAGTCACAGAATGACTCGGTTACTCATGCAAAAGCCTACAAAAGACGATTATGATATTAACATGGACATTGTCAACATAATAACCTTACTTCATCTTTTGGATGTGACACTTTAAAACAACATCACTAAAACCATACACACCATACAGCAGGAGAGAAACAGTAAAACAGGAACTCTCTCTCATTAGAGACTGAAGTAGAACCCAGAAAGTGCCTGCTAGGTGTCCTTGAAACAAAGTTACAGTCAAGCAGGTTCCTGTAGGTGTGCGTGTTTCATTTAACCATCCTTGTTTAATTTATGGTTTCATTTAGGGAACTCCAGTTTATACAGCCGCTTACATGTATTAGGGAGCTGTTAAGAGATATATTCTAAAACACTTCTTCAGCAGAGAATCAGAGAGGAGAAACACAGATTTTCTTGCTAGCAAGGGCAGCCTCCAGAGCTCACACACCAAGAGTGAGGCTCCAAGATTCGCACTGAGGACTGCCCTGGTCTTTATTTATATACTTCAGTGGGCGTGTGTGTGTGTGTGTGACCCCATAAACGACTTCCCTTAACCTGCTGGTCTGGAAAATCCAACAGTTCATCTATATGTAAAAAGGCACTTAGACTAAAACTGACATAGCTACGTTAATCCTACCGTAAAACAATAAGACAAGGTACGACCTTTCCCATGCTCCTAGGATGTGGGGGTGAACGCCAGAACACCCTAGAAAGTACACAACGTTGTTACAGACCTCCTAGGATGGGACATTCTTTCAATATGCCACCAACTATATACTTCTAAACACAAATGATTACATGCAGTATTCTACCATATGCAAACTTATATCATTAAAAGATTATACTGACTACTAAGTACAATTTTCCATTGACAGGAGCGTTGCTTTAAATGTGAAATGACTTGACTCCACAGAGAGCTACATGAAAAATGATCATCGATGCAGGGTTCCCAAAGCCCTGTAGTCCATTCCTGTTAGTCTGCTATCATTTTTCCACCCATGAAAGCCTGTTTACTGCTGAGTTGCATTGTGGGTAATAGGTATCAGATTTTGAAAAACATCAGGCTCTGGCTCTGAGAGCCTATTTCTGAGTTAAAGGGAAAACAGTATTAAACACTGCATCAAATCTAATCCCTTTCTCTCAACCTGAATCCGATTCTTCTGCTTCATGAAATAAAACAGTGAGGTGATTTACTTGTATTAAGTTCTTGCTAATAAAGGCTTCATATTTTCAAGTTCAAGTTCAAATTTTATTCGCCACATGCAGTGGTAGGTTGCCCTGCAGTGGAATTTTATCGAGTTTTATGAGAAAGTAAGTGCATACCAATCAGAAGATGACCTGTAAGTGCACAAAGATCTACACCATATATCAAGTGGACACGACATCCTTTAAGGATTTTATTCTCTTTGTGTCCTCATCTCAAAATTTCAGATCAAACTGAATGCCATTCTCATCCCATGTAAGGGTAACGTTGCAACCTGGTTATTTCCCTTATCCATTTGTCAGCCTCAACTAACTGTTTAAGCTTTTAAACTAAAAAGTCAAAGAGAAGAAAAAACAGCATTTAAATCTGTCCAAAAACAAATTCTCATATGAGAACCTTAAACTGATAAATGATTCTTTATCAGGACAGATTCCTTGCATGCGTTTGTTTGCTGCTCTTCAAACAAACTAGTGAGATGTTGAACAAGGTAAAAAGCAAGGCAGCATGTTCTTGAGATCTTGGCATGCCCACTGTAGCACTGTAGGTGTGTCCATGTGCTACTGAGTCACCTAAAATGATGGTAATGTCAGTGTGACCTGTTACACAGCGCACGGTAATAACCCGACCTGTGCCCACACACCTTCAGCTCTTTTAGCATCACGGATGCTGACTCACACAACCACCCACCGAGAGCACGTGCAAGGCGAAGTTTAAAAGTGCCCCGATGTTTGCTGAGAGTGACTCAGCGCCACTCGCACACCGTGGGAGCACGCTCGCTGTTGACACTTCAAAGTGTGATCCAACGTGCTCTGAAAACGACACATGTGCTGCTTCGAGTACAGGTTTGTCGAAGTCATGTCAATTATACATGCACCACCGTGGATTCACTGCAAAGGCAGGCGGCCCACGTAGCTGTGCGCGTCGTGTAGTGTTGTATAACAAGCAGGCTCGCTCACATGAGGGCTGTTATGCAAAAAGACAAGCAGCTCGTCTGCTGTTTTGCATAATTCATAAACATGTTTTGATTCTGTTGCTTGCAGGTGATAGAGGCCCGGACGGCGTGCTCACCGGTTGATCTCTAAAACGTGTTGTGCTCGTGTTAAAGGTTGAAATTACCCCTTTGTCGTCGTCAGTCTGCTCCTCGTTCTTCTTAGTGGCAGCCTGTGCGGATGAAGATCTGGTCTGCATGGTCCTGGTGGAGCAGCGGCGACTGGAAACGTCCCAGTTACCCGTAAACAAAACATTACCCGCCGGGCCCCCCCTGCTGTTTGGGCGCCCGTGTGTGAAAACCAGCGGCTGCCTGAGGATTGTACATTCAGCGCCTTCACGGCGCACAGCTACAGCGGCCACCCGGTCCAAATGCGCCCAGTCTGTGCTGGTTACAAACGTAGACGATGTGTCCCAGTTCTGGATGAGTTCCGGGTGCTGTTTACCCAGGTGCACGGAGGGCAGATAGACACGCCTGACGGATGCGCAGAAAAACCGGTGTCGCTGAAACGAGTAGTCCGTGCGCAGCGTCAAAGTAACATCCTTCAGCCTGCTTGCTTTGGCTCGCAGCAGAGACGAACCCGGTGACTTGAAAGCGAGATCCAGAGCCGCTGCTGTGCGACACAAAAGCATTATCGACGGCACTCACAAGAGCTCAGTGTCTCCAAAAAACCAAAGCAGCAAAAAAAAAACCCTAAATATATATATATTTTTAAATAACCTCATAAAGCGACTCGGTTGTGCCGGGCAACTAATTACGGGCATAAGCAGCTGTAAACATGCTGCCCTGTGCCCTCCTGTATCCCTCCGGTCCTCTTGTTGACCGATTATCAGCAACAGCCAATGAGGGCTCACGCGCAACCGCAGATAGTAAAGCCTGAAGTGAAGGGAGGGGGTACTTAAAGGTATAACCGTGCTGATTCATGTAATTGAGTCGTACGACTTCAAAGGCTGACGTGCGTGTGTGTTTGTTTTAAATTCAGGTTACTGAAACTGAAACCTTTAATTATTTATAGAATTTAGTTCAGTTTTTTGCGAGGGCTGAAACTGTTTTAAATACATGGGTGAAATTAAAAAATATATATATACATTATGACGAAACATTTATTTCGTTCTCTGGAACAACGTGAACACACATTGTTAATAGGAATGGGACTTACATACTCCCATAAAAAAACACTGTTCTCGTATAAAATCAAGTGGAAATTGAAAGATATTAATAAAAAATGTTCCACATTTTAATGGAATCCATTAAACCAAACACGATCAGCTCCAGGTGATGTGAATGCAATGTGTACATATGGAGACGACATTATTTCTGAAAATATGTTTGAAACATTCAGGAATAAAATAACCAGGAAGAAATATGTTTTTAAAAATTACAATCTAATGTAATCTCACATTAAAACCATAAAGTCTTCCTTTATAAGCTTACACACTTTGACACTCGAGGTTTTTTTGGGAAGTCCTTACTATAAAAGTGTTGACTAAACTGTGTACTAGAAAGACCTCTGTGCTAAAACAGAAAACTATCATGTTTTATGTCCTAATAACAGCAGCTATAGTGGCAGAACAGTTGGATCAGAAAAGCTGATCGCAGTGTGCTCTGTCAGATAACCCACCTAGCACAAACTGCACTCGTTATTATTGTTTAAACGTATCTGAGATCAGTGGTGTCATGTTAGAGAGAGATAAGGCTGTAGCCAAAGGGCAGCAGAATGAAGAGAGGACAGGAAATGTAAATGTTAAAGCTACAGCAGGTAGAAATCCAGAAAACAAAGCCTGAATTTTCTCCACCTCTGCACATATACTGTATATAAAATAGTCCTTTAGTTACTTAGACCTTCATTCTTATGAATACCAGCAGGGGGTGAATCCTCTAGTTGCAAAGAGAAGTTAGACTCTACAGACGACTGAGAAAATTACCTGACTTCTCACTTGATTTACAACCTCAGTAAACATTTTCCTGATGAATCTAGGCTCCCAACAGTTACTTTAAAGTCTTCTTTTAGTTTTTGAAGTATGGATACATTAAGATTGTGAACATTAATAACATTAACTGGTATCACCACCAAATGGACACTCGGTAATAGTCAGGTCCACCCTTCACTTATGACGTCTGCTCCAAAACCCAAGGTGGACATGACCAAAATTGCCAGCAGTGAGCGGGCTTCTTTCTTCCCATGAGGGTCACGTTCATCTCTCCTTGTTCAAAGTCGTCTTTAATCCATCGCACTACAGCATTTCACCTCTTTCCTGTTTGTATCAGTCTTCATTATACATGCTTACATACTTACATTATAAAACACACTCTTCTCTGTTTTAAAATTGCACGTAAATGTCAACAACTGTACAAAAACAGATGTCAATAAGGAAGTGGCGAAAACGACCAGATCAGAAACTAAAGCCGCTTTAGTTTTAAAATGTAAATCATACTTCCTTAAATATTCCAGTGTTATCAAAGAATGCTGATGTATGCACTCAATATTTAGTCATGTGTTGAATACGCAATGGTAATGAGGGGAATGTATTCTGCTGACTTGCACCATTTTCTAAAAGAAGTGTGTCGTTACACCTTCACACAGTGAACGGCAGATATAGACACGTGAGAGAGAGTGGGAGGAAAGATAAAGAGGGTGGGATGCTGGCAGGAAATCCTGAAAAAAAATGACAATGAAGCTGTGACGGCTCTGACCTTTTCTAAGCACAACCACAAACTCGACACGTGGGCTGAGTTTAAAATGGCAATTAAGTTTAAAATCGAAGTCACGGTTGTGTTTTTGGTCCTATATCCTTTTAGCACCTACGAATAAATAAGACAGTGCTGAATATTTGCCTCCCACAGACAGCGTTAACTCAAGCTTCCTCTAGTTAAATGGAAAAACACTGCTCTGAACTTCTATTAATACATTAATTTATCTATTTTTACATCCACGGAGCTCAAGTTGACGTGAAAATTTTGCTTTGTAGTTTTAGGTCAGAAGACATTCAAGTTTAATGCACGAGCACATTTTAAATGGTCGTTCATTAAGCTCTAACTGGTCCTTACATACAGATTAGTTAGAACTAAATATTTATACTAATTATTAAGTGCAAGGTGTAACTGTGTAGCTAATTAAAAACATTAGCTGATGTGCATCACACATTAAACAGAACATGGTCTACACAACCTGAAACCTGATAAATGTTGTTTAAGCCTAAATTTAACAGAACCTTTGTGAACACTGGTATTTACTTAATATCTACTGTTTGTGATACAAGTGGCAAATTTGAAATTCTTCATTCTAATTGGAAGAATGAAGTGGAAGGTTTATTTGGCTGAATACATTATCTTGGATAAAATGGCCTTAAATATCTCAAAAAACCTAAGAAGGAAAACTTAGTCAAAGGAGCTTGCAAAGAAAAGCGTCTGGACTTCTTTAAGTTACTTGAAGACGTTTCACCTCTCATCCGAGAGGCTTCTTCAGTTCTAAGGTCAAATGGTGGAGAGTCCTAGATATAACCCTAGTGGGAGTGTCCCCCCACAGAGGGACACTGACCTCAGGAATTCGCATGATAAGGTGGGGCCAGGTTTCACAATGAACTCACCCGAAACTCTGGCTGATTGGGACCCACACCCAGTTCCACACCTTGGCTCAGGCGATTAGAGGATCATCAGGGGGTCCTTTTGTCCCTCTGTGGGGGGACACTCCCACTAGGGTTATATCTGGGACTCTCCACCATTTGACCTTAGAACTGAAGAAGCTTCTCGGATGAGAGGTGAAACGTCTTCAAGTAACTTAAAGAAGTCCAGACGCCTTTCTTTGCAAGCTCCTTTGACTACGATGACCTGGATGACTGAGAACCTTCACAGACAAGGAAAACTTAGTTTTGGGGTAAACTGTTCATGGCGGATTAATCCAGAATATAAAGCATAAGGGTAATCCATATATATATGTATACATATATATATGTGAACAGGTTTACTATTTGGAGTAACCTGAAAAGTGACAGTTGCACCTGACTTTCACTTTTAAATAAATTTAGCTGCTTTTTAATTTGGCGGTTTTCCTACTCTGAAAGTCAGTGGTTTGTTCAACTTTCTAGGTTATTCATCTTGTTTAAGGTCACAATGTTACAAGTGTGACCTCGATTCCAATACAAAGCACGCTTTGAGCTGTACTTGCATGCTGCTTGCACGGGATAAACAACACTGAAGTATTTGTAGGATGTATATTTACTTTGAGTGTTGCATATATTCACTGTTTTGCTTTTTTAGTAGACCAGTGTTCCCTTTTCCAATGAGTAAAAAAAAACAGCTGTGGTTTAGTCATAGCTTCTAGGTTGGTGTGGCTTCTGCTTTTATACTATCTGTATGTTACCAAATACTCTCTGCAATTTCATAATCACTTATCTGCAGATGGATCTGATTGCTTTCATGACCGAGCCAACTGAAGCCGTAGCAAACACGAATCTTCACTCATCATTACATAGAGTGCTTTCCACTGGTTCAAATTATTTTGACTTTGAGTCGTTTATTTAACTGCAGATGAAAGTGTTGCCTGTTCTTTCAATTCTGGGCAACAGGACTGAGGCTGAGTCCAACATCAAAGGTTGGACATATCCACCAACGCCTGTCCAGCACTGGGTCATTGGCTCTCTGTTGGCAGACACTTCCAGTTAAAGGAAGGAAATGTTGCTGCGCGTTGAAAGACTTTGGAAACCAGTAAGTCAGGTTTATTAAAACAAAGCGTGAGGTTTTGGACACCGCAGCATTTCCTCAAGTTAATGTTTAAATTATATGATGCCTTCTCTGCTGTTGGTGTGTTTTGTGACATGGAATCAATATTGATAGGATTTTATTGGTAAAATGCCATTATTCATTCTGCTTGTTTGATTCTTTATTAAATCCGTTAATGACACCTCACGCCAAAATAAAGAGGCTTCAAAGGCTTTCAGCATAATCAGCATAAATAGATATCTGCATGCGAAACTGCAGTATCTGTAGGCAGGGGATAAAAATTTGGTACCTGAAACTTTCTGGTTTCCATTTGTAGTGTGTGCTTTACGAAGTAGTCAGATTAGCATGCATGTAAAGTCTGTGTAAAGAGCAAAACAGTGGTTGCATAAGCCAAAAGTCAATCTCAAACCCACTGTTTATTCTCTTTGTTGCCTATGCAAGAAAAGGAAAGTTTTGAGTGACACAAAGTGATATTCAGGGATTTATTCATTCACGGACTTGGTGAATTTGTGTGTGTTGACATGAAGATTGAGCTAAATGCTAATTCAATAGCTGGGACCGCGTCCTCGTTTAGGTTTGATAGTGTTTCTAGTAGATAACGGCAGACGGCTGGAGCATGAATTGAGGCTGCGGTTTGTGGAAGGCCTCAGACGTGGCAGCTCCCAGACGTGGCAGCTCCCAGACCGGGCAGCTCCCATCTACTAATGAGAAGTAGGGCTGCCACAAAGATTATTTTGATAGTCGACTAGTCACTGATTATTTTTGCGATTAGTCAGATTGTTTTGGTGAAGTTTAATAAACTCCTTGCTATCTAAAATATAACAGGACACCGGAGTATATTCTCGAGCATCTCACACTTCTGATAATCAGCTGTCTGCTTGACGTTTATTCAGCTGTGCAAAAACTATAACTTTAATCTCAGCCAAACCGATTTACTCAGGAACAAATAAAATACTGAAAAAAGCCAAACAATAACATTTTTAAGTTATCTAAGTGACTTATATATCATATTTAACCTGAGTAGAGAAAGACAGCGGTGGGTTTGAAAACGATTAGCCGGGAGTCTGGTGTTCTCACGGCTCTAGTGAGCCTTGCCCCCAGCTAGCTATCGAGCTAGTGGGTAACAGAAGTCTCCAAAAACGTCGGAGCGCTTTCGAAAATATGTGGTGTCTTGATAAACTGAGCAGATATTTGAGGTTTACACAGCTACATTCTCGCTTGAAAACATGTTAAACGTTTATTTTGTGACCCAGAAAGAATAATAAGAGTAACATTAAAACTAACTAGCTGCCGCCATTGTTGGAAACTGAGCTGGGCTGCGCTGCTTCTTCTTCTTCGGGGTTTAACGGCAGCTAGCATCCTTGTACATGCAGTGCTGCCATCTTCTGTTTCAGTCCATTATTACACTCTTAAATACTACCACTTATTCCTGCGTCTTTTGGGATCTTACAAAGCTTCAAACGACGCATCGACTATTAAATCAGTCGTCGACGATTTTGATAGTCGACGTAATCGTGATTAGTCGACTAATCGTGGCAGCCCTAATGAGAAGTGAATGAATTGCAAAAGGGAGGGAAGGTGGGGCATGACAACAAGAACAAACAGCTTGTAGTTGGGTGGGGGGTTATATATAGGAAAGAACTGGAAGGGGCATGTATCGAGGAGGGATCCCACTCTGAAATTTCAGGTAAATTATCTTAAATATTGGGATTAAAATTCTTTCACATTCAGTTTTATTCTTATAAGCCAAAGCACCAGAGAAATAACTAATGCAGTACAGCTACAGTATAATTTGTGGTTTGTTGCTTTCATGTTTTAAGTGAATAAAGACAACCTGATGGTATTTAATAACTTCAGGGCCTAAGATGTAACTGTGTGCCAAGCTTGTTTAGTTTGGTGAACTCTGATCGCGGAGGAGGAATTTGCTGTCAAAACAAACAAACGGAGATTTCGTTACAGTCAGATGCCCTCAGAGTAAAATGAAAGTGTAAGATTTCATGGCAGCTCATCCAAAGGTTCGCATGTCAGCACATGCCAGCATGTGGTCAAGCATCTAAGTAATCAATAAGGTCTTATGTAGAGCCCAGTTTCATCACTCAGAACCGCTTTATATGATCATTAAAGTGATACTTCAGTACTGAAATGCTGCATCATGCTTGAAAATGAGTTGCTGCCTTCGATTGGACTGTGTGTAAATGTCTCGGCCTGTTATCTATCAACATTGCTGACACAGAATGGCATCCACTTATTGACTTAGACACTTTAAATTCAGGTCAGATAACCTACTGAAGCCCTGTTAGGTCCAATGGACCCTGGGAATAAGAAGAGGTTCTGACCCAGTAAGCCGTCTCTCCGTCCATCCATTCTTTTTGTGCAGCTCTTCTATCAGTCTTGGCTGGACGCTCAGTAGCTATGGCGTCCTCCCAGTGGAGGCCCATTTTAAAGCTGTCATCCACCCTTCCTTTGCATACTTTTTCTCCTTTTAGTGCAAAATCCTCTTCATTGATCCCATGGACTATTCAGCTCCTGCCACTGGTTCATTTTCTTGCTTTATGGACCACATTCCTGCTTGGTTCCCAGTGCTTTTTATCAGCATCCTCCATTTATGTGGCCAGCCGAGTGGTCAGTATGTGTCTGTATGCTCTTTCTGGAACCGATCCACTTTGCCCTCCACAGTGAAGAGGACTGAAGGACCTGGACCACAGCCAGCTGGCCTCCAGTTAGTACAGCCAGGGCACAATAGCAAAGCCAGGCAACACAGAGGAGGCCAATGTTGTCCAAATCATGTGTTTTCCAGCACCATTGTCCTCGCCTCCGTCTATATGCCTTAGACATAGTAACTGTGACCAAATCAAAGAATGATTTCTGCAAACATTTGCTTAGCACACTTAAAGGACTGTAAGATGACTTAAATGTTTGCACTGATTGGCCTTCTCAGCGGCCCATGGAGTGAAAAACAAACTATTAGTACAAACGCTACATAATTTGCCTAGTTTAGGAGCATGTTTGTATGTTAATGTAATAGTTTATACACTCACCAGCCACTTTATTAGTTACACTGTGCTGGTACCTGGTTGGGCCCTCTTCACACAGTTGCTGCAGATTTGTCGGCTGCACATTAATGATGCGACTCATGTTCCATCACATCTCAAAGTGCTCTACTGGATTGAGATCCGGTGACAGCATCGTGTTCAAGAAGCTAGTTTGAGATGATGAGAGCTTTGTGACATGCCGTTCCATCTTGCTGGATGCAGTCATCAGCAGATGATGGATGTGCTATGGTCAGTGTTGGGAAGGTTACTTTTAAAATGTATTCCATTACAGAATACATGCCCCAAAATGTATTCTGTAACGTATTCCGTTACGTTACTCAATGAGAGTAACGTATTCTGAATACTTTGGATTACTTAATATATTATCATGCTGTTTACAACTACGTGAATGTACTATTGCTGTGATTTATTACTGTTACTGAAGGTCCGCGGCTCCGAACCGTAGTAAAGGGACCTCTGGCTAATACGGTGGGTTCTGTGGCTCGTAGCCGAAAACTAGCTTTACTTTGTTGTCTGGGTCAACTTTGCTAGCGAGAGACAGAGAGAGGCGTTGAAAGGCTGCTCCAACGGAACTTATTGTTTCAGAGGAAAACACGAACACGGTGTACAGTCGAGTCTTAATAGCTTACTTACAACTGGGCTCGTCAGGCACTCTTCTTGGCTGCAGTGGTTATTATTATATTTACATGCTTCCAGCTCCCATTTTTGCTCGATGACAGCTCGTACTTTTCCTTTTTCTCCCTCCCTCGCTCACAGACACATAACGTGTATGGCAGTCCATTCTCCCTGCAGCACGGACTACACTGCCTATGATGCTACATTCTTTAGAGCTATACTGGTAGCATTCTGCCTATTAGCTTAGCACAACAACAACAAAAAGGCCTCTCTCACCCAGGAAACACGCAGAGAGCGTCACCCTGTAACCATGGCAACCGTAACGCTGCCACCTGGAACAACAGAACATGTCAAACGAAACCCAAACAGTCCTGACCCGCCACAATATGAAACAGGGAAGTACCGCAGTGTAATCCATTTATTTCAACAAAGTAACTGTATTCTAAATACCACCTTTTTAAACGGTAACTGTAACGGAATACAGTTACTCATATTTTGTATTTTAAATACGTAACGGCGGTACATGTATTCCGTTACTCCCCAACACTGGCTATGGTCATAAAGGGATGGACACGGTCAACAATAATATTAAGACTGTGGCATTTTAAAGATGCTCATTCGATACTAGGGGGACAAGACGCATCACACCACCATCAGCAGCCTGAACTGCTGATACAAGGCAGGATGGATCCATCTGAATTTAAATCACTGTTGCATTCCCCTCTGACCTTTGACACACAGCATTTTCAACCAGAAACCTCTTGCTCACTGGATATTTTTACTTTTTCATATCCTTCACTGAAAAGCCTAGAGATGGTTGCGTGGGAAAATCCTAGTAGATCAGCAGTTTCTGAAATTAGTCAGATCAGCCTGTCTGGCAACAAAAACCAAGTCACTTTCATAGTGACTTGTGTACTTCCCCATTCTGATGCTTGGTTTAAACTTCAGAAGGTCATCTTGACCATGTCTACATGCCTAAAGTTATTACTATATGAGTAGCTGATTACATATATAATGGCAATGTGTACATAATAAAGTGGCCAGTTGGAGTACTCATAACAGGAAGCATCTAGGCTAGGTAACAACTGCTGCTCTAAATAAACTGGTGAACCTAAAGCCAGTGAATGAGAGGAAGTGCAAAAACAAAGGAAAGAAAATCCTTGAAGGAGGGAGCTGAACTCAGGCCAAGACCCTGACAGCTGTGAGATGAAGGACGGCACAGTCTCTGCTTGTCTAAGAACAGAAAGTCACTGCAGATGTCAAAATACAGCAGGCATCCAGAGACGACTGCAGGAACCAGATTTTAAAGAAAATAATGGAGCTTTTGGTGTTTAGTGACCAGTTCAACTGTACATTATACATCTCTATATGAACTATTTATTATAGCTCTCTCTTTTGACATCTATCCAAAACCTATTTACCCATTTTCAATGGTTGTGATTGCAGTGATTAAAAACAGAAAATGAAAAATGTTTCTACTCATGTCCACGGCCTGCAGGAAATCTGAACTCAAACTGTAACAGTATAAGAGCTTAACAGATTCAGATTCACCATGTAAAGTTCTCAAAATATACATTTTATTCAAAATATGTTAATGTAACCATCAATATATTCCAGTAATTACAAAATCAGTAGTTTTGTCTTCATAATTTGATCCTTAAACACAAGCCTGGATCTGTGTATGTGATCACAAGTAACTTTTGAAACAAGCTACTGTCCCTTTCTGCGTCATACTGAGCAGTCGGTACTTTCCTTGAACAAATTCCTGTTCAGTTTGATTGAATTTAATTAACAAGGAAACAGGGTTGAACTTTTTTTTTTTTTAAATCAACTTGTTTGCAGCTACCCGAAGTAAGCTGCCTCATAACAAGATGACGTCGCTGTACCTAAAATAAGGGAAATGGCAAACTGTTTGACTTCATTTTTACTTCCTCAAGTTGAGGTGAAAAACAAACTGACCATTGCAGAAAAAAATCATGCACTAAGGTTCCATCATTCAGTTTTAAATGCACCACAGACACTGGTGTCTTAACACTCAGCGGTATCTGGGTATGCGCACGACTCTGCAGACATTTTGGACTCCTGGGACTACTTGAGGGTCTACTTAATCGCACAGTTCCCCCTTTGTACAACCAAATGCCTGCTAACACTATTCACCCATATGGTTAACTGTAGTTTCCTATATGTTCATCAACAGTAACAACACAGACATGTAAATGCAAAAACATGGGAACATAACAGGGGGAGTACTGATACAAACATATTTACAAACCTGTCTGTACAAATACTCGAACGCTGTACAGGTGATGTGGTGAGGAAGAAGGGTGATGGCGTGGCTTTACAGGTAATCACATTTTCAAAGAAGTCGGCCATCAGAAAGCTTCCCGCCAAACTAAATTATTTTCAACTCATGGAAGACTCTTTGGCACAAACACATTTAAAGGAGCTGTTAAATTTAAGGAATAGTTTCGCATTCCCGGGTGTAGCCTGACTGGCTTCCTTGCTGCAGGTTTGATGACAAGGTTGATACTAAACTCCTTCTTAGTCTCGACAAATAGAAACTACTTGCCTTAACTTACCATGAAGACTCGAAACAAAGAGAAACATCTTGCTCTGAGAAGAAAACAAGGTCTCACTAATGTTTTTCGCTTTTTTCCTGCCATGTCAAGGCAGGAAAACGACACCTGCAGTGTTAATGGCTTTATTGCATTTAGGTAAGCCTGCTCACGACACACCGTGGTTCACGGTTCTGCATGTGCTTGTTTTAAACTAAGACAAGTGTCACTGTGAGCGCACCAGCTATCATCTAATGATGTGGCAATGACCAGTTTTTGAAGACTTTCAGTGTGGCTAGTAAAAATCCAGACAACTGATATCAGAGTCGAGATTTCCTGTTACACAAGTCTGTCATTTTACAATCTGACAATCCTGCAGAGATTTAAAAAAGTCTTCAAACAATAGCTCATTGTTTTGCCACTGCATTCACGTCAGTGCATTCCTCCTTTGCTCTCAGACCCTTTGCTCGCTGAGGTGCAAACTGCTCAATATTTCTCAGACTACAACAACGTCTGATAGCAAAAATCTCTCTGTCTTCAGTCTGGGTGTTTATATGCTGACTGCTGGCTCTAGCTCCTCTCATCAACTGTTTCTAAAATGATGAAATATTCATTTAATTCAGCAGACAGACCACTACATGTAGTACTGGGGGGGGCATGACACATTACCTGATATAACAGCCTGGGCTCGCTACATACCAAAGATACTGAGGCCTCAAGCATTCTTCTGAAAACTCATTTTTCATTTACAGTAATCATTACATAACATACAGTTTCAGTTTAGAAGACAAATACAGTGACTCGGGGGAAGTAAAGCCACACAATGGCCACCAGGAACAAAACAAAAACAAAACATAAACAAATAACACTGTTATTTGTAGTGACATATTCATGAATCCATCCAGTACGATGGCTTGGGTTTTTTTTAATTACACATACATAACGCAGACAGTAACCCTCATTTCATTTGAACCGTTCTTCCATGTCAGAAGGTGCTCAGCTGGGGAGATTCGCCTCCCCCCCACCGACTCACGCACACTCTCCACACACCATCCAAATAATAAATACACTCGACTTTAGAAACCATGTTTTTTCTTTGTTTTTTTCTTTACAATTTACATTTCATAAATAAAACATGTACAGTAATTTTCAACCATGTTTGCTTAAATTATCTATACGAGTGAGCACAAAGTGAATAATGCATAAAACAAAGCACGACCTGTCAGTTTAGGTTCCACGTGAGAGGACGGTGAGGTGACGCATAGTTGACGGGAATATAGTGACCGTTTCAAACACTAGTGCAGTACTTTTACTTCCTTCCGGTTATCTCTCGCTGTAGAAGTACACTTCATGAGTATTTTAACACTGTTGTATGGCATTCCTTTCCCTTACTTTTTCAGGCAGCATGTCAACACGGAAAGAGATGTCACAGATCTCCTTTTACCACGTTTTGCATTTTCTCATGTGTTGTACTACAACAACACGGTGTATTACAATATATCAGCACCCTTCCAGGATGACTGTCCTGCTTGTTTGAACATGACAAGAATGTGCCACATGTGGTTTGATAACAAGATTAGTTTATCCTGGAAGAAATGCTGTTCTAATGAAATGATACCAATCTGTTTGTGGGGTAACAGACAAAGTTTCTTCCATGTGTGAAAGTAGAGGATTCAGTACCTTGCGATCTTCTCTCCTAATTCTAAATTTCTGTCAAAAAACACTCCCCATCCTCTCTGATTTTTAACAGAGAGAGCAGGACTTCTTGTGTCTTTACATTTGTTGCGTAAAGAGACTCCATGTACGAAAGGAATTTCCTCCACTTCTCAGCTGCACTTTAAAGGAGTTACGAGACTGGGAGGTGAAAGGAAATGTTTTCATACTTTAATCGGGACGCCTGTCTTGGAGACATTTTTGAACCGGGAGTGGTGAAGGATGTTCAAAGACTTTCCTTCTTTCTTCTTCTCCCTTCTACAGAGCCTTCCTTGCTTCCCTCCTCTCAGTGCAAACACTTCCTGTTCTGGTAACAGTCACATGACCACGCACCGACTATGACACGCAGCAGCAGGTCCGCACCTTCGGCTGCTCCTCCTCCATAGGCTGCTTGAATTTGAGCAGGGGTGGGTCGCCGCTGGCTGGGGTATAATATACGGCGTTGCCATTGGAGGAGACCAGCGGCATGCGAGGATCCTCAGAGGTGGTTTTGGCATCGGTGAAGGAGTCTGTGGAGCCGTTACCAAGGTGACCGTTGAACAAGGGGTGGTTCAAGAGCTTGGCAGCGGCTCGCTGCTTTTTCAGCTCCGACAGAGTCTGAGGGCGCTCTTTTGGCCAGGCTTCCTCCTGGGACGGCTGGGTGGTGACAACCCCACCCTTACTGGACGTCGGTGTGCTGCCGTTGGAGGGAGGCGGAGGTGGCATGGATGTTGTCGTGGAGATTAGGCCGTTCTGCTTGCTGTTGCCTTCTTTGAGGATGGTGGGTAGGTTGGACTTGTCGGGCAGCTCCACAGCGACAACAGGCTTGACCTGCAAGACATCAATAAGGATTACTTTAATCCTCTGTAAGACTTTCTTTTAGCTTATTAAATACACAAAGGCCTGACTGTGCAGGGCAGATCAGCGAACTTTGATCTGCTGCCGAGGCTTACCAAG
The DNA here is from genome assembly GCF_056152115.1 of Neolamprologus brichardi. Taxonomy (NCBI): domain Eukaryota; kingdom Metazoa; phylum Chordata; class Actinopteri; order Cichliformes; family Cichlidae; genus Neolamprologus; species Neolamprologus brichardi. The sequence goes on along the minus strand of NC_142108.1, from coordinate 30,356,773 downwards.
TTCAAATGAAATAAGATGTAAAGCCAATTTATTTGCTTCATTATAGAGAAAATCTCTCAACTGTTCAGAGTTATTTTGTGCCAGAGCAACATTTCTCTGAATGACATCTGATAATCTGCAGATAATGTGTGTAAAAAGTTGAGGTTACAATAAGCAGCAGCGGCAACAGAGTCTACTGATAATGGAAGACAGTATTTCAGTTTGTTTCTGTTGTGGGTTCCCTTTTGTGTGATTGCTCCTGGGTGCTGGAGGAAGTCCTCTGTCTGATTCATCCAAATGTGACATTTTGGCTTCTGAGTGGGAAGAATCATCTTTCTACCTGTGCTTAAAAATATCTCACACACACATTATCATCTGACAGCGTGTGTGTGTGTGTGTGAGGGGGCGGTAAATTCCACCAAGCCACCCGCCACCCACCCAAAAAACCAAAGTTAGAACTGCATAGAGCTATTTATGTAATCCTTAAAAATAGTCTCACGTTAACTACTTGGCTATTCTCCTGATCAGACTCCTTTTCTTTCTCGTCCTCGTCTTCCTTTTCTTTCCTCCACACGATGGCCTCGGTCTCGTACTCTTTACGACACAGGTTGTGTCTGTCCGACAAACTGGCTCGCCGCACCACTTTTCTGTGAACACGAGTGGAATTCCCAGTAAGAAAAAGCAGCTAGAAAAATAACAGCTTACCATATATGGTACTTTTACACATGAAAGTTAAAGAGCAGAAGAACTTATACACACGCTAAACTGACAGCTTCATTATGTCATTATATCAGCGGTGACTTCTATCAACTATTCTCCTATTAAATGTAAATACAGCTGTAAGTATACAGAACAGATGTTTTGTCTGTTTTCTAATTTCTCCAAATAACAAAGCCTGTAGTAGCCACGCTACACCAACAGATGTCAGCACATACCCACGACTGCCTGCACTGGACGTTCGCCTGCACAGCGAGGTCTTGTGCTTGAGCTGTGACTTCATGATAATGTCGTGTTTGTGTTTCAGGTCCAGCAGGATGGCTCTGAACTCCTCGTCCTCACACAGATCTTAAAGCAACATGGGACACTGTTAGTAATGCTTAACATAAAAGTGAACACTTGGAAATCAGACCCTGCTGAGACGATACTTTTCTTCCCCTGAACTCATTACCAGGTGCACCGGACAAGTGAGTGCTACAGTATACTGTAAACATACCAATTGGAGTCTCCTCCAGGAAGGTCTTGGCATTGAGACTGGCTCCGTGAGACACCAGCAGCTCTGCCACATGCATCTAAAGCAGCAGCAACAACAACAGTGGAAGCAATTTGTATTAATGGTTCCAGAAACCTTTGTGTGCGCCCGAGGCTCTTATCTCTTTCCTGTTGTGTTTTCCTTACCTGACCCCAGCACGCTGCAGCATGAAGAGGCTGCCATCCATCTGAATCTCTGAGGTCCACACGAGCCCCCCCCTCCAGCAGCAGCTCTGCAGCCTGCGCGTAGCCATTTGCTGCTGCGATGTGTAGCTGCAACAACAGAGAAGGGAATAGAGATTGTTTTCCCTCAGTGCTCAGGATTTACTGTTTGCATGCAAAAAAATAATGTGAAAAGTGGCAATGAACATGCCAAAGAACGTTATATAGTGGTAACTTACAATTCCTTACTATGTGAGACGTTACAGCTGCAAAAATCTACAAATAAAGTATTTTTTTGCTTCTAAGTTTAAAGATGTCAGTTTATTACTGTGCATCTTCTAATATTATGTTAAATTAGATGTAGATTATTGTGGTCAATTCAAGGTCCTGATCAAATTAGGCTGAGCCTGCCTCCATGAAACAACCTAATCTGTTAAGATATTCATTCTTGTCCTAGCCTCATAAAACTAGCCTGGATCATGTCATCACTCAGAGGAAATTTGTAATCTTGCCCGAGAGACCTATCCAACATACTGTAAAGAAAACAAAACGAACTGAAACTAATTTACCAATTTTACTAATTTTACTAATTTTCAGACAACGAAACCTAAACCTGAAACTAAACTGAAAACAAACATTAAAAAGATTAAAGTAACCCACGTAAACACGGGAACAACATGCACACGCCACACAGAACGGCTCTAACCAGTTGGTGGAGTCAAACTCCACTGCACCACCGTGCTCCCCAATAATAAAAACAATGTTTAATAATAAAGTAAACAGGTAGTTTCAAAAGTTCTAATCAATAAAAGTCTCAACAGACTGAAGGGCTCTGTCCCAGAAGTCTTTTCATCTTGCGAAGAACAACTAACAAATTCAGAGCCTGTCATCGAAGATTGTGAGCCTCAGTGTGATTAGTGTGAAGCTGGGATAAATAATTTGAAGCCTGGCTATTTACTGGGACCCGTGTAAAAATTAATGTGAGCTCGCTAACTAGAATATTTTAATAGCAACATTTTGTTAAAAATAACTTTTTTATTGCTTAGAGGCATAAAACAGATGATCTATCTATAAAGGGCTTTACAACAGTACGATAACACACAAGCATCAACAATTTTCTCCAGTTCAGCAAAGGAGACCATATATCGTAATTTAGAAATCTTCTTTAAATAAAAAGTAACAGGAACAAGAAATACATTTTACAGGTGAATCAAAGCCCAGACTATAATCAGACATCCCGAACTCTGAACCTAAAGAAGCAAAAGGTTCAGGGGGAGCTATTATTGTGTTCTCAGTTGACGTTTAGAAGAAGGTAATGGCTAGACGGCCATTAATCTGGGTTAAACAGTGGTCCAGGGTTGACAGCCTATTCAGCTGGTGAGGCTTAAAATACATATGCAGCTTAATGCCAATGGCATAGAAATGTCAGAAAAGGATGAATGATGGCAGATGAAGAAACAACATAGATAGAAAAATAATAAGGGACCCAGAACTGAACCTTGTGGAACTCCACAGGTTAAGGAAGCGATGTTAGAGTTCGTCCTAACAGAGACGGTCCTATTAGATACAGAGGAAGAAAACCAATCTAACAAAGAGCCAGAGGTCAGATGAGAAAAGAGAAATAATGAAAAAATGCAAAGTATAATTACTCTGACAGAATCATCAAGTTTTTACACCAAGTCTTTTTCAGCATTTTGCTTATAAGAAATAGCAACTAACTAATGACCTAATTCAGCTCCACTTTATACATTTAAAAGAGAAGCAGCAGAATATTTCAGTGTCTCAGAGTAGAATATGCTTTCAACAACCTCAAAATGTGTTTTAGGAGGAAACAAAAATATTTTTTCATTTTTTCATTTTGCTTTTTTAAATCACCAAACTGAAAAATGTTATTTTCAGTTTTTATTGGAACCTCCTTTGAATATTTGCCTTTCCTGGCCTTCAAATTACTGAATGCCTGAAAAATAAAAATATAACATGATGGCAGCACTTGCCCTTTCATTCTGCCAATTTCTAAGGTCCCACACAAACTGTGGCTGTGAGGTTGAACAATAACAAACTGGTATAAAATATGTTTTTTGCAACAGGGAAGATGCCAAGTGGTGTGACATTCATGAAAGTCTGGTTTGCAGCTTCACGTGTCACTTACAGGAACTGTACTTAATGTTGTTTGTCTCTTTTGGGGAGACCGCAGAAGTAGGTTATGTTTGGGATAACAGAACAGAGCTTTTAAAAAAGCACCATCTATTCACCAGTCTATCTTTTGGAAAATGCCATCAGCATTCCAGAAGAATATCCGAATATCGAATCCCAGCGTTCCTTTATAGGCATCTAAAGGCTGTGAAACACAGAATTAGCTAAAGGAAACAAGCTAAAGTTGTCTAACATGCCATAAAAATACAACTAAGGAACACATGAGTTTAACAGAAAACATCACTGTAACCAATGTACCGGTGCATCCCATCAAAGAGTGGTTACATTGATCAAAACTAAAAGACAGCTTCCTCATTAAGGACAAACTTCCTCATTTAAGTCAGTGTCAGATGAGGCTGAGGACGACAAGTAATAATAGGACAAACCTGAGACAAATAAAAAGATCATTAGCTTTAGCCAAATGACAAATCTGACCTTTTGGCGGGACTGGACAAAAAGCCACTGAAAACATCTAAACCCGATCTAATAACAGTCTGTCTCGCTTACTGAGACGCTTCACTCAAAACCAGAAATGTCAACCTCATGCTGACAGTACAGGTTAAGCCGGGGGACCATCAGAGTCTTTGCTGAGATTTTCGTTCCGAACCAAACCGGTGGACCGACACTGAGCAACGCTGCCTGTGTGACCGTGCCAAAAGTTTCATAATGTCAGCATACTGTGAGCACTCCAGTTCCTCCCACAGTGCCACCAGCAGCATGTCCTGATTTACCCTTCCACTGGTCAAACGCATGCCGGGACAAGTACTCTCTTGTCTTCCGTTTTCACCCACAATCTAACGACATGCAGCTAAATGTGTGATTAAAGGACTGAAATAACCTCCATCGCCGTATCTTAACTTAACAATGCGTTTCACTTGTTATTTCCAGTCTGAAATGCTTTGTGTACATGTGAAACTTCACTCGCCTCACTCATTCTCCTTCACAAGGCTAAAACTATAGTTTTCTTAAAAATAAACAAAACCTGAGATGACAGTAATTGAAAAGAGAGGACTGCAATAATAGACCCATAAGTTAGGAGGCAGGCAACAACGGGGTGCACTTAAGAAACTGCTCATCTACTGGGATTTCCCCTCACAACTGTCACAGAGAATGATCTGTAAAAGTGAAAAGTGAGTTCTCTGAGTGAAAATGACTCATCGATGTGAGAGGTCAGAGGAGAATGGCTAGACTCCCTCGAGGCGATGACGGCAAGAATAACTCAATTAAGCACTCATTGCAACCAAGGTATGCAGAAGATCACCTCTGAACACTCTGGTCCAGTTTGCACACCAAAACTGGACAAAAGCAAATTGGGAAAAACATCCACTGGTCTGATGAGTCTCTGCTGCAACATTGCGATGTTAGGGCCAGAATTTAAGCAACATGAAAGCACTGGCTTATATAGTAGTACAGTATTATAGTATACAGTTCAGGGTGGTGGTGATGTATTGATATGGGGGATATGTTTTTTGGAACACTCTAGGCCACCCATTACTACCAATTAAGCATCATTTATATGCAGCAGCCTGCCTAAGTATTGTTGCTGACCATATCCATCTCTTTATGACCACAGCATACCCATCTTCTGATGGCTTCCTCCAGCAGGATACAAAGCTCAAACCATCTCAAACTGGTTTCTTAAGCATAACAATGAGCTCACTGTCTTCAAATGGCCTGCACAGTCACCAGACATCAATCCATCCACAACAAACCACAGAGAAACATTTCCAGCTAAATCTACACAAGGAAGAATTAAGGCACTTCTAAAGATATAAGGAGGTCCTGCCTGGCACCAGCAAAGCGTACTGTACCTAACAAAGTGTCCAGCGAGTGTATTTTTATATATAAACTTTGTGTTTATGTGTCCTTTGTCAGGTTTATGGCACAGAGCAGCGGTCCCCAACCTTTTTTGCGCCACGGACCGGTTTATGCCCGACAGTATTTTCATGGACCGGCCTTTAAGGTGTCGCGGATAAATACAACAAAATAAAACTAGTACCGGTACTGAAAAATAGAAGATTTATTCATAACACACGTGAAAAGATCCAGGAAAACCGAGTTAACGATAAAAACGATAACAAAATAACACTGAAAACCATACATTTCACACCTGAGCCTCTACTCTCACGGCCCGGTACCAAACAACTCGGAGGCCCGGGGGTTGGGGACCGCTGGCACAGAGAACAACATGTGACACTTGTTACTTTTCCTTACTTTGTTTACACTTTTTTGCATAAACTTCCAACAAAAATAAAAAATATTTGTCTTCTCAATCTGTCTGAAGTCACAAAGCATACAAATCATTGTGCCTGCACATCAAAACAGGATCATAAAAATGCATTTCACTGGAAAACAAAAGATTAACCTTACATAACTTCCTGTCAGTTCAGGGTCTCTTCCTCTCGTCTGTGCCAGGGATTTTAATAAGGCATGCTCTAGTTTGCTTCATCGTGCTCGAATGAAGATTAACAGGATGTAGAAAGCAAAGGGACAAGCAGCTCAATCACACAATCTGTAGTAAGACTTTAAAGCTTAACGGGGTTATTTTGGGATACTACTATCCCCTAGCTACTTCCATCCAGTGATCCGTCACTGTGTTTCCCCTGTGTAGCTAAATCCCTAATACATAATAAAGACTTCATTAAGGCATCTGACATTATACGCTCTACTCAGTAAATTATGTGCTAATGATTTTTTTGTACCGTGCTTGACTTTTATTGCATCACTGTACTAAAGTGCTAAACAAAACAAATTTAGGGACTTATTAGGTACACACTAGGGCTGCCACAAACGATTATTTTGATAGTCCACTAGTCACCGATTATTTTTGCATTAGTCGACTAATCAGATCATCATCCATTGGACGTAAAACGTACAGCTTATTGCACCAGCAGCATCTGCTCTTATATAACTGTCATTAGCTTACAGCTTGAAGTGTTTAAGGTATGTGCTAACTAAAAATAAAGACAAGATAATAGTTTATTAAGTTTTAATGAAATTTGCAGATTGTTTCGGTGAAGTTTAATAAACTCCTTGCTATCTAAAATATAACGGGACGCCGGAGTATATTCTTGAGCATCTCACACTTCTGATAATCAGCTGTCTGCTTGATGTTTATTCAGCTGTGCAAAAACTATAACTTTGATCTCAGCCAAACCGATTTACTCAGGAACAAATAAAATACTAAAAAAAAGCCAAACAATAACATTTTTAAGTTATCTAAGTGACTTATATATGTTTAACCTGAGTAGCGAAAGACGGCGGTGGGTTTGAAAACGATTAGCCGGGAGTCCGGTGTTCTCAAGGGCTCTAATGAGCCTTGAACTCCGGTTAGCTATCGAGCTAGTGGGTAACAGACGTCTCCGAAAACGTCGGAGCGCTTTCGAAAATATGTGGTGTCTTGATAAACTGAGCAGATATTTGAGGTTTACACAGCTACATTCTCGCCTGAAAATATGTTAAACGTTTATTTTGTGACCCAGAAAGAATAATAAGAGTAATATTAAAACTAACTAGCTGCCGCCATTGTTGTAAACTGAGCTGGGCTGCGCTGCTTCTTCTTCGGGGTTTAACGGCAGCTGGCATCCTTGTACATGCAGTGCTGCCATCTTCTGTTTCAGTCCGTTATTACACTCTTAAATCCTACTACTTATTCCTGCGTCTTTTGTGATCTTACAAAGCTTCAAACGACGCATCGACTATTAAATCAGTCGTCGACATAATCGTGACTAGTCGACTAATCGTGGCAGCCCTAGTACACACAATCCTCGCGTACCTTTGCACTATGCAGCAAGACATGAGGGCCTTTATTAGTTTTCAGTCTCTTGTCTACTTAATCGCTCTAATCACACTTATGCATCAAACTTATAAACTTTAGGGGTTGGCATAAAACGCACACAAAAGGCCAACAGGAGCACACATGCTACTGAAAACCAAATATCCAATCTGACCATGTTTTCTTTGATGAAATGCTGCTTTTATGTTTCTTGTCATCTATTCCCGCTCCTCTTAAATGCAATTTTATCATCACTACAGGTTTACTGTAATCTAACATTTGTTTAAATAATGACTGCAGGTATACTGAGCATTCATAACTGGAGCACTCAGACCATTTAAAATCATACAGCTGATTTGCCTTTAAAAAATTATAATGAGGCTCTAAATGCCTGATTAGCTTTGGAGGTTTTACGGCCTCGCGAGACAGTGTTGCAGAGCACATGATCTTTAAAAGGTGAATCTGCAATAAAGACGGTCCACTGAATATTTACACACCATTTGCTTTTTTCCCCCCTCTTTGTTCAGACCTGTGATGCCTGATATTAACGCGAGAGGTTTGTCTCTCTGCAGCACATCTGGAACCTGGTGGGTAGGATGGTTCATTTCATGTTTAGCTCTCCATCTGATCTTATTTCTAACTGCTTCCTTTTCAAATGCTTTTTCTTCATTTCCTATCATACGTAATATTAAAGAAGATCAAAGTTTCCAGTAATGAGGTCAGTATATATCCAAATAATCCCTATGAGCCAGCAGCTCAGGCTTCACGCAGACTGCTTTAAATGAGCCAATTCAGACAGCTTTTTTCTACTGGCTGTGATGTTAATAAAAACGCATATCCCCAACATGGTCATCTCCGCCACACAGGTCTATGTGTGAGCCAGGAAGCCCTAAGGGGTGCACTATGGGGGGACAGCAAGCTGTGTTGAGCTTAAAGTCAAGAGTTTTCCAGTGTCATGATGGTGGCTCTGCTCTCTCTGTCTCTGCTAATATTTTATACATACAAACTGTTGAGCCACACTTACTAAAGCATGAAAGAAGCACTGCTGAACTTTGGCTACTTTCAGTTTGTGATGCAGAAAATGTGTTTATGTCCTTGGTACTGATCTGCTGCTGAGCCTCTTTTATAGCTGCTGGAATTACAGCTACAAGAAAAAAAAAATCCATTAATTACATACTGAATACTCATTCAGTCAATAAAAATAATTTCATTGCTGACTAAACTAAAATGATTTCCATGTCTCCTTTATTATGCTAATGGGGAATCTTAGACCTGAACACAATGAATAATTTTCAGTATTTAAACGTGTAAAAGGTTTCCCAGCTCTAATGTAAAGTTCATGTTAGAAACAAACAGCAGTATCAACACCGGGCCGAGCATTAAAATACATCATGTATATAATTTTTCTCGTCTTCTTTGCAGCAACACGGTTGCATTTTACTGATATATTTTTTATGTCCTTTATAGCTCTCCATCTTCTGTTCATCTGATAATATTTATGATTAGAGTAGATGATGCTCACTTGAGCCATTTAGCTCTGAAGAGTGAAATGATGTGTAAACACCAACTTTTCCGTGAGCCTGCACTGATTCTGCAGAAGGAGGCTCGGGGTTGGGTTAACAGAGAAAGTTGATCCCGACTGAGGGTTTGGGTTTTGTCAAGCCAGCTTGGCATGTTGAACTTGCTTTGCAGTCTATTCATCTGCTCATCTGCTATGCAGATCTTCTGTTTATATGAGAAACAGAAGAAAGGAGGGGAAGATGAGAGGGAAGCAAACATCTAAACAGAAGAAAGTTGCTTTAAAGTGTGCTACAACATCGTTTCTCTTTCCTCAGACAGTGGATAAACTGAGGCGCTGCACCAAGTCCCTGTGTAACATGAATCAGATGAATTTTATAAATGTGTATCATCCAAAACTACTCTTGCAGAATCCAAGGGTAGAAATATGGAGCCAGAAATGAGCACAATAGGACCACTTTAACAAGCTTACATGAAAAAAAATGGCTTTAGCCCAGAAAATAATATTAAAATCATTTCCTCTTTATTGCACCAAGATTTACTTGCTTAGATAACCCAACAAAAACAGCAAGAAAAGGCTTAAACCCCAATATTAGAAACCTCCGGGTGATTCACCAATGGAAGAAGCCTCCAGAGCGTACAGACAATTAAAGCAGTGATGTGGCAACAAACTAACTGCATGGCTGCAATGCATGCATGTGTCCACCCTGCTAATCTTTCCTAATCTTTGAATGTAGCAATCTTAATATCTGCTTTCCCTTTTTTAATAATACAAAAACATTTTGTCTGAAGAGCAAAAGCAGCAGCTGTGGTCCAGATGATATCGCAGTGAAGATTTTAACCGACAATTTCTACCCTCATCTGTGGCAGACTCCTCAAACAGAAGCTACCCGCAGTAACAAAACACTTGTAGCTAATTTAAAGCCACAGTCAATTATATCTCAGACAATGTATTGTGGAGCAGCTACAGAAAGGCAGCTGCATTAGCTGCCTATTAACACCACACACAGAGCTTAGCTTTGCCAAATTAGTGCACCATCACTGAGCACATAAATCTGCCACTTTACATCACATTTTACATTAATCTAAGTGTATTTATGCAGTACATGCATCCAATTTTATCATTTTAAGCGAGAACATTCTGTTCCACAGAAACAGAATTAAATGTTTACAATATTAAAGCAGCAAGAACTTCAGCGATGCCGTTTTAAACTGAGTTTAGTTGAGATTTTTTAGAAGAAAATCAAAGCAGATAAACTTACCAGAGTAGCTCCCTGAGAGTCCTGCTGGTTGACCTTTTCTCCTTGACTCAGCAGTTCCTGAATGTCTCCTATCATCTTCCTCTCCGTCGACGCTCGCGTCTCGTTGATCATCTCCTGGGTGATGCCTGTCAGTCAAACATGCAGGCAGAGCAGCCAGAGTTAATCGCAGGGGAGTTTGGTCCTGACACTTTTAATATATAACTGCAGCCCGGGCTGCTGAAATGGACAGTTTTGGATGTGAGGCGAAACCCACTTGGGTGTGATACCTCTGAGACACGTACCTGAAAATAAATGTAAAAAGTTAGTAAAACCTTCTTTAAACTGCAACTGTAACGTCTTCTTTTTCTCTAAGGAGGATGTTTTCTGCCAGCGACAGTTTCCACAGTAGGTTGGAAGCAAAGCAGAAATAACTGCTCCTTGTTATATTGGTTTGATAATATTTTAAATACCGTAATTGTCGGGCTATAAGCCGCTACTTTTTGCACAAGCTTTGAACCCTGCGGCTTTTCTAAGGATTGTCCATGATTTTTGTGATATCGTAAGACGATTTGTTTTGTTTGTTCCGCTGTTGTACGGCACTACGTTGCCTGGCGGAAGGATCGGGGTTCAAGAGTGGTATGTTGGTCACATGTCCGTCCGCCAGGCAACGTAGTGCCGTACGAAGTAGCGCGAAAAACAAACTTCAAAGTAGCGCTACGCGTTCAGCGGGAGGCGTGGATGATGAGCGGCGATAAACTTGCGAAAAGCAAGTTATGCCCAACTCCACCAGTGGATTCTGACAGCGTGGAAAAGTGTGAAAACATCACCATGATCACCAACGGATTTCGAAGGGCTGGACTGCTGCATGATGGAGACACCGCCACGGCCCTTCAGAGGGTGTTCGACTCTGACACTGACAACGAGGATTTGTTTGGTTTTGAAAGTGACAACGAAGGAGAGAAGCGGAGAGTGGATGACGAAGCCATCCTGAGCCTGTTCGTATCCGACACTGGAGAAGAGGACTTTGGTGGTTTTAGTGGAAGAAGAGAAAGATGGTGGTGAATGACTGACTTTTCTTCTTGTTAAAGCCGTGTCACTGCACCTGAGCCTAAAAGGTAGTCCCAATCTATTTTTCTGGTGTGCTGTAGGTTATTGTTATGTACTACATTTGTTACTCGTTTATGAAGCACAGTACATGTTTGGTACTTGTAATTACCGCTACTTGTACATATACCTAAAAAGTTATGCAAATATGTACCCGTAACCTGTTTTTCAAAATATTAATAAAAGGGGTGTGTCTCCAAACAGCCATCTCTTTGCTGACAATTCCCTTTGTGCATATTCTCTTACATATGATAAGTCAACATTGAAACACCTGCGGCTTTTAGTCAGGTGCGGCTAATGTATGTACAAAACAGGATTTCCCCCTGATTTTAGCTTGTGCGGCTAATATTCAGGTGCGCTTTGTAGTCCGGGAAATACGGTAAATGGTATTTGTAATAAAAAAAATAATAATGCTAGTGTTGAAGGTGAATTTAATCTTTACATGAAAGTTTTTAAAATGCATTTATTTACTGAAAATCAATGCAGAGCTGCAAACATTTGGACTTGAGCATCTGAAAGTATAAAGTGACCATTTTCTGCAGGTAGCAGAGTAGTTTATTCTCATGCTGGCTGTCCTTCCACGTCCTGGCAAAGAGGTTTGTTTGCAAAGACGGTTTGGCCCAGGTGTTTCTGGATGTCACTTCCCCTCTAAATTCCTCATTTAATCCATCGTCCTGCTGCCAGGCAGGGCTAAATACTGAGACTGCCACACTTCAGCAAAGAAGTTATCCTCCTTCGGCTCAGTAACATTCAGCGTTAATTGAAAGAGGTGTCAGTCAAGACTGTCTCTTGTATTCTTGCAGTGTAACTATCAAAATATGTGAATTAACCTCAGAAGAGATCTGGAGCACAGGGTCAAAATATCTACACAACCAAAGTAAACACGCTGCCCTAATTTAACAAAAATAAATAAATAAAAAATGGGTAATTGAATTCTCATTCATCCTTAAAATGCTGTTTACAGAGGACACTCCCCTGGATCTGATCCTTCTAACTTGAAATAAATTGTAGAAGCAGTCAGGTCACATGTGACTGCGCATTTTCCTTTGTTAGGATTTCAGCCCTGTGACCTTTCTCAGTAATAAATTTGTCACATAAAGCTGACGGCAATGGCAGTCAGTCATCCACAACTCCTACTGCAATGTCGCTCTTTTGTTTTAGCAGGTGTCCACGCATGTGAAGGTTAACAGTCGTGATGAAGGGAGTTACAAGGGTGGATTGAATTTGCAATCAGAGTCACCTGGAGGGGTTTTAAAGGCTCACGGATCAAGGAAATGACAGCCCCTTTAGTCGATTTAATCCATGCCTCCAGCAAACGTTTTTCTTCTGTGTTTTCTGTTGTTTCTGTCAGAAAACAGTCTCTCAGATACTCGTGTCACAAATTCTACCTCTTTCATATTTTGATTTTGCTGCAGTGATGCGCCACAGCCTGAAAAAAACTCCCAGAAGGATTAAAGGATGTCAAATCTAGAAAATATTCCTCACCATCAAACAAAGGATAGTTCCCCCTGTTTTTAGCCTTTTCAGGAAACGTACATAACTGGCAGTAAATGTGACTACATTAGCACAGGTGCTTCAAATACCCTGTTGAGTTATAAAGCTGTATTTAACTAAGTAAACAATATAAATGAGAACAGACAAGAACATCGGGCGTAGTGGAAAAACCAAACCAAACAGTTCATAGAGGTTGGACAGAAGATCTGGTCAAATATTCACCCAGAACCATTGACCAGTTGTTCAATGTTTGTGCGTGCGTGTGGATGGATGCAGCAGGCTTGTATAAACATACAGTACATGAGGATATGATGTCATTCAAGTATACACAAGCAGTTATATTTTTGCACATAAGGCAACAGAGTGTCCTTTCTGTCTTAGGGGCTACTTGTTTAAACAGCTCCTAACTGCAGTGTTAAACAGAAAGGAGCCTGTCTTAAACTGAAATGTCTGCAGTTCCTAGTAAAGGGTAACCATGCTACCATGGCAGATATCTGGTATGGCAATCCTATAGTACAGTAATAAAGACAGTGACAGCTGTGATGGCTGCACAGCTGTCACTGCACTTAAGGCCACTTGTATCTGTTTTTACTTACATTATGAAAATGTACTTATTCTTAATCTTGTGAAGAATTAATTACTTGGAAATAGGTTTTAGAAATAAGTCACATGATAATGATTTTTTTGAGCTCCAGTCTTTTTTCTTATTCACTGCTCTTTGTGGATTTGGCCACATGATATAAGCAGGTGTTATTCATGCTACATGGCTGATTTCCAACCCCTAGAAACTATAAAACTAGTATAAAATGTAAAATTCAGTGAGTAAGTCTAATCAGCATCATTATCATAAATATAAATTCCTGCTAGGTTTGACGTCACCCAGTGACAGTACCCTAGTACCCACTCAAACATAGTCCATCACTATAAATTTCTATCCCAATACTGCATAATTCAATTCAATCCAGTTTTATTTATACAGCACAAAATCACAACATCAGTCGCCTCAAGGCGCTCTATATTGTAAGGTGGACCCTACAATAATACATACAGAGAAAAACCCAACAGTCATATGACCCCCTATGAGCAGCACTTTGGCAACAGTGGGAAGGAAAAACTCCCTTTTAACAGGAAGAAACCTCTGACAGAACCAGGCTCAGGGAGGGGCGGGGCCATCTGCTGTGATTGGTTGGGGTGAGAGAAGGAAGACAGGATAAAAGACATGCAAACTAACCAGCTGACCTGCACTAACTGCTTGGTATTTCCACACACCTTTTAATAACACAAAATTAGTATATTTACAGTATTACACTAATACTTAGTATAATTAGTATACTATGCATAATCAGATATAGTCTAAGTATACTTAGACTATATCTGATTTAAAAACTAAAAAGAATGAGGACGTATTCACTTATTCAGCAAAGCTTCTTTTAAACATAATCTCCCGTCTTCCTCTCCTTTCTCTCTTTTAGTGCTGCAATTAAAGTGTTTTTTTTCTCTCCTTGGGAAGGAGCAACTTTACATTTAGCTCAGATATATTTTGTGAACAGTCTGTATGTTTGGTGTTACGTTTTGAGCCGTTTGAAAAGTTGTATTTGAAGTGATGCGACTGCACCTTTACGTATGCACCATGAACGCATCACAGGGATGAGAAGGGAAAAGGGACGTCTGGAAGGTGTAAGCAGGCTATGGGATGTCATTATTTTCTTATTACTGAGCAGGTACCTCCAGGCCCTCACCGGAAGCAGTGCCAGGCTTCAGCACATTGAATAGTAGTATGCATTAGCCTGCCGATCAGATTTCATTACTCACTAACTGAAGGTGTTGGAACACTTTTCCGGATCATTTGAATTTAACACCTGAACAGAAGAAACAGAGAGCAGGGGCTTGTCCAATGATAGTCTAGCTCTACTATTATGTGGTATTTTTGTGTTTGTTACAGGGGAAGTGAACTGATTTCAGCATCAAAACACAACATCCATGTTCATCAATATTCCACAACCTTAAGCCATTAAGATTTATTGTATTCTTTTACTGGAAGCATGTTCATTTTTGGCTCTTAGAGTGAAACTACTGTGCAGCAGAGTGATTTCATCATGTGCCACCGTAGAAGAGAGAAAAGGTAAGAAGCTATAATTTTGCTGTCTACACAGTACAACCTGAGGAACTATGACTGCTGCTGCACTGGAATCGTGAGACTTTTTCCTTTCAAATAGCGATGCAGAACAGGCCAACGATATTCAAAATATGCACAAAGTGTTACCATCTTCCCTTCTTTAGTGCATGTGTGGATTTGACTGGGCATTAAAAAAAAAAAATGCATTAAAGGTGTCCTGCCCCACTCTATTTTACCCAGATACACAGATCCCCTCCTTATCTCTGCAGCTCATCACAGATGAACTGGGCTCTCCGGGGAAGGATCAAGGAAGCACTGAATCCGTCGATGCTGCATATCAAGTGCTGTGCGTGCGTGCGTGTCTGTGTGTGTGTGTGGAGAGAGGTTGACTGTGTGTGCCCATCCCTGCAGTGTCTCAGGGGAGAGAAGTCTTATCCAGCAGTACAGTGCTGAGAACATTACGGGAGCAATTAGCAGCACCACGCTCCTTTTAATCAGCTTAATAATCATTCTTCTCACCTACTGTACCGCTATCTGCTTTCTGCAGCTTGAGAGATCCTATTGTAAGCTGAGAACCTCATTTTCAAGTGTCTGTTTTCCCTCTGAGAGCCCCCGCTCTCTGTCTCTGTGCATTTTCAATAATGCCTCACATCCACACAATGTGGCTTCGTGTATCCTGTTTGTACTGTCTTTGAAAAAGATCAAATTTTCAAAGACTGCAAACTTGTTTACGAGTGCAGTAACCGGACTTCTCGAGCTTTAGTAAACCAGGGAAGTATGACTGAGCACCCCTGATGCTCGCCTTCGGCACCCTGCATCTACAGTCTCCTGCTTACTCACACCAGCTCCACACATGCATTTGGCATTTAGCAGTGTGCTGAAGGGCACCTTAACCAACTTAGGAAAATTTCACCTTTTCTTTACTTTTTTGTTTTTGATAGCATTTGTGAAGCACACCAACCAACCGCCTCGTACTGGTAAACAAGCAGGTGTGAGCATATGAATAAGCAATGACTTTTGTGAGGCAGCGCGCTGTCCTGAAACACGTCAGATGTGGAAATAATTTCTATGTTATTCTGTATGAGACTCGAAGAGAAGGATTAGATATGATTCATGCACTACTGAGTTTTTTGTCTTTTTTAAAGATGTTTGTTGAATCTCTAAAGCGGAGGTAAAGTTAACAGTGTTAACAAGATGTTAGAAAGATTAATATGTGTGTACGATCCGGGAGGCAAAGAATACACTTTAAAACTTAGAAGGAAACTGTGCTGCACACTCACTCGTTTTAATAAAGTAAGTATGAAGCTACAGCCTGTTAGACTGCTTCTGTACAGGAAAAACAGCATCTTCCATAAAAACAAAATCAATGCAGAAGCAGAAAGCAGGAAAAGCCACACATACCTAGGGTCTGACTAAGGCTACGTCCACACGTACCCGGGTATTTCACAGCAGTTGCTACGTGAAATTGCTTGCAAATAGGTAGGCTGCACTAATTGCTCTGGTCACTAAGATATTGCCATGGTGGCCTGTAGTTTGCATGGAAGACAACTGGGGACTGTTCACCTTCAAAGTAAAAGTAGGACTTTTTGAAATATGTTTTGGATGCAAAGGTAAAGCACCCGTTTTACTTTGAAGGCAAAAAGTCTCTGTTTTGGTTTGCATCACACTTGTTTGCAGACAAGTAGGCCTGCCACGATTAGTCGACTAGTCACAATTACGTCGACTATCAAAATTGTCGACGACTAATTTAATAGTCGATGCGTCGTTTGAAGCTTTGTAAGATTCCAAAAGACGCAGGAATAAGTAGTAGGATTTAAGAGTGTAATAACGGACTGAAACAGAAGATGGCAGCATTGCATGTACAAGGATGCCAGCTGCCGTTAAACCCCGAAGAAGAAGAAGCAGCGCAGCCCAGCTCAGTTTCCAACAATGGCGGCAGCTAGTTAGTTTTAATATTAGTCTTATTATTCTTTCTGGGTCACAAAATAAACGTTTAACATATTTTCAGGCGAGAATGTAGCTGTGTAAACCTCAAATATCTGCTCAGTTTATCAAGACACCACATATTTTCAAAAGCGCTCCGACGTTTTCGGAGACTTCTGTTACCCACTAGCTCGATAGTTAGCCGGGGGCTAGGCTAACTAGAGCCCGTGCCGGACTCCCGGCAAATCATTTTCAAACCCACCGCTGTCTTTCGCTACTCAGGTTAAACATGATATATAAGTAATTTAGATAACTTAAACATTTTATTGTTTGGCCTTTTTTTTAGTATTTTATTTGTTCCTGAGTAAATCAGTTTGGCTGAGATTAAAGTTATAGTTTTTATACAGCTGAATAAACGTCAAGCAGACAACTGATTAAGTGTGAGATGCTCGAGAATATACTCCGGTGTCCTGTTATATTTTAGATAGCAAGACGGCTGAGTTTATTAAACTTCACCGAAACAATCTGCAAATTTCATTAAAATTTAATAAACTATTATCTTGTCTTTATTTTTAGTTAGCACATACCTTAAACACTTAAAGCTGTAAGCTAATGATAGTTATATAAGAGCAGATGCATGCTGGTGCAATAAGCTGTACGTTTTATGTCCAATGGATGATGATCTGATTAGTCGACTGATCGCAAAAATAATCGGTGACTAGTCGACTATCAAAATAATCGTTTGTGGCAGCCCTACAGACAAGTGAAACTCTTCTATGCAAACCTTGTAATAAGCAACAGGAGCTTTTTGGTATGACAACATGTATCCACCAAACTGCCACAACCACTTGCCACATTTTCCCCAGGAAACCAGGGGTTGCCAGGGGATGCTGACTGGCCTCGAAAGTGTATAATACTGGCATACCAGCTTTGCTAACCAGACATAAGTGGTTAGGACTTAGTAAGACCAACCAAGCTAGAAACTAGGGTTAGCCAAAAACCCAACTGTACCCCTTTTCCTGGTTAATAACTACTAATACAACTGGAGGTCTGTGTGACGCCTTTGTTTTAGTCTATGGCCCAAAGGCAACACCATTAAACTATGTTGTAATCAGAAAGCAATTAATTCATTTTTTTTGCAATCTTTTTAATTGCATTTTGCAAAATGACATTTGAAATGAGCCACAGTTTTGCAGCCAGTTCTACAATAGGACAGTGAAAACCCCCTGCTGCTCGTTTTTGTTGTTTTGTTCCCAGCCGTGAGAACACATGCCAGCTTGAGGATGTAACCATTTACCAGAAAACAACAAAACACTGAGAGCAGCTCGTGTTAAGAAGCTTGATTTTACTCCAGTGTAAATAAATTTGTCTGTTGCTTCGACAGCTTTTGTACGCGTCTTTCTTCACACCGCACAAACAGACAAAAATGCAAACAACACAAGTTTCCCCCTCCTTCATCACTGATGTGCAGTTATGTCAGCGCTGATCTCCTTGAACTCTCTTTCACTCATGTCGCAGAGACAAACTGTGGCGTCTGCAGCTGTTTACAGTGACACAGCATGAATATACAGTATCCTAATCTGCACCCCGCTGGCACAGAGAGAGAGAACTGTGAATACTTTCAGCTCCTCACAGTGTCAATCATAAAACTGGGCCTGACACTACGTGTGATATCAGGTCACAACTCTGATGCCATCTTCTTCAGCAATCTGTTCTTATGACAAGTAGAACGTTAAGACTGCCAAAAGCTGCAAGCTGAAAAGGTTAAATTAGATTTGCATCTTCCTTCCTTCTCATCTCTAATTTTTGCTAGACCTGGGCTCTTAAACGACTGCTTTTTATAGCTGTTACACTTAAAAAAGTAACAAAAAGTAACAACACAGCCCAAGTGTTAAAGTACAAGGAAGCTGATTAAACTGTGTCTGCCTGCTTTAAAGTCCACACATCACCTGTCACAGTTTTATTCAGACTAAAACAGCAGATCTATACAGCAATACATGAACTTTGCTGTCCAGACAATGACTTTTAGACTGGATACTAGAGGTGGGAATCACCATACAACTCACGATACAATATTATTGCAATTTTTAAAAATATTTTGCGATATTCAGACTCTGTACATAAAGGTAAACTTTATCAATATTCATTTTCTCTAATATCAAAGTCTCACACTCAGTCTTTCTCTTATTTCAGTTTTATTGTTGACAAACTGAACGGTTTGTATTACAGTCTAGTCCAACTTAACTGAACGCAACCATCTGGTACAATTATAGCTATTCTGAACTATGCAATTTATGAAAACTATGCAGCCCATTCAGCAACTGAAGAATTTGAAAGTAAATTAAAACAAAATATAATTTTACATTAAATAAAAAAGTTTTAAACTTAATTACAATAAAAATGTCTTAAATTAAAATAAGTAAACTGTCATGTTTATTGCTGCCAAAAAAAAACATTAAACACATTTGGACAGTGAAGGAATGTCAGGATTGTTGCTCAGAAAAAGGATCAACATGCTCTGAAGTCAGAGCACAAAAGCCTTTTTTTGTAACAAAATATCGATTTCTGCTGTCCCTGTATCGATACATTATTAGCAAACAAAATATCACGATACTACACAGTATCGATTTTTTCCCCCACCCCTACTGGATACAACTTAACTTTTCAAACATAAGCTTTAAAGTAAGGTAGCGGTAGGCTGTGTTTTCAATAAGTCTAAGAAGCTGAGGCTGAGTTAGCAAGCTAGTCTCTTCTGGCAAGTCCTCTGATGTTTTGGAAAAATACACAGTTGTCGACCAGGAATGAACAGATGTAATCAGGGAAGGAAATGAACGGGTTGAACTAAGTGAATGTTGTTTTTCCTGGAAATATCTTGTTCACTGTGAGTCTAAAAAGAAAAAGGAAATGTTTTACAAAAACAATGATGGTTAAAAAAAACTCACCTGTGCTGGTAAAGTTAAAGTTGCATTTAATTGGAATAATCCCAACATAAACGTACTTTGTGTAACATCATTACTCCTGCGCATAACTATGTAATCTCTCAATTATCAGTCTGACAGTCTGCAGACAGACTGAATCTGATTCCAAACTTACTAAAAGATTTTATCATCTGTCTAACCTTCCTGTCAGTAACTTCCCCTTTAAGCATTTATTCTCTACCTCTGTTGGCCATGGCCGTCTCAATGATGTCCAGCGTGGGATCATCTTCACACAGGTCGTAGGGCATGTTCCCATCGGAGTTGACTGCCAGCAGATCTGCGCCACTGTGGGAAATGAGCGGATGAATATTTCAACAAATCCAATCAGAGTTAATAAATGCTCTGAATGTACAATATGCAGGGCTAACGACTCAATGAGAAAAAGCGTTCAATATATTACATTTCATGGCACCATCTGTGATCCTCAAAAGTTTAAAAATAACCAAAACAACTTTAGTCATCAGGGTAACACCGCCCTGTTTTCATGTCCCGACCTACTGTAACACACAAAGATGCTGAAAACTAACAATCTATAACTCAAAGTCTTTGGACGGGGATGACAAAACAAATGTGCATTGCACAGCACTAACTGAAGAAGCTAATTAACGTCTTTCAGCCCAGAACAAAAGACACTGCCTCATTCAGCAGTTTTTAACTTCATCCATGTCACAGCACGGTCGCTTTGACGAGTCCTGCACGTCAACAGATGGCAGCAGTGTGTTTGTGTGTGTGTGTGTGTGTGTAAGTCTCTGCATACAGGCTGCAGTTCAACCCGTCATGTTAACAAGAAGAAACAATACCAATGTGTACACGTGCAGTATGTTAATTTGCCTGTTTTGTCTCTTTGTGTGTACACGTGTTTCGCTGTTATTGCTTCATTAGGATGCAATTAAAGCCTAATAAACTCAGTCTAATTAAATCCTAATTCAACATGTCCACAATGTGCGAACTCATGAGTCATCTATACTTCTTACACGTATTTGCATCCAGTCAAAGACAGTAACAAGGACATCTTTGCCTATGGGAATTTGGGTCAGTGTTACTGAATTATTAACAACATCTGCATATCAAAGTTGGATAATAATTCAATCTCTGTCATTATTAAACCACTACACATCCTGCGGCTGGAAATAATTCAGTATTATCCTTTACTGACCTTCAGTGGGTTTGCTTTATCTTCAAATATTATTATAACACTGATTTTTAGTAGAGGATAGTGTCATTTCCACGATGTTTTTCACTCTTTTTTTGTATAATTTGTCACAGTTGTTAGGTGCATTAGCATTAATTGTTGCTTCTGTTGATTTTGGAACAGAAAAACCTAATCTGTCTGGACAAGAAAAATTCAGGTTCCTCCAAACTGCCTCTGTGGCTCATTGGGGACAGTAGCTGCAGCTATACCTGTATATTTGACAGCATGGCAACAATATGCCATGCTATTAAGTTTAGACTATCGTGTAAGCACATGTTTTTGCCTGGGAAACCATCACAGCCATTCATTATACTGCTGGTCAATTTAAACTTTCAACCTAAAGTGGATTCATTATGCTCACGGTTTAAAATAACCATCATTTATCTCATACTGGCCCCTTAGCAAACCTTTTAGCTCCTGTGTCTTTAAGCCAGGTCTTCTGATTACAAACAGAAGAGCTGAAAAGCAGGTGGGAGGGGCTTCCATATTAGGGCGATCGTGGCTCAAGAGTTGAGTGTTCGTCTTGTAATCGGAAGGTTGCCGGTTCGAGCCCTGGCTCAGACAGTCTCGGTCGTTGTGTCCTTGGGCAAGACACTTCACCTACCGCCTACTGGTAGGTGAAGTGGCCACAGGGGCCGATGGCGCAATATGGCAGCCTCGCTTCTGTCAGTCTGCCCCAGGGCAGATGTGGCTACAACTGCCTTCAGCTTGCCTTCACCAGTGTATGAATGTGAGAGTGAATGAATAGTGGTATTGTAAAGTGCTTTGAGGGGTCCCGAAAAGCGCTATATAAATGCAATCCATCATTATTATTATTATTATTATTATTATTATTATTATTATTAAAATCCTCTCTTTATAACATCATACAGATCCAGGAGCACCAAAAAAAAAAAAAGTTAGAAACAGCGTTTCAAGCCTCCTCGGGAAAATCTGTCCCTTAGCATGAGCCCACTATCACAACAAAATGAACAATAATATGGGAAACCATAACAGACCCACCCTAAAATCAAATTGTATTGTTTATTCTGTGGCCTGTAGAGCTATTCATACATCTGATGTTCACAGAAATCTTTATATCTTGTCACTATATCATAACTGTAAGCCTCTTCTCACGAACTGCAATAATTCAAGTGAAGTTTAGTAGAAATGAAACACGTCTTTTAAACTTTATGACTAATAGTTAACAAATTAACCACATTTTGGTGCATTCAGTCTCGAACTGCAACTGTTCGGTTTGTTTATTTTTGTTGTTTTAATGCTGTGACGTGCTGATCTCAATATTTACCCAGAACTGACACGTTGAGCTGAAACCAGCAAAAATCTGGTGTCATATTGTTACAGAGCTACTATTCCTCACTGCATACATGACCTTTTACAGCCTAAGGCAGTGCCATTACTCAATTTTCCTGAAGCATAACGAGTTAAATATTAGATTTCATAAGAACATATTTAGACTTTCGTGGTGCTGGTCTTTATCTCAGACAAGATAAGGGCTGTGCTGCAGGAAATGATGATGTATCATATCTTTATGACTTACTGTGCGATGAGTATCTTAACAAGTCCTGCGTGGCCACAGGTAGCAGCAGCATGCAGCGGCGTCCACAGTTCGTTGTCCTGAGCGTTAACACTGGCTCCTCGGTCCAACAAGAGCTTCACCATCTCCTCATAGTTGTCTATGCAACACTGTATGGAGAGAGAGAGACAGAGGAAAAGGGAGGGAAGGAAAGCAGGAGGAGGACAAGATTAGATTTGGTTCAGGTTTTATATGAAATATTTAATAGCCCAGTATTTTCAGGGTTTGAATTTCAGTGTGGGATTGTGGGCACTGCACATAGAGGAAGAGAATGAATGGATGGACCGATGGAAGACACAACAACAGAACAATAAAATATGTGCAGCTCACCACTATCCCCTCCTTACCCAAACAAGTGGTCACCCTTGTGGAAAACAGTTAACCCCCAATTTTGAAATATGACTTTAAAAGGCATTTAAAGATCTAAAACCTTGGAAAAAAATAGTAGTAAGGAAAATACAAAAAAATATGATTGTTTGTAAAATAAAAAGTGAGGAGGAAAAAAGCTGTGGTGCAGTCAAGGTGTACATTTCAGCATCTTAATCATTCAAGAATGACAACAAACCCATAAATAAGTAAGTACTCATTTGTGAAATCTATATAGTATTTTTATTAGGCTATCCTAGAGTACAAATCTAAGCAACTTTATACACATTCATCCTGACTTCTCAGCCATTGCGTGGGTTTGTTTCCTGGACAAAGGCAGAGGGTCACAGAGTATTTTGCTTGTAAAACTGGGTGTGATTACAGGGTGGAGAGGAAGGAGAATTTTCCATGAAAACCATTCTCCAATCAGACGGCTGTCAGCAGCTGCAATTTGCTCCATCAAAGCTAATTAGTGAGTGTGGCAGTAACTTGTTGTTACTGCCACAGATAACAAAAAACAAGAGAGAAGGAGGCAGGAAAGTGCTGAAGAGAAGGATGGAATTACTTTGTCACAGTGGGAGGGTCAGATATTATCAGAAAATCAAGACGTTCAGGGCGAACAGTTTGTTTCCAAAGTCTGAAAAGGGCATGTCAGCTAATGCCTCTGTTATTGTTTGCGCTGGTGAATCTGGTCCATGACATTTTTAATCAAACCTTCCAAACCAATTTTTATTTTTCTGCTTTGTTTTGTTTTGTTTGTTCATTTTATACCAAAGAACCCTTGGACACCTTTATATCAAAGGAAATGAGACATCCGTCACACAAAAAAACAAACAAATGCAAAATCACCTTTGGCAAATTGATTGCTGACAATCCTAAAAAACCCAAAAGTGGTTCAATGAAGAAAAAAAGGGGGGGAAAGAAAATAAAAGAAAGAGGACTGGCAGCAAATAGAAAAAAATAAAGATAACAAGCAACAAAAGAAAGAAAAATACATCCACTCAGTAATCCGCTTATACTGTGAGGCTTTGGCGAGCAGCAGCCATCTCAGCATGTATTGGAAACCACGATGTTAACACACAAGTCTCAAATTGTTTCCACTTTCTAAATCCCTGATTGCAATCCATCAAATCACAAGCTCCTCTGTTCAACTCCTATGTGATTATATTCTGACTTCAATTCTGCAATTTGGGTAAAAAATAGTCAAAGTTTCTGTTAGCTCACCATCCCATGTCTTCAGATTATTGATAGACTCTACTTTTCTGCAGTTTAACACTTTCTAAAGTGACATTTTTTTTGCACCGTCTTCTCAAATGGGAGGGTTTTCGGCTCTTCTTTATTTCATCTGATTGCGAATTGTTTACTTGAGAATATAATCTACAAGGAAACATTTTGTTGCATGCACAGGTTAAACCTATGCGCAAGTTATACGATGGGAATCACTTCTGAGCAGAAAACAAAATAGACATTTTCTGTTAAACCAACCGTATGCTTGTTTTTAAGCGGCTATAGGTCGTTTCACTTGTATATAAGCAGTTTAATTAGAGTGAACCTGCTGTGCTCCATATTACTTTTCCTTAGTACAGCCCGTCAGCTTCACTCTCTTATACAAAGCTCCCTTTCCTTAAAGGCCAACATCCTTTTAAGCCATTTTTCTTCATATTGGCTTCCAGTCCCCTGGCTTCTAAACAGAACCCATGACTTTTGAACACCCTCCACTCCACATGCCACTGTGAAGGTTCTGAAACAAACAAAAAAACGAAAACAAACAAAAAAAACAACATAATTTCTCATTCTTAATAAGAAATGATCATTTCTGGCATCTGTCTGTACAGGTAATTATTCAATCTGGAATAAGAGAATGGACTGTTGGTAATAATTTACTCATTAACTGCTTAATATGGCATTTAAGGTGGATTTTGTGTTTAATCTGCAGACAATATAGAAGCTAAGCACAGGGTGGGCCATTTATATGGATACACGTAATAACATGGGAATGGTTGGTGATATTAAAGTCCTGTTTGTGGCACATTAGTATATGTGAGGGGGCAAACTCCTCAAGATGGGTTTACAATTCACAATGTTTAAACAGGACTTTAATATCACCAACTATTCCCATGTTATTACGTGTATCCATATAAATGGCCCACCCTGTACTGTAACATCATCCATGGGTTTCTGGAGGCTTGTTTTGAAGCAATTATAATTTCGCCATCTTGGTTTTAAAGAACTAGATGTCACTACGAGGGTCAAATGTCACTATGAAACCACTCACTCATTAACTAACAACTTAAATCTGCCGTCTATGGTTTAATCACAAGCATAATGGTGTAGTATAACAACAGTGATGGTAGGAATAATACCAGAGTAAATTCTTCTGTGACATACAATTGTGATATCATAATATCAATGGCACAGTGCAGAACAGTGTTTAAAGCCCAGACATGCCCAACAACGAGAGCAGCGTGTCAGCCTCCAATGATGATTTAGTAAATAGTGAACTTTAACAACCTCCAACAAAAGAGCAAATGTTTGATGGGTTAGGGTTAGAGGTTAAAGGTTAGGGATTTTCCATTTCAATTTTATTACGTGCAAGCATAGTGCAGGGTCCTGAAGAGTTACAAGGTTAAATTACTTGAGTTATTGTTACTGTTGAAATGTTGAGCATTTCAGAGGAAAAGACTACCTGGGATACTTTTGTGCTTATGCTTTGTATGTATACCTGTATCTCTAATATTGCACTATATTACTTGCACCTTGTGGCAACAGATTCCAATTTTGAATCAGGGCGTCTATGATCCACGAGCTCACTGGAGAAAAGAAGGATAGAAAATGCGTTCATTTTGTTTGCACTAATAAATGCTGCTGTCTGCAAGCTGCAGTCACTGATGTTCAGTATTTTTTTTTTCCTGAACTGTCAGAAATACTCAAATTTTATTGAAATATTCTGTTAAATTTTCACGTCTAATATTACATTTGGTACCTTTCATGATGGGCAAGGACAACTTACGAGCAATTAACAAAACCACAATATGGATAAAATAACAGCTGCAAGACAGCATAGAATTAAAATTCACTAATCAAACAGCATAGACATGTTTTCAGAGATGTTTTCAGGCTGGCTTTAAAGACAGGGACAGGATCAATGTTGCAAATGTGGTGCAGGAGAGAGCTCCCAAGAAGGCGGAAAGCTTTTTGGTAGAAAGCTCAAAAGCCCAAGGTGGACAGCCAGGCAGCTGGTATAATAAGAGTAACAGAGGAGAGTACAGGAAGGAATGGTGATGTGCAGAAGGTGAGAGAAAAATGGAGGTGCAAGACTGTGAAAAGAGTTGAAAGTAAGAAGCAAAATCTTAAAATTAATGCAGCTGCTGAAGGAAATGAGTAATACGTTCTATGGAAGGAGTTCTGGCTATGACCAGCTGAACCCTGCAGAGAAGTTTAAGATTTCTGAAGGCATTACTTTAATAAATATGATATATAACCAGAGCACGTCCAAGAAAACCAGTACTGATGTACAGGATGTATAAAGCCGACCAATATCACATTGGTAGAAATATGCAGGCTGAGTGATATTATTGATGTGCGTTTCAAAATTTAAGGCATTATGGAAAACAGCAACTAAGCTCTTGATCTGGGAAGGAGGAACGATGTGAGAAGTGTCAACGCACAGAGCGAGCTTAGCACATTTGTTCAAAAAAGTTTTCGTTCTACCAGAAGGACCTCGGTTTGTCACTCTTTAACTTAAGAAAATTAGCAGACAATCACAATCAGGTGGAAGAGTGGAACTAGGCTGCGTGGACAGGTAGAGGTGGGTGTCATCAGCATAAGAATGAAAATGAATACCAGATTTCCTAATAATGTAACCTAAAAGTAAAAGATAAATAATACATAGAAAGACGCCTGAGGCAGAACCCTGGGGAACACCACTAACAACTGGGCAAGGTTGTGAATTGAAATGTTTTCACTGGACTCAGATCAAGAAGCAACCCAGAGTCGGCTGCCATCAGAAGATCATTTGTGATCTTGACCAGGGGTGCCTCTGTACTGTGAGCTGGCCAAAAACCAGATTGTTGAGATGATTGTTAGTAGGGTATGAATAACTCTGCAAAGCAACATTTTTTTTTTGTTTGTTTGTTTTTGAAAGAAGAGTAATGTATGGTAATTATTTTGGTTGAAAGGGTCTTCTTAAGAGTTGAACTTATCAAAGCTGTTTTAAGAGGTAGAGGGGGGGAAAGGACAAAACAAAACCCAAAGAAAGAAACAAAAAAGCAACATTTTACAACTTCAACCTAAAGCGCTCTGTTTATGCAAGATAGCATGGGTGCTGTGTAGGAGTAAAGTCAGTTTCAGTTCACTTCTGTCAGGCCACAGGGTCTTCTGAACTCTTGACCTCGCTCATGAATCCACTTATTTGAGACCCATTTGAAAAGTAAATTATGTCAGTTATAAAAGGAGCGAGAGAGAATCAACAGGACTTGGCCCCCTAGTTGACAGTGGCTCTGAGGTGTAGTGGTTAACACAGTTGTTTTAATGCATGAAAGATCCCAAGCTGGAGGCCAGGAGGAGACCTAAACCCAGCTGTGGTGGTCCCTTGGGAAATGAGGGAGCAGCTGAAAGCAGCTAAAAGCATCCGTGCAACAGTGGTGACAGAGATCCTTTCTAAGGTCTTAAGTAATTAAGCTAAAATGTCAAATTAAGTATGAAAAAGTTTTAATGTCAGGGGTGTAAAGTAGTTTTTCTCCTATTGACAACCATTAACCATCTCTCTCTAATGTCTCTGTTACACCCGCGAATCAGTTTTCACTTTTTCCACTTAATAACTATACTCACTACTGCCAGTGGCTCCCTTTTTACACTCTGCATCGTCTTTTAGCAGCGGTTAGAATGAACGTCAGGACTTCTCAGATTTCCCCCTCGTCTTTGAATTTCCACCACACTATACATAATCATCATATAAACGTTGGGAGGTCGAGGTGCAGAGAGATTTTTTTCTTTTTGTGGATTTGCATAAAAGATGAGCTAAAGTCCAATCTCTAGAGATTTCTAGTATCTCAGAGTAGGAGTGAAAGAAGGGAAGGCAATAATACAGAGCGAGGCAAAAACATAACTATAAGCTAACTGGAGAGAAATGCCAAGAAGAAGAAGCAGGAGGGGCAGATTAGAAGACAGAAGAAAGTCACTTTGGGATATGTAAACAACAACCGCAGACTCCATTCTTCAGCATCATTTACATAGAGTCCCTGCTTTCAAGTAATTTTAGAAGAATTAGCAGCCTACTCTACTCAAACTCAGAGACCAGAAACTTGTGTTACATTTGACAATAAAGAAAATCCCTTTATGATCATTTATCTATGTCATGAAACCAACTATAGCTCAGCTGTGTCTGTGAGATGATGTGACAGCTCAGACTGTTACCTTCTGTACCCCATACAGTACATCCCCTCTGGCTCTAAAGCAAACCCTCAATCTCCATTCTTTCCATTACTTGCTCTTCTTCTCTGACGCTTCCCTCCAGCTCTCTGATAAAACTTTAATCTTAATGCTTGAACAACAGTAAAAAAAAAAAAAAAAGACTCTTAAACCGCACTGACGTAAGAGAAACTGATTTGTGTACATTCTTTGGAGTTTTGTAGTGCTGATTTACAAGGCTGCTCAGATAAGGCACATCTGACACGAGCGTGTGATGGTGGGGGAGTACGTGAATTAATATACAGCACAAGAGAGGAAATGAAATTACAGCACAGATGCCGAGGACAGACAGCAGGAAGACAGATAAGAGGCAAAATGGATGCAAAGAAGAAAAAAAGAATGCTGACTGGAAACATGTCGAATTGACAAACACATCCTTTCAGAAACGTTTTAGTGCAGGGGAAGATTTTCATTGTGAAGATTATTCGATGAGAAGTTACGAAAAAACAGGCTGTCTGTTTAGTTAATGATCATTTTGGATGGATTGAAAATCATCAACATAAAAACATAATCAACAATTAAGACAGATATGGTTTGAAAGAACCAAATACAAGTTGAAAGCAACAGGGTTTCTTCTGATGGTAAAGTTAGCAAACTTAGTAAATGTATGATTCTTGTGCTGCTACCACAAAATAAAAATATCAGTGGTTTTAACCAGGAAGTGAAACAAGAAGTCTGGTAAGTCAATGTTGGACTAAATATGAAGTGAAACAATCCAAACTTATTATTGGCCTTGGACTAATAAAAAAAAAGAAGAAGAATATATATATATATATATGGATTTTAAGCCGTATGCGTTTTTTTTACGGAACAGTGCACAAACAACATTACAACGTCTCTTAACAACCGGTAAAAATATATACCGTATATATACTACTTAATATACTACTTATCAATTTTATTGGTCTACTGTTACCAGGCAAAATGTTTTTGGCCACATGAAAAAAATGCATTAGCCGCATGTCAGTATAAGCCACAGTGTTCACAGTGTGGGGAAAAAAGTAGCGGCTTATGACCCGAAAACTACGGTATATAAAAATGGCTATAGCCTGGAGATCCAGGACCCAGTCATAGAGCGCCGGAGGAGGTGCGCTCAGACGTTTCTCTTTTTCTCGTGATGCAATTTTTCCTTTACTATCTATGATGCAAATAGCGAGGCGTCAGACAAAATTAACAGGAAGGAACAAAGTATCTTTATGACCTCCTTCTGATGCTGCCAAAAGCAGAAGTGGTATTCTGTGAAGGCTGCTCTATGTATGTCAATGACTTCCAGTGTTAATGTTAGAAAAGAAACCAAATTCAAAGGAAAAGACAGAAGTGCATGAGTCACACGTCTCCTTTTTTTAAACGTGCGTGTGTCAGTTGATGCATGTGTGAGCATATATGAGGGTGATAAATTGATAAACTGGTAATTCAGTGAACAACTTATGGGTTTCATTTTCCATCCGAGTCTCGTAATTGGCAAGCTGCAAGAGATAATTCAAAAAAAGTGAACACAAGCTTGTCAAAGACATTCAGTACACTGATGTGTTGGCTTATTCCAGCCGGCGGCAACGTCCTGACAGATGTCATCAGAATCAGAAGAACAGGCTGCAACCTACACACAACAGCTAACATCTAGGCTAATCTCTCCAGCCTTCTGAATACACCCACATGCTTAAGCTTACCTGCTAGCTAACTGCTTGGCTAATCTCATTTCCTGTGACAAACAAAAAACACACACTTTCACCCATGAGCTAGGAAAGTACTAAACTAAAGACAATGAAGCAAACAGGAAAATAATGTGCCATTCATGCAAAGCACTGAGAATGGGAGCATGGCTCAAACAAAGGCCCAGATTATTTCTGTGACCCTGGAAAACAACGGCAACAGTGTTATGCCGGGCTCACACTGTGCGATTTTTGGCCCATTTTGAGCCGTTTTTTGAGTCGTGCGACCGTTTTGGCGATCGGCCCGATTTTGGCCTTCATCGTGCGTCGTGCATCGTGTAGTATACGTGGGGTAACGAGAAGCGATTAACACCTCACGACCAGCTCCCGATCATCAATCGCTTGGTCGTGAGCAGTGTTGCCAATTCCTCAGTAAGGAAAATCGCTATTGGCTGTCCTAAAAGTCGCTAGAAGTCGCTAAATGACGTCATCACCTAATTTGCATAATTGGTCATGCTAATGTAATTGTAACCTACGTTGTTGGAGAGAGAAATAACATCGTGGACGAGACATAAAGTGAGTAAAAAACGTCCTAAATGCATTTAGAATTTATTTAGAACTACAAATTAAATTTCTTTTAGCAATTATTGTTTTTTTTTATGTCACAATTCCAACCCTGCTCCTTAATCCGGGCTTGGACCAGCAAAAGTGACCCGAAATAGGCACTCTGGTGGAGTTACTTTGTGTGTGTGTTTATAAGTAGTTTTAAACCTTGTGATCCACAAAACAGCATAAGAGTAAAAGAAGAACTGACTGCGTTACAGCACCCGCTGCTTGTTGAGAGTAAAAGCGATATGCGCTTTCACATCAAAGTCGCTAGGGGGTCTGAAAACTCGCTAAATATAGCGACGAAGTCGCTAAGTTGGCAACACTGGTCGTGAGGGTGTCACCGCAGTTTCTCACACTGCGCACGCGCAAACACAAACGTCAGCGAAAAAGACTGCGCAGCACGGCAGTGCAGCGTGTGATCTGGACACAAGCGATGGAGGCACTTGTAGAACTTTGGCAAGCTCATTCGAGCCTTTTCGATGTGGCCTCACAAAATTATCACGACCACAAAAACCGTGAAAATAGTTGGATGGACATTGCTGCTCAATCACAGCTGCCTGATCAATGTTTTTCATTAGCAATTTAGCAAAGTTGATGGCGGTGGTGTGCGTGTCTGTGTGAGTGAAAGACAGAGAGGGAGAGCGAGCGACAGAATTTCTGTTATAACCTTCATTTTATGGACGCACAGTGTGAGCACTCGGGTCGCATCAGAGCATCGGGTCGTACAGTGTGAGACCTGCATCGTGACCTACGAACTTCTAACCCCTGCGAGTCAATCGTGCAGTTTGAGCAGGAGCTGAATCGCGCGACTGACAAAATCACACAGTGTGAGCCCAGCATTACCGAGGGCTGAGAGGACCACAGCTCGGGTCGAAGAGCGAAACGATGAGGAAATAAGACCAAGAATTTGAATAGGGGCAGAGAGGGCGGGCGGTGACGGGCCTCGTACTTAAATCAAAATACTGAGGGGTTAAGTGAGCAAGAGCAGGGCCAGCCCGCTGAGACTACAGCTGATATAGCAGGAGACTAGAGGCTGAAGGGGGTTTATATTTTACTATAGCTAGAGGAACTAATCCAAATAATAAAGAGTACATTAATATGAATGAATAAAAAATAGAGATGCCTTGTTGATGAACTGCAGAGAATTAAATGAAATGGATTAAGAAGTGGGGCATCAATGGATCACCAAATACAGCCTGAAAAGCAGATTTCAGGAGTGCAACACAATTTAAAGCCCTCCCGTGTCTCATTTCCTCTGGGTTTTTCCCCCGTCTCCATCTCACGGGCATCATACTGCATCTCCAAAGAAAAAAATGCATATAAAAGTATAGTATATCAAAGAAAGTATATTAGTAAGAAAGAAAGCAGGTTATTACTGAATTTTGGAAGCAGAGTATAAGAAGATGATGTCGAAAGGCTGGCATGTCTGAGTCCTCCAAGGCTGAAGTAATGAAGAGCTGAATGACTAATGAAAAGTGTGAAACCACACAGGAATGCCGACTCACAATTTTACAGCTCAGCCTGATCAAACCCTGCAAATGATTATACGGCGCGAGCATCAGTCATCTCGCTACCAGTCTGTCTCCCTGCATGAATATCTGCCTGAACACAGCGAATGTTTTTTTAATGCAACTCCAGCAGTCTGTTGCTGTTCGGGGTCATTGTGCCCACTCGACAACATGGAGGCCCCCACCGAGCAAAACACTCTGAGCCAGAAAACAGCTGTGGCTCGCCCAAATATGGGACAACATAAGGCAGGTGTGTTTAGGAAAAAAAGAAAAATAGAAAAAAACGCTGCCTTCCTCTATCTCAGAATAGCTTCAAATCAAAAATATCCTTGTTTACCTCCATTAACTGCAGATTTCAGATACTGTAAAGCACTCCAAAGGTTATAACATCACCTTAACAAAAGAAACTGATACAATTTATGGTACATAACACATATATGTAGATAATATTCCTATAGGGCAGCAGCGTTCACTCAGGGCGTCAGGAAGACGAACAGTGTGTCTGTTTCTGGAAAAAGCTGAGACAAATTCAGAAGGGTTGATGAGGTGATTCATTTGTTGCATCATACAGAAAAACAAAGTGCTCATTTTACACAGAGCCATGAATGTGGTTTCCCTGATTTCAGTCTTTATGCTAAACCAAACCGCTGCTCATATTTACCACAGAGGCATGAAAGTTTTATCTTTTATCTAACTCTCAGCAAGAAAACAAAACGTCAAACGGTAAATAACTAAGGAGTTATGCTTGAAGCTAACAAGGGCCTACAACAGTGTGCTAGGTCTCTGGTATTAATGTTTTGACTCACTCTAACCCTTTACATAGAGTACGGAGCTCAGCAGGGAGATTTTGATGTAAAAATCCCAATAACTATGAGCGATTACGTAACCATTAAATGCAGACTTACTATGAGCTACAGCTCTGTGAAACAATGGTATGAGCTCCCCCTCGTTTCAACATAAACGTGTTTTATTCACGAAAAGGAATAAAGCCACGATCCTAAATTGAAACAGCGATGTCTTTGATTAGTGGAGGTCACCGTCACCATGGAAATGTTTAAAACCCTGAATGTCAGGTTGCTTAGTGAGTGTTAAACTTTAGAAACCAAGCAAGTGGTCATCGCAAACAGGAGCTCAATACCATATCGATAAGTAGGCGATACTTTACTACAAACACACAACACAAAATATACTCAAAACTATCCTTACGGTGTGTTCACACCGAACGCGATGGACGCGAACAAAAACGCCCCAAACGCCCCTAATTTGACGCGTGCACATTCGCGCCTCAACGCGTGTCCAAGAAAAATCCATCGCGCGTCAAAATATGATATTTTGACGCGCGTGAACCGGAAATGTGGGAGGGATGTGGGAGGAAGTTGTGCCAGACCGGTATCTTTGCAAGATGGCAGCTGTCGAGTTAGCGCTTGAAGAGAGAGTCTCCCTTCTCTATGTACTGTGGAGAGCAGAGCAGCGGCGTAAAAGACGCCCTCGCCGTACCTGGGTCCATCAGGTCCTCCAGAGGCATGAGCAGTTTGGTGAGTTTCACCATTTGCTCCAGGAGCTGCGCCTGGATGACGGCCGATTCCAGCGACATCACCGTCTTTCACTCGGCCAGTTTGAGGACCTGCTTCCCCGGGTCGGTCCCAGAATCGCCCGCCTAGACACCAACTACAGGCGCTCAATCCCACCTGCAGAGCGCCTGTCCATCTGCCTGAGGTTAGTAAAAGTATTTAATACGGTAGTCCTTTATTGATACCTGTGCTAATACATGCTAAACCATCCATTTATACACTGCTAACATGGATGTGCTATGCTAACAGTGAATGTGGTACGGAGACGACTGTTTATAATATTTCTAGTGATACTCAGAAGGTCTCATCAAGTCCCGATTTAATTCGATTTATGCTGTTATCAGTGTTTGAATGATAGCATGGCTGTGGTGTCATATCAATGTATGCGCTCGGTGTTTGCTGATATCAAACTGTAGCATTAGGACCACTGAGTTAACCTTTGTAGTGATACTCACTCCTTTTTATTTAGACCTGGTTTAATTCTGGGATAGTTGAATATTTGTATATAATCCCCGCAGACTGTTTTAGATTATATCTAATATATATCATGTAATTATCCTTATAATTACAAAAGGTTTTATGTAAGATTTATGTTTTGCAAT